>NC_053143.1:52146714-52757806 GCF_016808335.1 Panicum virgatum | reverse complement strand
AATAACATTCATGCCGAGTACTTTGGATTATCTACTAATGAGATCCGAGTACTATAGTGAAGACTGGTCAGAAGTTCAACAGTCTGCTAGATGTTCAACTTCCCAAGCAAAATGGTACCACTGTACAATGTTTCATGGTGTATGCTGCACATGGTGTGAAAGCTTATCAGGTTAGCTTTCCAACGCAACAAACTTCATGTCCATTGGACTTCCCAATAAGGAGTTATGACCGATTTAGTGGAGACTGCACAGAAGACTAACAGCCACGCGAGGCTACTCGAGATTTCACTTCGTGGTGGTTTTTGAGTTACCATAACTCCAGAAACTCTAAGGTCCATTCACACCCAACAAGGAGGGTTGTTCCTTGTATATATATCCCATATATCTTAGAGATTAAGGAAGACTTTTGATAATTGAAATTCAGAACCTCTTTGTTCAGCTGTGTGATAACAAATATTGAGAGTGATCTCTACCCCTTTTCTCTTGTGAATTCCTTCGTGGGATTGCAGAAGCGGTGGCTTCATCCTCTCCCAATTGGTGCTCCTACTCCCTTCAAGGTTTGCCTTGATTGATTGTAGGTTGTGTTGGTTGGTTCTTTGAGAGTGTGGTTGGGAGAATCCTCAATTCAAGTTGCCGGTTAATTAAAGACGGTGGTTGACTTCGAGTTTTATTTACCAGGTTTCACTAGTTATCGCTGCTTACAGCAAGTTATCCGGCTGTTCTACAGCTAGTTATCAAGAACAAGATTCTACATCGTGAAGATCGGGACCCCGTGACGTATCACAATGAGTTGAGGCCAAAGAGGGGCAATCCCAAATAACACCATTGCTGACTCTTTACATACGTATGTGGGCCCTCAAATTGAGTAGCTCACTGCGGAGCAATCTAGTGATGGTGAAATGTACAGTTTTTGAATGTGTAATATGGCCACGAAGATGGAGTCATCATACATGGATAGAAAGGAAAGAGAAAAATTAAGGCTTGATAGGTTGAATCCATCAACCGAGCTGAGCACATCAATAAGAAAATGAATTATTTGAATAATAATTCAAACCCTTCCTTGAAGTATCATATTGATCTGAAATCAGTTTTTGGACTAAAGGAAGTACTCCCTCTGTCTCAAAAAAATAAGTTATTATAGGATTCAAAATTTTTCCCAAAAAATAAGTCACTTTATCCTATTTAGAAAGTGCATGTGCACGTAAGAATCAATTACTATCAAATATGGATAATAAATAGGGGCAAGCATGGTCATTTTACCTTCTTGTTAATCCATCCTAAATTTTTTAGAATGATTTGTATTTTGGGATGGAGGGAGTAGTGTACAAAATAAAAGGTAAGAAAAACATGCGAGCATGACTTGCAGAAGTAGAATGAGGAAAGTGTGCTCCCATAGAGTTATGAAATAACTTCATGTGAATAAAGTCAGTTATAAATGTCTCCTCATTCACGAGAATTCTGAATGGTTTAAAAATTATAGTAGTAAAGTTTATGCCATACTTAGAGGGGGAGGATTGTGAAGTCAGTTAAGAAAAATACTCTCCATTCCTCTACACTTTAAATCAAGTGCAATGCATAAAATGCATTGAGGGCAACAATGATCTATAAACAGTGATCATGACCGTTAGGGGAGTACAACGGTCATGATATTGATACCCCTATGCAAAGAAATAGCTAAATTCTTGGAACTTGTAGTTGGCCAGTATTCATACCGAATGAGCCTCGTCAGAATGGAGTAGCTAAAAGACACAATCATACTTTAATGAGTATAGTGAGAAGTATAATAAGTTACTCCATTTTATCGATAAGTTTGTGGATGGAGGCATTAAATTAAAAATCCTTGTTCATATTCTTAATCGAGTACCAAGTAAGTCGCGTCCGAAACACCGTATGAGTTATGGACAGAAAGAGAACCCTCACTTAATTATTTACGTGTGTGGTACTGTCTAGCTGAGGTCAAAATGTTTAACCCAGACATTGGAAAACTAGATCCCAAGAAAGTCAGTCGCCATTTCATTGGCTATTCAGATAAGTGGAAAGGCTATCGTTTCTGTTGTCCTAAAAGACATGAAGTTCATAGAAATAAGACACACGCTATCTTCTTGCATGACAAGTTAGTCAGTGGGAGAATGGTACCCCGAGAAATTAGCCTTGAGGAGAAGCGGGTACATGTTCCCACTCTGATGACCCAAGAGCCATTTTTTCTCAATACCTGTTGCTGTTGCTGCTTCATCGACAGTGTCATACACTGTGGTTACAACACCTGTTGTTAGTTCTCCTGTGGCAACAACAAATAAGAACCAGGAACCTGCCGTTTAGGAGCCGATAGAAACTGTTGTCGCACATTTGGAAGAGCTGCAACAGCCCCATATGGAAGATGCGCCAAATGTTGAGGCCCTAAAAAAGTCTCAAAGAGTTAGAAGATCAGCCATCCCTCGTGACTACGAAGTTTATGTTAGAGAAGAAATTCATAATCGGGCCAAGATAGTAGGCTGCAACAGGGTTTACATAGCAAAATGTGACTCAGAAGGGAATGTGGAAAGAAATGTAGCAAGACTTGTGGCAAAAGGCTGGGAATGCTCATATTATACAAAAATCGATCACATGCTCTTCGGGCCAACACATACTCAATTAGCTTAAAATATACGGGCACACATATTCACTATGAACACACATATCGTCTACCTATAAAAGGATAGTTAGCCGAACATGCGAGAACCTGTGGAAGTACCTAGATGGACATGTTCCATCATAAGAAACCTAACCAACAACTGTTTTCTCGGATTCACCATGAGAAATACTTTTATAATATGTAATTTGCATATTGTTAAACTATGCAAATTTCTAGAAATTGATGGTCAAACATATAAATATTTGACTTAGGACACAACTAAAAGGACAACAAAATATTTATTAAGCTTGTATGGTGGAATGTCGTATCCTGAGCTGAATTTTCTTAAGAAAATTGTCACCAAAACGCAATCCGGAGTTGTATCGAAACCAACATGCAGCTTGCAATGAGTAGTGATGTGGGCGGTAAGAAGCTCGCCGTTCTTATATATAGTGTTTTTTCATAATTTAAAATTGGAAAAATTTGTGGATCTGAATGAAGATAGATCAACAGAGCTAGAAAAATTGGGACTGATGAAATCAAAGGTCCAGGTGCTTGCATATGCTAAACTCCGATTTTGCAGGGTGTGTATACAAAGGCTTCGCACGGACCCTGATTATAAGTACCTGGATTTAACTCACCTAGATACTGAACCTTTCCGCTGTCAAAATGACAAGCCACCCCTAAATTGTCCTCGACACCCAAGAAGATTACCTCCTTGTACGGATGAAATCCAAGGAAAGTAACACACTTCCTAGAAGAATAATAATAATAATAATCGTTCTCATCTGCGGGGTTGATGATGTCATCATCATCCGAGTTCCATTCAATGCTACCTTCCTGTGATGCTTCTTCATCTTCAGTATCACTCTCATCATCATAAGTACTGATATTATTTTTGAAAACTCCGTAAGCATCAGCAATCATCCAGGGGCCATCATATTTCATTTGGTGATAGTCTGGATTGACCACACTGCGATGCTTCAATACCCACTCTATCTTGTTACCATCCGATTCGTCGAGCATCCAAACACGAAGCCGGGCCATGTCATCAAGAGCTCCAAAGCATACACCGTTTCCTGATCTCCCTATAAATGACTTTGCACCTTGTTGACACTCTGCCAAGTCTATCGGCAATTTGATTACTTGGTACTTATTAGTAGACAAGGACAGCCTGCATATGAACCAATGAGAAAGTTGACACTTTAATTATCAACTGATACGAGGAAATCAACACTGCAATGTTACTTCCTTCATTCCAAATTATTGATTGTTTTGGCATTTCTACGTGCATAAATTTTAATTTTTACCGTGTATCTAGATATAGTATATATCTAGATGTATATAAAAAATTATACATCTAAAAATAATATAAACATCTATAATTTAGAATGGATGATCGATGGCAAAAAAGAAAAAGGTAAGATCACCTTATGTTTACCTAGAGACATATTCACCGCGGCAGTGCATGTAAAGTGTTCCCTGCCAATAGGCGCCGTAGCGCCACAGGGGCATCGTAGCAGTAGTCATCCGAGGAATGCAGCAGCAAGCCGGCGACTGTCCCCGCCGCCTCGCCTTCCCGGACGAACACCTTCTCCTCCCACTGCATTGTCGTCGAGGAGAACAAGTGCCACGGCCATGTCGCCGGTGGCAGGGTTTTTAATTCCGGTATGAAAAAAAATCGGCCATCACTGATAAAGTCGAAATATCGGGAATATCGGTATTTTTTTATTTTATTTTATTTTTTATTTTTTATGTTTACTTTTTAAATTTATTTTTTAGTGAAACAAATATTCAAAAAATCAATTTCGGATAGTAAAAAAATATCGGACCCCGCCGATAAAACCGAAATATCGGGTATACCGCGAAATTTCGAGCGATATTGTGAACCCTGGCCGGTGGCCATTCCGTCGTCCGCCATGCGCTGTCACCATCCTCCTTCCTCTTCTTCTTCCTCCTCCCCGGCTGCTCCTCCACGAGCTTGTGCGGCTCGAGGGGCGCCAGCAGCACCTCCCAGTGCGGCGACACGGCGGGGTCGAACGCGACGAGCGCGCGGCGCTCCCAGTCTCGGACGTTGTCGGAGCGCGGCGGCAGGCGCGCCCACTGCCGCGTCGTGGGGTTGCACAGGTACAGCGCCTTGTCGCCGTAGTGGTCCTCGCCGCTGTGGAGGACGAGGCCGTTGCAGTGGTCGAGGACCTTGTAACACTTGTACAGCTTCTCGCGCACGATGAAGCTGAACCTGGCGTCGATGGTCTGGGGGGCGCCGCCGTCCGCCGCGCGCCGGCGGCCTCGGGCGGGAGAAGAAGTGCGGCCTGTGGTGCACGTGGTCGATGTAGTTGACGAAGAGGCCGGCCACCGAGTGCGGGAGGAGCAGCCGGAACAGCAGCCGGCGCTCGGCGACGAGGTCGCGCCATGCCTTGCAGACGATCTGCGACGCCGCGAGGCTGCGCGCCGGGAGCCGGCCCAGGATGTCCTCGAGCACGTCGTCAGGTAGAGCCGGCGCCGCCACCGTGTCCGTCGCCATGGACGCAGGCTGCGGCGGCGGATCGATCATCGCGACGCCGCGCTTGGTAGTCCAATTCCTATATATTGTAGTTTGCCGTGTGGAGATCAATCCGGATTCTGCAGAACTTCCTCTAGCTCTTGCCGGCCATGTGGAGATCAAACACAATTCACAAAGTTACCAAATTTGTGTTAAGAATTTGTATATCACTACATATCCGATTAGATAGAGTTTGTTAGGACTTCCTCTATGGATTCCTTGTAATGTCTTGATCCCCAAACGTTGTCTCGTATCTATATACCGTCCGAGAGGCCAATGCAATCATCACGTCCATTTAGCTCATTTTTCATTGTTGTGCGCGTATACATATATATAGGCTGATTACATCAACTAGCATAGACGCAAGTGATTTAAAAAACATAAGTAACCTTTAATTCAAAAATATATTGAATTATATATTATTTAAATTAATATTCAAATTGAAGGGCATATTCCCTGCAACTTGTTCTAACTGTATAAACTGACTGTATTTGTGAGATGAGTTCGACCTAAGTACAAATTTAGCAGTCTGGAACAAAATGAACATATGGAGATTCATGTAAATAGTACATAGGAACTTTATTTGTTGTCTAAATACCGAAGGCAGCAATTTCATTACACTCTGACTTGTGCATATTATGTCCTAGTACTCTACTACAAATGTTGGAGCTCATGTTCAAAAAAAAAATTTGTTGGAGCTCATTCCTGGACTCCAACCTTTTTTCTGCCGACAGTCGATGGGACACTCGGCAAAGACTTTGCCAAGTGCCCGATGAAAGACACTCGGCAGACACGTCTTTGCCGAATCTTTGATCGCCGTGTGGTGTATACCGTGTGCTACACTCGGCAAAGTCTTTGCCGAGTGTATTTAGGTCTTTGCCTCGCATCCATAAATTGTGAATTGAACACGCTGCAGAAAAGAGCACATTGCCATTCATATTCAGCTATGAAAAAATTATAATGAATGATGTAAATAATTAAAAAAGCTAGATTTTTTTCTATAAAACGATCGAACCGGCAGAGAGCTGTCTGTTATATTTAAAAGAGGGAAAGCCCGGAGTCCAAATAGGCAAAAAAAAAAAGGTTTTATACATGCCACGGCGTGCGTCAAAGCAAGAAAGGTAGATCTTGAACAAAAATGTTTCAAGACAATGCAAACTCAGTATTAAAAACAGGAGTACACGAGTTCCATCAAACAGGCTTAGAAGGAAGGACTCGCTCACAGGACACAGAACGAAGAGTCAAACAAGAATGTTCTCGCTAGTAGGACACAGAACGCTAGTAGTACGTACTATATATATATATGCTAATCATCACCAATCAAGCATGGCGTATATACAAATGCATCACGTCGACCACGATTGTAGTCACGGGGGTGTATGGATCCTAAACATTGGAACTTTGAGCTGTTCAAACTAAAAGCCACGGCTGCGTACGCTTCCCGGCACAAGAAGATAACCTCCTTGTACGGATGAAACCCAAGGAATTTGATGTACCCATCGCCGAAACCCTCCTCTTCATCATCTGAACTATCATCCGTAACGTCGTCGTCGTCGTCGTCCGAGTTCCAGCAAGCATCTCGCCGTAGCGATACCTCTTTTTGGCTCCTCTTTTCATTAGGAACATCCAAGATCCAGGGCGCATTGTATTTCAGCTCGTCACGTTTCAGCTCATGCAACCACCAAGAGTATGTATTGAGTTTGCTGTGATACCTTGACACCCACCCTGCTGTCTGATCACTGGATTCACTGAGGACCCGAACACGAAGACCGTACATCGCCCTTCTCTGATCTCCCTAGAAAAGACCGTACATCGCCCTTGCACTCAGCGAGGTCTATTGGCGACTTGATCACCTTGTATTTACCATCCTCCAAGGAAAACCTGTAAAACCACGTCCATTATACATCCATGGGATCAACAAAATATCAAGAAAACTATCAAAAAAATACTTATCAAGAAAAACCCTTTCGAAAAAAACAAACTTTTCAAGAAAACTTGCAACAAGTTATATGAAGCTAATAAGTGTGGATTCTCATCAACAAGGTTTGGCAATTTATTAACCTACCTTGAAACAAATTCACCACTGCAATGTATGTAGAGTGCTCCCTGCCAGTAGGCGGCGAAGCACAACGACTCCAGCAAACGACAACAACTCCCCAACCGTCGTCCCCGCCGCCCGCCGTCCCGGACGAACACCTTCTCCTCCCACCTCCCGCTCTCCGACGAGAACTCCTGCCACGCCCACGCCGCCGCCGGCCACTCCATCAGGCGCCAAGCATCGTCATCCTCATTCGGCTCGACGGGCTCGGGCGCCAGCAGCACCCTGTAGTGCGCCGGCGACGCGGCGGGGTCGAACACGAGGAACGCGCGGAGGCACCGGCGCCAAGAGTACTGGCTGCGGCAGCATGGCGGCGGCGGCGGCAGGCGCGTCCACCGCCGCGTCGTGGGGTTGCACACGAACAGCACCTCCACGTCGCTGTCCCAGTAGAGGACGAGGCCGTTGCAGTGATCCATGACCTCGTACCAGCTGTTGCGCTCCTTTCGCGCTCGCGCGATGTAATCGAACTTGCCGTCGATGGGGGCCCCGCCGTCGCCGGTGCCGGCGGGCGCCGGCCGGGCGAAGAAGTGCGGCCGCTTGTAGTCCTGGTAGTTGATGAGGAGGCCGCGCAGCGAGTGTGGGAGGAGGCGCCGCAGCCGGAGTAGAAGCCGCCGCTCGTCGACGAGGTCGCGCCAGGCCTTGCAGACGCGCCGCGACGCGGCGAGGCCGCGCGCCGGGAGACGGCCGAGGACGTCGGCGAGCAGGTCGTTGGGTAGAGCCATCGCCGCCGCCTCGGCCTCCATGGAACCCAACCAAGCCCTGGAATGTTCCGTCTTCTGTCTCTTCCTTTTTCTGGACAAATAAGTAATCTGCAAAGATTGGAATTCGTATCGTACCAAAAACTCGGGGCGAGCGCTCGCTGGGATGAAGTAGCGACGAATGAGCGTTGCAATCTACTAGCGGCGCACAAGCACAACAACTGATACGTTGCCTTAGTTAATACCATATATGATATATGTAACGCATATACAACTTGTCTAGAGCTGGTACATATTAATTAGGTAGTTTCCGTTTTTCTATCTATAAATTTTGGTCTCTCATGTCTAGTTTTTTTTTTTTGCACTTTTTAGTTCCCATTCGGGACGCCAGCCGGGAATTACTTTGACAACTATAAAGATATAGAAGTGTTTAATATTTCTCCCTTATATCATAGTAATTATTCAAGAAAAGAAAAATGATATATGAATATATGGAAATTTCGTGAAAAAATAAAACTAAATATTTAACCTTCTACGTTCCAAATTTTCAAAGTCACTTTTGTCAAAAACTTTACATTCCAAACTTAATAACCTTGCACTTTGAATTTAGAAATTTTCGTGTTACTAGTCAAAAACTTTTTACAAAAACTGACACAAAACTCTACACTCCAAATTTAATAAACTCTACTAACATGTTTCAAACACTGTACTACCAAAAATTTCGTGTTCCATGCCTTGACTCCAAATTTATAAACTTTCTACTAGCACATTATAAACTTTGTACATCTCGATCAAAAACTTTGTTGTTCCAAATTTTGCACTCTCATGTCTAGAAATTTTGTACTAGCACTTTACAAACTTTCGACTCCTATATACAAAACTTTATAAAGAACATATTAGAAACTTTTAACTATTTTTTCTTCCTATGAATTGAAAACTTCATATAAATAACTATGTACATTTCAAACTTTCAAGTAAACATTCTAAAATCTTTAAGACTGAATATGAAAATGTTCAAACTATATATTCAAAACATTTAAATGTCCAGGTTTTAACATCACATCAAAAAAGTTTGTCTTCAGAGTTTGGAAATCTTACACTTTGAATTCAGAAACTTTGAAGACAGTAGTTCCAATTTTTTTAAAAAAAACTAACTCCAAACATTGCAAATTAAATTAAAGAGTATATATTAACATATTTCAAATATTTCAAGGTTAAAGAACTTTGTAATTCTAAACTCTCATATTATAAACTTTGTATAGCCAGTTCCAAAACTTATAGTTCCAAACTTTGTCGTCATAGTTTTAGGAACTTTGTATTAGCACATTTTAAATCTTTTTCTCCATAGGTCCAAAACTTTATAAGAACATGTTAATAACTTTTGACTAAATTTTATGTGAGGGTGAATCGAAACTTTATATATATTGATTATATACCTATCTACATCTCTAAATTTTAAATCATAAATATATAAACAAAAAACCCACAATTTCAAACTTGGAAAACATATATTCAAAGCATTTTGACTACATACATAAAAGAATACAAACAAAGAAAGCTTGTGGTATTAGAAATTTGAAATGTACGTGCATGTAAATACAGGTACGCAGAAGCTCACAGACATCCCAGCATTTTTAAAAAGATTTAAAATGGGAAACGGAAAAAACAAAAGGCTAATGAATAAGAGGACATGAGAGGTCCAAGTGGTTCCAACTAGAGTAGAGTCCCCCATTCGGTGCTATTGCTGCTGGCGAACGCGCGCCCAATAAGAATTTGGACATGGAACGGCAAGCACAAGAAATGAATTAGATGTTCCTAGCTACTACAAAACTTTGAACAATATTTAGCATAACAGAACTCAATATAATAACATGAATATAGTGATCCAAACTACTGTTGCCTTTGATTTACACACATATACACACACAAAGCAGAACATAAATTCACATAATTAACAAAACTCAAACATATCTTATAACTTCTCCATTGCCTCATGAAGGAAACACCAGAACAGCAGACAATAAACTAAGAGTAAATTGCACCCACCATACAACAACTTGGCATGTGCGTGCAAATTGGTCCAACAATTTATAAAGTGCTCAATTTAGTACAATAACTTGACAACTGGGTGCAGATTGATTTAACAACTTAGAAAATGCTTAATTTAGTTCAATATAACTTGGTAAATTAGTACATTCACAGTCCAAACGTTACACGATAATGTATTTGCCAACGTCATGTCACAATAAAGTGTATAGTCACGTCAGAACGTATTATTTGACCACATATTTTCATGTCGCAATGGACGCCAATAATTTTATTCTCATAATAAATTAATTATAGTTTTATTAAAAATAATATATTATTTAATCACCATTACAATGGCAACATATTAAGCATAGTAGATGAACATCTATAATTCTTAAATTCTATAAATGGAAATTATTGATGGTGATTCGGTTGTTGCTTTTCAACTATGTACATTTTTATTAGTTCAAGTTCAATCAAATTTTAGAATTACACCATTAGCATCACTAAAATACTGAAGTTGATAAGAGAGACCCTGAAACCTTAGGCTTCTACACCATTAGGCCATGTTTAGTTCCCAAAAAGTTTTCTACAGTACCCGTCACATCGAATGTTCGGACATATGCATGGAGCATTAAATGCAGTTAAAAAAATAACTAATTACACAGCCTAACTGATTATCACGAGATGAATCTTTTAAGCCTAATTAGTCCATGATTGGATATTATTTGTCAAGTAACAATGAAATGTGCTACAGTACCAAAACCAACAACTTTTCACCAACTAAACAGGGCCTTAGCATCACTGAAATACTAAAATTGATAAGAGAGACCCTGAAACCTTAGGCTTCTCATGTATTCAACAATGCTCATGTTTGTTTTTGTTAATTACTTTATTTATCTTATTTTCCTTTCTGACGAATATAGGAGGCTTTAAAAATATTTTTTTGCCGGTAGGCTTTAAAAATATTTGTACCAAGCTCCTAAAAGGTATCAATTGTTTGTATCAACATATTGACTTTTTTTAGCTTAACAGTGCATATAATCAAACATATCAAAAATAGTGAGGGTGAATTTTTTAATATTAAATTAAATAGTTTAATCAAAATTAAATCACTATACAAAAATAATTAATGTAAAGACACAATATTAATTTCTAAACACTGAGGGTTCTTGGCCAAATACATTGCCACGCAGGCGTAGCACGAAAATCAATGGTCAAATAATACTTATTAATTTGTCCTAACGTGAATATATTCTTTATTGAGACCTTGCGTTAGTTATATTGCCGAATGTTTGGACTGCGAATGCACCTGTTTGCCGAGTAAATACATTAAATTGGGCATTTTACAAGTTGTTGGACCGATCTGCACCACCTGTCAAGTTATTATACTAAATTGAGCATTTTACAAATTACTGGATCAATTTACACCCACCTGATAAGTTGTTGTATGGTGGGCACAATTTACTCATAAACTCAATTCTGATTCTGAGGAGGTATACACAAATGACCAGGAAACTCCCTACTGATTCAGTTTGATGGGGTGCAAACACTATGGGAAACCCCTTGTTTGCCCGAGTGCCTTTTTCTTTGCCGAGTGTTATTACCCTGGCACTCGGCAAACTATTAGCCTTTGCGAAATGTGTTTACCCTGACTCTCGGCAAACTGTCAGATTTTGCCGAGTGTTTTTCCTAGGGGCACTTGGCAAAGGCAGCATGCCGTCCCAGTATTTTTTTTTTGCCCGAGAGCCAACACAACACTCGGCGAAGTGGCTTTGCCGAGTGTTTTTGTGACTTTGCCAAGTGCTTGTGGCAAATTGATTGTTTCCCGTAGTGAAAATATGGGTCTTTGAGGTGTTCAAGTGGTACACCACTCCTATGTATTCACTAGGTTGCCTGTGCGCTGCTAGGGGCTGTAAAAGGATTAACATATCCACAAAGCATATAACATGGTATGAATCTTAATATACTATTTTAATGAAAATTGAGATCAGTATGAAAGATATGAATGTAGCATACGAAGTTAGTGAATCAAGTTTGTATTTTTTCAATGAATTAAGAAATACACCATGATATATAAGGTCGTCACCCAACTCTTTCAAATGAACTATGGCAGTAAAAACATTTGCAGCCACCGCCCCTAAACTTTTCTCAGACAACCCCCTACCCCAAGCGTTGTAACTCTCGTGTATACCGTCCAAGAGAGGCTCAATGCAATCATCATGTCCATTACCTCACTGTTGTATGCATATGCGTATATATAGACTCATTACATCAATGATGGATGATCTAAAATATTAAAAAAAAGCTAGATTTTTTTCTTTAAAATGAACTAGCAGGAGAGCTGATGACTGTTATATATTTAAAAGAGGGAAAGTCCGGACCGAATAGGCAAAAAAAAAGGTTTTATACATGCCACGCCGCACAACAAAACAAAAAGGTTAGATCTTGAAACAAAAATGTTCCAAGATCATGCAAACTCAGTATTAAAAACAGGAGTACAGGGTTCCTTCCAACAGGCTTAATTAAATTGAAGGACTCACAGGACACAGAACGAAGAGTCAAACAAAAATGTTCTAGCTAGGACACAGAACGCTGGTACGCATATTACATATATGCTAATCACCAAATCAAGCATGGCGTATACACAAATGCTTCACGTTGACCACGATTGTAGGCACCTGCCAGGTGCAGTATGGGTCCTAAATATGGATGCAACCTCCTTATATGGATGAAACCCAAGGAATTTGATGTACCCATCGCGGAAACCCTCCTCTTCACCATCTGCAACGTTTTCATCATTTGAACTATCGTCCGTAATGTTGTCGTCGTCATCATCGTCCAAGTTCCAGCAAACATCTCGCTGTAACGATACCTCTGCTTGGCTACCTTTTGTTAGGAATGTCCAAGATCCAGCGCGCATCGTATCTCAGCTTGTCACATTTCTGCTCATGCAACAACCAAGAGTATGTCTTGAGTTTACTGTGATGCTTTGGCACCCACACCGTCTGATCCACTATGGGAGACAGCCCTTTTGCTGTGTGCCAGGGGCACACGACAAAGGCCCAAAAGCCCACGGCAAATGGTTTGCCGTGTGCCGCACACGGCAAAGGGCACACGGCAAACAGCCGTCGGCAAAGGGACCCTTTGCCGTGTGCAATATATCGGGTACACGGCAAAGCTTTTGCCGTGTGCCCTGGCTGACCTACGGCAAATTTTTTTGGCCGGCTACCAAGCTGACGTGGCGAGGGACGTTTGTCGTGTGCCACCTAGGCCTGGCACACGGCAAAGGCTCAATCTTTACTGTGTGCCTAGGTCATTGCACACGGCAAAAGATGGTCCATTTGCCGTGTGCCTGGGCCAATGCACACGGCAAAGATGACTGATTCTGTATTTTTTTTGTTTATTACGAATATAGTACCCCAAATAATACAAACATTGCCGTGTGCCAACCGTTTGTCGTGTGCTGTTTCTGCTGGCACACGGCAAACGTTTTGGCACACGATAATCTGGGGGTTTCCCGTAGTGATCACTGGATTCACGGAGGATCCAAACCCGAAGTATGTCCATAGGATCAATAGCTGCAAAGTACACCCCCTTCTCTGATCTCCCTAGAAAAGACCGTACATCGTTCTTGCACTCAGCGAGGTCTATTGGGGACTTGATCACCTTGTATTTATCATCCTCCAAGGAAAACCTGTAAAACCACATTTTTTTTTGATACATCCATGGATCAATAAAATATAAAAAAAAATCCAAAAAATAAAATATTTATATCAAGAAATAAAGCCCCTTCCAAAAAAAAACTTATAAGTGTGGATTTGGATTCTCATCAACAAGGTGGTTGTTGGAAGCTAATAAGTGTGGATTATTCTCATCAACAAGGTTTGGCAATTTATTAACCTACCTTGAAACAAATTCACCACTGCAATGTATGTAGAGTGCTCCCTGCCAGTAGGCGGCGAAGCGCCATCGGGGCTCGAACTGGTAGTTCAACGCATCCAGCAACGACAACAACATGATGTCCCCAACCGTCCCCGCCGACTCGCCGTCCCGGACGAACACCTCTTCCCACCTCCCGCTCTCCGACGAGAACTCCTGTCACGCCCACGCCACCGCCGGCCACTCCATCAGGTGGCAAGCATCGTACACGACGACGGGCTCCAGCAGCACCTTGTAGTGCGCCGGTGATGCGGCGGGGTCGAACACGAGGAACGCGCGGAGGCGCCGCCGCCAAGAGTACTGGCCGGAGCAGCACGGCAGCGGCGGCAGGCGCGTCCACCGCCGCGTCGTGGGGTTACACACGTACAGTGTTAGGAATAAACCCAGCCGTAGAGTGGGCGCGGCTGGCGGGTAGAGTGGCGTATCGCGTGTGCGCGCGCGCGATCGAGCGTCGAGTGCGGTGGCACGTTCGTGCGCGTAGCCGGTGTGTGCTGATCGTGTGGCGATCTGAATCGTGTGCATGCGTTCGTGTGCGTGTGTGCTGAGTTCACGTAGTGGCCAAGCTAGTTAGTTTGTGCTCAGTGTAGCAATGGTCAGTAGCTGCAGCCAGGAACGTCGGAGCGTCGTGGGCTGTCCAGGTCTCCAAGGGATGAGATCGTTGCTGCGTGTGGACGTGGCAAGGCGATGCAAGACGACAGCAAGATACACGGCACCATGCATGGCTAGGAGGCCAGGATGTAACGAACATGGCACCCTTTATGCCATTTCGAGTGATTTTGGTGATCGAATGACAACGCAATCAATGGGACTAATGTTATTGTTAAGTGAACATTTCTAAATCCCAGGGATGAAGTAAAAAGGTCATGCAAAGCAAAACACGAAGATAGAACTCAAAGAAAACAAAGAATTGGACGAGTTCTGCAGAAATCAGTAGCACCGGTTGAACCGATACCCAATCATCGGTGCATCCGATGGTTGTCGGAAGATCCGACGCCCTGGTGTTTGTGAGGCACCGGTTGAACCGACGGCATCACGACAGGCATCGGTGCATTGGGCATACTATGTTCCAGAGACGATGTCAAGCGCCCAGGTGAAGATTCTTCAGCACCGGATGAACCGGTGATGCATCGGAGCAAAGCACCGGTGTAATGACGTCAGCACAAGAGAAGAAGGCCAACGGCTAGTTGAGTGCTGTGAGTGAACGGTTTAACCGACGGGCAAGCATCGGTTCAACCGATGATCACTGTGTCAGCTGTCAGGAGTTCAACGGCTACTACGGGTCTTAGAGTGACCGGATGAACCGACGCTACCCCTGCCAGAGGCATCGATTCATCCGATGATACGTAGATTTCTGCTGACCGTTGGAGCAACGGCTCCACGACTTGGAAGCCTATATATATGGCATCCCCCGTCCATTTGATGCTTGCTGGAGTTCAAGAAAGTCACATACACACCCAAGAACCACTCCAAGCCATCCAAGAGCTTAGTGTTCATATCCTTAGCCCTTAGCACACTTTGAGAATGTTGTGTAAAGGATTAGCTCTTAAGGAGTGAGATTGCAAGGCCTTGAGCCCTTGTGCTGTGTTTCTCTAGTGAACCAAAAGAAGAGTTTGGTGCGCCGGCCCCTTGGAGCTGTGAAGCTCGCCGGCAACGTCATCAACCCTCCGACTTGGTGTGGAGCGGCGACGACAACTTTATACGGGGGGACGTGGAGACCCTCATCCTTTATGGAGAAGCTCCTTAGTGGAACCCGGGGACAAGGTGACCGTGATTGTGTTCACGGAAGAGACTTGGTGGCCGAGTAGCAATACTCTTAGTGAGTGCTACAATAACGTGGATGTAGGTGTGCCTTTGTGGCTAACCGAACCACGGGATAAACACCCGCGTCGAGAGTTTGCATTCTCCTATTCCGCTCTTTAAGCTTCCGCATTTCATACTAGCAATTTGTGTGCCTTTACTTTCATAGAGTAGTTTCTTGATAGGAAAGGCTATAGGTTGCTAAACTCTTTTGGGATAGGGGTTTCACACGAGAACAACAATAGTTGCACATCTAGATAGCATGTTTTAGTTTAATATTGTGCAAATAGTTTGAACCATAGGTCTAAGTTTTTAGTTTGCCTAATTCACCCCCTCCCCCTCTTAGGCTAGAGCGTCACCGGTCCTTTCAATTGGTATCAGAGCCGGGACTCACTTCCATCACAAAGAAAGCCAATTCCATTGGCAATTTGTGTTTTACCAGCTCACTTGATCAGTTAGGCTTCACCGCCTAGTGAGTTATCTCTTTTAGGGGAAGGGATGGATTCTCTAGGACCTCCTCCACGTTTCGATGGCACGGGCTTCCAACGATGGAAGATTTTGATGCAATCACACCTCCAAGCTAAGGGCCTAAATATTTGGAGAGTAACAAGTGAAGGAACTAGGAGCAATAGTCAACAAGAGAAGCAATATGATGCTATAGCCAAGTGTGCTATTTTAAACTCTCTTGGTGAAAATGTGTTCAACCGTGTGTTTGCTTGCGAAAATGCTCAAGTTTTATGGAAAACTATTAGTGAGAACCATGAAGGCACAAAAGATGTTGCAAATGAAAGATATCATGTTTTCATTGATAAACTTAATAGCTTCAAGCAACTTGATCATGAAAATGCCGAAACTATGTACTCACGGTTGAATATTCTTATGAATGAGATTAACTCTTTAGATGTGAAGAAAATTAAAGATTTGGAACTCATTCGTAAGATCCTTCACTCCCTCCGAAGGCCGGACTATGATTTGGTGACCACAATTCTACATTAGAAAGATATCAACACAATGACACCAAATCAAGTCCTCAACAAGGTGATCGCACATGAGCTACGCCATGATATCAAGCCAAGAGCGCCACCTTCTTCACCAACACATAGTGCACTTGCATGCAAGCAAGTCAAAAAGTTGAAGAAGATGACCATCAATGGTAGCTCAAGTGAAGAGGAAGAAGAGGAGGCATGTCAAAGCTCCTCAAGTGATGATCAAGAGCCAATGAACCCCTACCTTTACAAGCAAGTAAAAAAGATGAACAAATGCTTGAATGAAATCAACTCCATGGGGTATGTGGTCTTCCTCAAAGATGGGCCTCACCATCAACTTATGAAGGTTGAGAAGAAGTTCAAAAAGAACAAGCAAAAGAAGGAGAAGAAGGCCAAGCATGAATCATTTGCCATATTTGGTGAATGGGTTAGCGGTGGTGAAGAATCAAGTTCAAGTGATGAATCAAACAAGAAATTCACCACTCGCATGGGATCATCATCCAATACTTGCTTTATGGCCAAAGGTATGGATAGCGATGTAAGTAATGATGACCCCGACTCTCCTTCAATTGATGAACTTCTTGACCTTATTCATGAGCACCAAAAAGTCAATAAGAAACAATCAAAAGAAATCAAAAACCTTAGTGCTCTCAAAGATCTAAATGCTTCTCTTGCTACAAATTTTGAAGATTTAATGTGCAAATTCAAATTTCTTTGCAAGGAGCATGAAGAGCTCAAATTACAATTTTAGAGCATTAATGATACTAATGACTCTTTAGAAATAAAGCAAACTATCTCTTGTGCAATTCGTATCTCTAGGGTAGATGCTTCAACTTCTTGCATTGATTTAATTGATAATTCTTGTTCTAACCCTTGCAATGAGAAATGCAATGAGAATGTTTAGAATCATGTGATGATCTCATTGCCAAGGAGAATGATGAGCTCAAGCAAGAAGTGGAAAGGCTCATGAAGGACTTGTATAGATTGAAGGGCAAAGGCATAAAGAGTAATGTTCAACCTTCTCAAGATAACCGTGAAGACATAGAGAAGAAGCTTGAGAAGAGGTCCACCGTGACTTGCTCAAAGTGCCACAAAGAAGGTCACAAGTCCAACAAGTGTCCTCAACCAAGGAAGAATCTTTCGGATGAGAAGAACAAGAAGATGCTTACAATCAAAAGTTCTCTCATCTACATCAAGCCCAACCAGAGGAACAAAAGCAATAGCACCTCCTATGTGATCAAGAAGAAAACTAATGGCAAGGTGGTTGCTCATAAGGTTGGGAAGCAAGAAAGGAGTTGGAATCGCTCCATTTGGGTTCCCAAGGATGTCATAACCAATATGAAGGGGCCTCAAATGGTGTGGGTTCCAAAGGAGATTTAAAGCCAAGGACGGCTTCGGGGGATTTGGATGCTTAGCTTACAAGTTGAAGTGAAGGTTCAAGCCAAAGAAGCTAAGCTCTCAACTTGGACATTTGTTGCCCAAGTCTCCCATAAGGTAATGGTAGCTAGATTTCAATTCAAGTATCATGTAGTTCCATTGCTTTTTGCTAGGTTATTTGCATACATTGTATCTCCTAGTGCTATATATGGTGGGTTGCTTGTGTCATGATTCTAAGCCATGAGCAATCCATATTGTTTGATAAGTGTGTAGAAAGCTACACAAGGTTACCCTTCATGGTACATGCATCTCATGAGGTATGTATTTCATATGTGTACCATGAACACAAGCCATAGGGTAAACTTCCTAATTGTGTCAAAATCAATGTGCATACATTTGCTTGGTGATTCAAACACTAAATGCACACATTTAGGGGGATCTCATCCTATGGTTTGTGATTTTGAGACTAACATGTTTCCAAGTTTATCTTTTGTAGTCTCACGATAGAGTTAACACTCTAAGAGAATGTTTCTCACGATCAATGTGAACAAACAACCCTATAAGAGTGATTAGATAAATTGTGCTTTCATGCATATTGAGCCATGCTCTATTGAACTTAAATGCTCATATCTAAGTTCATAGGCTATGTTATGTGCTCATACATTTGCTTAACCTTGGTGTACCAAGTGCTCTTCTTTCAAAGACTTTCAATTGGTATTCAACTTCAATTGGTACCATATGCAAGTCACCGTCAATTCGGTACATCCAAGGTAAACAAATTAATCCCCCGGAGGTATGCAAGGTTCTAAATTTATTCAATTGATATCATTGTCAATTCATTATAATTTTTAGAGCTACCTCCGTGCATGATATAATCTAAGCTCTCTAGTTATAACATCTAGTTGTGCACTTGATTTTCACATTATCTTTTCGTGCACATACTTATGGAGAGCTTAACTCATGTCATGCTAGTTTCGTGATTTTGTGATCCACCGTAGTGAATTTTTCATTTGGTATCTTCATTGATATCATATCTTTGGATCATGAGTCATGGAACTAACTCCCTAGACTACTAATCTTCTCTTGAGCTATATTGTTTTGCAAGACCTTTTAGGTGCAAGACCTTTTAGGTGATTTGATTCCAAAGGGGGGGGGAAATGTGGACCAAAGCAAGGCATGTTTTCCAACAAAGGGGGAGAGATGTTTTCCCAAGAAGGAAAAGTATATTCCAAAGAAGGAGACATGCCAAGTGAATCAAGTCATGAGGGAGAAGTAGCGAAAAAGAGGGAAAATCAAAGAGGGAATCATGGTTTTAGGGGGAGGCCAAGTCATCATTGGATGATGGTAAGCATCCAAGCAAGTGTAAGCGGTTTCAATTGGTTTCAATTGATATCAAGCGGTTAAATTTGTCATTTTTTACAAATATTATGCTAGCTTTGATTGTGTTATCATCAATCACCAAAAAGGGGGGAGATTGTAACGAACATGGCACCCTTTATGCCATTTCGAGTGATTTTGGTGATCGAATGACAACGCAATCAATGGGACTAATGGTATTGTTAAGTGAACATTTCTAGATCCCAGGGATGAAGTAAAAAGGCCATGCAAAGCAAAACACAGAGATAGAACTCAAAGAAACACTGAATTGGACGAGTTCTGCAGAAATCAATAGCACCGGTTGAACCGATGCCCAAGCATCGGTGCATCCGATGGTTGTCGGAAAATCCGACGCCCTGGTGTTTGTGAGGCACCGGTTGAACCGACGCCATCATGACAGGCATCGGTGCATTGGGCATACTATGTTCCAGAGACGATGTCAAGCGCCCGGGTGAAGATTTTTCAGCACCGGATGAACCGGTGATGCATCGGAGCAAAGCACCGGTGTAATGACGTCAGCAGAAGAGAAGAAGGCCAATGGCTAGTTGAGTACTGTGAGTGAACGGTTTAACCGACGGGCAAGCATCGGTTCAACCGATGATCACTGTGTCAGCTGTCAGGAGTTCAACAGCTACTACGGGTCTTAGAGTGACCGGATGAACCGACGCTACCCCTGCCAGAGGCATCGGTTCATCCGATGATACGCAGATTTCTGATGACCGTTGGAGCAATGGCTCCACGACTTGGAGGCCTATATATATGGCATCCCCCGGCCATTTGATGCTTGCTGGAGTTCAAGGAAGTCACATACACACCCAAGAACCACTCCAAGCCATCCAAGAGCTTAGTGTTCATATCCTTAGCCCTTAGCACACTTTGAGAGTGTTGTGTAAATGATTAGCTCTTAGTGAGTGAGATTGCAAGGCCTTGAGCCCCTGTGCTGTGGTTCTCTAGTGAACCAAAAGAAGAGCTTGGTGCGCAGGCCCCTTGGAGCTGTGAGGCTCGCCGGCAACGTCATCGACCCTCCGACTTGGTGTGGAGCGGCGACGACAACTTTGTACGGAGGACGTGGAGACCCCCATTCTTTGTGGAGAAGCTCCTTAGTGGAACCCGGGGCCAAGGTGACCGTGATTGTGTTCACGGAAGAGACTTGGTGGCCGAGTAACAATACTCTTAGTGAGTGCTACAACAACGTGGATGTAGGTGTTCCTTTGTGGCTAACCGAACCACGGGATAAACACCCGCGTCGAGAGTTTGCATTCTCCTATCCCGCTCTTTAAGCTTCCGCATTTCATACTAGCAATTTGTGTGCCTTTACTTTCATAGAGTAGTTTCTTGATAGGAAAGGCTATAGGTTGCTAAACTCTTTTGGGATAGGGGTTTCACACTAGAACAACCATAGTTGCATATCTAGATAGCATGTTTTAGTTTAATATTGTGCAAATAGTTGGAGCCATAGGTCTAAGTTTTTAGTTTGCATAATTCACCCCCTCCCCCCTCTTAGACTAGAGCGCCACCTGTCCTTCCACAGGATAAGGACCGCTTCTTCAGGATCGCGTGGGTTGCAGCCTATTCGTGCGAAGTGGCTGGGAATTCGGCCTGGACGTGTGGTGCATGGTGGGCTACGTGTTGCATGGCTGAAGGGGTAGTTTAGTTAGTCTATTTAACCTCTAATGCCGCTGTTGTTACGAGTGCGGTGTGAGTTGCATCAATACAAAGAAAAGGAGCAGCGTTTGGGCGCATTTCTTTTGTCTCTCGCCACCGTTCATCATCTTCCTCCTCCCACCATTCTTAGTTCTGTGCATTTGACCGCCTCTGTAGTTCATACAGCACCTCCTCGTCGCTGTCCCAGTAGAGGACGAGGCCGTTACAGTGATCCATGACCTCGTAACAGCTGTTGCGCTCCTCTCGCGCTCGCGCGATGTAATCGAACCTGCTGTCGATGGGGGCCCCGCCGTCGCCGGCGCCCGAGGGCGCCGGCCGGGCGAAGAAGTGCGGCCGCTTGTAGTTCTGGTAGTTGATGAAGAGGCCGCGCAGCGAGTGCGGGAGGAGGCACCGCAGCCGGAGCAGAAGCCGCCGCTCGTCGACGAGGTCGCGCCAAGCCTTGCAGACTCGCCGCGACGCGGCGAGGCTGCGCGCCGGGAGACGGCCGAGGACGTCGGCGAGCAGGTCGTTGGGTGGAGCCATCGCCGCCTCGGCCTCCATGGACGACGTACGGGCGTAGACGGCAGAGTGCAGAGAAACCCAACCAATGCAAGCCCTAGAATGTTCTGTCTCTTCTTTTTTTTTCTGGACAAATAAGTAATCTGCAAAGATTTGCCAAGTTAAGTTAGAGAGAGGTGTATTCGTATCTTACTAATACTTAGGGATGGTAAAGGGCCCAAAATTTTAAACTAGAAAATCTAAAAGCCGGACCCTAAAAGGATTGGTCTCTAATCTTATATAATTTTGAACTAAAATATTTAAGGACCTTATTGGGCTGTGAATAGGCCACTAGGGCCATGGCCCATTACCACCCCTGCCAAAACTGATCCATACGCCTTCTTTGGTTCGGAATTGCAATACATGGCATATGTACATATGCCTTATCTTCGTTCTTTGGCTAGTACGTGTGTAGCACGCAGCCATCTACACAAAACTGGAACAGCAAGCGCAAAAAAGAATTAGATGTTCCTAAGAGCATCTTCAAAAACTCTTATATCTTGGGTTAGTTAAAAAAAGAAAAGAAAAACAAAAAAAAACCCATCCAACAGAAACTCTATTTACCTCATCTTCTATCCTCGTTTTCTATGGGTGCCGCTGGGCATCTTTGCTTAGCGCTTAGCGCTAGTCATTCCTTTTTGAATTTTGGAGATGCTATTGAATTTCAACCCTTTTTCGCTAGCTATTTAATTTTACATAATAGCTATATCAGGATTTTAGCTATTCATAGATACAAGAGCTCTTGGAGATGCTCTAACTGCTGCAAAAAATTTAACAATATTTAACGTAATTAATAACAAAACTCAAACATATGTTATAACTTCTCCATTGCCTCATGAAGGAAACACCAGAACAGCAAAACACTAAACTAAATTCTGATCATGCAGGGGGTATACACAAATGACTCGAAAACTCCCTGATTCAGTTTGATGGGGTGCAAAATACTGGGGTCTTTGAGGTGTTGAAGTGGTACGGCACTCCTATATGTATTCACTAGGTTCGTGCTCTTGTGTTGTTACGGCCTATAAAAAGATTAATGTATCCACAAAGCATATCTATATATATAGCATGGTATGAATCTTAACAATATACTATTTTAAGGCAAATTGAGATCAGTAGGAAAGATAGGAATGTAGCACACACAAAGATAGTTAATCAAGTTGGCTACCCCATGCCAGATCCTCCCCTTGCTGGCCATTGGCCCGGGGAGAACCACCCCTCACTCCTGATCACGCCACGGCCACCAGCCAGGCCTTGGGATGGCCGGAGCATAGTGCTTCGCGGCGGCTCCCATGGCCATGGCACAGCTGCGGCGACGCCCGCTCGTTCCAGCCATCCGGGCACGCAACAGGCCGGCAGACGACGGCCACTACACCATCATGACCTAAACCACGCAAGGCACCGGGATGTCCTTGCTCACCGGCGCCCGCCTTCTCCCATGGCTTGCGGCAGACTGGGGAGGATGGTGATGGTGTCCGGTGACGGCGAATGGCTCTGCTTGCATATGGTACAAACGGATTGCTAGGTTGTTGATGATTGTGTGGGTGCGAGGAATTGACAGGAAACGGCCAGGCGACGACGAATTTCTTTTTTTTATAGTAAATTATTTGGCTCTTTATTAACTTACCTCGGGATCAGTAATGCCACAAACCAACACCATAGTTACAAAATCAGGGAGGGGGTGCATCCAAACAGCAGGATGATCCGGGTCCCGACCTCGGCCTAATCGGGCCAATTCATGAGCCACACAATGACAAGAACGAGGGGCATGTACAACTGCCACAGAATTGAAGTTAATCGCCATGATAAATTTAGCTTCTCGGAAGAGCATCCCACCACGTGCACGATCATACATATCAGATTGCAAAGCCATCTGTGAATCGGTCTGAAGTATAACATTCTGAAGTCCCTAATCAGCCGCAGCCTGAAGAGCTGCTAAACAAGCATGCGACTCCGCAGTCTGCGCGTCACAAACCGTCTCCAGGGAACCAGCTCCTGCCATAGTTGCAGGCCCCAGCTCATCACGCACAACAAAGCCCCACGCTCCCTTCTTCTCTTGCTCCCAAAAAGCACCATCAATATTAATCTTCCATGTTCCCTAAGGTGGAGGCTTCCATCGCTGACAAGACCCTCCTAGACCAGGAAGCTTAACAGTTGGAACAACATCACCCACATCAGCAACAGACCGGGCCTTGTACACAATAGCATTCACTGGCTTGAGTTGTTCACCAGCATTAACTTTATTTCGTGCATCCCACCACGCCCACAGCACAAGGCCATCAGTTTCTCTTCTTCTTTCAGAGTCAAAATATGTTCAATAACTTGCATGGCTGATGCCTGAACAGAAATTTGCCTATTTGAGAGTACAAATAATCAGGGTTGCTCATTTGACATCAAAACTTCAGATCTTACCTATATGCCCCCAACTCAAAATTG
Organism: Panicum virgatum; assembly: GCF_016808335.1. Classification (NCBI taxonomy): domain Eukaryota; kingdom Viridiplantae; phylum Streptophyta; class Magnoliopsida; order Poales; family Poaceae; genus Panicum; species Panicum virgatum. Next base: position 52,733,712 of record NC_053143.1, on the reverse strand, counting down.
TGTTGCCAATTTGACACTTCTGTCACTTCTATTAGCGTGCACCATTAACTGTGTGGGCCAGGCAGCGGGAAAAGACAAAAATGCCCTTTGAGTCAAAAAGAAGGGGAGAAGTCTTATCTGCACGAGGCCAGTACTCGCCCAGCCCTTCCTCTCGGCCTCCCCATCGCGGCTCCTCTGCGTAACCCTAGGCAGCGGCGCATCCATGGAGGGGGGCGGCACGGCCGCCGGGATGGCAGGCGTGGCCATGGAGGCGCCCTACGCAGGCACGGAGGAGGGCAACGCCACAAAGGCAGTCCGCCCGGGCAGGGAGGTGCCCCGCGCAGCCACGAGATCTGGTGGCGCGGGCAGGGAGGCGCCCCGCGCAAGCTCGGAGGCGGGCCGCATTGGCAGGGAGGCGCCCCGCGGGGCCTCGGAGGCCGGCGGCGCTGACAGGGATCCACCCCGCGCAGGGGACACGGGATCCGCCGCCGCCAGAACAGAGGTGGCCTGCGCGGCCTCAGGGGTGCCCTGCGCGGCCGAGGAGATCTGGCGGCACGGGCAAGGAGGCGCCCCGCGCAAGCTCGGAGGCGGGCGGCGTTGGCAGGGAGGCGCCCCGCGGGGCCTCGCAGGCGGGCGGCGCTGGCAGGGATCCACCCCGCACAGGGGACACGGGATCCGCCGCCGCCAGAACAGAGGTGCCCCGCGCGGCCGAGGAGGCACCCGGGGACGCGGCCGGCGCGCCCAAGGCAGGTCGACACGTGGCCAAGCTGAGGGGTAGCATGGCATCGCTGGTGAGGCGGCCGGCCAAGCAGGCGCCAGTCAAGCAGGGCCCACCCAAGCAGTGGAGCCAGCCAGCCACGCAGCCAGCGCAGCCAAAGAGACAGGGTATGTTTGGTGATGTCCTTGTCCTCCATAGCTTCACCATTGCAACCATAGTTTCATGCCATTGTTATTGTGCTCTTACAGGATGGATTCAGCTAGTTGTTATCTATTGAAAATTCATTTGCTTGGCAATCACAAAAAGGCTAGAAAGGATGTCAAATGTTTTACTTTCAAGATGGTTGTTGATTCAGATTTGTCGAATTATAAGGATTTCATAGAATCAGTTACAGGCAAGTACCCTGTAGATTACTTGGAAGTTGCACATGTCCAGTACTATGATATTGTTCTTAAGAATTTTTCAGAAGTAAAATCAAACCATGATTTGATGTCTATGTTTGATATACACTGTAAGGAGAAAGTTGTGCAGATGTTCGTCTCTTATTGTGATCCCTCTAAGACATTTGAGCCTATCACTGAGTGGGAGTTTGTTGGTGAAGGGCAGCCTGAAAACACAGTGTAGAATGAGGATGATTACCCAGAGGATGAACGTGTTGGTGTTCACGAGGAGACCATGTACTTGACATTGCCCCTGGATGTTCTGAGAAAGGGAAGGAAATTGTACCAGTGGAGACTAATCCTACAGAGGCTGAGGATGACTCAGAAGATGAGTTTGAGGATAACTCAGAGGATGACTCAGAGGAAGAGGCATATGAAGAAGTAAATCCGCACCAATTCTTGATTTTGATCAAGAAGATCCTCCTATGGAAGTATGCAGTACTTATCGTGACATGTCAGAATTCAAGTTAGCTCTTTGTCAACATGCAATCAAACATGAGTTTGAATTTAAGACCAAAAAAAGTTCAAGAAGGAGGTTCTGAGCCTATTGTGCAAGGAAATTGGAGGATAATTGTCCATGGAGGCTTCATGCATCTACAACAGTGGACAAGTGGTAAGGACAATTTCTTAATTGGTACTACAAGTTCAAGTACAATGTTTGTTGCTGTTTTGTAGGTGAAGATCTCTACTAAATATCTACGTTACTGTTTTGTAGGTGAAGAGGAATAATTTTTCTCATGCTTGTTCTAGCAGTAGAAGGAAAAAAGACCGTACGAAATGCTGCCAAACATTGGATATGTTGGAAGATGAAGGATTTTCTGATACAAGAGCCTACTTTGGGAGCAAGAGCTTTGCAAAAGAAACTTAAAGAGCACCACAAGGTGAGCATTCCCTATCACAGGGTATATAAGGGTCAACAACTTGCATTGAAACGACTTTATGGTGATTGGGACAGCAGCTTCGATAACTTGTTTAGTTTGAAAGCAGAAATTGAGAGACCTTGTCCTGGTAGCTCAGTCATTATTGATCATTATACAGTAAATGGGAAAATCAGATTCAGGAGATTTTTCTTTGCCAGAAACCTTGTATAGATGGGTTCCTCAATGGTTGTAGACCTTACTTGGCAATAGACAGCACATTCCTGACAGGCAAGTTCAAAGGGCAATTGGCTAGTGCTTCTGCAATTCCTGACACGCACATATATGCTAAGCATCACCAATCAAGCATGGTGTATACACAAATGCTTCACGTTCACCACAATTGTAGGTACCTCCTGCCAGGTTTATGTCTCCTAAATACTGAACCTTTGAGCTGTTCAAACAACAAGCCATGGCCGCGGACCCTCCGTGACACAGGAAGATAACCTCCTTGTACGGATGAAATCCGAGGAATTCGACATACCACCAGGAACCCTTCTCTTCATCGTCCGAAGCGTCGACGGTGCTGCCATCGTCGACGTCCGAGTTCCAGCAAGCATCTTGTTGCACGGATGATGCCACCTCTTGGCTCCTCTTCTTATTACGAATATCCAAGATCCATGACGCATTCAGCTCGTCACATTTCTGCTCATGCAACCACCAAGAGTATGTATTGAGTTTGCTGTGATACCTTGACACCCACCCTGTCTGATCACTGGATTCACTGAGGACCCATACACAAAGTATTCTCTCCGTTCCAAAATATAGGTCGTTTTGACATTTCTAGATTCATATATTTTACTATGTTTCTAGACATATATTATATCTAGGTGCTTAGCAAACACTATTAATCTAAAAAAGCCAAAACGACCTGCATTTTGGAATGAAGGGAGTATGTCCATAGGATAAATAGCTGCAAAGTACACCCCCTTCTCTGATCTCCCTAGAAAAGACCGTACATCATCGCTCTTGCACTCAGCGAGGTCTATTGGCGATTTGATCACCTTGTACTTACCATCCTGCAAGGAAAACCTGTAAAACCACATTTTTTTATACATCCATGGATCAACAACATATATTAAGAAAACTATCCAAAAATAAAATAAAGGGAAAGTCCTAATTACACACTCGAACTATCGCAAAAGTCTAATTTTCAACTTTCAACTACAAAACCAGATAACACAAGCCATCCAACTGTCGAAACCGGGCAAATTTGGCCCCCGGTGGTTTTCAATGTGGTTTTGTATTTTTTAGAAAAATAAAAAATTCTAGTTAGATCTAAAAAGTCAAAACTAATTCATTTTAAATCAGAAAAAAATGAAACTAGCATCATTTTTTTCTAAAAATGTAATCTATCTATTATTGCTCTATTTTGGTCTTAGTTATTCAAAATAATATATATATAACTAAAAGCAACCAGATATTATGAAAATAAAAAAAATAGATCTAAATACTGAAAAGTATCGTGCCAATAGATATGTTATATTTTTAGAAAACTTTTGATACCCATTTCGTATTTTTTTTTCCATTTAAAATGAATTACTTATGATTTTAGATTAAATTTGAATATTTTAATTCTCACAAAATGGAAAACCACCTAAGATGCCAAATTTGTCCGGTTTCAATATTTGGATGGCCTTTGTTATCCGGTTTTGCAGTTCAAGGTTGAGAATCGAATTTTTGTGATAGTTGAAAGGTGTAAACCGGACTTCCTCCTAAAATAAAATACTTATGAAGAAAACCCCTTTTGAAAAAAAAAACTTATCAAGAAAACTTGCAACATGTTGTTGGAAAGCTAACAAGTGTGGATTCTCATCAACAAGGTTTGACAATTTAGTAACTTACCTTGAAACAAATTCACCACTGCAATGTATGTAGAGTGCTCCCTGCCAGTAGGCGGCGAAGCGCCATCGGGGCTCTAACTGGTAGTCCAACGAATTCAGCAGCGACCACAAGTCCCCAACCGTCCCCTCCGCCTCGCCGTCCGGGACGAACACCTTCTCCTCCCACCTCCCGGTCTCCGATGAGAACTCCTGCCATGCCCACGCTGCCGGCGGCCACTCCATCAGGCTCGACGGGCTCGGGCTCTAGCAGCACCTTGTAGTGCGCCGTCGATGCGGCGGGGTCAAACACGAGGAACGCGCGGCTGCGGCAGTAAGAGTAGACGGGGCACGGCGCACTACCGGAATTGGCTAATTCACCGTGTGCACCAAGCACATGGCAAAGGCTTAGTAGGCACATGGCGAAGTCTTCGCCGTCGGTGGCCGACGGCGAACACCCGACGGCAGCGCTAGGCACGGCAAAGGCCTAGTTTGCTGTGTGCCATTTATCGGGCACACGGCAAATACATTCGCCGTGTGTATCCAAGGGTACACGGCAAAAAAAAAGGCATTGACATCGTGACAACGGCCTAACGACATGACAGAAGACTCGCCGTGTGCCAGGAAGTAGGCACACGGCGAAATTTCCCACTTTGTCGTGCGCCACTTGGATAGGCACATGGCGAACTTGGTCACGCGGGGCCCAGCAGCAGAGCTCTTCGCCATGTGTCCTGGGTTTTGGCACACGACAAAGTGTTTAGGTTCGCCGTGTGCCTTTTTTCTGGCACACGGCGAACAATGGTCAGTTCGCCGTGTGTCCGGTCTTGGCACACGGCAAACTTGCTGTCCAGGGCTGGCCATATGGTCACTTTGCCGTGTGCCTAGTCCCTGGCACACGGCAAAGTGACCAAACAAATCTTTTTTTTTGTTTTTCACGTATAAAGGACTACATATCACAACATATATATCACAAGCATTACATATCACATATATATCACAACAAACATCACAGGCACTATATATCACAACTAGCCACAAATAACTTCAAACACATCCAGAAGTCCAATGCAAAGTCCTGCAAGTTCACAACATATCCAGAAGTTCACAAATACATATCTAGAAGTTCACAAGTCCATAAATATTGAAATAAACTAGTTTATGGCTGCGGTGGGCCGTCGAACGGTGGTGGGCCGCCGAACTGAGGTGGGAACAACTGCTGTGGGAGCGTCGGTGAGATGCCCGGCGACAAGTCTGGCGTATTCGATGCCGCCGATAGATTCTGCAAAAAATGTAAGACAGTAAATTGCAGGTGAGACAAAAACCAAGTTCTCAAGTTATAATATAAACAAGTCTAAATATGTAGGTCCCCTAAATCGTAAAGTGAGTAATATAAGTCACAATCTCTAAAGTCTAAAGTTCTTTAAGTATCTAATACTTCAAAAGAAACTAAAGGGTTTTCAAGATACTCACCGGAGGAGTAATAGGAGCAGGAACCACAGGGAAGACTGGGATGGGATTACCCATTTGGACAGAAAGACTTCGAATGTAGTTGTACATCTGGGCCATCTCGGCCGCCTGCTTCTGCTCGTTCTCTTCTCGTAATCTCCTCTCTTCGGCCAACGCCGCCTCGTACGCCGCCTTTTGCGCTAGCATTTGGTTCTACAATATTTAATGACAATGTTACAATGCAAATCAAATATATGTACAAAATGAACGAACTATGAATAAATAAGAAATAATCTGAATTTCCTGCACTTGGAGCTGCGACGCGGACAGCCGTGGGCATATGGCCGGGCTATTGGTCGTGCTCCTCGCTCGAATCTGGGAGAGGGTGGGAATGCTGGCCATGTCTACAAGGCAATCGCCAATGTAGTAGCACCCATGTTTCTTGCCTCCTCCCACCCTCATAATGACTTCTCCATCAAGGGGCTGGGTCCTCGGATCCCAGTCTGGCCTATGGACCTGTCTTCCCATCTCTGTGTATGCCTGGATACGACTGTGGACGGACGGGTTGCTGTATGCCGAGGGCGGGTCGTCAGGGTTGTAGGTGACGTTGGATGTCGCCTTGCCCTTGCGGGCCAGAGCTCATCGCACGAACGGGTTGCACTCCTAGCCTTCATGTGAGGACGACTGCGAAAAAGGAAGAAGTTGATTACAAATTATGCTGAATTGAATGTTAGATTAGAGAAATAAGTCTGTGTAGTGTGTACCCATCTAGCCCTGTACTCGTCGTTGTTGAGGCTGCCTTGATGGTGCGCTGGACCTGGCATCAGCAATCGCCACTGCCGGCCAGCGTCATGCAAAGCCTGCCACTCGGGGTTGAACCACTTGTCCACTATGCGCTCCCAGCACACGGTGTCATTACGACACCACCACGCAGGAACCTACACGTGATCAAATGCATGACATGTAAGAAGAGAGACATTTAACGATGTTTTTCATCTTACAATAAATTTGAACTTACCTGTAAATATTGCTCTCGGGTCAGCTTCAAATCACTCGCCTCAGTCTTCCCGATCTTCTGCTTTAGGAAATGTGCACAATAGTTGATGACGCACTGGACTTGCGCCTCATAATGCATGTCCTTCACGAGTTTAACGCATCGATTGTGAGCCACAATCGCCGCCCGCTCCTCGTATCCCTCGTCACACTTGTAAAAATCCCGCATATAAAGACGATGGATCATGTCATTATTAACAAAATGTTCAATGAATGTGATGTATTGACTATTTTTTGCCGGGGAAAACTTACCCAGAGCTCGGCCTTTACCCGCTCCGCCTTGTTCTCAAAGGCTCTGCCGCTCCGATCCAACTGATCGTTGTTGGCGGCGATGTAGTGGTCCCACATCCAGGCCGGCTCGTACCGTCCTTGATAGTGGACCAGGCCTGGGAAGTGCTCCCTGCACAAAAGACCCAGGATGTCGTTGACCTTGTGTTTGTGAGCACCGCCACTGAGGACAGTCCAACTCCTGCAAAAGTGATTAAGAGAAAATATTAGTTTGTACTGTGATTTCCGAGTTAGGAAATGAAAAAGTAGTAATAACATGTCAAATTACTTACATATCCCCGCTCGGTCGAATCAGCGGGCGCAAGGCAACAGGTATCGGCCTATCTGGGAATCGCGAAGGACCTCGTAACCAAACAGCCGGCGTAGAGGTATCCTCGGCCGTGTCCTCCTCAGACGACTCCCCCTCCTCCTCCTGCGCGTCCGCCTGCCACTCCTCCTCCTCCCGCTCCTGCTCCTGGTCATGGGCAGGCTCCTCCTCCTCCTCCTCCTCCTCCTCCTGAGAAGGCGGTACAGGCGAAGGCTCTCGACGCCTCCTGCCTCCACCCTTCCCTCGACCCCTCTTGGGTCCACCCTTCCCTTGACCCTTGCCTCGCCCCAACCTGGAACTCCTATCGGAGCCCTCACTAGCATCCGAGTGTGGCATCATTCTTCTGTACAGTGAGGCGACCGATCATTGAAGTCCGCCGCCCAGCATCTTTCTTCAATCACCTGCAATTAAAAATAGTAAACCAATCAGCACATATATACAAAACGATCTTATAAAGAGAAAAAAAATAAATGTGACATCATTAGAAAGTAACATTAATAAATCAATTAGTACGGATCATACATGTATTAGAAATAATCATCTTCATCGGGATTAGCTAGATCATATGTCTCATCATCACTATCACGCAAGTCGAGAAGTTCAAGCCCGTGCTCTAACGGTGGAATTTCATCCTCATTGTCATTGCCTAATTGTAATCGCTCAAGTAATTCTAGGTCCTTCGCATTACGAACCTCCTCACCAGCGTCCTCGTCATCAACCATTTCATCATCGTGTACTTCCATTTCGATCACTCCGGTTAAGTCTATCTCAAAATGTCCTTCAAGCCCATCTTCTTGAAAGAATTCCCCGTCATATGTGTTTGGGTCTATGTTGTAATCCTCATTATTTGGAATAGGTACTTTACCGTGTGGTGATACCTTATACACAACGTCCCAACCCATAAGGCGATCGTCAGTTTTGCACGGATATGAGAGATAATACAATATACACATCGTCTCCTGGATACACTGATGACTGGCGAATTTCGACTAGGCCGAGATGAGGGGTCCGTCGCACTTCGTTAGGATCAAACCAATGGCATTTGAATATGACAGGCTTAAGAGGTTTGCAACCATGAAATGTGAGTTCATAGATTTCTTCAATTATGCCATAATACTCGACCCCATCAAGGGCTGTCGTACAAACTCCGGAATTTGTTGTTCTTCGATTGGGCCGACTCTACTCGTGGCTTCTTGTGTGAAAGCGATATCCATTAACGTCATAACCGGAATATGACAAGACCCTATAGGCACAACCGTTGGCAACCTGTCTCAACTCGGGACACATAGACGTGTCATTTTGGGCCTGCAGGTAGAAGCATGATGATTTGTCATACTATTCGCACGGATAAGAAACTTCAAATGTCTAACAAGCATGATGGTTTGTTATACCTTGTGCTTGAACCAAGAAATGAAATCGGGGGCTCTTTGTCCCGCACCGGATTTAAGAAGGACGTCAACTTCCTGCGGAGTTGGATCTCTTCAGCGACGCCAGAATTATTGAGTAAATTCCCTATATAAACGAGAGGTAAAGGGGGTTGGATGCAGAACAGTTAATACTCGAGGAAATAGTTTGTTGAGAACTTACTGTATGTACGGCACGACTTCCACTAGGTTCGTCAACACATACATCATGATAGTGCGCAACTCTTCATTGAGCAAGGCCTTAGGAGTCGCACCACTTGCACTTTCAAGTTGCCCTTTGAATAGGCTAAGGTTCGTTTTATTTTCGGCTTCATTGTAACGAGTGAGTGGATTGTGCACGCTTGGAAGAGTTTCACTATAGTATTTTGTTGTGTAGTTCGAGACCTCATCCAGAATGTATGCTTCTGCAATGGAAGCTTCTATTTTGCATTTATTTTTGCATTTGGTTCGAAGGATTTTTTGTTGTCTCTCGATCGAGTAGCACCAACGTCCCTGAACAGTCCCCCCATCCGTGCCTCATACGGGAGGTGCAAAATCATATGCTGCATCGGATTGAAGAAGCCGGGTGGAAAGATTTTCTCCAACTTACAAAGCAACACAGGGGCCAATTTTTCCATTTGTTCAACTACAGCCCGAGACAACTCCTTAGCACATAGCTGGTGGAAGAAATTGCTTAACTCCGCTAGCACTTGCCAGACATGGTCAGGGAGATAGCCTCGAACCATCACCGGAAGAAGCCGCTCAATCCATATGTGGTAGTCATGACTCTTCAGCCCATTGATTCGCATAGTAGATAAGTTCACCCCTTTCATTAGATTCGCTGCATACCCATTGGGGAACATTGAAGTCTGGAACCATTCTAGTACTTCTTACCTTTGGTGCTTCTTCAGGACGAAATCAGCTGCAGGATTTTTCCATTTCTTACCATCTTTGGGTGGCGGAATATTCAGTTTTGGTCTATCGCATAAACTAGCTTGATCCACTCGGGCCTTAACATTGTCCTTTGTTTTATCAAGAATGTCCATGATTGTACCCCAGAGTGCCTCAGCAATATTTTTCCGAGTGCATCATATCAATGTTATGAGGAAGAAGATCATCCATGTAGGGGAGCCTCCACAGGCCCGACTTCTGAGTCCATGCATGTTCATCGCCATAACCCACAAAACCACCACCTTCTTTAACCCTCAGCGACTGTAACCACTCACGGACCGCGACACCTGACATCATCTGCGGTGGAGGTTCATCAACCACGACACCTTTCGTAAAGTTGTTGATGTCATGTCGGAATGGATGGTAAATAGGGAGGAATTGTCGGTGCTTGTCGAACGAAGAATACTTGCCACCCTTCGCCAACCAGATGAACCTCATAGCTGTTTTGCATACTGGGCAAGGGAACTTCTCGTGCACACACCAGCTGCAGAATATCGCATACGCTGGCAAGTCATGCAGGGAGTACATGTACCACACTCGCATTTTGAACTTTGTCTTTGTAGCTCGGTCATATGTCCATACACCTTCCTCCCAAGCATGGAGCAAATCGTCAATAAGAGGCTCCATATACACACTCATATTATCGCCCGGATATCCAGGAATTATCAACGACAAGAATATGTTCTGCCGTTGAAAGATAACTCCAGGGGGGAGGTTGAGGGGGATAACAAATACGGGCCAACAACTGTACGGGGCAGCCGTCATTCCATAAGGATTGAATCCATCTGTTTCAACGCAACATGTACATTTCGAGCCTCCAGAGCTTTCATTGTGTGACACCTGTCAAAATGTTTCCATGCTTCACCATCGGATGGATGTATCATCTTCTCAGGACGGTAGCGTTTGCCGTTTTTGTGTCATCTCATCTGTTGTGCTGAATCCTCGGTCATGAACAGACGTTGGATTCTCGGTATGAATGGAAGGTACCGTACGATTTTAACGGGGATTTTGAGCTGTTTCTTTTGACCATCACCAGAATCTACCTCCAGCCACCGAGATGATTTACATTTTGTACAGTAATTTGTGTCTGCATGTTCTTTCCTAAACAATATGCATCCCTTCTGACAAACATGTATCTTCTCATATGGCATCTTAAGACTACGAAGAAGTTTTTGTGCCTCGTACATGCTCTTTGGAAGAATGTGTCCTTCCGAAAGCAGACTACCAAAAACCGTCAACATTTTGTCGAAGCCATCTCGACTAATGCCACACTCAGACTTTAGGGCCAGTACGCGTGCAATAGCATCGAACTGAGAAACATTGGTATGCTGGTGAAGTGGTTTCTGTGCCGCAGACAACATGTCGTAATACTGCTTTGCCGTAGGCTCTGGCGGTTCCTCTCTAGGTCCTTCTTCGAAGTGTGCTTCATGAAAGTCTGCTAACATGTCTGCGCAACTAGCATCAGCATCATAATCATCGATGCGTTGTCTGACTACCTCTTCTCTCGCACGATGGGTTTCACCATGGCAGTTCCACCGGGTATAGTTTTCCACAAACCCATTTGGGATAATATGTTTACACATAGTGAGTTGTGATTGATGTATCCTATTTTGACACTTGGTGTATGGACACGGCATTCTACTCTGTCCTCTATCAAATGCCTTTTCCAAAAAGTCATTGACCTTTAGAGCAAACTCAATATACACTTGTTCGCTCTGCCAGCCCTTGTACATCCACTCACGGTCATCCATCCTTTAACATACGAGCAAGAAATTTAAAAATCGATTATGTCTAACAAACTCTAATAGGTGAAGATAAGTCCTAATCCCACCCCAGGATGCGTACTTATGGTTGGTTTCCATGATCCACTCCTAGCCGAGACAGAATTTCGGCAGCACCTCCCCGCTGCTCTCCAAATACACGTCCTGTCAAGGAGATTGTGTATCTGGAGAACAACAGGGAGGTGATGCCAAAACTCTGGCACGGATCAGAGTAGATCATGAAAACTAACCATATCTACACACACTTGGGCTGTCCAAATAGCGTGGACAATTCGAAACAGATACGGATATAGATATGCAAAGATTTGCATATTCCGTACCTATCTCTTTCGAACGGGAGACGCCTAAGTTACGTCAGCTACGAACATAATACGAAAAGCAAGGGTTGCTTATGCTTCTCACCTATGGGCTCGACGGCGTGCGCGGCGTGGCCTCCTCCTCGTCGTCGTCCTCCCTCCTCCTTGTCCCAATCTAATTAACAAAATTGTGTCAATTGAAAATTTCAATATCGCCACTCGAATTACTTCAATACATCACAGTGGGGACAGTGAGTTCGACCGGTTACTAATTGTGGCAAAGCAAAATTTCAATATTTCAGGAGCTATTTATTTTTGTTGATCAAAGTTTGAGCCATGGAAGTAAACAGTAGGATAAGCAGTTTGCTTAAGCTTAGCAATGCAAAATGATGGAGCACAGTAGCGAGTCTCTGATTACTATATTAAAGTATGATCTTGATCCCATGTTTAGTAGAGTACTAAATCTTTAAATCTTTAAAGAGCTCTATTTGTATTAACACCGGCCCATGCATGCATGGTCCCGAGTCCTTCTGGTATCAGAGTTAGTTTTCCAATTACTCTCAACAGTAGTAAAATGGAGTACGCTAAAGAAAACACACACAACATCAATGCTTCGCTGCTATATTTGTTTCAGATACTGCATTTCTTTCTGACAAGGCATTGGAGACTGGACTTTACTAATTAACCAAAGGGAATCGATAGATAATTATCAGCAAATAAATCTTCCATGGTCTACGCGCTGGTGCAGTGTGCACTACAAATGCAATGTGGCCTGCACTTTCGAATTCGCAGTCGGCAAGCATCACCATGCATGTAGCGATTTTCTTCTATCTTCCTAATTAACTCTGACACCAAAAAGATCAAGCAAAAAATCTGACCTAGCAGGGGCGGAGCTCGGCAGGGGCAGGCTCCGCGGCCGAGGGCGTCGTGGCGGGGGGCTCGGCTGCGCGTCGGGCCGGAGCCCGCCGGCCGGGCGCGTCGGGCGGCCGAGGGCGGAGCTTGACGGCCGAGGGCGGAGCTCGGCGGCCGGGGGCGTGTGCGGCCGGGGGCGTTGGGCGGCGGCGCGTTGACTGGGTGAGCTCGAGGGCGAGAGAGTGTGAGAGTGTGAGCGGACGCAGACCGAAAACGGCTAAGTGCCCGATAGTTCGCCGTGTGTCGGATCTAGGACACACGGCGAACAAGGGGGCACACGCGAAATGAGTGTTCGCCGTGTGTCCTGGATGTGTCCTGGATCTGGGCACACGGCAATCTTTTTTTTATTTTCAATTTCAAATGATTCTTTGCAAAAAAAAAACACGGCACAACCACTACTTTGCCGTGTGTCAAGTTGGCACACGACAAACCTTATTTCTTTTCATCCATTAATTCAACTAATTTGATTTCCAAACATGTTTCACTAAATTTAACGAAATATACATTGCAAAGTATTATCAAATTAACTAAACATATCACTAGAAGTGTTTATTTCAAAATTTTATATTTTTCTATGCATGTATATCTCAATTTGAATATTCCGACTTTAATTCTAATAGTACTAAAAAATTTAAAAATTGGCAAACAAATTCAGAAAATTATCATGATTGAACATGAACTACTTTTATGTGGTGTATTGCCCATATAAAAAGTTTAGAACTCAAATTAATACTTGCAAATCATTACGCATACACACGTAACTTAAATCTTTAAAAGTATATGGATCTTTTCCGGAGAAACAACAGATTGTAAGCAGCGTTTGTGAAAAAAGTTAATAAATCCAACCATATTTTTACCAGAGACTCCATATATGATGACATGATATCATGACAAATTTCATAATTTTTAGTTCACGTTTCGAATTTATATAATTTATAAACATTTATCCATAATATTTGTATTCATGAGCTAGTTCAGTGGGTTCGAACTGTTACTTTTATTTTGTCGTGTGCAAAAGGGTAAGCACACGGCAAAATCTAATGTTTGCCGTGTGCCTTACCCTAGCACACGGCAAACTCTTACCTTTGCCGTGTGCCTTACTCCAGCACACGGCAAAGGACACGTCGTCCACGAGCCGTTAGGAATGGGTTAACGGGGCCATCACGTCGCCGTGTGCTGCCCCGAGGCACACGGCAAAGAGCTAGGTTCGCTGTGTGCTAGCCTCTGGCACACGGCGAAAATTAACGGCGTTGAGCTGCAGCCCACGGCCGTTAACATCGGCGCACGTGGAGCCCGCTTCGCCGTGTGTCGTGGCTGTGGCACACGGCGAACTGTGGCTTCGCCGTGTGCCTGTCCAGGAGCACACAGCGAACTGTGGCTTCGCCGTGTGCTTTTGGTTCGCCGTGTGTTTAGTTTATACGCACGGCAAATTGGCTATTCGCCGTGTGCCCGGTGTGCCCGATGAATAGCACACGGCAAACCTTAGGCGAACTCGCGGTTTCCGGTAGTGGCGGCGGCAGGCGAGCCCACCGCCGCGTCGCGGGGTTGCACACGTACAGCACCTCGACAGTGTAATCCTGGTTTTGTGAGGTAAATCACCCTGTAAAAACTATCAGAAAGAAAGGGTAAAGAAGGCATGACATTAGCTCTCAAATAAACACAAGGCTACATATAGAGTTGTGGCAGTGGAGGTACCATGGAGTGAACACATACAGGGCAAGGGCAGAGTACAAGGGATGGATAATTGAACAGAATATGTTAAACAGTGACAATTGTAGTGAACCTTTCGCTTTGTTCATTTGTATCTTTGCTACTCCAACGCTTTGTGTCGATATACAGTTAAGCTGTCCAGACGCATATTCACAGATACTGCTTCAGAAGAGCTCTTCGGAATTGAATTTGTTCCATGCCTCCTGTTAAACAAAAAGGTAGTCAAAGATTTAAGTAAAAATGTCACAAGGGCAATCACATTGACAACAGAAATACCCTTAAGAGAATCAAACAAGATGTAAGAATGGATATCCAGAACTTGGCCGTAAATGCACTATCTATAATGTAATCGCATTAACCTTAGTAGTTACAAAAGCTAAATACCACTTCATTCCTTCAGAGCTCTTTGGTTTGTTTACAATGAAACACAAACATGTAGTAGTTCAGGAAAACTTATGTCAGCATATATGTTGTTTAACAAATTATTAGTAAGCAACAGTGATAATTCTCCTATATGGCTGTATAGCTGAACCTAACTTAGGTTTCATATGAAATTAGAGGAGTTGATACACACCTTAAGGATATCAAAGACTTTCTCGGCAATATATTTCTGCTGAAGAGTTGCACCCTTCTGTTGCACCTTATCAGGATGAATGCACAATGTCGCCTTCCTGTACTGCTTTTTAACAGCAGCACCAGTAATCAAATCAGTCAAGGATACAGCTTGCCACCCAGATTCTGGCCAAAGTATCTGCTCAGAAAAAAGGTTTCAATTAGTAAATGAAATATTTTTATGTAACTTACAGTCATCCAGCTATTTTGTAAGAAGTATTGAACCAAATGAACTGAGCTTATGAGGCATTCATTATTTATTTTTTAGCAATAATAATTGTGAAGTTAATGTTAGATTTACGGGACTTGAATCGACTGAGCAATTAGATCCGCATCAGAGACTACTGATAAATGAAATAAACAATTCACCAATAGAGAAAGTTTAGCAAATCCACCAATATTACTATTATCTGTGGACCATCAAGGATTTTCTTAATAGAGAGCTTACTTTTTATTGGGAGGTAAACTTTGCTTTCATTACTGTTCCAAGGTTGAAAGGTGAATATGTTCTTTAGTACAAACACGGAATATTATATTACAGTTCTAAGGCACATACAAATGAGGTTAGTATTAACTGGTATCAAGATATTGGCAGCATTAACCAAAACTAAAAGCCAAGCAAGCCAAATCTCTGCAGTGTTGAATCAATATGTAATGAATGATATTTGTAGCACAAAATGAAATATTTAAATAATCAAAAAGAATATTAGCACCAAAACACATGCAGTATAACTTCACACTTCGCAGTGGCAAAACCGCAAAAGTACCGCCAACTCACATATTGTAAAGTTGACAATAAAGCACGCAAGTTGCCCTCTTTTCCAGCAGACCACCTCTTAATTTCAGAATCAAGTGTGTCACCAATTCTCTGGAAATTCAGAAAGTACAAAGAAAACAAATGGAGTATCAGCAACCAAAAAGGTGTAGTTAGAGGGGGCCAGATGCACTGTGAGCATGTGAACTAAGAAACGCCACCAGGATTATGAAGTGAAATAGATTGACAAAAGCGGCACAATGAAGACTGTTGAGTGTTGACATCAACTAATACACAGAATCAAGTGCTACATATATTGGCAGCATAGCACTTACATCTCTCTCTGCCTGCTCCCTCTGAACCTGCATATCTCGTTCATTCTTCTCAGCCAGAGCTTTTGCCTGGAGATTACAGTATTGACAAAACGATAAATAGTAAGAGAGGACGAAAACTACATTTATTTATAACAAGAAAAAGGTAGGCTTATACAACATGGAAGAAGCCGACCGCATTATTGGAACAAATAATCATTGATAGCAAGAATAAAGACTATTCTTTTCTTTCTAATTTGAAATTAAAGAACATTACCGCTCGTTCATGGGTCCTCTGGTGACGTTCTAGCCTAGCACGCCTTCGTTCTTCACTCTCCCCCTCAACTTCTTGGAATACATCAGATGATGCAGGGGCTGAAAAGACGAAATATGATATAAAGAATCACAGAGACAGAAAATTTAGGAATATGATACTACAGAAAATTTATCGAACTAATAATTTCGGAAGAGTAGTACCTCCAAATAAGTCAGACAAATCATCCCCAAAAAGTGAGGCTGATGATGCTTTTCTTACAGATGCCGAGGTTGATGCTGCCCTCTGTGATCCATTAGCAGTTCCCCTAACTTGAGCTCCAGAACCGAACATAGAATCCTATGACATCAAATATTAGCAAAAGGTAACAGAATAACTGCTCTGCAAACAGTTTTTTACATGTGAACATTTTGATAGATGCACTTACCACTGTTGGGGTTGGAGCCCTCTGCTTCGGTGCACTACTGGCACGAGCATCCGCACCAAAGAATGATTCAAGATCATCTGGTGTGCTCTGTTTTTCTCTTGCCTGTTTTTCTCTTGCAGCAGCAGCTGCTGCTGCTGCCTGCCTTTCTCGAGCCTCAGCAGCAGCTCTTTCCACTGCAGCTCTTTCAGCTCTCCTCCTTGCTTCTTGCTGAGCTCTCTCAGCAGCAGCTCTTTCAGCTGCAGCCCTCTCCCTAGCAGCAGCCCATTCCCTCTCCTTAGCTTCAGCGGCGGCCCTCTCCTTCACCTCAGCAGCAGCCCTCTCCTTTGCTTCGGCAGCAGCCCTCTCCTTGGCTTCAGCAGCAACCCTAGCTGCTCTTTCTTTGGCCTCGGTCGCAGCTCTCTCACGGGCTTCCTGTTGAACCCTTTGCACAGCAGCACGCTGTGCACGCTGGCGGGCCTCTCTTTCAGCTTTTGCACGAGCTTCAGTGGCTGCTCTCTCCCGTGCCTCTTTTGTAGCCCTCTCCACTGCTTGTCTTTCTATCTCTCTTTCTCTTTGTTGTTCCATCTGTCTCTCCTTTTCAAGTCTTCTCCGCTCTCTCTCCATTTCCTCCCTCAGTCTCATTTCCCTTTCTTGTTCCAACCTTTCTTGCCTATCTTTCTCTTCACGATCAGATGAACTTATTTCAAAATCTTCATCAAAAACATTTTTATCATAAGCAGGCATTTGAGGTTTGCCCATGGCAAAACCTTCCAGGTCATCTACTGAAGAAACCTCTGGTTGCTTTGGCAAATCAGTGTAATGGTTGTGATTTTGACTCGACCGACGAACATGCCCATTCTCCTTTCCATTTGCATTCGCTCCCACTGTTTTTTGCTTAAGAAGAGGTGGTGATCGGGAAGGTGGCGGAGCAGTAGTTGGTTGTGTGAAAAGGGGAATCTCAGAAACTGTAAGCCATATATCATCTTCAGATTCAGTAGATCTTGGTGATTGATCCTCCATATCATTACCATGAATATCAGAATACCTTGCAGACTGTGACTTAGGCATGACGTTACCAAGGTCATCCATAGAAGATTGACGTGCTGGATTTCTATCCATTGAATGACTGGAATCTCGGTCTATGCTTGATGGGTTCCTGTCCTTGGCATGACCATTGATTTCAGAAGTAAACAAAGGATCTGATTTTGGGGCCTGGTCAAAAGCAACTGGTTCCTCAAATAAACTATCAGCAGCAGCCTTGCCTTCAGAGTTTGCAGGCTTATCCAGATCTTCCAAGGGATCTGCAGATCTTCCTGGGGATGTATACGCAGAACCTGAAGCAGAGGCTGTTTCTAGAACAACAAATGGGTCATCTACCATGCTAGCTGTCGATTTAGAAGTTGGAACTGGTGGCTTCATTTTGTTATCATCATTAGCGTTCCTGAAAAGTAAAGTAACCATGAGAAATTGTCAGGAGTAAAACACATTGGTTTAGAACAATTTGGAAAGTTATTGCAGCTAACTTTAAGAGAGAGGAAAAGATGTCACTGATTTCACAATCCATTCATTCAATAATACTGCAATAGATGTGCATACACACAAGAGAGTTCAAGGGCCAAAATGTGAGATACCACAGGGAATGTGGAATTATACTACCTGAATGATATGTAACAAATGAAAGACAACATTTTCTATTGAACAAGTATGTAAACCTGTTTTACCATTCAAGCATTTCAACGGTTACTTTAGTAAGGAAGCCTCCTCAAGTTCTCTGATCAATATAGAACTTTCATGTGGCGTCAGCAGGAGTTGAGCATATCAGTATTGAATCTAAAGCTACCAGACATTATGGTATGGCACATTAGAAAAGCTTTAGCAATGGATTGCAGACACATGGCAACTGGGGCAAAAATGTAATGGAACATAATTAAGATGGATTGTATTTCACAACATCAGCACAAAGCATGCAACAAAGGAATACTGCTAAAGCTGCTCAACTTAATCACCTACTTAGCACGAGCTTCTCGCACTGTAAATGGTAATTCGAGGCATAATTGGATCTAGCATTCTAGCTTGCACATTTCGCTTCAATCAATCCAACTTCACATTGCCCGAGAGCTCCGACCAAACTGAGTTATCACCCATGCCAAATGCAGATCCACATGACGAAAGGTTCGATCTTGCTCACCTGCTCCTCGGCGGGCTGCTCCCCGCGAACCTCGGGATCAGATCATCGAACCCGGCGCCCCCGGTCACCTCCTCTTCCACAGGCGCCGGCTTCCTCCCGAACCCCCCGAGCAGGTCGTCCCCCTCGTCGTCAACCGCAACCGGCCTCCTCTTCTCCTCGGCCCGTGGCGCGCTCGCGAACCCCCCGAGGAGGTTGTCGTCGTCGTCGTAGGCGGGCGGCGGCGCGGCGCGGGTGCCGGCAGCGAACACGTCGTCGTACGCCGGGGCCGCGGCCCCGAACACGCTGTCGTCGTACCGCGCGGAGGAGTTGGAGGAGGGCCGCAGCCCTGGGACCGCGTCGAAGATGTCGTCGTCGAAGACCGGGGCCGAGGAAGGCGCCGGCTTGGCCCTCGCCGCGCTGGTGGTGGTGGCGGGGCCCTTGAACGAGTCGAAGAGCGAGTGGAGGGAGGAAGCCGAGGAGGGGGCGGGGGCGCCGAAGAGGTCGTCGTAGGACGGCGCCGCGGAGGATGCCGGGGCGGATCTGCCGGGATTGGACGACCACGCGGCGGCGCCGGCGGCGGCAGATCCGGCGGCGGGGCGCGAGGCGGCGCCGGCCATGGGCGCCGCCTTGCCCTGCGGCCGCACGCCGAAGTCGCGGGCCAGGAGCCCCTCGATGCCGTCCATGGGAGCTGGAGCGGCGGCCCCGCCGGCCGCCGGCCGCCGGCGAGGTAGGGGAACGGGGGAAACGGGGAGGCCGACGCGGTGGGAGATCAGGAGAGAGAAAGCACCAACGCGGTGGGAAGAAGGGAGGGGGTGGTGTGGTGATGTGTCTTTTCTCCCTTCTTCGCTGGCTGCCTCGTTGGGTGTTTGTCGGTGGGACCCACCGGAGGTTGGCATGGAGATTTTCAAAAAAAAAGAATACATTTTTTTCTTTTGGGGCTTCAAGATTTGAAATTGTAATTTTAAACTTACGGGGTCACTGAATTAGTATCAAATCTGTTAGGCTACCTCCAGCGGTGCCCTCTATACGTCCCCCCACCCCACGTAGGGGGAGTTTGGGGGGAATCCGATTCAACAGTTCCCCGAAAGTTCCCCATATATGCGGGGGGAGTTGAAACTCCCCCTCGTATATAGGGTGAGTTCCAACTCCCTCTATATCTCTAATCACACCGTTTTTCGCGATATTAATTTTATTTGAGCCCCGTAACATGATGATAATGTGTATTATGACAGTACAAATATTGTATGATTTTTTTAAAATTCAAAAACAATAAATAAATAGTTAGTTAATGAGTGATAGTATATAGGGGGAATAGATATGGGAGGAATGGTTGGAGAGAAGGAGTTATAGGAGGAGGAATCTTTTGGAGGGAGGTAGTAAAATATAGTAGAAAGTACATATAGGGGGAGTTGGATGGGGGAATGGTTGGAAATAGCCTTAGGCCATGTTTAGTTCCAAAAAAATTCCAACAGTACATGTCATATCGAATCGTTGAACATATGTATAGAGCGTTAAATGCAATTGAAATATAGCTCATTACACAGTTTAACTGTAAATGACGAGACGAGTCTTTTAAGCCTAATTAGTCCATAATTAGACATCAATTGTCAAATAACGACGAAAGTGGTACTAAAATTCAAAAAATTTCGCAAACTAAATAAGTCCTTACTGGCCGGGAGATCGAATTTGGAAGTGGTTCAGTCGTTCAGGTTAAAGTGAGTAGTTAATATGAGCATAAAAAAAGCCAAGCTCACATGCTCGCTTCATTTTTGTATTGCCAATTGCGCCATCTTGGGGATACTTGCTGGCGTTTCTGGGAATTCGGGTTGATTCCAGCCAAGAAAATCAATTGGTCAGAGCATGTAGCATGACCTTGGTAGATCGCGTGGGAAAATTTTTTTTGCTATTATCCTAATCACTTAATTTTTCTCGAACATGGCAGCAATTATAGTAAACTAATCATGATGATTATGCCTGTCAGTTTTCTTACCCAAACTTAAGAATTATGGAGATTAACTAGCTTACGCAAACTCGGACACCAATTCTCATGACCATTTGTCCAATGGATTCCTTTGTATTGGACTAGGAAAACATGGCAAATTGGAGAGAGAGAAAAACTCAAGAGAAAAGGCGATGTCAGTTGTACACGTCTGCAAGAACTGGGGGGCATACTAGTGCCAAGTGGAAACTATAACAATGCAGAGAACACACAACCTTTTTTCTCTTTTTTGTGACCGACACTCACCAAATGAAGTTCAGGTCGACAGCAAAGAGTATTCAGTACTACTTTTGTGTGCAAAGTACTGTATGTACCATATGGAGAGCTAGGCCTAATGTTAGACTGTTCGTTCGAGTGTCATCCAAGAGATTGGGCTCTTTTCCATCCCAAAGTGATATCATTCAATAGCATGTGAGCAGGAATGCAGGACAGATTGGGCACAACCCGGTACAGATAGAAAAATAACCGAGCAATCTTTGTTAGAGTGCTGGAAGATAGAATTGAACTATTAGCAGCTTTACCAAATTTCCAGTCTTTGTTAGTGCCTTTGATTTGTTACTCCAAAGTAACAATGCGAGCTTGGAAATTTTGCATCTTTTTTTTATTTGTAAGCAAGCATCAGAAGGACAGGTGGGTGCTCTTTTCAGAGTAAAGCGTGTTCAGCCTTGTGGAACTGCAGAATGCTACACTCTGATCAGACAAGGCCTGGCCATGTACTGCGTGCGTATGTGACTACGCAAGCTATGGATTTTGCGACGCTGTTCAATATCTTTATGAAACATTTTTTAAAACAAACATCCCTAAGATAGAGCTTGGCGAGTTGCATCAAATACATCGTTATTCCTACATGCAGTCATTGTACAGTATGTTAAGGTTCAGACAAGGACATCTAAATGAGGCCCTGATGATTACAAAAGGGGCCCGACCAAGTAGGTTAATGGGCAAACTAATTGAATAGTGCGACGATGTTTATCTCAGAATGCAGTACTCCTCTGATCAAATGCAGAATTGGAATTGTGAGAAATGTGTTTTGTTCCCCCTACAGTCATTGTGCAGTTTGCTGGTGTTCAGACAACTACAGCGAAATCAATTATCTCATTCAGGTAATTGATTTCAGAAAACCAAGGATATCCAGAATAATGGGCCGTCACCAACCGAGCACTTTGAAGAGTGGAAAGGTGAGGTTAAGCCTCGGATCTGGTAACTCAGTCAGTAGTCTCCAGCAGTGAAGTGAAAAAATGGCACAAGTACAGAGTTCCACATGCTTCTTTTTTTTCGCGACTGTGCCTGAGCACATTTTTCATTAAGAAGGGAAGAAAAAAGTTTACAAAGGGCTGGTTACAGAGAAGTGGAACCAACCCCGGACTTAGCGCTGAACGATTACAAAATAACCGTGTTGCGACCTGGGGACCGACCTAAGGCACTAGCCACCATATCTAAATGCCTAAAACCTGCTTGAACCCAAAGAACAATTTCATCAGCCACCTTGAGTACTACATCCTGAATTGTCCGCACCCGCCGGTCGAAAGTCCTGTTGTTCCTTTCTTTCCAAAAAAGCCAGCAAACGAGAACCACCATAGAATCAAAACCGTTGCGACCAATCTTTGGAACGTCTTTCCTTGCAGCCAGCCACCAATCAGATAGATTGGTCGTGTGAGTGGAGGGGGCGACCATTTCCCAACCTAGCCACCGTAGCACTTTAAACCAAATCTCACGTGAAAAAGGACAGCCCACAAGCAAGTGATCGATGGTCTCCGGCAACTGAGAGCACAAGACGCATGTGTCATCACTCTGTAGCCCATGACGTTTACGACGATCAGCAGTCCAGCATCTATCGTGGAGCGCAAGCCACATGAAGAACTTGCACTTACCTGGAGCCCGTGTTTTGTGGAGGATCTTTGCTCCCTTAATTGGGTGCTGGGCCATGAAGAAGGATCTGTAAGCAGATGCAGTAGTAAAGACCTTATCAGGTGTCCACATCCAACAAACACGGTCGCTCCGATCTATGTCCAGGTGAACCTCCCTGGTTAGGTCCCAAATGCGCAAGTAATCCAAGAGAACTTGCACAGTCAAAGCCCCTGAAATGTCCTGAGTCCATCGATCCTCATGCAGGCCTTGTGCTACTGTTCTCGATTGTCTAGCACGTGTAGTAACAGCATTAAAGAGGCACGGTGCAAGGTCTTCGATGGATTGCCCCTGTATCCACCGATCCGTCCAGAAAAGGGCCCTTTGCCCATTGCCAATCTCAACGTAGATGGAGGCGGTGAACATTGCCTGGACGACATGCTTCTTCAGTGTACACTGCTAACGCACATAGTCGTAAACACGCCGCCGAGCTACCATCAGGCTTGCAAAACTTTTGTCCCGCTGCAGCAAACAAACAAAAGCAGCTTCAGAAAAATGACTCAGGGGATACTATAGCACATGATGCATTAGTCTCAATGATTACTCAACAGAAAAGGAGGCATTACTGAATTCATGACAGATCAAGCCAATAACGGACCAGCTTATTCCATTCTTCTAACCAGAGAAAAAAAAAGAATGACGAGTAAGTTGGGACAAAGCAACGCATTGCTCAAAAACAACAAATGCAACTGCAGGTATGAATGCATCTGTGTCACTGTCAGCCCCCCCCCCCCCCCCCCCCAAAAAAAAAAAAGAGATATGAAGGCCTCCTAATAGCAGTCAAAGACAAGATTTCCTATAATTCAGAAAAACAACATTGTCAATTAAATATCATATTTTCTCAAGATCACCTACAATAAGACCCAGCGTAGCCAGCCTCCAAAACATATTACTGGAATCATAAACAATCCATCTAAAAGATGCGAACAGACTAACCGCTGAAACCCATCACAATTTTTCTTGCATCAAAGATTCAGAGTTGCATCCATGTTCATTTTAAATTTAGTAGTACTTCTATACCTGTACATTCTTCTACAGAGAAACTGCTAATATATTCAACTGATAAGAGAACTGATCACCTGCAGAATAAGAGCCCAATGGCTCACAGCAAGTGACGATGAAGCCACTCGGATCACTTACAACAAGACCCAGAGTAGCCAGCCTCCAAAACCTATTACTGGAATCATAAACAAATCCATCCAAAAGATACAAATACACTAACCGCTGAAGCCCATCACAATTTTTCTTGCATCAAAGATTCAGAGTTGCATCCATGTTCAATTTAAATTGTTTAGTAGTACTTCTATACCTGTACATTGTTTTACAGAGAAACTGCTAATGTATTCATCTGATCAGAGAACTAATTACCTGCACAATCAGAGCCCAGTGGCTCACAGCAAGTGACGATGAAGCCACTTGGAGCCTTTCTTTTGTCACAGTGGTAAATCTCAGCGAAGAAAAGCTGTTCCCGCGAATCCTCCTTGCTGGACCTTGCGGTGAAGTTGATGTGTGTGTAACAGCATCGTGGCTCGGGTATGCTGATCACAGGCTTGACATTCAGGAGCTCAAATTTGACCTGGGCACAAGAAATTAACAAAGGTCATGCCAATGCAAATCACCAATCCAACATAGATAACATGCTCTTTTCTTGTGCCTCGATCAAGTGAATAAATTGTGTAGCACACCTTCTTGTTTCTGTTATAATGCTCCAAGACACCAGTCGCAAACCTCTTGTCCTGCGCAAGCTGAACTTTTGGATTGGCCCGAAGGTCGTGTGGATCTTTTCTCCGAGGAGCCCTGAACCCAGCAGCACACATATTTAATAGTATCAAACCAAAGTTTGCGAGCTGCAATCTTACTCCATCTGCATTTGGGTTACCAGTGTGCAAACCAATCTTATCCAAGACGAAGAACGAATTGAAAACAGACTAAGGTCATTAGGTCTCCATCCTGATCAGATTCCATCAAACTTGCCCTTCTTACCGAGCAGGCAGCGGCGGCGGTGGGAGGGTGCGGAGGCCGCCGCCGCGCGAGGCCGTGCACGGTGCCGAGCGCCTGCCGCGGCCGCCGCCTCCGTCCTGGGCTCCGTCTGGCGCCGCTGCTCAAGGCCGGCATGAACTGCGCTCCTTGCCCGTGGCCATGGCCGCCGGTGCGATTCGAGCTGCTGTAATCACGCGGTAGCGAATGAGGGGGGACCTGCACGGAAGGGGCGGCGGTCCTGGGGGCGCCGCGGAGCTCCGGCGTGATGATCAGGGCTCAGGGGCGGACGGCGATTTGAAACACCGCCTACCCCTGCAGGCCCTGCCGTCCGTTAGATTAGGCACGAGCGGCCCAGATCGGGCATTGACTACGGTCAGCGGCTCGGTCGTCCTCGTCAGGTGGGCGCAGGAGCGCGGCGCGGTGTCGCCCGGCTCGGGCTCGTCGGCGAGCGCCCGCCGGCCATCGAGAACCCCGGGAACAATGCCAGAGCTCTACGCGCGATCCGTTCTGGGCGAAATCTTCTGCTGGCCTGCGGAGGCGACGCCCCGGCGGCCGGCAAGCTTCAATTTCGAGCGGTGCGTGCCGCCTGCCGTGTCGCCGCCGCCGCCGCCGCTTGGCTTCCCGAGACTGCCATTGAGTTCTCCTTGTGTCGGCTTTGACTTGACTGCCTCACACTTTGTGAAGAACCGCACAACTGCTACGGATTGGAGAAGAGCCTGGCTCCGTCCGGCAGGCGATTCTATGCGCGGCCGTGGCCATGGCCGGTGCCACGCGAGTTGTTGTCGTCTCCGGAGAAGGGGGTCCTGGACGAAGGGGTGGGAGAAGGGGATGAACCATCAACTCCCGGGCGCGGCACAGGGCTCCGGCGAGCAGTGGCGCCGGCCGCCTCCTCCACGCGACGAACAGGGTGGACTTGGTGGCCGACCGGGGGTGGACGGTATTTGATATACCGTCCACCCCTAGCGTCCCTCCGAGCTGTTGGATCAAAGACATGCTGCCCAGATCGGGCGTGGGCTCCCGTCGGCGACTCGGTCGTCGTCGTTAGCGCTGCGGCGAGCGACGCCCCGGGGGGTCCCGGGATGCGGCAGCAGCGCTACTAAGAAGATCTTGTGCAGATTCTGTCTGTGCCAGCTTACATTGCTTGATTGCTTCGATCGATCATTTCAAAGTCAAAGTTAAATAAACAGTTGAATGAATATTGGAATAAGCTTTAACACAACATTGGTAAAAGTTTCAGAGCTTGAAAACTGTCCTGATCCAAGCTTGCCTGTTTGGCTGCTTCTTCCTGATCGACCGTAGTCAATGTCAGGCAGGCTCGTCGTCCATAGATTGGGGGAGAGCGAGGCAAGCGACGGCCATCAGAACCGTCGTCGTCCAGCAGCGCTCCGGCGAGATGCACTCTCGTCGCCATGCTCGCCTGTCGCGACAGCAGCAGCAGGAACTCCCAGCGCCGCCGAGCGTCTGCCGCGGCCGCCTCCGTCCTGCGTTGCTCCGTCTGGCGCCGCTGCTGAAGGCCGGCATGAGCTCCGTTCATTCCTCCTCGCCTTGTGCCCGCGGCCATGGCCGGAGCGATCCGAGTTGGTGTCGCCACGCAGTTACGGAAGGAGGGGACCTGGACGGGAGGGGCGGTCCTGGCCTCCTGGGGCGCCGCGGAGCTCCGGCGTGACGATGAGGAGCGGACATCCAGGGGGTGGACGGTATTTGAAACACCGTCCACCCCTGGGGGCCCTGCCATCCGTTGGATATAACATGAGCGGTCCAGATCGGGCGTGGACCGCGGTCAGCGGCTCGGTCGTCACCGTCAGGCGGACGCGGGAGCGCGGCGCGGCGTCGCTCGGGCTCATCGGCGAGCGCCCGCCGGCCGTCGAGGACCCCGGAAACCTCGCCGGAGCTCTCGCGCTCCGTTCTGGGCGAAACCGTGTGCTTGCCTGGGAGAGACGCCCCGGGGCCGGGGGACAGCAAGCTTCGAGATGTGCGTGCCGCCATCGTCGCCGCCGCCACTGCCATTGAGTTCTCCTTATGTCGGCTTTGATTTGCTTGCCTGACACTTTGTGAAGAACCGCACAACTGCTACGGATCGGCGAAGAGCTGCACAGATGCCGCCTCCTGGGCTCCGTCCGGCAGGCGATTCTATCCCGCGGCCGTGGCCATGGCCGGTCGCCGGTGCCACGCGAGTTGCTGTCGTCTCCGGAGAAGGGGACCTGGAAGAAGGGGTGGGAGGGAAGGGGATGAACCATCGACTCCCGGGCGCGGCGCAGGGCTCCAGCGAGCAGTGGCGCCGGCGGCGGCCTCCTCGCGACGAACAGGATGGACGGGGCCGCGACCGGGAGTGGACGGTATTTGAGATACCGTCCACCCCTAACGTCCCTCCGATCTGTTGGATCAAAGACGTGCGGCCCAGATCGGGTGTGGGCTCCCGTCGGCGACTCGGTCGTCCTCGTTAGCGCTGCGGCGAGCGACGCCCCGGGGGGTGGGTCCCGGGATGCGGCAGCGCTCCGGTGCCGGGGACGAGGCCAGAGCACGACGCAGCAGCACCTGAGTTCGCCGGGCCCGTCCACGGAGGCGGCAGCGCGGCGAAGACGAAGGCGCGCTTGGTCCGTGGCCACGGGCTCACGGCGCACGCACGCTGGCGGGCTGCTCGTGTCGACGGCCGTCCAGCTGCGGGGAACAGCCGCGCGGACTCCGTGCCCGCGAGGGCGGCGACGAGGTAGAGCTCGCGTCGCGGAGGTGAGTCGTCGGAGTAGGAGCTCAACTGCTCAACTAGGAGATGCGTGCACCAGAGCATCGCAGTTGCAGAATCAGCTTCTCAAAAAGATCGCAGAGTATGTTCCGCAGGTTCAGACTTCAGATCGGCGATGCACGAGTCTGATCGTTTCGGCAGTGGGCTGCGGTCGAGATCTTCAAGATTGAGGACAGAAATCTCTGCTAGAGTACGTAATGTCTACTCCGAAATAAATCACCGAGTCAGAGTTAGGGCCTTAGGTGCCGGAGCGACATCAGCAACAAGGTGAAGGAGGTACCGAACAATTACAGGACAAAACTGAATTCGTGTGTTGTAATCTGAACTGAGGGGTTCGTATTGATCTTGCCAGCAGCAGCATGAACGGCAGAGTACGCGTGTCTCGCAGGTTGATCTCGACGGTGGACTGAAACTGCTATTGCGCACAGCGTCCGTGTTTGCCTCGTGGTTCGTATTAGTTCTCCCTGGCGGAAGAAACATGCAGCTCCAGCTACCTCTCTGATTTATGGATCGGAAGGCACTGAACGAAATGTGATGACTGATGAACAGCCACCGCACTTGTGCTAACCAAGTGGATCGAAGTGGCTAGCTGTTCATCGATCCACACGCATGGATCAGCTAACCAAGAAACTTGTGCTTGCCATGGCTACCTAGCTAGCAGCTGCTAGAGAAACCACAATTCAGAAGATGCAACCTGTTACTAGTTGGTTCACTACTAAAAAAACATAAACCATGACCTTTTCAAAACCCCTCAGAGGCGGGCACAATTATGAACCGTCTCGGTTAATGCCTCGGATTAATCTAGGCGGTCATTTTTTTTGTTAACCGAGACAGATAGAAATAACCGCCTCCTGAAATCAATTAATAACCGAGACGGTCAGTGTAATATAACCGCCTCGGTTAATTCCTATTTACCGAGGCGGTCATTGTTAGACTGTTAGTTGGAGTGTCATCCAAGAGATTGGGCCCTTTTTCATCCCAAAGTGATATCATTCAATTCCGAAGAGCTCTTGTTGATTTGTACCGTAAGAGATGCGTACCGTACAAGATGTACTATTGTCGATTTGAAATGTGATTTGGTTTACTCAAATCTTGACATGTATCTCCTTGATTGACTCCGTGCTGTCGATTTGGGCTGCCGCCGCCGACCCCTGTGCTATTGCGCCGCTGCCGCTGGCGAAAGTCTTGGTTCCGCTTGCGGACCGATGACGACGCCGCCCGCGGGCGCCGTTTACCTTCTTGAAGGCGTCATCCTTCCACCCTTTTCCTCCCTCTCTAGCTTACCTTCCGGGTGAAAACCTAGACCTTGTTGGTCGGACGACGACGGCGCCTGTGGCGTTGTTTCCTTTCTGGAGGTGTTGTCTTGGAAGCTGTGCTGGTGGTGGTCTTCCGCTCTTCTCGGAGAGTTTCTGCTTATGCGCCTGCCTTCGCCTCATCTCATCTGCATTGTCCGGGTCGCGCTTGGTCGTCGGTTCTCTTCACTGGCGGATGCTTTGCCGCTGTTCCGGTCTGGCGGATACTTTGCCGCCGCCACTGTCGTGTTGGTTGAAGTTTGCCTCGGGCAGATGCTTTGCCGCCGTGGATGGTCATTCGGGTGGATGCTTTGCCACCCTTTGTTAGGCCGTTGACCTTTGTGCCCTGGACGTTGTTGTTTCTGTTAGCAGGTTCAGTTGTAAAGTTCTGACTTGTGATGTGGGTCGTGCCCTTTGTCATCCCCGTGTTGCTTTGCTGTTGTTCGTGGTGTCTTTGTGTTTTCTTGTCTGTGTGTATGTTTTTTTCAGTGTTTTTCTATTTTTAGTCCTTTGTGTTCTTGTGTTGGTCAAGCTCTGTTTGGCCGCATCAAGATTGTGCCTGTAACTGCTTTCTTCTTAATGAAAAACGTGCTCAGGCACGATCGCGAAAAATTAATTCTAGCTCTTGAAATAAAGGTAGATGTAAAATAAATGTTGTTGGTCCTGTACAACAAAATGAACTGATGAGAAAGTAGAACTTAGCACACTCAGGTTGTGCCTCGCTTGCTTGCTTAGTTAGCACACGGCATAGCATCCCGACTACCGACACCACATTACGTTGACAAAAGAACTCAGATCATTATAACCGTACGTACTTGCGCCAGGGAAAGTCATGTGTTTTTTGAAACGAGTGACTATGAGACTAGCATGCAGTACACACTGCACAGGAGTCACGAAAAAGTAACTGGGATGCTGCTTGCTTTTGTGGCCCTTTTGACCATGCATCATCGTACATTCGTTCGTCCTCGATCGATCGTCGACCAATGCGCTGACACACACACACAGAGACTATGTATGAGACTAGCAGTACACACTGCACAGGAGTCACGAGAAACTAACTGGGATGCTGCTTGCTTACATTCGTTTCGTGGCCTTTTTGACCATGCGGCCATGCATGCATCATCATGTATTCGTTCGTCCTCGATCGATCGTACGTCGACCAATGCATGCTCTGACGATGGCCGACCACGATGGTGGCAGCTCCGGCGACGACGATGCCAACAGGTAAGTGTATGCATATTCCACGACACCGTACCGTACGTAACTTGCTGAAATGCAAGCAACAAGCAGCAGCTACATGAGTACTTTGACAAATAATTATTCTTGTTTTCTTTTTCGTTTTATGATCGATCGATAGCTACTTTGACAAGTTGAGCGGCAGTTTCCTTGGCCACTGGGAAGCCTTGGAGGAGAACCCGAACGACGACGACGGCAAGAAGCGCCGGCCGCTCGACAAGGACAGGTATTTGGAGGAGGATGAGGGCGAGCAATCCAACACGTGCTCAAGGCTGGCGGTTCAGTTCTACAACCAGCAGCCGGTAAGTGCGTGCTCGATCCATGATCCATCCATATATAGCAATAGCATCATCGATCGATCTTACGAGCGCGTGTGCAGGGAAACTCGCCCATCAGCTTGCTCTACGCAAAAGACAGCCACAAGTTCAGGTGGCCTACTACCACGTCAACTTCAAGGCGGCGTTGCGCGGAGACGGCCGACCTTACACCTTCTTCGCGGAGGTCACTGGCGAAGAGGAGCCCGCCGCCGTCACCACGGTCGCCCTGCTCATCACCAAAGGTTTGTACGTCGTCGAACGATCGAGCTGCCATCAATTATTGTTCCCCAACCGTACGTACATACTACAGTGGTTGAGATTGCAGAGGAACGCAAGACTCGGGACAACTGCCTCTACTGCACCGGCCTCAGGCATCCCAAGGAGGGAGGCTTTGTTGGCCACCAGCCGCCGCCAGAAGAAGCAGGCAAGAATTAATCGTCTCGTCTATATATATCATGCACACTGCTGCTTGTTGCCTTATATTCCTAGCTGCTAAGAGCAGTACATTATCGGACTATCGGGGGTACACTGTTGGCCGGTTGCAGCGAACATAATGAATAATTTATTTGGTGGTGGTGCACGATATAATAATGTACATGTCTAGTTTGTGAGCAAACTGTCCATTTTACCTAGATAGTCAGAATAAGCCGCTTGGAAGATTTTTTTTCTTCCCATTATATGGTACCAGTAGTGTGCACTATATGGGGAAGCTCAGTGGCTTCGCCGCCGCTGTCAGCAAACTATAGGTCGTTTTGATGATGTGAGAGACGGAGGTGCTACTCCTTTCGTTTCAAATTATAGATCGTTTGATTTTTTTATCTCAAATTTGACCACTCATCTTATTCAAAAATTTGTGCAAAATATCACTTCTTTTGTTGTGGGTTGTTTTATCGATACAAGATCTTCAAGAATAACTTAAATTTGACAATGTTTGCACAAATTTTTTTGAATAAGACGAGTGATCAAACTTAGGGTAAAAAAAATCAAAATACTACAATTTGAAATGGAGTTAGTAAATGTTAACATTTCTTCTTCTATAAAAAAATCATAAGAGTTATTACAAAAATCATAGTCAGTCAATCTGTCTGATTTTATTTCCATGCTACGCAGATTCTGACGCCGACAACAACGACGGCCAGTAGGGACGAGACCACCATTGTCCGGACGAAGGTGGTGAACGATGATTTTCCAGCAAGCAGATAAGCTTGCACTCATGCTAAATAATGCAAGCATTTAGCTGCTGCTAATAAATTAACTACTTCTGCTACTGCTAGTCAACTAGCTCACGATCTATCGCTCCCTCTTACTAGCTTGTTGTGTATGCGTGTTAAAACTATGAAACATTTACGTCCATGCAAGCAGTGCATCTGCAACTAACTCTGTCCGTCTCCTATTCATGTTTAATTCGCTCGTCGTGCTTGGATACTCTTTTCCGGACCATAAGTAGTATATATATACTTGCTATTCGTCATGGATACAAGGACCGTACAATGACAGTATAGGTACCCAAACCATTCATTATATAGCCTCCTGAGTCCTGTCCTCTCCCACCCTGGACCAAATGACTCAAATATTTGCTTCCATTACATTAGCAGCTTAACAAAATGAGTAACACATTGTCACGAGAAGCAATAGCACAAGTACAGAGTTCCAAATGCTCCTTCGACTAGATCTACCCCCCCCCCCCCCCCCCCCAAAAAAAAAAAAAGGTATGTACAAACTACTAGCGCACATAGTCATAAACACGAGGGATGTTGCAGTGCCCTGCAACATAGTTTTCGCCTCTCGGATGCAGCATCCTCTCGGTGCAGGCAAAACAGTGCGTAAAATCAGTATTCTTCCTCACGGCCGAGGAACCATCAAGCTTGCAGAACTTTTGTCCCACTGCAGCAAACAAATAGCAGCAGCTTCAGAAAAAAGGACTTGGGGATACTATTAACACCATGATACATTAATCCCAATGATTACTCGGCAGAAATAGAGGCAGAGTAGTTTGAGTTTGGCATAGCCAACTGAGACATTCAAATTATGTGGAATTTTATTTGGAACTTGGTGGAACTTTTATCCTAACCTCCCACAGCATGCAAGCTGTACAAAGCTACACATGATAGATAGCACCACTAAAACATGAAAAATTATTTCAAAGGGGATAAACGGCATTACCAGAAAAAAATTCAATAATGTGTGTTTGGTTTGAGGAGTCAACACAGCCTAATGAGAAAATATGGCTAAAATCCATATTTCTCTAGCTAAATTTTTCATGAATGATCAAGCCAGTGATGGACCAGTTTATTCCATTCTTCAAACAAGATAAAAAAAGCATGAGGAATAAGTTTGGTACTAAGAAACACATTCCTAAAAACAACACATGCAGCTGTGGGTCTGAATGGCATCTATATCACTATCAGTCCCCACCCACAAGAAAAATACGAAGGCCTCGTAAATCGTAATACTATTCAGATGTGATTTCCAATTTGGTCAAACAACATACTCAATCAAAGATCAAGTTCAACAACAACAACAACATAGCCTATTTTCCCAAGCAAGTTGGGGTAGGCTAGAGATGAAACCCGAAAGAAATAAGTTCAATCAAAGATCAAGTTCAAGATCAGTAATATATAGTACATCTCTACCTGTACATTCTTTTACAGAGAAACTGTTAATCTTCAACTAATAAGAAAGAAAACTCACCTTTAAAATCAGGGCCCAATGGCTCACAGCATGTGACGATAAAGCCACTTGGAGACCGCTTTTTGCGACAGTGGTAAATCTCAGCAAAGAAAAGTTGCTCCTCTGAATCCTCCTTGCTGGACCTGGCGGTGAAGTTAATGTGTGTGTAACAACAGCGTGGCTCGGGTATACTGATGACAGGCTTGGCATCCAAGAGCTCAAATTTAATCTGGAGACAATAAATTAAAAAAGTCATAACAATGGAAATCACCAATCCAATATAGATAATATGTTCTTATCTAGAGAGTAGATAAATTGTATAGTGCACCTTCTTGTTTTTGTTGTAGTGGTCCAAGACACCCGTTGCAAACCTCTTGGCCTGTGCAAGCTGAACTTTTGGATTGGCTCGAAGGTCGAGCGGACCTTTTCTCTGAGGAAGCCTGCACGTAACGTCACACAAATAGAATCGTACGATCGTATCAAATCAAAATGTTCAGAAAAAAATATAAAGAAAACAATAACAATCAAGTATCAACATGCAACAATACATCTGTAAAGTAAAAATAAAAGCATATAACTCCACATTCAAATAAGTTAAAGGCCAGTCGACCATGACAGTTAAATGTAATGTAATCCTATTATGGACAGTAACGAGTCCTGTTACAGGTGTTTGTTTGTGGTGGCCTGTAATCAAGTAACGCTGTAATCAGATCCTTTTGGGGATGTATCTTTTGTCATTCAATCGACTCATATCTGTTTTTGCAAAAGGAATGCTATCTAACAAGTTTACCTCACTTGCAACCAAACAATGAGGGTAATCATCCATTCCATCAGTAAATGAACTGCAACCTAATCAACATTTGCATTCAGGTTACCATTGAACGAACCAAACACTGTCTAGGTATCACTGCAATACCTTTAAGAGAAACTGCACAATTTACTTGGACAGTATATACCAGTTTACATTTGTCGATAGACTTGGATACTGAAAAGTGGGATACACATTTGACCTAAGTGGATGTCAGCTATTTCCATGCCTATAAATGTATGTCAGATAATTGGGCTAGGGTGTTTGCAATGTGGATAATGCATCAGATTACGCTATCACCAATACAGTGATTTTTCGCTTTGATTAAACAACATGCTGCTATATGATCAAAAGTCCTAGCTACAAGTACATGATGAAATATAATAACATACGGTTCCACTTTCCAGCATTTAACTAGCTATGATCACAATCCAATGCACAAATCAACTGCCTCTCTTGCTAAGACATCATAACTTGCTAACTTTATCAAATCACATCATCAAGACCTGAATCTCAAATGCTGCTACTAATTTGAGGTGCGCATATGGTGATTAACTGATTATGCACACAGCACAACTGCATG
Organism: Panicum virgatum; assembly: GCF_016808335.1. NCBI lineage: Eukaryota > Viridiplantae > Streptophyta > Magnoliopsida > Poales > Poaceae > Panicum > Panicum virgatum. The sequence goes on along the minus strand of NC_053143.1, from coordinate 52,699,637 downwards.
CCCAGTACTAAAAAAATATTGTGCAAAGAGCTAGCTAGTGCCAGTTTGTAAATAAGGTGGTTCAAGGTGCTTTTATATATACCATAATTGGTGCTTTATACCAGACGTGTACATAAACATAGATAGTCCTATGTACAGAACGAAGGGAGATATAGTGCCGAACTATAAATATAGCAGAAAGAATGGTAACTTTTGACACTTTGGACCTTTTAAACTGTTTGCAATTTTGTTCCCCATCAGGCATCTAAAATGATATATATGTTCCCTAGGTCATTTGACGTTTTTGGGTACCCAAGCCATTGCAATTAGATAGATGACCAAAAATTTTCCATGGTGGCATTGCAATGCACAGCATTCCTATTTTCTTGAAACAATAGCATTCCTTTCCCATCTCTTACATCACAAACGAGCAGATTTGGTAATTACACCAGAATTAGCACAGTGGCACAAAACAAAAGTCATACGCACAGAATAAAAACACAAATGAGTATATACAAACCAATGCACCTTGTGTAGAAACTAGGGTGTAGTAACAAATTACTAGTTAGTGATTCTAATGGCTATGTTTATTTCAAGTTTAGCACTTGAGATTTTTTATCAAGCAAGCCATATCTGTTTTTAAGTTATTATCCAAGGTTCCTTGTCAAAGCTAGCATTGTTAATCAGAAATATAAGAATCCAACCGAAATGCCTATCAACTAACTGCAGAGCTACTAATTATAAGCATCCTCTGGCATTGTCCATTAGGTTCCATTGATATATGGCAGTTGACGTACTACTCCCAATGGCCATTAATTCATGACATTGATACTGTATCTGGAATGCAACTTTGGCCACCGATCTCTATTATATGAAATCTGAAATCATTTGGGTAGAACAAAAAAGTACTCCCTCTGCTTGAAATTACAAGGCAACCTATGTGTCTAATCTAGGTCTATGAAAAAAAAAGATGGGGAATTTCAAGAGGAAGGACGAATTAAAAACTGGCTGGTACCGATGACCAAAGTAAAGAATCCAATTAAATAGAATTGCTGCATGAGTTTCAGCGCTCACTCAGTCCATCCTGATCGGGACGAGGAGAAAGCAAATCAATTAACAGAAGGCATCAAACTTGCTCTTCTTACCGGGCAGGGGCAGGGGCAGGCGGAGGCGGAGGCGGAGGCGGAACCGAGGAGCCGGAGGGCGGCTCAACTGTGGCAGGGTCGGAGAGACGGTCGCTCGGGAAACATGCGAGATATCCCCACTCGCAGGGAGGAGCCGCCGTGGCCATCGACATCGTCGCCACAGCGAGATCGCCGCCCCAGGAGCAAACCCTAGTAGGACTCGGTGGAAATTGGATTCGGGGGGTGCGTCTGCTCTGTGCGCGTGAGAGAGGGGGAAGAAGAGGCACGAGAATTCGGGCCGGGCCGGGCCGGGCCGAGCCGGGCGGGCGATAACCTCCTCTTTTGCGATGAGGATGCTGCTATAAATGTTGAAAAGTCCATAAAACAATTACAATATTAAATTTCGAATCTACTAAAACAGGGAAACAAAAATAGTAACATGCACAGCTCATATCAGGTCAATATACCATACATACATATTGCAATTTTAGTTTTTGCGGATAGATTAGTGCTGGCGTGAAAATACTCTTTTGCCTTTATTTATTGGCCTCTTTGGCACTAAATCAAATCTTAGGTTTGAGATGAGATTTTTATTCAAATCCAACGCCCTGTTTAGTTCTCAAAAAAATTTCTACAGTACCCACCACATCGACTGTTCGGACACATGTATGGAGCATTAAATACAGTTGAAAAAAAATAACTAATTACGCAGTCTAACTGATTAGCACGAGATTAATCTTTTAAGCCTAATTAGTCTATAATTGGACATTATTTGTCAAGTAACAACGAAATGTGTTACAGTACCAAAACCAACAACTTTTCGCCAACTAAACAGGACCTAAAATTGCACTTTTTATAGAATAGAGGGAGTGAATATTATTCTTTTTTTAAAAAAAGTTGATCAGAACACAACATATGCCATATATGCCATGATTTGGGATGAAGTAAACTATGGTGAAGCCACAGCAACTTTGAAGGAGGCAAAACCTACATTCTAAAGATTACTTTAGAAAATCTAAACCTAAGAGACTCCCTGCAGTTTATGTTGTAACTTTTTCACGAGAGAGGTGGCCGGTATGTATATGGAGGAAAACCTTTCACCTTCAAATCAATTAGCAGTACTAATATGAGGCTAAGAGATGGTGTACCTATCTAATGCTACAAGTTGAGATTTATTAAGAACTATTTATAGAAGTTCGGTCCATACATTTATTTAACAATAAAGGATTAACATGTTCATCAACCAGACTGAGTCAGGTTAGGCGCTGAAAACTCCAAAAAAAAAAATATGTGCAGAAATTGGAGAACTACGACCATTCAGTAAACTTGAAGGCCTTACTCAGTGAAAAATTGATGTTCATAAAGGGTCACCAACAACACAAGCCCAAAGAACAAGTAACAACATATTGCAGAAACCAGGGATCAACAGGTGTACGCACACTTGTATTCACTAAGCAGTACAAGCAAAGGTTTGTTCATAATAGACAGGTATATTGCTCACATCCTGTGCATAATTCCATCCAGCAGAGGACATACTATGGAGCTGCAATCTCACACAAGCACCCAATTCATGATGAGATACAAATAAGCCCACAATGGGAGACCATCAAGTTCTTGACCTAGCTCAACTTCAGTACTTCATAGGCATCTGACATCTGTCCATGAACTTCACAAAAGTTGGCAGAATGTACATTATGCCTCCAAAATTACAAAGACACTGAAGCACAACTTACGTAAGTGCATCTAGTCAACAACAACATCAAATGCGTAGAGAGCAATTATGCTACTGGGTAATATCCTACCAAAACCATTTTTGCCAAAAGTCTTACCATTGCAATCTAAAAATTCAAAATAGGGAACCTTCTCCTCAAATCCAAAACCAGTTATAACTGCCATGTGTGTGAAAATCTGTTCTGACCCGGCATCTCCTCCAAATACAGGATCATCTTCATCATACTCGTAGATGTTCTCTACTCCATCTTCTAGATCATAGTAGTTGTGGCTTATTGGAAATGTTGCAACCATAACTGTCTTGCTAAGATAATTGTTTATGGCCCCCTTGATATTGTGGCAGTCCAAGCCATTGCTTATGTCACAAAATTGAGCTATCTTGAATCGCTTTCCATTAATATTGCCCTGTCAACACAATATAAGATGTCAAAACTAAAAGTTAAATGATGAAAACAATATAGCTTCTGAAAATAGCATGTGGTACAAGATGCCAGGATCAAATACACAAATGTGCAAGTTAAAAAAAAATGCGGCAGCATACCTTCTTGTAATCAGCTTCACGTCTAATTCCACGATACTTCAGGACTCGAAGGGAAGCACGGACACGAAATTGATTATCTTGATCGACCATGTCATACAAATCCTCCCATGAGAGCTTATCAATGTCCACTCCACAGGCACGATATGCTGCCTCAAGGGCGGTGGCCAGGGAGTAAAAGACACAACTGCCTATAATTACAAAATATTATTACATGCATCATCATGAGTATTAAAGAGCTTAAGAAATAAAACAAACCTGGAACATTGATGGTTTTATCCTTGACTCGATCCCTTGGGCGTGACAAGATCTTAAAACCTTTTCTCTTCTTAGGATCAACATGAGTATGGAGTACGCCTCTCCACGTAAATCTTTCATGCGACCGCTCATAATGGTTAACCATTGCTCCTGACATGTTAACAAGACATCCTATGATTTGTTGAAAATGAGCCATATAAATTGTTGAACATGTAACTAGTATTGCAATAGGAAAATATCAATAATCCACATTTATTTACAGCCATAACATTAGATCTTTCAACAGTTTATTCCAGGGTGTCAGGGTATGTGGAAGTAGAACCAATCAGAAGTAAAAAAACACCAGAATGTGATATAAAATAAGTCAAATCAATGATACACAGTATAGTAAGATTTCAGTACGCTAACTTTGAAATTAATCCATTTTTAAGACTCCTAGGTTGCAGTAACAAAACATGCAAAAATAAATATTCTTAGCTCAAACGAAAAGATGTATTCTGAATGAGCGGTTGCTAGGTAATTACTCCCTCCAGACCATTTTATTTTAGGCGCCAGCATGTTTTGCTATTTGGCCATAATGTAGGGTGCTGATCGGCTCACGAGGCAGGTCATTAAGAGTGCTAAGTAAAAACGAACCGTTTTATATGGCTGGATGTTGGTGAGGAGGTGCACCACGCATGCATGCAAAACGTGGGCACTCAGCCAATCCCCATCAACACGACGCGGCACCCAGTACCGGAATTAAACTTGCACAGGCTCCTAACTACTCGTCTTAGCTCTTGTACTTCACTCGCTGACACCTAAAAAAAACAGCCCGGAGGGAGTATGCGGAACAAGACCAAAATTATGGAGGATACCCATCGTAAGATTAGCTATGATTCTGCAAAAATATGCCTATGCAACACACAACACAAGATTTGCAACCAGTAAATTTCTTGAGGCCATTTTTTCCTAGTACACTGAGGAAAATCAAACACAAGAGAAAAAAAATCCAGTGCAGCAGTCCGTAAACAAAGACAAAACTTACCATATCAGCATTGTACAATGGAATAGTGTATAAACTTGCATAAGAATTGTGAAAGATTTCAAGGAAACAATAGGTGTATTGTGAAAGTTAAGGAATCCATGAAATACTTAATCTCTAACCAAGCAACCACTACCAGAAACAGGCAATAAAAAAAAAAGCTGTTTAGGATCTCATCAACATCTAAAAGGTCCTATAAGTCACAGTGGAAGGTATATAAAATTTCCTCATAACTTATTTCAGCTAGTATGTTAGCTCACAATGTTGCGAGTGAAATAAACATCTATCCTCCAGTTGTTGACATGCTTCCATATCAACAAATGTTCATGAGAAAATTGTAAGAAGCAAAACACAAACATTTTTCCATACTAACATGTCAGCCGAATTGCATGCTCTTTAAGTGAAATGAAACTTGCAATAAACTTGACAATTTTATTTCTAATGTTTGAACACAGAATGGGACATGAATGGTCCATTCTATAACTGTTAGAAAGGGCCTACGAACGATGAATGAATGAAAGCATGAAGGTTAATGGATGAAAAATTATGGACGATGGCACGAAATAACTATTTTGGAAGGCACAGAAAACGTTATGTACAGATTACAGGTCAATGGGGTTATTGGTTGCCAGGTGTACTCCAAATGACAGGCAAGTCATCATGATTCATGAGTGACAGGACGGAAACAAATTAAGAGGTACCTAAAATTTTAGAGACTTAGCACAAACTAAGATGAAACAGATGATCTTGAGCAAAATTGAACCACCCCAATTCTACAAATTATTACATTGCATAGACTAGGGATATCACAAATATCTGGAAAACATCTAGGAGATATCATTCAGGAAGTCTCTGCAGCACAACACATGAATAAAAGTCTTTACATTTCAGTATAAATAAAAGTCTTTACATTTCAGAAATAGGTAAGGAAAGAAAATGGGACGACATCAGTAAAAAGAATCAAACAATATGATACCTAGGTCATTAAATTTTGTATCCAAATTAAAACCAAAGTTTGTGCTACACTTCCATGTATAGATAGCCTGCACACTGCACAAACCCATGGATAGCAAGAGATATCGGAAGCAGCTAACGTTGTTAATCAGGAATATATTCTCCCACGCACATTCCGTTTGGCAAATGAAACACGAGCATCCGAGGAAAATTAGCACTCGAGAATCAGGGGTAGGATTGTAGGAAGGCTGTGACTTGATTCGCACAGAAGAACACAAGCAGCAGGAACAAATATCGCTGAAAGTTAATCAAACGCGGATGAATAGATTCCTCTCGCCTCTGAACGTGGGATGGCTTTAGGGCCCTGGGAACGCACGCAGATGGTCCCTTGGGGATTGGCGTGTTGCGGCGGTGTAGCACGGGGCGAAGGCGACTTTGGTTTCACCATCACAAGAAGAAGGGCGAAAAAATGCAAGAACGTAAGGAAGCGCAAGAAATGGCTAGCTTGCCGCAATCAGGGGCCGGGACCTACCGATCCGGGTTCGCGAGAGCGAGGAGAAACGAGGGAGGATGGAAGGCGGCGGCGGCGGCGGCGCGGCGCCGAGTCAGAGCGTTCTCTTCTCTTGTCGAGACCAAGGTTAACCTAACCGGTGGGAACCGGTCCGGTTTGACCGGTTACCGATCAAACCGGTCCGGTCCGGTTCCGGTTCCGGCCGGTACCCAACCGGCCAAAATTCAAATTTTAAATTTGAATTCAAAAAATGAAAAATTCCCAAAAAAATTCCTAAAAATACTTCAAGGTGTGATGAATCTAATGGTGTCAAATTTTCTCAAAAATTCATTCATTTAGTATAGTTTGTGGGAATTTAAAGTTAAATCAAAAAAGAAAAAGAAAAAAATGGGCCGGCCCATGAAGGCCCACCGATCAAACCGGCCGGTAAACCGGTAAAACCGGTCGGTAAACCGGTAAAACCGGCCGGTAAACCGGTTGTACGGGAGCGTTTGAATTTCAAACCGGTCAAACCGACCGGTAAACCGGTAAAACCGGCCGGTAAACCGGTCAAACCGGCCGGTAAACCGGTCGGAACCGGTTGCACGGGAAAATTTGAATTTATTTGAATTTGGATTTGAATTCAACCGGTTTCCACCGGTTACCGGCCTAACCGGTCCGGTAAACCGGTACCGGAGGGCGGCGGTAACCGGTTTCCGGTTGGGAAATAAAACCCTGGTCGAGACTCGAGACTCGATAAGGGCAAGGCAAGGGTGAAGGGTCTTTCTTTGTGTTGGGCGGCGGCGGAAAATCCCAAATGCTAGGGTTTTGCCTTGTCATCTCCGTAACCGTAAAGCCGCCCCATCCACCCTGAATTTATGTTAATTCTATTTTTAAATTTTACACTAGTACTTGTTTCATTCGTCAAATCAAAACGAATGCGAAAAATAATCCCATGTGGCGGTGATCAGTAAACCTCACTCGTTAGCCCTCCTAATGGATTGAGTTGGAATGTGTTTATAGGGTGGGTTGAAACAGATACTCTATGCAAAGCAGTATAACTGTGTATAAATGTGGGTCCCATATTGAGAGTCGGGTCCTAAAATTAAAATCCACGCGTTCACACCATAAAATTTTATCGAATTTGAATGAAATTTGTTGGAGATGACTCAGTATGACTGGCAGCTACTCTGTGCAAAACTGGGTGGCTAGAACTACATGTGGGCTCCACGTCAAGAGTCGGACCCTAGAAATAAAACCTCGCTTTCACATTATAAAATTTTATTGAAATTAACGGAAATTTGTTAGAGATGACTCAATATGAATGACCGCTACTCTAGGTAAAGCTGGATGGCTAGAACTACATGTGGGCCCCACGTCAAGAGCCGGACCCTGGAAATAAAATCTCGCGTTCACACTATAAAATTTTATCCAAATTGACTGAAATTTGTTGGAAATGACTCAGTATGACTGGCAGCTACTCTATGCAAAGTTGGGTGGCTAGAACTATATGTGGACCCCACGCCAAGAGCCGGATCCTGGAAATAAAACCTCACGTTCACACTGTAAAATTTTATCCAAATTGACTGGAATTTGTTGGAAATAACTCAACATGACTGGCAGCTACTCTATGCAAAATAGTGTAGCTAGATGTACATGTGGGTCCCATATCAAGAGCAGAGCCATTAAATTTATAAATATAGTAGAACTCATGGATTTTTACGGGTTACCCACTTATAATGGAGTGGGTTGGTTAGAGTTGAAAAATTAACAAATTGGGTTGAATTGGGTTGGGTACATAAGTATATTACTTTTGAGTTGAGTTGGGTATGGTGCGGGTTTCAACCCATTAGCAGGGCTATGACACTCGTAGAGTTAAACATTTTCAAAATATTTCTAGCATTCTTCTTTTTTTTTAACCAGAACAGAGCCTGTTTTTATAGAAAGCCATATAACGTTGGCTGCAAAGATTGCTGGGGTTACAAGCTCTGACAAAGCAACTATGGGGTTGTTTGGTTCGGAGAACTAAACTTTAGACCATGTCACATCAAAAAAAATCTTAACATTTAGAAGTATTAAATGAAGTCTAATTAAAAAACTAATTGCAGAATTCTGGGACTAAACTATGAGACAAATCTAATGAGGTATATTAATCTATAATTAGAGAATTGTTACTGTAGTATCACTGTAACAAATCATGAATTAATTAGACACATTATATTCGTCTCGCGAATTAGCACTTATCTGTTAAAAAAATTATAAATATATTTTATTTAATACTTCTAAATGGTAAAATTCTTTTTGATGTGATAGGGCAGCCCCAGGAAACAAACAGCACTATATACTCAAGAAAGAAAACAAAGGCTATCACGACCCAAAGGGAAAACGAAATGGTAAGGCCACCTGTTCACCTCCGAGAAAAAAAAAACGACAGTCTTCCAGATCAGTAAAGCTATCCCAAGAAGAGAAACTCCCCCAAAACAAAAGAGAAAAAAAAAAGAGGCCGTGTCAACTAGTCTTCTTTACGCAGCAGTATCCCTCATCTCTGCAACATCATATCAATTTTTTGCAGCACATTAATTGGAGTAGAAGAATCTTTTCAAAAAAATGATCGGAGTAGAAGGAAACTTGTTTTCAATTGTAATTTTATTTCTGTTAGTCCACGGCCCTCAAACAACTACTGCAAAGTGAAACATTTTTAAGTTAAAATCCCGACAGCATAGAGGCACCCAGCCTCCCAAGAAGTCAGCCACATGATTGGGATCCTCTCCCACCCTAGAACCTCTCTGAAACAACCCCATACAAATTTGGCCATCACACGTTCAAAGAAAATGTGATCAACCGTTTATATACACCCACAAATAAGGCAGCTCATCTCCTTTGCAACGCCTTCTTTTCAGACCCCCCCTGTTTGAAGTCAGTTTTGAAAGGCCAACCAAAGAAAGATTTTCAGTTTGAGAGGCATCTTATTTTTTTCTATAGTTTCTTCAATCTTTCACAGTTGATACTCCTAAGGGCAAGCATTCGGTACATCGACTTTGTAGAGTAAGCTCCAGAGCTCTCCAATTTCCATTTGACCACATCTTTTTCTTCTTGTTGTATGGACACACAGCATATATCACCCTCATCAGAGCATCCCGGTCAGCCAATTCATCTGCCCCAAAAGATCTTCTGAAGCTTATCCTCCACTCCCCATGCACAAAACATTGGTGAACCTAAATATTTTTTTTTGCTATAGCAACCATATAGTTTGGGAAAAACCACGCTTAGGGGAGTTTATTTAATCTAGCAGTCTTCCCAAAATTCTGCCAATCTCCCATTTTGAACCTCAAAGACTGCTCTCTTACCAAAGTTCTTCTTGATCTTATTAATCCCTCTCCAAAATTGGGATCCTTTGTCCCCTTTACAGCTTGCAAAACTTTTCCTCTTAAGGTAGTTTGCTTTCAGTAACTCACACACTTGGTCTCCACTTCTGTCGTTAACTCATTATACATTACATCCTCCACACCCACTTCATAAGGAGAGCTTCACTGAATTTTCTAGTCTCCAGAATGGCTAAGCCTCTAAAATCTTTTGGCAAGCACCCACTTAAAAATATGGTACTTAAACTTTTCAACATCACCTCTCCAAAAGAATTTGGATCGTATAGAGTCCATCCGTTGGTGATTCGTTTCAAACAGGGAGAACATCCTATATGTTGGAATGCTGGAAAGGGAAGAGTTAGTTAGAATCAGCCTGCCACCTGATGATAGATTTTTCCCCTTCCATGGCTGGAGTTTGTTTCTCATTTTCTCTAGAATCCTCTCAAAACCCTTCACCCCCACCGTTTTGTGATAGGTCATAGGCAGAGTTCCCACTTGATAATTAAGCATATTAGCCGTTCTATCTTGCTCTTCCTTGCTGACTCCAAACACTAACACCTCACTTTTGTGATAAATTGATTTTTAAACCAGACATCCATTCAAAATAGTAGAGAAGGAATTTTATGTTTATGATGGACTCATCATCATATTTCACCATGATTATCGTGTCATCTGCATATTGATTGTGGGTCAGCCCCTCTAGGATAATGTGAGGAGCAGAGGAGTCACCCCCTTAATGTGCCCTTTGTTCTTAGCCTCCTCCAGGATATGATCCAAAAGCATCAGCAACCAAGTTGAAAAGGAGTGGGGATAAAGGGTTCCCTGTCAATGCCAAGGAACAGCGCAAGTGATTGGTGGAGACGCTCGTCCGCCACGTCACAAGAAACTACCTTCGTCCCTAAGGACACACTCTGGCAGCTCTCAGAGCAGGCAGCACTAATTAGCTCCTACATGAGTGCAGGTGGATGACCTGCACCCATACATGCTCCACGATAACATAAGACAAGACCGAGGAGAACTTTTCTACGAGAATACATGCACGAGATCCTAAGGTGTGGTCCCCACAGATAAGACAAGACATGCAAGCAAATGGATGGACCTTGGGGTACATGCACATTAAACACCTGTCTCCCTCTCTCTTGCCCACTTGATGCACAGGATCCAAGGTGAGAGGGGGACTCTTGCCACACGCATGCATGCATAAAGGGCTGTGTGCATGCATGCATTAGCCGCATGTAACCCTTAACCCTAAGTTAACATATTGAAACAAATGTCAGGTGATGCTTATGTTATCAATCGGGGATAGCACTAACTTCTTCCAATGCTACATCTGCCTCTCAACACCAAGATATTGTACACAATGCAGTTCATTTCTAAGTAAGTACCATAAGCTCATATGGTAACTATCCAATACCAAATTATCTTTTAGCACGGTAGGTTAGTATTTGTACAAAGTAAAGAAAACTACAAAATTGCAATAAATCTGTGCACCTAAATAATGAGTAGACAGTTGGTCTCCGATGCTCAAATGGCCACCAAACAAATGCTAGCTCTGTAAAAACATCAAATTCACATTTTAGAGTAAAATAAAATGAAATAATAGACTCACAATGTAGTCGTGAGATTTCGCATCATATAATTGTAGGAAACGTGATTCACTTAATTTCAGTGTATGCAAGAATATAATTCATACATTTAACTAATTGGAGAACGAGATTAATGACAAACCTTTATGGAGATGCAACACCCCTGGACACTGCTTTTTAGCAGCTGGCTTTCGATTTGCAGCTGATGCATCATCATTCTTCTGGCCTTTTATCTTAAAAAAGTTTATGATTTTCACAAAAAAACTAATCAGTTATGAGTCTACAAATATAAATAAGCATGGCTTAACTTCATCTGAATTTTCCTGTAACTGATAGGGATCATAATCCCAAATTCCCACCAAGGTTCAAACAAGAAGCACAACATGGAACTTATTCAGCACACACATGGTCTTTATCTGTCTGCAGAAACAATCATCCCCTTATCCCACCTAGGTTGTTCATGCACAACTAACGAGTGTCTTCAGCAGCTTATCATATGATCAATAGGTCAGCGGCACAGCAAGGCAACTAAGAAGAACTGGTTCTACTAAGAAGCACAAGGCCAATATGTTAAAGAGTAAACAGGCAGGTAAACACCTTTACACTTCTACATAGATCTCTTACCAATTGTGCTCACACACTGTTGCACTCACAATTTCTGCTATCAAGATTTGGATCTCCAAATGAACAGAATATAGATATTGTAATCTTATTTGATACAGAACCACCATATTCTTTATAATACATGATGCATTAGTCTCAATGATTACTCAACAAAAAAAGAGGCATTACTGAGTTCATCACAGATCAAGCCGGTGACGGACCAGCTTATTTCATTCTTCTAACCCGAGAAAAGAAAAACATGACGAATAAGTTGGTACTAAGCGGCGCATTCCTCAAAAACAACACATGCAACTGTAGGTATGAATGCATCTATGTCACTGTCAGCCCCCCACCCATAAAAAATATGTGAAGGCCTCCTACAGTCAAAGATGAGATTTCCAATAATTTAGCAAAAACAACATTGTCAATTAAATATCATATTTTCTCAAGATCACCTTCAGTAAGACCCACAGAGTAGCCAACTTCCAAAACCTGTTACTGCAAGTCTGCAATCATAAACAAATCCATCGAAAAGATGCGAACACACCAACTGCTGAAACCCATCACAATTTTTCTTGCAAAATAAAGATTCAGAGTTGCATCCATGTTCATTTTGAATTGAGTAGTACTTCTATACCTGTACATTCTTTTACAAAACTGCTAATACTATAATACATGATGCATTAGTCTCAATGGTTACTCAACAGAAAAGGAGGCATTATTGTGTGCATGACAGACAAAGCTGGTGATGGACCAGCTTATTTCATTCTTCTAACCAGACAGAAAAAAAGCATGACGAATAGGTTGGTACTAAGCGATGCATTCCTCCAAAACAATCTGCATGCAACCTTAGGTATGAATGCATCTGTGTTACTGTCAGTCTCCCAACCACATACAAGAAAGATATGAAGGCATCCTAATAGCAGTCAAATACGAAATTTCCAATAATTTAGCCAAACAACATTGTCAATTAATAAATAACATGTTTTCTCAAGATCACCAACAATAAGACCTTGAGCAGCCAACCTCCAAAACCTATTACTGGAATCATAAAAAAATCCATCTAAAGATGCGAACACACTAACCACTGAAACCCATCACAATTTTTCTTGCAACAAAGATTCAGAGTTGCATCCAGGTTCATTTTAAATTAGTAGTACTTCTATACCTGTAAATTGTTTTAGAGACAAACTGCTAATATATTCAACTGATAAGAGAACTGATCACCTGCAGAATCAGAGCCCAATGGCTCACAGCAAGTGACGATGAAGCCACTCGGAGCCCGCCTTTTGCGATAGTGGTAAATCTCAGCGAAGAAAAGCTGTTCCTGCGAATCCTCCTTGCTGGACCTTGCGGTGAAGTTGATGTGCGTGTAACAGCATCGTGGCTCGGGTATGCTGATCACAGGCTTGGCATCCAGGAGCTCAAATTTGACCTGGGCACAAGAAATTAAGAAAGGTCATGACAGTGCAAATCGCCAATCCAATATAGATAACATGTTCTTTTTGTAGAACAAGTAAATAGATTGTATAGCTCACCTTCTTGTTTCTGTTATAGTGCTCCAAGACACCCGTTGCAAACCTCTTGGCCTGCGCAAGCTGAACTTTTGGATTAGCCCGAAGATCGTGCGGGCCTTTTCTCTCGGGAGGCCTGCACCCAGCAGCACACATACTTAATTATACTACTATCAAATCGAAGTTTGTGAACTGCAATCTTACTCCATCTGCATTTAGGTTACCGGCCAGCGTGCAAACCAATATTATCCAAGAGGAAGAACGAATTGAAAACAGCCTAGCTAATGGTGCAAATTTGTCTTTTGGAAGGCTAATGGTGCGGTAACCAAAGGACACATTCGATCAAACGATTGCAGCATGAGTTTCTCCAGAGTCCAGAGCCCAGGCTAAGGTCGTTAGGTCTCCATTCGACCATCCTGATCAGGACAAGGAGGGAACGAACCAAGCTAGCAATTTACAGAGGGGATTCCATCAAACTTGCCCTTCTTACCGAGCAGGCTGCGGCGGCGGCGAAGGAGGGAGGGTGTGGATGTGCGGCGGGGGAGGGCATGGCGGCTCAGATCGTCCAGCTTCTCCAGGCTGCATCGGCACGACGACGTCCGCGCCGTCGTCCTGCTCCTGCGTCACCGCGGACGACGTCGGCATCATCGCACGGCCGGCAAGATCGCCGGCGGCGCCAGGGCAGCCCTAGCTCGGGCGTGCAGCGGAGGCGGACGGGACGATCAGGGAGGACGGCGAAGGGAACACCGACCAGGGGGCGGACGGTATTTCAATTACCATCCGCCCCTGGGGTCCATGACGTCCGTCAGATCGAACACGAGCGGCCCAGATGCGGCGTCGACTTGGTCAGCGACTCGGTTTGTCCTCCGTCCCTCGTCAGGCAGGCGTGGGAGCTTGGCGCCGCGTTGCTCGGGCCTCGCCGGCCGTCGACGACCCCGGAGACCTTTCCGGCTCATCATCGTTACTGAGCGGCGGAGGCCGCCGTCGCGCGCGGCCGTGCACGGTGCCGATCGCCTGCCGCGGCCGACGCCTCCGTCCCGGGCCGCTCGGTCTGGCGCCGCTGCTGAAGGCCGGGCGGCCGGCATGAACTCCGCTCCTTGTTCCTTGCCTGCTGTCCGTGGCCATGGAAGAAGATGCGATCGGAGCTGGTGCCATCAGGCGGTCACATGAGGAGGGGACCTGGACGGAAGGGACGGCGGTCCTGGAGGCGCCGCGGAGCTCCGGCGTGACGACCAGGGGCGGACGGCGAGTGGAACAACGTCCAGGGGGTGGACGGTATTTGGAACACCGTCCACCCCTGGAGGCCCTGCCAGCCGTCGGATCGAACACGAGCGTCGCAGATCGCGTGTGGACCGCGGTCAGCGGCTGGGCGTCCTCGTCAGGCGGGCGCGGGAGCGCGGCGCGGCGTCGCTCGGGCTCGTCGGCGAGCGCCAGCCGGCCGTCGAGGACCCCGGAAACCTTGCCAGAGCTCTCGAAATACGTCCGGCGAGGTGCCCAGCTCCTGCCGTGACCGCCTCGCCTCCCGGGCCGGAGTTCCATCCGGCGAGGCGAGTCGGCTCGCCGCTGCTGAACGGCGGCGTATCGGCATGCACGCTGGCGGGCTCCATGCCCGCGATGGCGGCGTCGCGGAGGCAAGTCGTCGCCTCGTCGGAGCTGGTGCAAATTTGATCAGGACCGATGGATCAGATCAGGCAGCCGCTAACTGCAGAGTTTTCCGCACGTTCAGACTTCAGATTGTTTTATGTATTGGAGCACTGCAGTTGCAGCATCATGCATTCCTTTTCTGAATACCAGACAATACATTGCTTTGCAATTTGCAAGTGCATACTTTTTTTTTTGAAACCTTGGCGGGAGCACCGCTATGTCATTTAAGGAGAAGAAGCATGCGAGTTCTTACAAGATTACTATTACATAAAAAGAGGAAAACTCAAGCTCAAGAAGAGAACAACTAATCATTAAAACTAGAAAGCTCCGGCGCCCCCCAGGCCAAATTCCTGTAATTTGCCTCTTGCTTGATCTCGTGCATGACATCTGCTGGCGACACTAGCTTGTTCTCAAACACACATCTGTCAAGTGCATACTTTAGATGGCTGCTTAACGAGATTGTTAGCAGCAACTCTGATCTGGGAGACCTGAGACTAGTATTTTTATTTTTTTTGCCTGAGGTTGAGGTCTGAGACCTGCCTGCATGGATTGAGCGCAGAAATCTCAGAAAGTGGGATATTGTTTGAGCGCAGAAATCTCAGCAAGGGAACAGCCAATGCTGCTGTTATGATCTGAATGTTGGGGCTATCGTATCTCCATTGTGTCTGCGATCTGAATTGTGTAGGTATCCTACTCATTTTGTTGCTAAAGGATTGATAGGAGACAGTCGTGACACTACCTAGTACACATCCACTGTGGTGTGCTGCTCCTGCAGCAAGGACTACAGCACCGGACAACATGGACACACCGAGCACGCCCGTCATCACTTCACCGCAGCAGGCAACAGAGCTGCAGAACTACCAGCACCAGAGCCTACAAACAAGGCCACACAATGGCCAAACCGAAACATGACGGAACAGCCATTAGCCCTACAGATAAAATCATCCAGCAGCGCGGGGAATACGAGGAAAACACACAGATTGTTCCAACATGATCCAATCTTCCAACAGTCATTTCCAAAACACGCTTGTCAGCATACCACGAAGAAGAAACCTGACGGTGACCGAATAATTAGATGAGATGCAGCACCAGAGGAAGTTGGTGGCCATCGACCACGTCCCGGCCCGGAGGCTCGATCTCGTCGCCGTGCTCCCCTGTCGCGGCGGAGCGCGACGGCAGCAGCAAGTCGCCGACCACCCCCTGCACGCCAGCCCGCGCGCAGCCCGTTTCTCCCTGCTCTTGGCGGACAATTATTGCGCCGTGCACGGTGCTGATGAGCTCCTGCCGCGGCCGCCGCGTCCGTCCTAGGCCGCTCCGTCTGGCGCCGCGCTGCTGAACGCCGGCATGAGCTCCGCTCCTTGCTCCTTGCCTGCTGGCTGCTGCCCGTGGCCATGGCCGCCGGCGCGATCCGAGCTGTTGTATTCACGCGGTCACGGGAGGGTGGGGGGACCTGGACGGAAGGGGCGGCGGTCCTCGGGGCGCCGCGGAGCTCTGGCGTGCAGCGGAGGCGGACGACCACGGCGGACGGTGAGCGAAACAACGTCCAGGGGAGGACGGTATTTCAAATACCGTCCACCCCTGGGTGCCTGCGCGCCGTCGGATCGAACACGAGCGTTCCTGATCGAGCGTTGACTCCGGTCAGCGGTCGTCCGCGTCACGCGAGCGGGAGCGCGGCGCGGCGTCGCTTGGGCTCGTCGGCGAGCGCCCGGCGGCCGTGAAGGACCCCGGGAACCTCGCCGGAGCTCTCGCGATCCGTTCTGGGCGAAAGAGTCTGCTGGCCTGAGGAGACGACGCCCCAGCGGCCGAGCAAGCTTTCGACTTGGAGGGGTGCGTGGCGCCTGGCGTGTCGCCGTCTTCGCCGCCGCTGTCGCCACCTCCCGGGGCGGCCTCCGCAGAAAGTCGCGCCGCTCGTCTCACCCTGCGCGCGAGGCCGGGCCGGGCGTGGTGCCGCCGAGCGCCTGCTGCGGCCGCCTCGCCGCCCGGGGTTTTGTCCGGCGAGAGGTGAGTCGGCGCGCCGCTGCTAGTGGCCTGGGCTCTGTTTCTTGCTTGGTGATTCGAGCTGGTGGCGTCGCGAGCTGTGGGGGAGGGAGCCTGGACGAAGGGGACGGCAGCAATCGAGACCCCGCGGCGCGCGGCGGAGCTCCTGCGTGCGGGGGTGGACGGGGCCGCGAGGGCCAGGTGGACGGGGGGTGGACGGTATTTCAAATACCGTCCACCCCTGGTCCCCTGTAGCCGTCCGATCGAACACATGCGGCTCAGATCGGGCCTGGGCTGCGGTCAACGATGCGGTCCTTCAGGCCAGGCACGCCGCGCGGCGCGACGCGGTGCTGCGGCGTTTCTGGTGCCGGAGCTCGCCGCCGGTCGAGGACGCGGGACGGCTCTCTGCATCAGCGTTCCAGACTAGAGGGAGCTCGCGGGAATCGAAGGAGACGGCCACGGCCAGGCGGCAGGCTTCAGGCCGGGGGATAGATGCCCGCGCGCGGCGGCGCGGCCGCCCGCCGGGCGCCGACGATCCAAGTTTCATCAGAGAGAGTCGGCTGCTCATCCACCTGAATCAAAACGACCAATCTCAGGACACTGCGTGCTTGACAACGCTGCTGGCTAGGTCTTGTTCGGCACTCCGGCGAGCGCTGCTCGCCGTCCGGTGACTTGTTCCTCTGATGCCCCCCTTGCCTTTCACCGGCTACTAGCTAGCTTTCCGAGACCGCCACTGCACCGGGCCATCATGGACTTATCGTGCAGGAGCAGAAGGCGCATCCGTTCGGTCTTCTGAACGGGGCAACGCAGCCTGTCCGATCGTCTGCTCGCGAAGTCGCAACTGAAACCTGCTAGTTGAGTTGGTTTCAGGATTGGATAATTTGGATGTGTGCCTGCCTGACACTTGTGCTGCCGGGCAAAATAGAGAGGTGGTTATCTGCTGCGCTGCGCTACCGTCCCCTGAAATCCTGAATCTGAGCGGGGAGTGTTACCGAGTGGAAAGAGGTTCAGCTGGAGATCAGTAACAGGGCCACTTGTCTGAATGCAGCATTAACGTGGAGAAGCCAAAACTCAGAAGGTTTCCTGTGCCGCCTGCGAAGCACAACCTCTGCTCTCGTTCAGGATGCAAAAGTGAGCAGCAATACGCTCTCACAGACCTATTTACAGAACTGTGCTGCTGTACGGCATTCACGACGCTATGGTTCTCAAAGGCTGTGTTTAGTTCCCAAAAACCTCTCCCAATTTCAAACTTTTCATCACATCGACATCACATCAAAATATTAAATATAGCAAATGATGCATGTATGGAGCATTAAATGTAGGTAAATAAAAAAACTAATTGCATAGTTTTGATGTACACGACGAGATGAATTTTTTGAGCCTAGTTAGGTCATGGTAGAACAACAATTACCACAAACAAACGAAAAGTGATACAGTATGCTACAATGTCCGATGTGACTTTTCTATCTCCTTTTCCCTCAATCTAAACACAATCAAAGGTTAAATGACTGGTAACCACCCTGCGCCGTACCATTCTCACCCTAGCTAGCAGCGAACACGATGCACATGACAGACTCTTTCACTGCTCTTGTTGTCACTTCGATTGGCAGACGAGATAGATGCCCTGGGTCGGAAAGGGGCCGGACCTCACGATACGATGTGGAGTGAATCACTTTCCTTCGCAGCTAAGAGATGGCTGCTGGTCCTACCAATGCACCGTCCTATTTCTGTTCTTGCAGTTGCGGAAACTGGTTTGGATGGAGCCCTCGAGTATTTTCCTAAGTTTAAACAAAACTAGGAGTATAAGAAAACTTAAATGACTTTTCAGAAAACTATTTAAATATGTCTAGAATACCTTATATAAGGATACATTATAGTAGTACTGGCTATGTTGACTCATCCCGAGGCGCATGCTGTGTGGGCGACAATGGTCATGATTAAACTTGGGCTTCAGATGGAATGGACACAATTTTTTTTGATGATGTGGCGCAATGTGAGTTGAGAGAAATAGAAGTTAATAGGTTGTAGTGGGGACCAACTATACAGGGTTTATAGATTCATATTTCTTCTGAATGTGTTGGAAACCAAATAAAGTACAGTACTTTTTCTAATCTAAATTAGTAAGAGCAACTCCAGCAAACCCCTATTAAAAGGCCCCTTCTTTAAATTTAGAGGGTGAAATCCAAAAAATCAACTCCAGCAGGCTCTCTACTTGGGGCCCTAAAATGATAAGGCCTCCAAACCTCCCCATCTAACCCCTGGCCTGGGTATCTAGAGAGCCCTCCATCTGTGGGCCCTATCCATGAGCCCCATCCAACTGCCTCTCTTTTTCCTTCCACGCGCATGCTCCAGCGCACGTTGCCTGCCGCCACCGCATCCACACGTGCGCGTGCGCCTGCCGCCGCCACTGCCGAACCCGCACGTGCGCGCGCTCCTGCCGCCGCCACCGCCGCCGCATCCGCCCTTGTGCGCGCGCGCCTGCCGCCGCCGCCGCTGCATCCGCCCGTGCCTGCGCGCTCCTGCTGCTGCTGTCACCGCTGCCGCCCCCGAGCCTTGCCGTGCCGCCACACGGGCCGACTGCCGCCTGTCGTGGTGTGCAATCCCACAGCCGGGTGGCGTAGTGCACCCGCCTAAACCCAGAGGGTGAGTACTCGGGGGGTTAGCTAGGATTAGTCCAATCTCAAGGAAAGAAACGATGAACACAGAGGGTTTAGAGTGGTTCGGGCCGCCGGAGCGTAATACCCTACATCCACTGTGTGTTGTATTGCTTGCGCTCTCAAGAGGTTGAGAGCCGGGTTGCTCGGAGTGGAAACCGAGCTTGTGTGTATAGAGTCTGGAGAGTGTCTGAGAGTCACTGGCGTTAGCTCCCCCAGTGTGCAGCGAGCGCCTCCCTTTTATATCTCAAGGGAGGCGCATACATGGCCATTGGGTCCCCGACAGGTGGGCCCAGTGATGTAGTATAAAACTACATACTGTACAGACATTATGGCATTGCAGGCGACGGAGATCTCATTCCCGAATTTCCTTCTGCCCGTGAAGATCCTCCGTCCGGCATATCCATGCCATGTCTTGTCGAAACGGCGCCAGGGTGTAGCTTGCGGTGTTGCCTGCGGCATAGCTGAACGGGCAGTATAGCTTGCGGCGTGGACGGTATGATGAAAAGGTGCCGTGCCGTCGTATCCATTTAATGCGGCAGACGGCTCTGTGCGGATGCGGCGCATGCGGCTGCACTGTGTACCTCGGTAATACGCAGTCTACAGTGAGGCCTGACAAAGGCTGCCCCGCGTGCCGCGGCAGCAGAGCACGCCTCAACTACTCGCATTGAATGCGGTGGGTGAACGAGTCTTCTAGCAGAAGACTCGCGCCCGCGCCTGCGGGACACGTGGCGTCCCTGGACCCCGCCGTGGCGGTATGCTAGTTCTACGCGCGTGGGAGGTCCGGACGGACGCGAGGAGGTCCCGGATCCCTATGGGGGGTCCGATCCCTCGGCTGTTGGGTCGGAGCTTCCCCTCCTCAGGGACACGTGGCGTCACCGGACCCGTCCCAGAGCGGGGAGCGGGTCCGGGGCCGTTGGCCCGGTGAGGAAAGAGCCAGACCCGTGGGGCCCGGCTGCTCCGCCCCTTATGGTGTAGTTACGGATGACTACGCGAGTCCTGCCTTACTGCAGTAGGAGTGGGTATCCCTGCTACAGGGTACCGACAGTGGCCCCCGGGCCCATCTCGGGAGAGGTGACGAACCCGCAGGTGGGGCCACTACTGTGATTTGGCTCTGCATAACTTGAAGCCTCAAGCGTTAGACTATGCATATTGCAGGAGTCTTGTCCGGCTTTGACCATTCATCCGGTTTTTCGCTGCCTCATCACATCGCAATGGCTTACTGACTCGTGGCCCCCACGCACAGTGGTACACCTAGTCACGCGAGCGACCCTCGGCATTATTGCGGCCGAAGTAAACAGGATTTTTTACCACCAGCGCAGTTTCCGAAAAGCCTGGTCATGCCAGCGCTTAATGCGCGCACGTCAACTCAGCTTCCGCCTCGCTTCGCGCGCGGGCAACGGTTCAGATCCCATCTTTTCACACCTTTGTTTGTTACCCGCCCTCCCTGACAGGCGGGCCTGGGCCCCCTTGTCATGGACCGGGCGGCTAACACCAGGCGTGAGCGTCGCTTGGCTCCCAGCGACGGTTTCGGAGCGCGCCGGATGGGTCAGGCTGCATAAAGGGCCGAACCGCATACCGTGGTTACCTTTTCGCATTCGCCTTCTTTCTTCCAAACCTTTGCGACCCTTTGCCTTCGAGCCTCCTCGCCCCTTGCTCTTCTGTGTAGATTGCTCCTCGCCTCCATAGCGAGATGGCGTCCCTCGTTTATCCCCGCCGTTTCCAAACCGAGGAGGAACTGAACACGGTGCGCCGCCTGCTTGGGTGGAGTCCACAGGAGACTGCCTGGGGGATTCGAGCAGGCTCGGTTCCCTTCGGCGATCTGTGCGCCGGGGAATTTGTGCTGTTTATCTCGCACATTTCCACCGGCCTGGGGCTGCCAATCTCCTCGTTCTTTCTGCTGCTGCTGGAGGATTTCGGCCTCCAGCTCCAGCATCTCACGCCCTACTCCATCCTCCTGGCGTCAATCTTCGTCCACTTGTGCGAGATGTTTGTGGGGGTGCGGCCCTGCGTCATCCTCTTCTGCCACTTCTTCGTCCTGGTGAAGTCCGGGAGGGCAAGGACAAAGTGGGGGCGTACTACTTCCAGACGAGGAGCGACTTGCGGACGCCCTACATCCCCGGGCTCACAGGCGGAAAGTGGGAGGATTGGCGCAAGAAGTGGGTGGTCGCCACCACCGAAGTCAACGAGCGCCTCATCATGCCGACCGGGGGACCCGCCTCCGACCGCCAATCCTGGAGGGCCAAGCCGTCCCTGCCGTCGGAGTTCGACTCCGTGCTGAGCAAGATCAGGGCGCTGGTGGAGGGCGGCCTCACCTCACTGCACGTGCTCGGGGACTTCTTGATGTGCCGGATCGCCCCTCTGAAGCAGCGGCCGCGTCCTGCCTGGAGCATCACCGGGTCCCAAGACTGCAGCAGGACCCACCGCTGGGAGGACAGCGATCTGACCCAGGAAGCCCTGGAGGTCTTTGTGCGGGCGGCGACGGGGGAGATCTTCATCCCGGAGCACCTGATCCTCCCTTAGGGCGTTGTTCCTCTCTGCGAGGACTCACGCCTCAGGACTGCGGTGCTGGCAACTCTGCCGACCCTCGACGACGGTGGGCTAGCAGCGCGCCAAACTAGAGGTGACCCAGACTGTGGGATCAGGATCCCTGGTGCGTCCGGGGAACAAGCCGTGCCGAGCGCCGCGGTGTCAGGCCCTACTGCCAAGGGCAAGCAGGCCATAGCTGGTAGCTCCGCCGCGAGCGGTCCCAGTCAGGCCCGAAGCAGCTCCGGCGCATCATCGGAGGAAGCGAGCCGGCGCAGGTTGCACTGCGGCGACGGGACCCCAGTTATGGAGCCTGCCGCAAAGTGTCAGAGGACCGCCGAGGACTCGGGCCAGGGTAGCTCCCGGGCCCCCGGCTCTCGCGGGACCCCCGGAGTAGCTGCGCCGCCACCACCACCGCCGGGAGGTGCCTCCCCCCGGTAGCAACAGCAGCAGCAGCCACGAGGTGCGCGTCCACTGCCGCCACGGTAGCCACCACCACCGCCGGGAGGTGTCTCTCCCCGGCAGCAGCAGCAATAGCAGCAGCAGTAGCAGCAGCCTCCACCACCACCGCCACCACCAGGGCAGCAGCAGCAGAAGCTGTCGCCCAGCCTAAGTGGACGCTGGAGACCCAGCGCTTCAGGGTAAGTGTTCTTCCGTTCAATTCCCTTATTCTCTGTGCTTCGCTTTTTGCTGAAGGCTTCTTCTCTTTGTTTGCCAGGGCCTCTCATCCAGGCAGCTCTTCCACCACTGCTGGCTCGTCAGCGGGGGTCCAGGCGACCGGAGCCTCGGCGGCAACGGCAGAAGCGACGACGGATGTGGGGAGCTCGTGTGCGGCGACCTCCGCTAGCCCGATGGCGCCCAACGCGGCGGCGGCAGACGCGCCAGTGCCAGGCGCGGCAATGCCCGACGCGGTGGCCCTCGAGACCCCGGCTACGGCGGCAGTCGCGCCGACACCGGGCTTGGCGACGGCGAGCACAGTGGCAGCAGGCGCAGCAATGGTGAGCACCTCGGTACCCGAGGTCCTGACGTTTGTGCCGGATGTCCCCACCCCCAGCTCTGATCCTGCAGCAGAGGAAGAGATGGAGGTGGTCTCTGGTAGGCGGCTCCTACAGGGTCCCCCAGAGGAGGATGCGGTTCCCCTCCCCCAGGTGCTGGTCCGGGTCCGGCGGACAATCGAAGAGGCGACCTCTACCGCCGAGGCGGCATTCCGGCGGGAGTGGGCAGCTCTAGAGAGCGAGCGTCAGCACCTCGGCGACTGGCATATCCACCTGGAGGAGCGCACGAAGGCCGAAGCCTCTCGTGCCGCCGCCGCCCGGTCCGAACTTGAGGCCGACCAAGAGTCCTACAGGAAAGGGCTCCGGAAGGTTTTCGATCGGGAGTTTGCAGTGTCGAGACGGGAAAAAGCCCTGGCGCTGTGGGAGGAGGCTATTGCCAAGGAGGAGGCCAGCCTCGGGCCCAGCGGTCCGAGTTCGAGTCTCGCAGCTAGGGACTCGAGGTCCGCAAGCTGGAGCTCTACAAGCTCTCCGAGTCTCTGCACCAATGGGGCCAGGAGCTGCAGGAGACCGCTAGCCAGCAGGCCGTTGCCGAGATAGAGCTCGAGGGGGAGAGGAAGTCCCTTGCCCGGCTGGAATCCCTCACCACCACCATGGAGCAAGCCCTTGTGCGCCAGCGCGAGTGTCTTAAGAAACTGAAGGAGACAGTGGCGCAGAAAGAGGCCTCGCTCTAGGAGAAGGCCCGCCAGCTGGAGGCGGCTCAGGTGGCACTGGATGCCCAGGTGCAGGAGGCGGTCCAGGAGTTGCAGGAGGACCAGCGCTTGGGGGCCCAGTGAATCGTTGACTGGGCGAGTGAAGCAAGCTCAGCTCTGGTGCCACTTGTGATGAGTCCAATCCAAGTGGCGGAGCCGCCAGCTTCGATTGTTGACGCCCTCCCAGTGCTGAACTCTGCTTCAGATAGACTCCGGCGTCTGGAGCCGATCCTTGCTAGCCAGCTTGAAGCCGAGGGCCGCGAGCTGTGCTGGATGGTGGCAGAGTACATTTTGACTTGCCTCCGGAGCCACAACCCAGCCATCTCGCTAGCCCCCGTCGTCGATGGTCCAGTGGTGGAGACGGAGGCCGCCGCTGGGGAAAGCGTGCGGGATGTCGTCGACTTCATAGCCGCTTACTTCAAGCGGGAGCCTGCAAATTCCTGAGCTGGACATTGTACTTTTGTTTTTTGTGTTATGTAAAAACTTTGTACTTGTTGAAACTTTAATAAAGGAAAATTTCAACTTAGTTGTTTGTCAGTTGCTCTGGTTTGCGGTATGCAGCACCCCGGCGCCTGGCCCCCTGGTAGATAGGTTCAGTTGTTAGAACCTATCTGCCATTGGAGACGAAGAAGACACTCCGGACCCCCGTATGAGGTTGAGCAAGCGTCCTTGGGCATAGGTGTAGCATAAATTGCAAGTCGAATGAGCGACTTATTCTTTGTATAGCAGGAAAAACTACAGAGAGGAAAATCAAACTCACTGGGATGGTAGTAATGATACTGCAACTTAGCTGTTTAACGCATGCAGAATCGATCCTTGGTGTCTGGCTCAAAGCGAACGCTCCAGGCCCCCTGGGAGACAGGCTCAGTTGTTTTGAGTCTGTCTTCCACTGAGACTGGACCTCGATCTGCATGAAGCCTTAAAGCGGATGCCGGGACCCCCTGGTAGGTAGGCTCAATGGTTTGAGGCTAGCTACCACCAGTCAAGGCCTAACCTGCATACCACTCAAAGTCAAAGCTTAGTAGCAGGCCCGCGGGACTTATCCTGGACTGGCCCCCAAGCTAGAACGAGGTCCGGGGCTCCGGATACGCAGGTCCAGGCAGCTCAATGCTTGTTACAGAGTGGTGGAGTGTGTAGGCTTAGGGTGCGGAACCAGGCTAAGGCGCTACACAGGGCTCCGGAGCACTCCAGGAAGCAAACACGACTTTACCGGACATGGTTCTGACGTTCCGGACCCCTCCCTAGCAGTGGGTGAGGCCATTCTGTCGTACTTGATTTAGGAAGCCAACCCTTGAGTTAGAACGAGGTCCGGGCCCCTAATTACCCAGCTCCGGGTACTAGAGCACTCGTTACAGGGTGGTGGAGCGTGTAGGCTTTGGGTACGGAACCGGCTAAGCGGCTACACGGGACTCCGGACCACCCCAGCAAACAAGCACCCCCTCTCTAGAGCAGGTCCCTAGGGGTCCAGACCCCTCTCCCAGCAGCAAGGGGGTCCGGACCTGTACGGTAGTCCAGCAACTCAATACATATCTTAGCTATAGAGACAAGAGTAGAAATCCACGTGGGGGTTAGAAAGGTAAAAACTCGAGAATCGAAATGCAAAATAAAATTTGACACAAAGACAGAACTGGGGGCAAATCTTTCATTTGCAACTTGATATACATGGCTTGCGCGATGGATGCCAGAGGCCGGGTTTACGAGGACGGACCCCCACCGCTCTGGACCGCATGCTAATTCTATCTTATTACAAAGGTAAAATTCATTTTCCTGCTCTGTCTAAGTGTAAAACTTACGCAGATGCTCTATGTTCCATGGGTTGGGTAGTGGCACCCCTTCTTCTGTGGCAACGCGAACGCATCCGGGCCGACATACTTCTGTAACCTTTTAGGGACCCTCCCAGTTGGGGGAGAGTTTGTGGAGCCCTGCTCGGTTCAGAATCTGCCTTAGGACGAGGTCCCCGGCCCGGAGCACCCTACTGTGCACGAACCGTTGATGATAGCACCTGAGCGCCTGGTTGTAGCGTGCATTTCGTATTGCTACTCGCCACCTTCGTTCGTCAACGAAGTCCACATCGTCACACTGCAGTTGTTCCTGCAAGGATTCGTCAAAAGTCTGCACCCGTGGTGAGCCTAGGTGAATTTCCGGGGGAAGGCATGCTTCAGCCCCGTAGACCAGGAAGAATGGGGTCTCCCCGGTGGCTCGGCTGGGTGTGGTCTGGTTGCCCCATAGTACGCATGGAAGCTCATCAACCCATTTGGCACCATGCTTTTTCAAGCAGTTATAGGTGCGGGTCTTGAGTCCCCTGAGGATCTCTGCATTCGCTCTCTCGACCTGTCCATTGCTGCGGGGATGTGCCACGGACGCAAAGCATAGGTGGATGCCGATGTCCTCACAGTACTCTTGGAAGAGTCTGCTTTTGAATTGGGTCCCGTTGTCCGCGATGATGCGGTTTGGGACGCCAAATCTGCAGACATTGGACTTGAGGAATGCGACTGCTAATTTTTTGGTGATGTTCACCAGAGGGGTAACCTCCTGCCATTTTGTGAATCTGTCAACGGCCCGGGGGAACGGCCCCAGGATATCCATGCCCCATACGGCGAATGGCCATGAGGGTGGGATCATTTGCAGAGCTTGAGCCGGAGTGTGTATTTGCTTTGCATGGAACTGGCATGCTTTGCAGGACCTTACCAGCTCAGCCGCATCCTGGAGTGCTTTCGGCCAGTAGAAGCCATGCCGAAAGGCCTTACCAACAAGCGTGCGAGATGAGAAATGACTTCCACACTCGCCTCCATGGATCTCCGCGAGCAACTCGCGGCCCTCTCCCTGGGAAATGCACCGCATGAGGATACCATTGGCGCCACGGCGGTAGAGATCCCCTTCTACCACCGCGTAGCATTTAGCCAATGGTACTATGCGCTCAGCGGTCGCATCGTCATCAGGAAGGATATTGTCTTTCATGTAGTCCCGGATCTCGGAGATCCATGCATCTGGAGCTCCCTGAGCAGGTGGGAGTGGCTCTATGAGGTCTCCAGGATCCTCAACAGATCACATAACCCAGGGCGGGCACCACAGGTGAAATGCCGCCGGGACCGCTAGCTTCGAGGTGCTAGCTTGATCCCCTTCACCCAGTTCGGTAGGCTGGGCGGTAGGTCTCAGCAACCGTCTTTCGAAGATGCCCTCGGGCACGGATGCCCAGGTAGATGCTCTCGCGGAGAGATCATCTGTTGCTGAGTTGAATTCGCGGGGAACATGTTGCAGTTCCAAGGCATTGAAGTCTTTCTCGAGCTTCCTCACATGAATGAGGTATGCCGCGAGCTGGGGATTGTTGCAGCTGCAATCCCCCCGGACCTGCTTGATGATTAGCTGAGAATCTCCCTTCACCAGGAGCTGCCGGACCCCCAGAGACAGGGCTTGTGTCAGGCCAAAGATCAAAGCTTCGTACTCTGCCATGTTGTTGGTGGCCTTGAACTCAAGGTGCACCATGTACTTCAGCTGATCTCCGTTTGGGTCGATGAGGACCACACCAGCTCCAGCCCACTACTTGCGGATGGACCCATCGAAGAAGAGTGTCCAGTGGGGCCCGGTGAAGACTGGTGTCCTGACTTCCGGCTCTGGGGGTCCGGCGTTGAGGTCCGGACCCCCAGAATTGCTTGGGGAAGGAGTCAATTCTACTACGAAATCAGCCAGGATCTGGCTTTTGACTGCATGGCGGGGCTGGAAGTCCAGCTGGAACTCAGCCAACTCTGCTGCCCACTTGACGATGTTGCCCGTGGTGTTGGAGTTGTGCAGGATCGCTCTCAGCGGGTAAGAGGTCACTACGACAACTCTGTGTGCCTGAAAGTAGTGGCGCAGTTTCCTGGACGCAATAAGTATGGCATAGATAATCTTGTGCGTCTCAAGATACCTGGCCTTTGCCTCGTGGACGACTTCGCTGATGTAGTAGACTGGCTTCTGGATGGTCCAGACCCTGGCCACCGGGTCCGGCTCGCCCTTATCCACCACGTCCAGTTCTGGGTTTCCACTGAGTCGAGGCTCCTTCGGATCCCCATATGCGGGGTCCGGACGTTCAGACAGAGGAGTGGTTGCCGGACCCCCATGTTCGTGGCCCGGCTCACCATCCTTGGCCGGAGGGACCCTGGTGTCCCCCGGGCGTGCTTGCTCCGTCCTCTCGGCGACCAACACCATGCTGACCGCCTCTGCAAACGCAGCAAGATACAAAAACAACATCTCACCTGGCTCTGGAGCCACCAATACTGGCAGTGAGGTGATGCTTTAGTTCTTGGAAGGCTTGTTCAGCCTCTTCAGTCTAAGAGAATGGACCGGACCTCCTCAATAGCTTGAAGAAGGGGAGGGCCCTCTCAGCCAACCTCGAATGAAGCGGCTAAGAGCGGCCAGAGATCCAGTAAGCTTCTGGACGTCCTTGATGCGGCCCGGGGGCCTCATCGCCTCGATCGCCTCGATCGCCTTGATCTTGGCTGGGTTTGCCTCGTTGCCAGACCAGGAAACTGTTGTCGACCGAAACCCACCGGCGAGCAACGACGGGCAACACGAAGAGCCGGGAGGTTGCTAGGGCGCTAAAGGCACTGCTCCCTCGTCGACGGCCCGCAATTTCCATCACGCGCCAGGAGGTTTTGTGGAAAACCGGGTGTGCCACCTGACCTATACCCGATCAGGAGGGTGCAGACGTGCTCCGAACAGTTTCCTGCATACAAAGACACGTGTAAACATAAGTCCGAGGCGTGGTCGGCTCCCCGGGACGACTCTTGCATCGGCTTTGAAGAGCCGATCGAGTCCCGGTGTCAGACGGGATCTGATTGTATCCGGATATGATAAATAGAGCAAATTACTATAAAACTGCTTCAGTCAGATCTAATTGATCTAATCCACGATGGTAACAGCTTCACTGCTAGATTGGAACATCCTACACATGATTAGGCCTAGCGAACGTAACAGACAACTAAACCACAACCTAAAACAGAGGCCTAAGAACTAGCAAGAGCCGATTCCCGGAACAATCCCTATCAAGGCTAAGATAAAGCATCTACTACGCCACCGGATCATCCAATCCGTTTGCAAGGCCTAACCTAGCAGATATTATGCCAACTCTTAAGATAAGAGCAAACCATAACAGATCGGATCTACTAAACATGAAAGAAGCAGGGTGTTGTCCCTGTGCGACTAATTCTATGCGATAAGAACTAGCATTGAGATTGGAACGTGATTGCACAGAGACAACATGATATTCGTAGATGATAAGCAACAAAGCACAATGGATCTACTAAAAGCCATGCTACGAACACCATGATAACTAGCACTACTCGCCATCAAAAACGCTTCAGTACGAGTAATACCAAGGTAAAAGCAAGAACAATACTGCCCTGATCGCAAGAAGCGATCAGGGCAGCATGGCACTTACTTGGATGAAACCCTAGGATTAGGGGTGGCGATGCGCCGAGAGTTGTTGTTTGCGAGTCGTGATGATGCTCTCTTTCATGAATAACAAATGGTACATATTTATAGTCCGGAGACTTGGGAAACAATCTAAACTAATCTTGTCCCGATTGGACTCTATCTCTAATCTCAAACTAAATCTAAGGATACACGGCCAATGTGGCCCTTACGCTCACGCAGGAGCCGATTTACAAGCCTTCCTCATCTTTTGCTTTAAGCCCATCTTGATTTCGGCCCATAAATTAACCCTGTTAGGGTTAATTTATGGCGATAACACATGCCCCCTGGTTTTGGCAATGATAGTTCCAAAACCAATCCGTCGCTTCATCTTCCCGTTAATGCTTATTAACCACATTGCAACCACCAAGGAAGACGCAACATCTCTGCAACTGGCTCCTTGTAGAACGTGAAAACTGCCGATCCGTCTTCCATCTTTTCACTATTTAATCTCACCCGAATCGGCTCTTCTCCACAGCAAACTCCATCTTCTTCCCAAAGCCAGTAGCACAGAAAACCCAATCCTTCACCAGCCATGGCCATCTCCTCTTCCTCCGGCTCCAACTCGTTCGGAGACTCTTCTTCTTCTTCCTCTTCCCCTTCTTCTTCTTCCTCCCTCTCGGCCTCCTCCATCGACTCTATCCCAGAGAGCCGAGAGCCGACCCCTGAGTGGGACCCAACAGCGGCCTATAAGGCGCTGGCTCCTCTGCACTGGGACGCAGAGGAGTTCAACTTCGGGGTCGCCTCCGAGGAGGATGAGCCCACAACTGAGGGAGAGGAAGACCTCCAGTTCCTGTTCCAGGAGGAACTGGAGAGCGGTGAAGACGACGCCTTCTCCTGGGAAGGAGCCGACTCCTCCGAAGAGATCGGCTCTTCTTCCAGTGACGATACGGCGGCAGGGGAAAACCCCCTTCAGTTCCTCAAAGCCCCCATGGAGGGAAGCGAAGAGGGAAGCAGCAGCAGCGGCGGGCGAAGCAGCAGCAGCAGCACCGAGGACGATGGCAGCAGCAGCGGCGACGACGACGATGATGACGACGACGATGGTGGAGACGCACCGTCGCGAAGCCCGAAGCGCCGTAGGCGTTCAGACACCTACGACTGGTAGATGTAGGTAGCATCGTAGGAATAGGACCTCAAAGCCGAAGGATTAATTCCTTTGTAAAATCGGCTTTCCTTGTAATGAACCTTCCTTTTAATGAAATCGAGTTTCCCCAATTTCGTGTGTCTTTGTTTTACCTTCCAAAAAGCCGATGGCAATGCATCAGGCTTCCATAAATATCCAAGAGCCGACGAAATTCAAACTAGAAGCAACCCGCAGAAGAATAATACTTCCAGCCTGAACCGAACTCGACGAACCCTCAAATTCGAGTGCAATTCGAAAACCAAGCTCTACAAATCCGAGCAAGAATTCTTCAAGCAGCCGGAATTCGAATCAGAGCTCACAACAAGCAAACCCTAAGCTAACAGATCTGTACCATGGCAGATTCTGCAACTCGGACGACAAGCTCTGCAACCGATGATACGGCAACTTGCGGCCTGAAGGCAATATTCGGCCTAAACCTTTAGTTTTCTTCAGCTTACCAAGTTTCTGAAACTGAAACTCTGAAACATGACACCATACGCTATTTCTGAACTTCTGAACTTCAGGTGTCAGACATCCTCTTGCCGCATCCCTCTAATCCAAAATCTTTCTGTCTTGGCCCACGAACTCATGAAAACCCCACAGATTTGATCTCTTGTGAAGCAAATAGGATCCATTTTGTGAGTCAAAACATCGATCTGAACCTCTGGGCCGACTGCTTAAGAGCCTGGCCTAATCCACCTGAGAGCTGGATAACATGGTATAACAGAGTAGCAAAAGCTCACATGCCCTTATGGCAGGATTTGAACATAGCCGATGCACTTAGTCTATCACTGTCACCCCTTGACAAAGATGAAAATCTTCTGAAAACCATCGGTTATTTCTGGTCTGATGCTCTGAATTGTTTCCTCTTTGGTCATGGACCCATGACTCCTACTCTGCTAGATGTTGTCATGATCACTGGACTAGACATTAGCTCCCCAAATCCTGCTGCTCACAAAATGACAGAAGTCCCCTTTAAACTTTCTTCCAAAGTCAACTGCACAAATTGGGGTACTTACATGGATCAGCACATGAAAACAAAAGGTCCAGTGACTGAGAAGGAACACACAGCCTTCTTAAATCTTTGGCTAGAGCACTTTATCTTCTGTGGCCCTTCCTTAGCTCCAACTAAGAACTATCTCCCCTTGGCCTATCACCTGGCCCATGGTAATCACACCGGCCTAGGCAAACTTTTTCTTGGAGAAACATACAGATATCTCCATCTGATGACATCTAACTTGCTCAACCACAAGAAACTGAGAACTGGAGGCCCTTGGTGGTTTATCCAGTTGTGGGCACAACTGTACTTCCAGCACCATATTCCCAACTTCCAAAGCCTAACCAAGAACTCCTTTCCTGATGAAAATGGCAAACCAATCAGATGTACTAGTTATGGCCAAACTTTATTCAGTCTCCCTGGCAGTAAACTGAATTCGGCAGATGCAGCAAACTGGTTCAGGGTCTTCTACAAAGGATTAGATAATCCCCTCTACTTCCCTTTTACTGAATCTGAATCCTTTGAGAACCCAACTGCCTTCAGATTAGATAACTTTGCCGATGATGACAGCACTCGACATCTATATTCTCTAATGATTCGACCTAGCTTCCTTCCTGTTGGCATCAGCACTTCTAACAGAATTATCAAGCCAGGCTATGAATCTTACCAGCCAGTCATAGCAGCTCGGCAATTTGGCCTAGGACAGGTCCCTCCCCACTTCCATATTTACCACTTGGTGGAGAGCAGAGCCGATCTGCCTGATGGTCTCACCGGCTCGAGATGCTACAGCATGTTTGACAATCTCCACATTTCAATACCAGCCGATTTGTGTTTCACCTCCTCATCAATCGGCTTCGATACTTGGTGGAACATGTGGAAAACTCATGTTTTCAGAAAAGCTCTAGGTCCTCGACTGCAGCAAATTGATCCTGAATATGTAATCCTCGAGGAAGAGGTACTGGATTTATGCATTTTATTTTTCCTAAGTCATCTATCCCTTCCTCTTGGCTGAACCTGCTCATCCTGTCAGCAGCAACAAGATGGTCCAGAACCCATGACCAGCACTGGGGAGCCATTTCACTTCCTTCCAACTGCTCCTAATGTACTTTTCTGCAAAGGATCACCACCAATGAAGAAAGTGATAATGTCTGTTCAGCCAGACTTACTTCAGTCGGCTTTCAAACGAAGACAAGCCTCTGCAGTAGTTGCCCCCCGAGTCTTGACCAAGAAAAGGAAGATGATCACAAGGCGAGTGATCAAGAAACCAGTACCAGCATCTCCGAGTCCATCAGAGTTCAACACCAACCAGGTAACTCATCTTTCAAAACCTTCTTCTTTATTTTAGACATATATACTCTGGTTGACTATAATTCTATTTCCAGGATGCAGCTGAAGAAACCTCCAATGTAGAAGGCCTGAATCAACACGAGACGGCTGCAACTCCTGATGCACTGATGGATACAAACGAAGAACAAGCTGATACAGTTGATGCTCTTGATGCTAATACCAGCTCTGATGGGACGATTGCTCCTGAACCGACCAATACTTCTTCTCCAGAACAGGTGACATTGCAAAACCAATTCTGAATCAGCCGATAACTTCATAAATGTATATTGTTCTAACTCCAGAGATGTCCATAGAACTTTGACATTTCAGGTTTACATTCCTTCGACCCGGCATCAATGGGTCTGATTGTCCCTGGAGCAGAAACATTATCTCTGCAGCAATCGGCTAACTTGACACATCAGCTTCAACTCATCAAGGATCTTTTATCCGCTCCAATCACCGCTCTGGTTGACGATTCCAGCAAAATAAAGAACATCTTCGAGCAAATAGAACCCCAACTTCCAGAGCCATTGCAAATCAAGCTCTGGTCAGCCAGCAACCTCCCATTCTTTCGGATAGAAGTCAGTAAAGCACAACAAAGGATGGAAGCACGTCGCTCTCAAACTTCTCTGAAAACTGACATTACCCAAAAGTGCAAGGCCCTCAACCAGAAGAAGGCAACTCTAGATATCAAAGCTGACGTGTCTGCCAACGTGAACCGACTCAACCTCCTGAAGAAAGAACTGGCAGAACTCGAAGAAAAGGTCCGCACCACCAAAGAACTCATCCAGGCCGAAGAAACCTCCATCGCAAACTCCAAGCAAGAAACCCAGAAATAGCCAAGCAGATACAAGCAGAGTTTGCAGAAATTAGCACCTTGAGTCGGCAGATAGTCACAGGCGATGACAAGGATGACGAAGCAATCATAGCACGAGCAGATGGCGTCCGTACTGAAGCCATCCATGCCATAGAAGAATTCCTGAACCAGTAGATAGGGTCAAGATAGAATTAGTACCGCCTGTTAACTTGAGATTTGTAACTGTCCGTTAAAAACATCTTAAGTCGATGGTCACACATCGGCTGTTCGCTTTTCATATATTTCACTAGCCAACTCAAAGTGTTGGCCTGTCATGATTTTTTTTCTTCCTTTTTTTTTACCGGCCAACTCAACGTGTTGGCCTTTCATGACTCTTTTTTTTTCTGGCCAACTCAACGTGTTGGCCTGTCGTGATATAGCCAGATGGATGTCATCGGCTTTCATTACTCGCCTTCCCACATGCTCGGGAAATACCTCTTGAGATGCTGACCATTGACAGCAACAGGAAACTTGACACCGTCCAATTCCTCGAGCATGTATGCGTTCCCAGGCAAAACCTGATCAACCTTGTACGGCCCATGCCAAGTTGGAGACCATTTACCAAACTTTTTGTCTTTAGTTCCCAATGGCAATACCGCCTCCCAAACCAAATCTCCAACTCAGAAATCCTTAGTCTTGACCTTCTTGTTGTATGCACGGGCAACTTTAGCTTTGTTCTCTTTGATTTTTTCCAGCGACCAAAGCCTTAGCTCTGTCAGGTCCTCCACATTATCGTTCATCAAGGCCGCATACTATTTGGCAGATAGATCATTCTGAAACTCAACACGCCTTGATCCAGCCGTGATTTCCCATGGTAGCACAGCATCCTGGCCGTAGACTAGATGGTACGGCGATGTCTTGGTGGACCCATGACACGAAATACGATATGCCCACAAAGCTTCTGATAACACCTCATGCCAGCGCCTAGGATATTCATCGATCTTTCTCTTTATGAGCTTGATAAGGCTCTGGTTGGATGCTTCAGCCTGCCCATTAGCTTGGGCATAATACGGAGATGATCTGATCAGCTTAATCCCCATGTCATCGGCAAACTTCCTGAACTCCTCTGATATAAAGACCGATCCTCCATCGGTCGTAATGGTCTGGGGAATCCCAAATCTGTGGATGATGTGTTCTTTGACAAAGCTGATCACATCTCTCGATGCTACTGATCTCATGGGCGCTGCCTCTACCCACTTTGTGAAATAATCTGTAGCAGCTAAGACCCATTGGTGACCCTTGCTAGATGACGGGTTGATCTGTCCAATCATGTCCATGCCCCATCCTCTGAATGGCCAGGGTTTGATGATAGGATTCATCACTAATGCTGGCACTATCTGAATTTTGCCAAACCTCTGACATGCTTGACATCCCTTGTAATATTTGAAACAATCTTTAAGCATAGTGGGCCAGTAATAACCCGATCACCTAATCAGCCATTTCATCTTATGAGCCGATTGGTGAGTACCGCAGGCTCCTTCATGTACCTCATGCAAGAGCCGATTTGACTCTGAAGGCCCCAGACATTTGAGCAGTAGTCCTTCCAAGGTCCTATAGAACATGTCACCCCCTATCAGAACATACTTCATGGCCTTGAGTCTTATCCTTCTGGGTGCCCCCCGAGCCGAATCCTTCAAATAATTGAAGATATCGGCTCTCCAGTCTTCGGGTTCTAGAAACTGAACCTCCACCTCGACTCCATCGGCTGTCTCCCTGTACCCAGAAGCCATCTGTGCCAAATCATTGGCTTCATTGTTCAGAGTCCTGCGTATCCAGTGGAAATTGATGTATCTAAATTGTGACATCAACTCACGGCATTGCATCCATATCGGGAAAAGAGCCTCGCTCTCACATCTATATTCCTCCGTGAGCTGAGAAATCACCAATTTTGAGTCCCCAAAAATTTCCACCGCCTCTGCTCCAGCTTCAAAGAGTAGTTCCATCCCTTTGCGAATGGCTTCATATTCCACCAAATTATTGGTGCATGAGGCAGTCATTCTGATGGAAAAAGAATATGTCGCCCCACGAGGCGAGACCAACAGAATTCCCACACCGCACCCATCATCACAAGCCGATCCATCAAAGAATATAGCCCAAGCACGAATAAATACTGCAGCAATATCAGTGCTGATCCTGTCCGCAACAAGATCCGCCAGTGCTTGTCCCTTGACTGCTTTTGCAGGCTGGTATCGGATATCAAACTCTGACAATGCAAACATCCATTTTCCGAGCCGGCCTTTAAGGACAGGGGCTGACAGCATATGTTTTATGACATCTGATTTGCATATGACAATTGTTTCCGCCGAGAGCAAAATATGGCGAAGCTTTGTACATGTAAAGTATAAACAAAGACAAAGCTTCTCGATTTCAGGATACCTGGTCTCGGCGTCTAACATGCGTCTGCTGAGGTAGAAAACCACCCTCTCCTGGCCGTCATGCTTCTGGACCAGCACCGAAGCAATGGAAGTGTCACCAACGGATAGGTACACATAAAACGGCCTATCTTGCTGAGGAGGAACCAATACTGGAGGCTTTGACAAATATTCTTTGATTTCATCGAAAGCTTGCTGTTGTTTTGCCCCCCAGCGAAACTCATCATCAGATTTGATCTTCACCAGACCCATGAATGGCTCGATGCATCCGGACAGATTAGAAATAAATCGCCTGACAAAGTTAATTTTACCGATGAGTTTCTGTAACTCCTTCTTTGTAGTAGGTGGCTTCATCGTCTTCACGGCTTCTTGACTTTTTAGGCCGATCTCGATTCCCCTTTCATGCACTAGGAATCCCAGAAACTGACCGGCCGATACACCGAAGGCGCACTTCTTTGGGTTCATTTTGAGCCCAAACCTTCGAGTCCGTTCTAAAACTTGAAGCAGATCTTCTAAATGCCCCCCAGCCAACTTGGATTTGACCACAACATCGTCAATGTAGATTTCTACCAATCTGCCGATGAGATCGTGAAAAATGTAATTCATGGCACGTTGGTACGTTGCACCGGTATTCTTCAGTCCAAAGGTCATAACCAAGTACTCGAACAAGCCAACTGCGCCTGGCACTCTAAACGCGGTCTTGTTCACGTCTTCCGGGGCCATGAAGATCTGGTTGTAATCGGCATTACCGTCCATGAAACTCATCATTTTGTGGCCAGCAGCGGCGTTGATCAACGTCTCTGCAACAGGCATTGGGTATTCATCCTTTGGAGTTGCCCTGTTGAGATCTCTAAAATCGACGCAGACACGCCATCGGCCATCTTTCTTTTGTACCGGCACCACACTGGAGATCCATTCTGCATACCGGCACGGCGTGATGAAACCAGCATCCAGCATCTTCTCCACCTCTTTCTTAACTTCTTCTAGGACTTTGGCCTTCATCTGACGTGCTCGTTGCTGAAACGGCCGAAACCCTTTCTTGAGCGGGAGTCGATGCTCGACTATGCTTCTATCCAATCCAGGCATCTCCGTGTAGTCCCATGCAAAGCAATCCCGGTATTCTTTTAGCAGTGTGATCATCTCCTCTCGCAAAGCCGGATCCAACTTACTGCTGATAAATGTCGGCCATGGCTTATCCCCAGGACCGATGTCAACCTCTTCCAAATCATCAGCTGATGTGAATCCGTATCCGAGTTTGCCGTCATCTAAAAAATCGACCGCGAATGCGAGCGAGTCTTCGCCATCCACAATGTCAGCAGCAAACACAGGGAGATGACAAGAAAAACTGTTTGGCCAACCGCACGGGCTGGCCGCTTCTATACTTCTATCATTTCTCAGAGCCAAATAATCAATAGATAGCCAACTGCTAGAGGAGGCCATCATGTGTACATGATGTAACAATTCCGACCAAAAACAGAATTTTTCTATTTTTCGGGGCCGATCGCCGGGATCGGCCTCTCTATTTTCATTACACCCCGTGGCTAGCCAAGGTGCATCTATTCTGTGAGGCCAGTGGATAAGACCAGCCTCAGTCCGTTTTTTGTCGCCTCAATCCGATCACAGTCCTCCAGGGCGATCCCGGAAATCGGCTCTTGTCCTTCCGCATCCCAGGCGTTCATATCTGCGACCGAGACCTCGCTGGAATCGTCTGCAGGGACCACTTCTACTTCATCGCCGTCCCATTGGACGAGGTACTGATGCATTGTGGAGGGGATACAACAGTTGGCATGAATCCAGTCTCTTCCAAGCAGCACCGTGTACGTGCTCTTGCTGTTAACGATGAAGAATGATGTCGGTACAGTCTTGCGGCCCACTGTCAGTTCCACATTAAGAACCCCCATCGCCTCTGATGGCTGTCCATTAAAGTCGTTGAGCATCACATTGGTCTTGATCAATTCGGCAGAAGAACGACCCAATCGGCGCAGCACAGAGTACGACATCAAGTTGACTGCAGCGCCAGTGTCGACCAACATCCTGTTCACAGGCTTGCCATTGATGAGGCCCTTGAGATATAACCCCTTCAAGTGCTTGTAGCTTTTCTCCTTGGGCTTCTCGAAAATGATTGGCCGTGGGCCGAGATCCAGCTGCGCGACGGCCAACTCCTCCGGTTGGGGTGCTCGAAACTCCGACGGGAGCACGAACACCATGTTCACTCAGCCGATGGCTTTTCATCGGCTTTTGTCTGCTTGGGGCGCCACTCCATCCTCAGGTGGCACCTCTCTTTCCTCTGCGGTTGCCTGACTTGCTCCGCGAGATCCGGACGCGCCTTCCTCAGCACGTCGAGGTACTTTGCTTCTGCCTCTTCCAGGTTGCGCAAGCGCTGTACTCTGCGCTTCTGCGACCGATTCAGCCCGTCAGGACACCACCGTGAGCGATGGTACCTGTCTTCTTCTTCTGGCTCGGAATCTCCCCTGGATGGTCGCCTCACATGATTGTCCTGACGTGTTCTGGGCCCCAAGCGCCGGAACACCGATGTCTCATCCTGATGGCGCCCTTGAGGCCTGCACTCCAAGCAATCATCTATAGTAGGCAATCGGCTCATGCCGGAGTTCCAGCAATACCTGAAGAACGGGCAATGCCAGTGGTCGCGTATAGCCTGGCGCCTTCCCAACGTCCTTCCCGTGCGGTGCTCGTACTCGTCTTCTTCCGATTCGCGTCGGCGGCGCAGCTTGTACTGGTACTGGTACTTCTCCAGGAGCCGATTAGAAGCTGGGAGCTGGTTGCGGATATGAAGTACTTGCTCTTCAGTCACATGTTGCTGCCCCAACTCACGTTCATCTTGCGGCCGTTTGCCAGAAACGACCTCTCTCCTCTCCTTGTTATGGCGGCGCACAGGTCCCACCATGTTGATCTGGAATACTAGATCCTGGCCTTCGGATCCGAAGTCTGACAGCTCCACAACGTTAACCGATGGAAAGGGCTTCGTGTCAACCTTCATGGTGTGTTGAGCCAGGATCAATCGGCCTTGCTCGATAGCCGATTGGATCTGGTGACGCAGCTGCTTGCATTCACCAGTGGCATGAGTAAACGAGTGGTGCCATTTGCAGTACAGCCTTCCCTGCAACTCTTGTGCGGTCGGCAGCTTGTGATTTTCTGGGAGCTTCAGCTGTTTTTCTTTGAGGAGCAGGTCGAATATCTGCTCTGCTTTGGTTACGTCGAAGTCGAAGCCCTTCACAAGCCCCTGCTGCTTGATCCACTTGCACTAGAATTTTCCTAACACTAGTTATTCTCTTTTTCAAAAAATCTCTCTCTCATTTTGGAAAAAATTAGAACCTAAACCCAAGACCCATGGTTGAATTCGAGATTGTTCGCTATCAATTCATGAAAGCGAACGATTCCGGTGCAACCAAAATTAATGTAGTCGGGAAATATTTTTCGACTTACAAATGTAAAGATGTTTCAATTCCCCTCTGATTATTCATTTAAACTCATTGCATGCTTTGAGTCAATTCTGAAATTTCGAAGTTGGAGGAGGATTAAACATCTAAGCATGATTTGGAAAGGGTTTATGTGCTTGATTAACATCCATTGATCAAAGTGAATTCACGAGAAGGAATTGTGCTCTCTACCTACCACCACATGCAAATAATCCAAAGGAGGGAGCAGCCATGCATGGAAAAGACATGTGATTTTCAGCAAAGATGGCACCATGTGATGAATGATTAAGCATGGGACAAGGTGAATGACACAAAGTGAAGAAATAATGTTGCAAGTGGACATCAAAGGCAAAGAAGGAGTGGTTCACAGGATTTGGACGGTGCAAAGCATGAAAGATGTACTGGACAGAAGCAAATAATTGCACCAGCAAGCCACCAGAGAAAATTGAAGTGGAGGAGAGCCAAAAATGCCCTAGGCCGGCCTGGCCCCTTTTTAAGTGCTCTGGTGCTCCCCTTTGATAGGTACACTCCTCACTCAGTTCATTGCTTATGTTCTTCAAGTTCTTCACCCAGAAACATCAGTTAGAGCCCTGAAAAATTCGTCCACCAAAATCTACTCCAAAAATCTCCAAAAATTCGCCACAAATCCTAGTTTGCTCCACTCTTCGATATATTGTTCTCCCGCCGACAAGAAACCCCCGGTGTGTTTGTTTTTTAGTGTGTGCAGTAAGGAGTCCCCATGAGTGGCATCATGAGGTTCGTCACCGGGAGGAGAAGGACGCGTTCATCAACATCCGACGCATCGGCAAGTTCTTCGCGGAGGCACTCGGTCTCCGAGTCTCCGCGGAGCATGGAGGAAGACAACCCCGCACCGAGGAGTGACATATTGCTCCTTGGTGGGATGAGAGACCCGAGAAGCTCCTCCATGAGATTCACCGAAGGGATGCCACCTCCTCCATGGCGTTCGACAAGGTCATCCGCACCGCCACCATACAAGCCCAAGAATTCAGAATATGGGTTTATTATCTTGTCGAAGGAAGAAGAAGAAAGGCTCAAGTTCATGAAGGGAAGGTTGCGAGCAAATTATGATTTTGATGATGAAGCATTGGAGAAGTTAGGATTTAATCATGACATCTACCAACTCTTGGAGAACATCGGTTGGAAGTTATTTTCCGACGGTGTCACGGTAGACATGCAAGAAGAAGTGGCTTTGGAGATGTTCATGACACTGAAGAAAACAACAGAAGTTGTGGATGATGAAGAAGTTCCATATCTGAAATTTCGGCTCAAGAATGAAAAAAAGTCATCACCTATGGAGAAATAGGGAGTTTGCTCGGATTCAAAAGTAATGCATATGAAATGGTGCAAGTTGAAGATAGAGAGCTTGATGAATTTTGGACAAAGATAGCAAAAGATGTCAACCGCCAAAGGAAGAATATAAGTAATGTGACCCTCCAAATATTCCACTCTTGGTTGAGCAAAAGAATTCTCGGGTGGATGAGAGAATCGAAGGTCACCGACCAAGAATTAAATTGGATGTATGCTGCATTGGTGAAGAAGCAAGTGATTGATCCCACATACATCATGGTTGAAAGGTGGATTTGTGAAGCATCATCCGGTACGGGAGAAGTTGGTTCGGGGTGTTATCTCACAATGATAGCCCGAGCCATGAATCCAGGGTTACGAGTGATCCAAAAATATTATGTCCCGGGAAGAGATATTGGGATTGAACATTTGAGGCAAGGCCATTATATTGGAGGGGATGAAAAGAAGGGATTCACTATTTCTGAGATGGATATTTCCCTCCCCGATCAAAGGCTGAAATTATTCGCAAGAGGAAGGACTGATTGGCGAGTTGAAAATATTGGAAAAAAGGTGAAGAAATCAAAAAGAGGAAGGTTAATTGAAGGAACATCGGCATCGGCACAACAAGAAGACTTGGAAGTAGACCTTCCACCGCCAAGTTCCGCTTATTGGAGGAATGAATTTCAAAGTGCATCAAGTGGACAAGGATACCCGCAAGGATGGATGAGTCAATGGGAAGGGAACCAAGATCAAGCATGGGGGCATGCTGCGGCGGCGCCCCCACCATTTAGCAACTACGGCTACCCACCCCCATCATACTAAGGACAGATGCCCAACCCGTCATTTGGAGCACAATTTTTTGACCTCCCTCAACCGGAACAAGGAATGAGAATCATGGGTGCCTATGCAAGAAGAAATATGGAAGACATAGATGCCATCCGGAGGCACACAAGCCAACTAGAAGATGGAACCGCAGGAATTGCATATCAAATGAGACTTCTAGGCCTGGCGCCACCGGAACAATTTAATGGAGGAGCATTTCAGCAGTATTATGACCAAGGATACAACGCAAGAGGCAATCAAGGAGAGTGATCGACGACAAGACCATGAATAAAAAGCTCGCACGTGTGGTTTGGATTTTTCTATTTCTTTTCATTTATTTTCAGCATGTGTGCAAGCTTGTGTGTGCGTAGTAATTTTCTGTTTTATTTATTTCAGCATGTGTGCAATTTGCTTTCTTTTGTTTTCATCACCATGATAAATAAATGCATCCCCCAAGTTTTAATGTTATGGTTAGTAATAATGATAGAAAGTTTGTGCCATGATAAAATATGATGATCGTTGCCGCCTTGTCTACTTTCTTGTGCTTGGTTTATGCATGATTAAACTAATGCTCTCTCTAACATGATCTGAAAATTAATTAAATGCCAGCTAATTCAATTGTGGAGGTTATGATAAATTAAGACCCATATCTTTTATTCTTGCTCTCTTACTTAAGCTTGTCAAGGAAAATTTAATTTGGATTTAATTTTGATCTAACCTTGTCAATAATATCTTTTGCAATTGTTCTACCCTTCTACAAGCCTAAATGATATATCATAACAAACCATAAAGCAAGAATTATTTTCAGATGAATTAATTCAGGATTTATCTTCTTTGGTACGAGACTAAGAAGCTGACCATTCCGTATTTTTGTGTACCTCTCTTTTGCTAGCCATTCTATCCATGCATTGTGAGTTTCTATACCGGGAACATCGCAAACCTCGCTGGATATCCACCCTTAACCAAAAATATCTTTTTTGCGAAACACCTCCTTGACCACAACCTATATATTGAGTATATATTTTTTTATTTCGACGGCAAAACAGTGGAATCAAGAGCAAAATTCAATAAAACATAAGCTTGGGAAGCATCAAAGAGTTCGCAGAAGAAAAATCCAAAGAAGTGGAGGCCTACAGGCAGTAGGCCGGCCGGCCCAACACCCCTAGGCCGGCTGGCCTGCCCCTTTTCCTCCGCTGTTGGCTTCAATCTTTCACGAGGACATGCTCCCTTGAATTCCAAAGTTGAGTTCAGAGAATTGATAAAAGTTTTGTGCACTCACTCCATCGAGTTATCATCACTTCATTGCTTGAGGACAAGTAAACGTTCAAGCATGGGGGGAGGTGGAGTAAGTGCATTGTGTTGCCGACGGTTCTGAGGAGCAAAAAGAAAGAAAGAAAAAAAAAGAAGAGAGAAAAGAAAAAAATGAATGATGATGAAAAGCTCCTCGGTTCCTTTAGCTTCATTAAACTCCAGGTACTTTGAAGATTATTCTATACTCAATTATTCCAACCATGTGCAATCCGATAACAAGGACTTCAGTTGTGCTTTGGGATCAACCGTTGCCATTTGCACATGTCCACCATCTAAAGTGTGTGTTCCATTCTCTCCCTCTCCATAATAAAAATTATTTTCCAATGGTCTTTTTGACGAGTCTCGGTAAATCCATAAGAAGTATTTCTTATTTTGATAATATCTTGATTATAATATTTTTTGTTAGGACTAACCTTTCCAGAGCTCCAGATAAAGCCTCACACATACATATGAGAGAAAGAAAGGAGAAAGTTCTAGCAAGTTTGAGAGACAAGATGAGCTGAGAGTTTCCATGAGCAAATTGCAATGAGGTTTCCTGAAAGTAGTGGCGCAGTTTCCTGGATGCAATAAGTATGGCATAGATAAGCTTGTGTGTCTCAAGATACTTGGCCTTTACCTCGTGGAGGACTTCGCTGACGTAGTAGACTGGCTTCTGGATGGTCCGGATCCTGGCCACCGGGTCCGGCTCGCCCTTGTCCACCACGTCCGGTTCTGGGTTTCCACTGAGTCGAGGCTCCTTTGGATCACCATGTGCGGGGTCTCGACCTTCAGACAGAGGAGTGGTTGCCGGACGCCCATGTTTGTGGCCCGGCTCACCATCCTTGGCCGGAGGGACCCTGGTGTCCCCTTGGCGGGCTTGCTCCGTCCTCTCGGCGACCAACACCATGCTGACCGCCTCTGCAGACGCAGCAAGATACAAAAACAACGTCTCACCTGGCTCTGAGCCACCAATACTGGCAGTGAGGTGAGGTGATGCTTCAGTTCCTGGAAGGCTTGTTCAGCCTCTTCAGTCCAAGAGAATGGACCGGACCTCCTCAATAGCTTGAAGAAGGGGAGGGCCCTCTCAGCCAGCCTCGAAATGAAGCGGCTAAGAGCGGCCAGAGATCCAGTAAGCTTCTGGACGTCCTTGATGCAGCCCGGGGGCCTCATTGCCTCGATCACCTTGATCTTGGCTGGGTTTGCCTCGATGCCTCGATGCCAGACCAGGAAACCCAGTAGCTTCCCCGCCGAGACATCGAAAACACACTTCTCGGGATTTAGCTTCGTGCGCGTAGTGCGTAGCCGGTCGAAGACGAGGGACAGGTACTCAATTAGTGTTGACCCTACCTTAGTCTTGACCACAATGTCATCAACATACACCTCAACAATATTTCTAATTAGATTACAGAAAGTTTTGTTCATAGCTCGTACAAACGTGGGTAAGGCATTCCGCAGACCATATGGCATGACAATATAGCAATAAAGTACATCCACTGTTACAAAAGCAGTATGCTTCCTATCCTCTCTAGACATCTGAATCAGGTGGAAACCAGAATATGCATCTAGGAAAGACAAAAGGTCGCACCCGGAGGTGGAGTCCATGATCAGATCAATACGTGGAAGAGAATAGGGGTCTCTAGGACATGCCTTGTTGAGGCTGGTGTAGTCGATGCACATCCGAAGCTTCCCGTTGGCCGTTGGGACGACGACCGGGTTGGCCAACCACCCGGGGTGGTAGACCTCCTCGATGAAGCTAGCGTGTAGCAGCTTGCGGACTTCTTCACGGATGAAGTTCTGCCGCTCCACAGACT
Organism: Panicum virgatum; assembly: GCF_016808335.1. Taxonomy (NCBI): domain Eukaryota; kingdom Viridiplantae; phylum Streptophyta; class Magnoliopsida; order Poales; family Poaceae; genus Panicum; species Panicum virgatum. The sequence continues at coordinate 52,655,142 of NC_053143.1, read as the reverse complement.
GCTTTCAAGGTTTCTGGCGTACCGGCATGGCGTCGGGGTAGATCCTCAGATGGTGCTCGATCACTTCCCTGGGGATCCCGGGCATCTATGACGGTTCCCAGGCGAACACGTCCACATTTGCCCGGAGGAAAGTGATGAGCGTGTCTTCCTATTTCTCCTCCAGGTTTCCCGCGATGCGGGTGGTCCTGGAGGAGTCTGCTCCGATCTGCACAGTCTTCACGGGCACATCGTTCGGATCAGACGGCTAAACCTTAGGTACCTTTGCGGGCGCCCTGGCTCGCGAGGTGGACGGGTCCTCCTCAGAACGTGCAGCCTCTGTCGCCAGAGCATGCAGTTTCTCAACTACAGCGACGGCAGCGGTGCGGTCACCCTGCACGGTGAGGACACCAGCAGGGGAAGGCATCTTCCGGACCAAATACCCGTAATGGGCAATGGCCATGAAGCGGTAGAGAGCCGGCCTGCCTATGATGGCATTGAACGGGAGGTTCACCTCCGCAACATCGAACTGAACGCTCTCTGTGCGGAAGTTCTCCTCGGTCCCGAACGTGACCGGTAGAGTGATGCTCCCCAGAGGGAACACCGGATGTGGGCCCACTCCGGAGAATGGGCGAGAGGGAGTCAGCTTAGACTCTGGGATCTGCAGCTGCTTGAACGCTGCATAACTGATGATGTTGAGGCCAGCCCCACTGTCAATCAGCACGTGATAGAGCTTGATGTTGGCTATGACAGGGGCGGTGACTAGAGGTAGTACACCAGCCCCGGTCATGTTCTCCGGGCAGTCAGATGGCCCGAAAGAGATGGTGGTGTTTCTCACCTGTGGTGCGGCGCCGCCTTCGGGACCCCCGGCTTCGCCGAAAGGAACTCTCGGCGAAGGGTCTTCACGTCCCGCCGGGAGACAAGCTCTCAGCTTCCATCGTACATTATGTACAGCTTCTTGCGGCGCTCCTCATTGTCAGAACCGGAGTTGTCGTGGCTGTAAACGCCCTTCAGCTTCCGAGTGGGGGATTGGTACCCCAGCTCCTTCTCCCCAGCAGCGGTCTCGCTGTCGAAGTCTTTCTCCTTGCCAGACCGCTGGCGAGGTGGGGGTGAGCCATCCTTGGAGGACTGCTCAAGCCGTCCACTGACCCGCTTCGTGAATTTCTGGATCTCGCGGCAGTCAGCGGCACTGTGGCGAGCTGTGGGATGCACTGGACATGAACCTCCGCTGCCACCTTGCGGGCGCGGCCGTTTGCCATGCGCATTCTGGCCCTCAGCCGCTGCCGCTGCAGCTGGTGCTGTTGCTGCAGCGACTGGAGCGCCGGGATGTGGCTCCCCGCGACCCCGATTCTTGTTCTTCTTTTTCTTGCCACCGCCCTGGGTGGTAGCCCCGGAGCCACCAGCCTTGGCGTCTCCGTCTTGGGGGGGCTGAGTGCCATGCACGGCCCTCAGCGGCCCTGGCACACTTGTCAGCCAGGGAGAAAAGCGTGGTAACACTTTCCACCTCGTGCATCACCAGTTTCTCAAGCATCTTCTCATCATGTGCCCCCTGACGGAAAGCAGTAATGATAGATGCATCAGAGATACGAGGAATGGTACCCCGTACCTTGGTGAAGCGCGAGATGAATGCCCGGAGCGTCTCTCCGGGTTTCTGCCTCACGGCGTGGAGGTGAGCCTCCACACCATGCTACTGGTACGCACTGGCGAAGTTCGCTATGAACCTCGCACAGAGCTTCTCCCAGGACTGAATCGTCCCAGGAGTGAGGTTCATGAGCCAAGTCAGGGCTGTCCCAGTCAAGACTACATGAAAGTAGCTCGCCATGACGGCGTCGTTACCACCAACCGCGGTGATGACGGTAACGTACACTTGCAGGAATTCCGACGGATTAGTGGTACCGTCGTACTTCTCCGGCAGGTGTGGGCGGAACTTGGACGGCCATGCCACCGCGCGGAGGTGATCCGCCAGCGCAGCGCAGCCCACCCCAGCCACCGGGGTGCCCGCCTATATCTGGGCGTTTCCCGGAGGCTTGGGTGCCGCTACATCCAAGTCGGCGTTGAGGTTGCGGCCCTCAATGTTGATGCGGCGTTCTCGTGCCCTTTCCACAGAGATGCGGGCGTCCTCGCCCGCGCGCCTGCGGTTGAGCTCTGCCCGCAGGTCTTCTGTTCGTGCACCCCTCACCGTGGGGTAGTGCACGGACACCGACGCACCGCCCTGGCGCCGGTGGTAGGGTACCACCGCATTGCCAGGCGGATGTCGTTGCCCAGTCCTTGCAGAACTGGGGGGGCCTGAGCCAGATGGAGGAGATGGTCAACGTCGTCCCGCCACTGCCTCAGGGCGTCTGGCGAGGCTGCAGCAGCCGGAGAGTTGCGAAGCAACTCCCTAGCTGCTGCCAGCGCTCCGCCGCTCGCAGCTTGTGAGGGGACCTTTGACGGGCGCCCTGACTCTTGCCGACGTGTTATAGTAAAAGAAGAGGCTACAAGTAAAGACTATTATTGGAGTTGAACACAACACAAAATTATTACCCAGAAAGTTGGGGCCAGCCCCTGCTTACCAGGATTCCACCACGAAGGAACACAAATGGTCAAGCATACCTTTCTAAATTAACGACACGCTAAGGGCTTCTTTGCAAGAATGAACAACAGAATTAGAAGAGCCGCCGTATTCGGCACACCACCGCCGCCGCTATTAAGGCCCTATTTGGGGGAGCTTCCTGGAGCTTTTGCTTCTCCAGGAAGTTCCAAAAACCACAAGCTCCCCCAAACGGGGTCAGATTCTCCAAACCGCGGAAGCTCCAAAAGCTCTTCTTCACACTACAAGCGGAAAAGCTCCATCGGAGCAGCTTCCCGAGCTTTTGACGTCCTTCCTCCCTTCCGCGCGTCCCTCCTCCCCTCTGCACCGCCCGTCTTGCCGCTCCTCCGCCTGTCCGCGCCGCCCGTCTCCGCCGGCCCCAGATCCGTCTCGGCCAACCGCCGGCGACCCGCGCAGCCGGGGAAATCGGCCGCCAGTGGCCTCCGCTCCCCCTCCCTCGAGGTCGCCGCCCCAGATCCGTCGCCACCCGCCGCCCTCCCTTCGCGCGGCCCCTCCGGCGGCTCTTCTTCTCGCCACCTTCCTCTCCGCATGGCCCACCCACCGGCGGATCTCCTCCCTGCCGGCCTCCCCTCCGCGCGGCCTCGCTGGCGGCTCTGCTCGTCGCCACCTTCCCCCCGCACGGCCACCTGCCGCCAGTGGATCTCCTCCCCTCCGCGCACCCCCCGCCGGCGGCTCTGCTCCGCGTCGCCTTGCCTCCACGCGGCCCCCGCCGGCGGCCCTGCTCCGCGCTGCCCTTCTCTTCGCGCGGTCGAGGCCGGCAACTCTGCTCCTCGCCGGCCTGATGAGCAAGAAGCTAATGGGCAAAAGCTCCCCAAACAGACCTGCTAGATTCTCTGAAAAACAGCCTTTTGGACTAGCCGGTGGAGCTTTTCTAAAAAGCAGCTTTTGCAAAAGCTGCCGCTACCCCAAACAGGGCCTAAGATTGGCCCGGAAACAAAGCAACAGTAGACCCTCCTCTCCAGGCAGCACGCCGTCTCTTGCCCTTCTCCTCAGCCCAGTGGAATCCGCCGAAATGTCGTCGTCCCCGGCGCCGGCGCCGGCGCCGCGGGAGCACGTGGAGAGGATCCGGCGCGAGCGCTACTTCATCGGGCGCGGCGAGCAGAACCCGCTGGCGGAGGACATGCACCAGGCCGTCAACTACCTCAGCCAGGAGCTCTACTCCAAGGACGTCCACTTCCTCACGGAGCTCGTGCAGGTCAGCACATCTTGTTTCTTGGCGTCTTAATTTGCCCTTCTTTAATGGCGTGCTTGGTTGGATGTCAAAATATCAGCACGCCAAATCGTGGGTGTTTACCAAAATTTTGGCAAATTTAGAATAACATTTGACTAGATGGATTGCTTTTTTAGCCTTGAACCAAACGAGTGCTGAAATTTGTGGGCACATTTTGCCATGCTAACATGTGACAATAAACCCAAAAAACACCAATGGGTACCTACTTGCATCCCTACTTCCAACCAACTAGACCCTAATTTCCGGCACCGCATTCTATTCTACCTACGATTCTCTCGTACTCTTGTTGTTCTTGTATGACTGTTTGACTGATAACTCTGATCAAGTGATCATCCATCGCGAAATGAAAAAAAAAATCGATTTGTATGTGTTCGTGTTGGTACTAATTTTTCCTTTTATTTCCGCCCTGAAGTGCATTGGCATCATCATTATTACTCTTGTTACAGATTTTCCAAGAAAAGAAAAATACTTTTTGGCCATTTATTTTGTGCTCCTAGAGTTCATCTATGTACGGTGTTAATGTGAAGTGACTGCTTCCTTTGGGTCTCTGCTCGTCGTAATCCACTAAGCGTGCCGACGTGCTATTAGCAGTGTTGTGAGATCTCTGGCTGACCTGTTGGCCCCTCAACTCCAGGGCCCACCTGTCGGTGACCTAGTATTAACAGAGCTAGCCTTGTCCCTGCTGTAGAGCTTTCTCCTAGGGATGGAGCAATGTCTTTACTGGCAGCACGAGCATCTTCACTGTTCATTGCGTGATTGGGAGATATTCCTATTCTCCAGATTTAATCTGTACTCCATAAGATGATAATTTATAACACAAGTTCAGTATTTCTGCTGCACTGCAACTGAAAATTTTCTTCTTAATTTTTGGAATACTTCCATTGTTCAACAAAACACTGAAGTTCAGACGGTTTATTTGCATGCTCTTTGTTATCACATATGTCCTGTTGCAGTAAGAAGCTGCTTAGCCTTTCGCTGGTACTATCATTTTTGTAAGATGGAGATTGAAATTCCTCTCTTTCAGACCTACATATTCCTTGGCTCTGCGACCTAAATATCTCATCAATTCCTGATTAGATAAACTAGATGCATACATAATTACAGATCGTCTTCCTGCATTACTTCTTTTCACTTTTAACCCATTTCTTTGGAGCATACACATACGGGAAATCTAAGAAATCATTCCTAGGATGTGTAAGTTCTAATAGCATCCTTACCTAAAGAAAATTTTAGAATGTTTTGATGGGTGACATTTTTGTGTAACTAAATTATTCATAATATTCTTACATGTTCTTCATGTATCATAAATAGGGGTTGTACTTGCAATTAAGTTCTCTCATTATTAATTCAGGGAAACAAAAGTAAAAAGGTTTCAATTTGGTGAGCCACATTCCCTCTACTACAGGGGGGGGGGGGGCACAGGAAGTCACTGTCTAATTGGATAAATAATATGATGTGTGATGTACTACGCTTACGCATGCTTCTTCATCAGTCAGGATTAGGAACCAAATAGCAGAAAAGTAGAGTAAAATGGAACAGAGTGTTTACATGGATGATAGATTGAATCTGAACTGTTATTAATTGATTAGTTAGTTTAGGTGTGCCTATAGGTGATAACAGTGACTATTACTTATTTTGTCATATTCTTTTTGTCTGTATTATTGTTGTCATTTGCGCATGTAACAGGCATGGATCTTGTGTATTTTGCGAGAAGAATGCATATTGTTTGTTCAAATGATGTTCCCTTTTGCAGAGTTCAATTTCAGCTGGATTGCCCTTGCTATTTTTTCTTCAGATTTTTTTCCCACATTATCATTAACTACTGACTTATGATCCCAATTTATTGCTTCACAGATTATCTGTCCCTTAATAATATTTCAAAATCATGTATTCCTCTTCTTCAATGACAACCGAAGCCCCTAGAAAAAAAAATGCATGCACTTGTGTGTTGGCATGGTCTGCTTATTTCCATTAAAGTTCTGAAGCCAATAAAAAATAATTCGTTTAATGTGCCATTTTCCGTGATCAGTCTACCTGACTTGTTCATATTTGCAGTTGTTAGTGGATATATCTTACTATTATCACATCACTTTCTTACTGGATGAATCTTACTATTACTTCTCATATTAATGTTTTCTTTCTAAAAAATAGAACGCTGAAGATAATGAATACCCTTCTGGAGTAGCACCTTCGTTGGAATTTCTAATTACATCGAAAGACATTACCGGATCAGGTGCATGCTCAACTTTGCTCATCTTTAACAATGAGAGGGGATTCTCATCAACCAATATAGATTCCATCTGTCGTGTTGGGAAATCAACAAAGAAGGGAAATAGACATCAGGGTTACATTGGAGAGAAAGGTAAATATCAGCAGCTGGTTCAATCTTTTGTTTTTCTCACCAAATTGAACTATTTAACTTTTTTTAGAGGCAAAATTAGTTGGAACTCTTCTGCAGCATTGTCAAAAATTATGAGATATGATATAGATGAAATGATATTGCCAAATGGCAGGAACTATGTGTACTGCTATAACTAGATAAATCTTTTCTCTATTCATGAATATGAAAAAAACTGCTTTTTCCCAGAGGCAAATTTAGTTTATAACTTTTTGTGTCACTTTTCAATATGATAACAGATCAGTATCAAACAAAATTTTAATTTCAAATTGTTGGAATTTTTGTTGAGTGCTGATTATTCATTTTTCTTAAATATTGTTTTGGTGCCCTGTATTGTGTGGAGGCGAAGGGCTCCTTGTTGGTATATAAGCTGACACATTAGAATTTTGAATCTGGTTTAACTGAAGCAGGTTCTTTTAATAAAGATTTCAGTATGGGGTTATAATGGAATAGGACAATACTGGCAAGTATTTTGTTTTAAGGTCCTAGCATTTAATATTCTTAACTTATATATTTGGAACAGATTACTGCAGTAAGTTGGTATATAATTTTTTTAAATGAATTTAAGAAATTATTCCTTACCTTTTAAAAGATTGTATGCTCATATTATACTTCATGTTTAGATGAACTAGTTTAACCCTGCCAGTGAGCTAGCTTAAATGAGAAAGTTAATCCGTGCATATCAATACAGATTCACAGATAAATGCCCAAACATGTTTGAGCTGCCAAAATCTTTTTAGTATTCTGTCAATATCTTTTGACCCACCTCACCCAATTCATTTCTAAGAGTTACAACACACACTGCCTCTCTTTTTTTTCTTCCTCACTATGAGTTATAACTTTTTTCCTTTTGATTCAGGGATTGGGTTCAAGAGTGTTTTCTTGATATCAAGTGAGCCGCATATATTCAGTAACGGCTATCAGATCAAGTTCAATGAGAAACCATGCGCTGATTGCAACATTGGATACATTGTCCCTGAATGGGTGGAATCAGCACCTAGCCTTTCAGACATTGAAGCCATATATGGATGCTCCAAAATCCTACCTACAACCACCATCATCTTACCCTTAAAGAGCGAGAAAGTTGATGCGGTGAAGAAGCAACTGTCAAGCATGCATCCTGAAATGCTACTCTTCCTGTCAAAGATCAGGAAGCTTTCTGTCCGAGAGGATTACCCTGATCCAAAGAGTAGCACTGTTAGTGAGATCTCAATTTCCAGTGAAAGGAATTACCAATCCAGGAAGAACATGCATGCAGAGTCTTATACACTCCACTTGTCAGCTGAAGAGAGTGGTAAAGGAGAAGAAGAATGTGGTTACTATATGTGGAGGCAGAAATTCCCAGTCAAGCCAGAGAACAGAGTTGACAAACGTGCTGAAATCGACGAATGGGTGATAACCCTGGCCTTCCCACATGGTCAGCGTTTGTCCCGTGGGAAGCAGCTATCACCTGGAATTTATGCTTTTCTCCCTACTGAGATGGTAACAAACTTCCCCTTCATCATCCAGGCAGACTTCCTCCTTGCCTCATCAAGGGAGGCAATACTGTTTGATAGTCCATGGAACAAGGGAATCCTAGAGTGTGTCCCTAGTGCTTTCATGAATGCTTTTGTAGCACTTGTGAAGTCAGGAGCTGACGCACCCGCAATGTCTCTGCCGTATATGTTCAACTTCCTGCCTGTCAATTCCGCACTGATCTCACTGCTTGAGCCTGTTAGGTCTGGCATCAAGAACAAGATTCTTGCTGAGGATATAGTTCCTTGTGAGTCTTATGCTTCACAAAAGATATTCTGCAAGCCCAGTGAAGTTGCACGGCTGAAGCCAGCCTTTTGGACTATCCTTGGCAAAGCACGGGAATATGGAATGGACTTGAAGAATCTGTCGACTCATGGAACCTACATTCTTAGTTCTCATTTTGACAAGAGTACATACAACAGTGTGCTTGAATTTCTGGGTGTCAAAAGTGTTAACACTGAATGGTATGCAAAATGCATTGAAGGGTCTAATCTTGTCAAGGAGGCAAATGAACAGCTTTACCTTGAAATTATATATTTTGTTGCCAATAATTGGAACAACTGTTTTTCTGGTACAAACATGATGTCAATTCCCCTACTGAGATATGTTGATAGGAATGGTGTTCTTTTGTTTTGGAGCATATCAAGAGCTAGTCAGCAGAATGATAGGGTGTGTATTGCATCTGACAGGACATACAGATCATGGTTACTCAGGTGGAACAAGGAGTTTCCATCCGCTAATCGGTTCTTCATCCATCCCAACACGCAGATTGCTCTGGAAGGTTTCTCACAGAAGGCAATAGTGGAAAACTGGCTTCGGAACTTTGCAAAAGTGGAGGTTGTCTCTGTCTATAGTTATGGATTGACTGTTGTTGGTTCCTTGGGCAATGATCGCAGACCTGTTATTGCTTTCGCACACTTTTTGTACCACTCATTGAAGATGAAACACATAGAGAGCTACTACTTATCAGAACTATGCCGTGTCATGCCGGTAATTGACAGCTATGGCCATGTTGTCAAGAAAAGAAATAGCATTATAGTTCCCGCCAAGGGGAGCAAATGGGTTGGTTTGCTGGGTACAAACCCATGGAGGAATGATGGTTATATTGAATTGTCAGCAGATTACAAGTCAGCAGGCCGTTTTGCGGGGAATTACACATCTAAGGATCAGCTATTGGAATTCCTCAAGACACATCTGCATGCCTCAGATGTCCCATTCATAAACCCGCCAAATGCCAGCTTCCGTACTGTATCGTCGCCTCTCACAGTGGACAATGCTTTCTTGCTACTGGAATGGATACGGAAGATCAAGTCAAATGGTGTGAAATTACCAGATCAGTTTCTCGCTTGTGTAAAAGAAGGGAGTTGGCTAAATACATCAATAGGGTACAAGCCACCAAATGAATCATTTTTGTCTAGTGCTAACTGGGGAAGCCTTTTGCCAAGTGTGTCTTCCTTTGTTGATATACCAATGGTTGACCAACAATTCTACCGAAACAAGCTGCATATGTACAAACAAGAACTCAAGGCGATTGGGGTGAGATTTGAATTTCAGGAGGCATCAGCTTACATTGGAAGCCGCCTCATGTCTATGGCTGCAATCAATGCATTGACAAGAGAGAATGTGTACTCGCTTCTTCGGCTCATTCGGTTCCTACGAGAGAAGGTTCTATCTCCAAGTGAACTGATTGACAGTGTTAAAGGTGGATGTTGGATGAAGAGCACTCTTGGCTATAGGCGTCCTTCTGATTGTATCATCTATGACTCAGATTGGAAAGTGGCATCATGTATTAGTAACCAACCATTCCTTGATGTCCAGTTCTATGGTGAGGCAATCCATGCGTACAAACTGGAGCTGGAGTTGCTTGGTGTTATTGTTGGGTTCAAACAAAATTACCAGCTTGTTATTGACAACTTTAAGTTCAATTCTGCTGCTATTACCTCTGAGGCTACTGTATTAATCCTCGAATGCATTCGTTATGTGGGTTCATGTGAAGATTTCATAAGGAAGCTCAAAGTTTTGAAATGGGTGAAGACTAATGTGGGATTTTGTGCTCCTAATGCGTCTTTTCTTGTTGATCCTGAATGGGAGTGCCTTATGAATATTTTCAAAGAAGTTCCCATAATTGATTTAGGATTTTATGGGAGTGTCATGAGTTCATACCAAGTGGAGTTGAAGAAGACTGGTTTGATAACACAATTTGAGGAGGTATCAAAGGCCGTAGCTCAGGTTTTCAAGAACATGGTATTGAAGACATCACTTACAAAGGCTAATGTCCTTGCTCTACTAAAATCTTATCGGCAGCTGAGAACACACAACCCACTTCCTGTTGAGCTTTTCAACTGCATGCGAAGTGAGAAGTGGCTACACACATCACTAGGGTTCAAATCTCCCTCAGATGCAATCCTATTTGATAATGCATGGCAATATTTATCTCATGTGGCATTATTACCATTCATTGATGATGGTGACTCTTGTCATGGTTTGGGAAAGGATATTTATGGTTATAAAGATGAGCTTAGGGAGTTGGGTGTTACTGTTGAAGTGAAATTTGGTGCTAGATTTGTCATTGCTGGCCTCAGCATTCCTGATGATCCTTCCATCATGTCCAAAGCTGTCGTCTTGTCATTGCTTGAGTGCATCAAGAACTACTTCGCCTCTGCAACTGCACCTCCTAATGACTTCCAGGACAAGATTTGCAAGGAGTGGTTGAAGACATCCATGGGCTACAAATATCCTGATGAATGTATCCTATTCGATGCGAGTCAGTCTTCTCTGTGCATGGAAGATGGCCCTTTCATTGATGAAGCATTCTATGGTTTGGAGATAGCCTCATTCAAAGATGCCCTTGCAAAGATTGGAGTGATCATTGATGTTAATTGTGGACAAGATCTTATTGCTCAGCATTTGAGAAGCCACAAGGATAGAACTACTATTTCTCGGATCTACATGTACCTGATGAAGCATAAATGGAAGCCTGACAACAACACCAGTGATTGGATTTGGATACCAAACGAAACAGAGGGCGGAGAATGGGTGAGCTCAAGAAGCTGTGTTCTTTATGATAAGAACAATCTTTTTAGCCTGCAGCTACATATTCTGGACAAATATTATGACAGGAAGTTGCTTGACTTCTTTTCAATTACTTTCCGTGTGAGGCATGGACCTTGTTCTGAAGACTATTGCAAATTATGGGCCACATGGGAGAATTCAGTCCACATGCTCGCTATATCTGATTGCTTCGCTTTCTGGAAGTTCATTGCAACTAACTGGACCAAAAAAACAGAGGAACTTCTATCTGGTTGTGTCAAGGTTCCAGTATGTACCGATGGCAAGATTATTTTACGAAACAAGGAGAATGTGTTCATTCCTGATGATCTACTGCTTGCAGATTTGTTCAACAAGCTTCCTCGTCAATCGCTTTTCATCTGGTATCCTTCTTCCACCTTACAATCCATGTCTCGAGCAAGACTTAGCAGAATCTATGATAGCATTGGTGTTCAGAGAATATCCAAAGCAGTCATGAAGAATGAATCTTTGACCTTAGAGAATGGCCGTTTCAGAACAGTTGATTCAAGGAAGGTGATTAAGGTTGGCTTGCTCCAGATTATTACTGCGCGCCTTGCTGATCCTGCTCTCGACATTCCTGCTGAAGAGAGGCAGAGGATGGTTTCTTGCCTTCTGAATGTGACTGTCCAAGAGACTGATGAACCTATCACGGTGAGCTATAGTGTAAGCTTGTCATCTGGTGAGGTTGTGGATGTGAAGGCCTGCCAAATGATTCGGTGGGAAAGGGAAAATTCCAAGCTGTACATGCAGCGTAGCGATGGTGAATCCAGCTACGAAGAGAAGATTAAGTTCGCAACCTACTTTGCAGACGAGATATCTAAAGGAGTGCTCTTTGAGATGGCGGATCAGATCCCTTCGCTCACTGAACTCATAAAATTTGGAAGCTTAATGGACTTCCAGGATGGTGCTGTTGGGTTCTTGCTAAGGTCCAAGAATCTGCAGCTGTTCCCTGAAGATGAGAATTTTCTGTTTTCAAGAAAAAAGATGAGGATTTGCTGAAGTCTTCAATGCAAGGTATGTGCCCTGAAAACTAAATCCTCTCAATGTGGTTTTAAACTTGACCAGAATGTCATAATCATATAACCTACTGAAGTAGTGACCAGTACTGTCCCCAACTCCAATTTCTTATCTCTGTACACAGGTGGAAGCAAGCACCAGTAATGTTCTGCGGAATATGGTCTTTTGGACATGGTCGTGGTGAGTAAATTGTTCACTTTTCCCCACTTATGAGCATAAATCGTTTGTATTCATCAGCTATGCTCACACTGTGACATGGTATAATGTAAGTTATCTTGGCAGGTTCCTGATGGTTTATAAAATATCTGGTGTTGCATCTGGAGGCTCATGAATGTGACTGCCTGGCTGTGTTCTGTTAGGCTCAATATATTAATGTTAATGCTAAACAGTTACTGCTAGTTTGAACATGGATGTTGAACCTGTTGGAACAAAACATGTCATTGTTTCACTGCATTTGCTTATGTATGTCTGATATGACACTTGAGTGTGGTGCAACTAAAGTACTAATATTATCATCAGTGCCTTGTGTGTGGGCTTTGTTGATTTCTGAACCCATTCTGTGAGTTGCAGAGTTTTGTATGAGATGAATGGTGGATGATTTGTTTGGCTTTTGAGGAAATTTGTTGCGGTGGCCAGTTAATTGCATGGGGGTTTAGCTTGTATAGGTGGCCAAATAAGGATGTTTCAGTCAGTCTTTGTGATAGGCGTATCTTGCTGATGAAATTGGGTCACATCACTTTTCTGTTTTTGATAAAAACAAGAGGGGATCAAAGACGTGCGGCAGCGCTCGACCGCGACGCCGGCGACGAGGTAGCTCGCGTCGCCAAGGCAAGTCGACGGGCCTCCTTGTCCTGCCGGAAACGCAGGGCCGACGGATCAGAGAGTTGTTCATGTTCAGACTTGATACTGTTTTGTTTCATGCTCCTTTTCTGAATAGGCATTCCAGAGCACGATGCAGCAGCACCTGAATAGGCATTCCTTTTCTGAATAGAAACCAGACCATAGGCAGGTTCAGACTTGAGGTCGGCCATGCATGAAACTGTAATCGTTTTGGTTGTGGGCTGCGGTCGAGATCTGAGGACACAAATCTCTGCAAGAGTAATGCGTATAATGCAATGGTCCGAAATAAATCACCGACAAGGGGCCTCGAACAATATTGTTCACAGGACAAAACTGAATCCTTGCATCCTAGTCCGAATCGGGTGGTTCCATACCCATGGAGATGCGTAATCTGTGGTTCGTATCTCCTGCTACTGGATTGAAAGACTAAAAGATTAGCAGGCAACATGATTCCAATGATAATATTCAGATAGCACAGTGCAAATGATACTCCCTCCATTCCAAAATGCAGGCTGTTTTCAATGTATAAGTTTGACCAGGTTCATATAAAAGCATCTTCTCTTTATAAACTTTTTTTGCGGGTTCTCTTTATAAACATCTTCTCTTTATAAACTTAAACTCAAAGAAGGTTTACTTAACGGCACAGCTAAAATGACCAACATCTTAAACAGAGGGAGAAGCGATGTTAACTAAGTGACGAAATAAAAATAACATACACTGTAATATTTATATAAATATACATTTTCCATTAACACATATATAACGGAATGTAAAAATGATGGGTAACCGTAGCATTACTAAACTAACATTAGATATGAAACATACTATTGCTATATTTGGGTTCAGAGAAAATGGAACTTACAACTGGAGGTCCTTGAGCTTGCCACGAAGGTACTTGGTGGCAGCCTCAATGTCCTTCTTGAACTCCTCCGCCTTCTCCGGCTCCAACTTGGCAGTGAGGTTCTTGATGTAGCGCTTGACGATGAAGGTGACAAACTGCTTATTGTCAAAGACAGGTTGCTCCTGCAATCGGGAATGCGCGATTAGCATACCGATGAGGCACACAGAACAACTAGGACAACATAAGTCAAATGAATAGAATATTGGACCAACATGAAGACGGAAGGTGTCGACAATGTCAACAACCTTCACTGCGTGATCATCGACACCCTCATCCTCACCACCCTGGGCAGAGGGGTTGGCGCCAGTGTCAACCTCAACAGCTCCTAGCACTATTTGGTTGGTTTCCTCCGGCATCCCAAACGAATGGTGTGGAGTCCCGGTAAAAAAGTTAGGTCTCTCTTTCTTGTGGACTCATCTGGTCGCTATTTGAGTTTATGTGCGGTTATATACAATATAGATCAGCCCGTAGAACCCATATTTAACATGTGTTCAATTGTTCAACCATAGAGCTACCGCAAGGATAAAAACGAACATCAGGTAAAACACCAATTGTTCAATTGTTCCAGAAATAGTTTCAGCCTTCCATCGGTCGTTTACAAAACACTCTTACAAAGAAGCAGGTCGGAGGGCGCTCGGCTGCTTAGCACTTGATCTCCTTCAGCCTGTGCGCAAAGCAGAGGAAGGCTGGGACGGTGGCTCCCTCCTTGTAGTAGGCGAACACCAAGCTTCCATCATCATGCATGCTCTCACCAACAAAGCTTCCATTATCAAATGAATAGAATATTGGACCAACCTGAAGAGGGAAGGTGTCGACATTGTCAACAAAATCTTCACCGCTTGATCATCAACGCCCTCATCCTCACCAAACTCGGCAGAGGGGTTGGCACCAATGTCAACCTCAACAGCTCTTTGGACAACCCAAGCACCCATCCAACACCACGTCTAAATAGTAGGCCTATTTGGTTGGTTTCCTCCAACATCCCAAATCGAATGGCGAGGAGTCCCAGTAAAAAAGTTGCCTCTCTCTTTCTCTTTCTTGTGGACTCATCTAGTCATTGTTTTCATTAATAGCAGCACTATTTGAGTTTATGTGCCGTTATATATATACATATAGATCAGCCATAGAACCCATATTTAACCCTTTGTTTGTCTGGCACTCCTGCGCTATTTGCATGCTACCCACCACTTTACCGGTCACCACATATCCATGAAGCATGAGAGCAATCCTTTGATGCATGATTATGATGTGTGATTTATGTGAGCTTCAGCAAGTTTGCAATGCCTGACAGCATACCATCCACGAATCGTGATGCAGATGCCCTGCAAATTAAATCTTGAAGCGAAAACCACATGTTGGTACAACGAAAAAAAATGTAATTAGAAAACTAAATAGTACCGCGCTTCTAGGTACGGAGCAGGTTCAATGGATGGCATTTTTATTTATTGTGCTGTCGTGCTCAGCGGAGCATCGTCTGCAAGCCCCCCATCATCCAGGGCGTGGGAGCGCGGCGCTGCTGGTGCCGGAGCTCATCTCGCGGGAAGGAGACTGCAGGGCGGCTTCGGGGGGATGCGCACAGCAGCATGGCTGCCGATCCAGGGGCGCCGGCGTGCAGAGTCAGATGGCTACATTTATGGATAAATAAATATGAAGTAATCTACCAATGCTATATACAGTTTGACGATGAACCATATTTGTATTTTTTTAAAAAAAAGAACTCATTGTATATGAGATGGACCGGATGACAAGCGTCTAGCGAAATATAGCATGCTTGTTACTGAGCTACGGTGATATACAGTACAATTTCCTTGTGTTCAACCTCAATCCAGTACTTTCATATCCATTGTGGTAACCTGAATCCAGAGCTTATTCCGTTGCAATTGGATAGATAGGAGAGACAACCCTACACATCCACTCGACCTGGCCTAAGTGCTGGCCACAACAGGCAAGCCAACACAACTGCGAACCATAGAGCTACCGCAAGAATAAAATCATTCAGAAACAACCATCAGGTAAAAACCAGTGTTCAATTGTTCCAGAAATAGTTTCAGCTTTCCATCAATAGTTTCCAAAACACTCTTACAAAGAAGCAACTAGACAAAAATTAAGGACAGTATAAACAGTAGCACCCAGTGTAGGGTCGGAGGGCGCTCGGTCGCCTAGCACTTGATCTCCTTCAGCCCGTGTGCAAAGTAGAGGAAGGTTGGGTCGGTGGCCAACACCAAGCTTCCACCATCATGCATGCTCTCGCCAACAAAGCTGCCACAAACAGTCAGATTTAAGGGTTTTTTTGATAGAGCAGTTAACAACAAAAACAAGACATAATAATGCATATCACAAATAGATAATTGGCCACAATACAACCATAGTGATTACCAGACATGATTGCATTAGTAAACAGTTGGTGCTTACACAGAATATTGGATAGCAGTGCATAATTAATTTGGAAGTATGGTGTTGCAAACAAACCATCCAATATCACATAGGCTGAGATATGTGCTGCATGGCAGATTTAAAAGATACTCAATTCCAAAATGAAGGTTGTTTAGCAGGCTTAAAGTAATAGTGCTCAAACTTTGAGGTTGTATTAGGAGCTGTAAAGTAATAAAATGAACTATGTTTAAAACAGGGGACAGCCCACAAGCCATGTTAAATAAGTAACAAAATGGGGGTCACAATAGCATGCACTATGATATTTCCATACAGGCACATTTTTTTTATTAACATAAAACACAGTGCAAAAATGATAGGTGGCCATAGCATAGCTTTACTAAACAGACATTAGATATCAAACATACTGTTACTATATTTGGCTTCAGAGAAAATAGAACTTACAACCGGAGATCTTTAAGCTTGCCAAGAAGGTACTTTGTGGCACCCTCAATGCCCTTCTTGAACTCTTCCGCCTTCTCCGGCTCCAACTTGGCAGTGAGGTTCTTGATGTAGACATGTAGCGCTTGATGAAGGTGATAAACTGCTTCTTGTCAAAGGCAGGTTGCTCCTGCAATCGGGAATGCACGATTAGCATACCGATGAGGCACACAGTACAACCAGGACAACATAAGTCAAATGAATACAATATTAGACCAACCTAAAGACGGAAGGTGCCGACATTGTCGACAAAATCTTCACCGCTTGATCATCAACGCCCTCATCCTCACCACACTCGACAGAGGGGTTGGCACCAATGTCAACCTCAACAGCTCTTTGGACGACCCAAGCACACATCCAACACCGTGTCTAAATAGTAGGCCTATTTGGTTGGTTTCCTCCAACATCCCAAAATCGAATGGCGAGGAGTTCGAGTAAAATGTTACGTCTCTCTTTCTCTTTCTTGTGGACTCATCTAGTCATTGTTTTCATTAATAGCAGCACTATGTTTATGTGACGTTATCTATATCTCTTATAAAGATGATCCCCACTCACGATCATTGATTGTTATTTCTCTGAAACCACATTGAGCCACGTCACCTTTTTTGTTTCAGACGTTCGATTTTAGGTACAAACTACATCCTGACCATCCGTTCTGGAATACCAACGGTCTTGCGCTTCCTCTGTCTCAAATGATTTTACTTTAGTTATTAGAAAAATCATCAATCGCACCACTCAACATTAATCACACCACTCAAACATCATCAATTTTATTTCAGTTATCCGCCTCCAACAAGTCTTATAGCCCATCTTGATATCTAATTGAGTTCCATTTTATTATTCTTCGCCACTTTGTTTGCAGAGTTATCTAATCGAGTTCTATTTTTCTATGCGTTCGATTTGATTTTTACAAATTATTATTGATTGAGAATTCATAAAAAATTACTCTTTTAATCCCGCAGCAACGCGTAGGAAAATCACCTAGTATATACATATAGATCAGCCCGTAGAACCCATATTTAACCCTTTTGTTTGTCTGCACTCCTGCACTATTTGCATGCTACCCACCACTTCGCTGGCCGGTCACCACATATCCATGAAGCACGAGAGCAACGCTTGATGCATGATTGATTATGATGTGTGATTTGTATGAGCTTCAGCAAGTTTGCAATGCATAACAGCATACCATCCACCACTGAATCGCAATGCAAGCGAAAACCACATGTTGGTAAGGTCTCACATATTGTGATGTGTAACCTGAGCGAGCGCGAATTCTGTTGCAATTGGATAGATAGGAGACAGCCCTACACATCACATCCACCCGCCACATCCAGAAACACGGAGCAACAGATCACAAAGTAACAGAAACACGGAGTAACAGATCACATCCAGAACATCCAGAAACACAGAGTAACAGATCACATCCAGAAAGTAAGAGTATCTTTTGGTGGTAAAAGCCGACAACCGTTTCTCAGCACAATGTTTCTCAGCACAATACGAACAAAACCAGACAAATTAAGAACACGATAACACCCGTATGGTCAGGGGCACCTAGCACTTGATCTCCTTCAGGCCATGCGCAAAGTAGAGGAAGGTCGGGTCGGTGGCTCCTTCCTTGTAGTACGCGAACACGAGACTCCCATCGTCATGCATGCTCTCGCCAACAAAGCTGCCGCAAACAAATCAGATTTAAGAATTTTTTTGATACAGCAGAAGTCAGTGATGCACATCACAAAAAAGATAATTGGCCACAGTACAACCATAGTGATTACCAGACAACATGATTCCATTAGTAAAAATGTTAACACAATATATATAAATATTGGTGCTTACACAATGCACAATTTGATCTGGAAGAATGGTGTTGCAAACAAACAATCCAACATCACATAGGCTAAGATATATGATGCATGCCCAGATTACAATGATAAGGTTGTTTTAGCTGTCTGAAGGTTGTTTTAGCTGTCTTTAAGGTAGTTCTAACTTTCAGGTTGTTCTAGCTTCTTCAAACGTTTTTTCATAATCTTGGTCGAACTTAGTGATGTTTTACTTAGGACAAAGCTAAAATAATCTACATTTATAACGAGGGTAGTAGACCACAAATGTTAAGTAACAAGATGAGGAAAAACAATTAACATACACTGTAATGTTTCCACAAAGGTACAATTTTGCCAAAAGATAGGTAACCATAGCATTACTAAACTAGTAAACTGACAGTAGATGTGAAACATACTGTTGCTAAAAACAATTAATACTGTAATGTTTTCACAAAGGTACAGTTTTTAGTAAAAATTAATGTGTTGCCAAAATGATAGATAACCACAGCATTACTAAACTGACAGATGTGAAAATGAAACTTACAACTGTAGGTCCTTCAACTTGCCAAGAAGGTACTTGGTGGCACCCTCAATGCCCTTCTTGAACTCATCAGCCTTCTCCGGCTCCAGCTTGGCGGTGAGGTTTTTTATGTAGCGCTTAATAAATGTGACAAACTGCTTCTTATCGAAGGCAGGTTGTTCCTGCAAATAGGAAGGGCAATCAGCATCCAGTACATCCAAAGCAAACATGAGTCGAGCAAATAGGATGTTGGAGCAACCTGTAGACGGAAGGTGTCGACAATGTCCACAACCTTCACAGCCTGATCGTCTACGCCCTCATCCTCGCCACCCTCGGCAGACGGGTTGGCACCAATGTTCACCTCCACTGCTCCTTGGACGACCCACTGCAAACACCCAACCAGCATCATGTAAATAGCAGATTAAACAGACTAACACATTACCATGGCGTAGTAAGACAAACAAAGGTAATCAACAATTACTAAAGCAGATTCATCCAGATTGACTATTGTTTGTAAAACTAGACCATTAGAATAAGTTATACCAATGCCCCAGGATTTGGAAAGCACCTGTTTTTGCGACTATGAACTGAAAAAAATCAAGTTGTTAGGGCATGTTTTTGCAACTATGAACAAGAAAGGCCCAATATGGTGCGCCACATCAAGCAACTAATACGATGGTGCAGAAGTGGTGCAGATCCGAGTAACCAAAGGCCACGGCTCAAGTCAAACTAGCTACTGTAAAGTCTGAATGACATCAAGATTCAATCTGATCGACAAATTAGCTCTCCAAACGGGAACTTAAGGAGGCACAGCACTCGACTACAGTCATTCTACAAGACCAATTTGCTGCCCCCTGAAACAACCACCGCAGCATCGCATAATTCGGATCTAACGAAGCATAGCTCAAACACCACACGAATTCCGCCCGACGAGTATGCTCCCGGTCTGGTGCGGCACACGCAAGACGATCAAATCGAACCGGAAGGACAGCGCAGGGGAGCGCGGACGTACCTTGCCCTCGACCTCCCAGAGCACGCCGTTCTCGATCTCCTTGTACGGGAACGAGTCCGAGAGCAGCTCGTCGCCTGCAACGACACACAAGGAAGCACACGCATCGGTTAGCCATCACTCGCGTGGGGAAAAAAATCACAGCACAATTCGCTCGAAAACACAAGACGACCGCACGAAAAAAAAATCCGCGCGCAGATCTAACCATCCGAGCCCAGAAAAAACACGATCTTTCTTCGCCGGCGACCCGCAATCGGCCACCGGAACCCGGCACGGCCACGGCCGAGCAGATCCGCCCCGCCCATGGCGGCGGCGGCGACGACTCCCTAATCCCTACTCTTCCCCGACCCCCCAAGGGGGGGAAGAAAAAAAAAGAGTAAATTTTGGGACACAAGAACAAGGCGGCGCACGCACCGGTGAGCAGATCCTGGTAGACCAACATGGTGCCGTCTCTAGAGGTGAACCCTAGCCTGCGGGTGCGAGGGGGAGGGAGGCGGAGCGCTGCAGCGGCGGGGCGGAGATGGGGGCAAAGCGCGAGGGTTTGGGGGCGGAGGCGGCCGCTGCGGATTTATAGCCCCGGGGAAATATCCGGCGAGCGCTCTGGGCCGTCCGATCCGCGGGAATATTTCGATCGGACGGGGGTCGGTTTTGGGAAAGAGTCCCCTGTGGTTTGGGGAAATTGGGGGAGAGTCCTCGGCGTGGCGGGGACGGGGTGGGCTGGCGGGGTGGGTTGTGCGGGCCTGGGCCGTGCGATGGGGGTATCTGGGCCGGATATTCGCGCACGGACGGCCGGGATGCGTGCACGTGCGCCGCCGTGCCGTGGTGGGGCCGGGCCAGCGTCGGCGGCACGCTACCACCGAGCGGCTTCTGGGTGTAGCACGGGTGGATCTGCCGGCTTGGTGCGCCGACTAGTCGACGACCACTGCTACCACGGCTGCTGTCCCTGTCCTTGTCGACTTCCATGTCCAAATACAAACCCCTGACCTGCTTGAGTGACAAAATATGCTCTGCCAAAACATGGGCGTGCTCATAAATTACGGCATTCATTTGGTTAATCTCCAAAAGATTGGCATGACTTCAATTGGCTCATATTTTGGGTGTTTGAGCCTGATTAGTTGGCTACCAAATTATAGGCATTGCCAACGTTTTGACTAGGCAAAATCTCAGCATGTGGTCGACCTCAGTCTTTACCACAGGAGAGGAAAGAAAGAAGGAGCGGGCCGAAAGGGAGGCGCTAAAGCTGGCTGAGACAACACCAGGTGGGATTCCATGCTGCAATGGACGATGGACTTGCAGATCCCGATGCAGCAACGGCAAAGCGAGCGAGCGAGTGGAATAAAGCTGCAGCCAGTGGGCTGCGCGGCCCATCATGTATAGTCGCCGTCCGATTTTTTTTATTTCTGCAAAGTTTATCTTTCCCTACAAATATTTATAGTTTTTGGTTTCGTCCTTTTCCATAATATAATAATATAGGAGTAATGTGGAGGCTAGGTTGCTTGTTAGGATTAGTATTAGGGCAGTCCCAATGCAGACTCTACTCATAGAGTCTAAGTCTCAAAAACACCATCACAAGAAACTATACTTCCCAATGCAAAGTGTGTTACTTTGGTTTATATAGCTCACTTGTCTCTCTCACGTTCATTTTTTATTTGCGTAAAAACTTGGAGTCTAAATAAGACTTGGAGACTTGATTTCTCACCCTCTCTTTTCCATAAATATACTACCACATCAACAAAACACAATAAATAAGAGACTTAAACTCCATGGTAGAGTCAGCGTCTTTGCTGCCCATCAAGAACTCGGAAGCAGAAAGCAGGGACAGAGGTCGGCGGCTAATCAATCAGAAGTAGCTCATGCCGCTATCAGCAGCTTCAGCTAGCTTCTCTTTTATTTGCCTGGCAACACCAAGTGTCAGGCAGGCACATCATCCCTAGTAACAGGTTGCAAATCTTCTGACTGGTGGTTTCTCTAGCAGCTGCTGCTAGCTAGGTAGCCATGGCAAGCACAGGTTTCTTGGTCAGCTGATCCTTTGCATGGGGATCGATGTTCTCTCCGCAGAATATGCAGGCACAAGTGCGCTGGCTGTTCATCACATTTCGTTTTCAGTGCCTTCCGATTCATAAATCAGAGATTCATTCGTCAGAGAGGTAGCTGCAGCTGCATGTCGATCACAGACTCGTGCATCGCCGATCTCAAGTCTGAACCTCCAAAACATCCGAAACTATCTGCTGTTGAAAAGCCGATCCTGCAATGCTCCGGTGCAAAATAAAACACTAGAACCAGAACCAATGTGAAGTCTGAGCGTGCAGAGGCGACGAGGCACCGGCGCGTCCTCCAGCTCCGGCGACTCGCCTCCGCGCGCGGCGCTGCCTCGAAGCCGCCGTCGCGGGCGTGGAGTCCGCGCGGCTGTTCCCCCGCAGCTGGACGGCCGTCGACGGGCGCAGCTCGCCAGCTCACCGCTGCGTGCGCCGTGACCGACCTTCGCCGCGCTGCCGCCTCCGTGAACTCAGGTGCTGCCGCGTCGTGCTCGGGCCTCTTCGCCGGAGCGCTAGCTGCCGCATCCCCGGGAGGACCCACCCGGGAAGCCGCTCGCCGCCGCGCTAACGAGGAGTCGAGGACTGGGACCGAGTCGCTGACTGCAGCCAACGCCCAATCTGGGCCGCCCATTTTTGATCCAACAGCTCTCAGGGACGCAAGGGTGGACGGTATCTCAAATACCGTCCACCCCCGGTCGCGGCCCCGTCCACCCTGTTCGTCACGCGGGGGTGAATGATTTCCGGCAGCACCGGCTCGAGTCGGTACATTATTTGCAGTCAGATTTTATTATATTATTGAGATCCGTGTCGCTGCCCGACGGTCTGGTTCGGCCTTTATTTTTTTTTTGCCTCGCGTGTCTCCGGCAGATTCCCAGTGCTCCGTGGCCCCACATGTCAGTTTTTTCCCTTCATCAGATTTCCTTTTGTGCTCCTCGCTCCCCTGTCTTTCCTCCATCTCCAAATCCATGCCCATTTCGAGTCAAAAAAAAAATACATGCCCATTTTCCTTCTCCACTCTCTCGCCGATCTAGTTCTTCCACCAGCAAATGCGTCCCTCTTCCCTCTCTTGGCGCCAAGGCCATGTCACGCCCGCTCTGGCGCCCTCAACATGTTCGACGGATTGCCTCGCCGCCTCACCGCTCCTCCTCCTCCTTGGCTCTGCGGCGCCGCGTGCGGGGACAAGGACCGGGCTCGTGGCACAATGACAGCAAGCGGGCGTTGCTCGACCCGAATACCAAGGTGGCGGGCGGAGCTCAACTAGCTGGCGCGTGGGACGGTGGGAGTCCCCAGCGTTCGTCCTACCTGGTATGTGCATATATCCTGGACCCCGCATGTTGGTTACTATTGTTGGAAGGCCGATGCGCTCTTGGTAGCTCCTTTACTTTGTACCGTATTTCCTTCATTGGTAGAGACTGCACTGTGTCAATTTGAAGTTAGTTCCGGCACTCACCTTGAAGTGGGCGCCAGACAATTTGGCCTCAATGCTTTGGGATTTCAGGAATTCTAGGAACCTAATGGTTTATGTTCAAAATGCTGAAAAGTGCTGGCAACATTCCCTGTGAAGTCACAAAAGTGTTCCTTCTGCATAGTCAATTAGTAATTGTCCTTATTATCAAACTTTGCCTCACTGAATTTCGTTGGTTGAAGCAAGATATTTGACCCACATTCTCTTCTCACAATGCGTTGGTTCCAATTAAGATAATGGATCTACTTTTGATATAATATTGGGACATTTATCCTAAACATATTTCTTACTTGAATTATGTGTCCCACGAAGTGCCCGGTGGTCAGCAAGCAACATTGATGGTCGACAACTCTAGTAGTGGTGCTTAGTGGAATTTGCCACCAAATGAAGAAGGTAATTTGTATTGTCAGCTTTCCTTAACTCCTTGAGGTAACAGCATAAGGTACTCATTGCTGATGCCGTTTAACTCATTGTTGTCGAATGTCTTGTGTGTTTTCCTGCGGTTGTTGTTATTGGCTCTGAGGATACAGATTCTTTCAGCAATGAGCAACAAAATCATAGTGTTTTAAGTCATAACTATATGGATGGCGATATCGAAATGGTTGATCAATTCCCTGTTAAAGTGGTTCATAGCCACTCTAATTTCGATCTGCATCCAGATGATCTTGGCTTTTACCATTACACCCCACCACCTAAGAAAAGCAAAGAATTTTATTAAGCATATGAAAAAGGAAATGTTAGCTTGAGCGGGTACTCTTCTGGCATTGCATCCTTTGTTTGTTGACACTTTTATTTGATCTATGTACTTAACTCATTCCATTATTTTCCAGAGTACATTTTTTTCACAAAGTGCCTTATGACATCAAGTTTTCTGGAACTAGTCTGTGGAACCAACTCGAGTGGGGTGGTGCTTTTGATGTTCCTATGTGTGATGCAATAATGAGGCTCTACAAATCACTTGATGATCAAGTGTATGAGCCAGGACATAACCGCTGGAGACATTTCCTTCCAGCAACTTTTGCTATAATTTTCCAAGCCCCCTGTCCTTCATCCTAGAGCTATTTAGCTGCAGTGTGTCATGGATTATGACAAGTGTTTCTCTATTGCTTGCAGGAGAGAGTGCTAAATGGAGATTACTACCTTGGTGACAACCGGATCCGTTCTTCGTTTCTTGGCAACCATACAACATTGAAGATTGTTTCATGGTATGCTGCTTAATAACCAGCAGTTCTTTCCCTTTTCTCCCAAAATCTTGCACAATCTAACAATTTTCCCATGCATATAATGTCAGCTCATAGTTCCAGTTGTTTCGGAAGGGAGATGCAGTTGTTACTTTTGGGACTTTGAGTCACTGAAAATACATGTTCTAGATCCTTTAATGATGATGAGTTGTTACTTTTGGGACTTTGTGGACCACTATTAACTTGTGAAACTTAATTCAGGAACTACTCAGGGTTGTTTGCCACACACACACTATGCTCGTGCTTTTGATGGCTTTCAGCTACTATGGGAACTAAAGACGGTTACCAACAAACTAAACAACAGTGATTCTTTACTTTACTTTCTTTTTTGTGGGACACATTATCAACATCTTTTTCTTGCTTCCGCAGGCTGAACATGGACTGAACATGCAGAGTTACTTTACCAACTTCTAAGTAAAGAATGGCAGGGAATTACGGAGACATACCAGAATTGTTGATCGACCTGTAAATTTGAGGATGATGCTTTTGTGTTGTGACCTCTAAACAACAGACCATACACAATCACTATTTGGTTGTTTGTTTTTGGTGGAATGCAAGTGACATCGTTTAGGTTTGTTGTTGTGAGCACCATTCAAGTTAGGTTTGGTTTGGTCTGTTTTATTGAACATCATCTATGTTTGATCAAATCTGTTTGAATCATTGACCTGTTGATACTATTTGAGCGTCTTCGTTAAAACTATTGGTCCCTTGTTATGAGGCTTGAAATGTTGGTCCCTTGTGAACATCTGTGCAACCATTTGGGGCCAGCTTCGTTAAAAGCATCAATTACAAATTTTAATAATGGTTCTTCATGGCAGCTTCGATACTATAGCTCAGTCATGTTGGTGGTACCAATTCGCATAGATATATAACAGTAGCTCATGGCACCAACTCAGATAACAACAATGAATAACCAAACAAACTTCATTGATTAGTAGTAAGTTGTGCAAAAAAAACTTTCTAGGTTGGAAAACACTGACAAATATAGATTGGTCAACAGTGCCAAATATTTTCCATTGAATCGTGCCAGTGGTATATTAAATTGTCTCAACAATACATTTAGTAGTGATATAAAAAGATAATAACTTGGCATCCACACGCAAATACATGAACCATCAATCAAAGGGACCTACATGCAAAATGGATTGTAGGCACTACAAATCTTGCATGTCCAACTACCAAAACACCATCTACCATCAGGTCCAGATACTAGCATCAGTTGAAATCAGAACTCCCCAGTCTCAGTAATACCAACATTTTTTTGTTACGCATTCTGACATGTTGGTCATCAAGCCCGCGGGTGCTGCAACACTTCTTGTTTTCTTCTTCTTCTTGCAAACCTTCCTCCCTAACTGCTTCAATTTCTCCCTTATTATCTCATTCCTTGTCTTGTAGCGATTCATCCTTTGAACACCACGCCTAATTTTCACTCAAACTAGCACTAGATCCTGCTGCACCATACAAGTTCCGATGGATTCACAATCTGTTTCGGTAGCAGCATACTCACAACTACTTCCATTAACATTAGCAACTCGGTTGCCTGAAACAATTAGTTGTAAAGGTTAGCCTCATTTTTTTTCAAAGAATAACTAATTATGGAATCTCCAAATCAAGAAGTCTTTTCTTACATGGTACTGGCTTTGAAATTCTTGCATTATTTTCCCATATTTATCCTCCTCCTTTGTACCAAATCCATCCTCCCAAGAATATATATATTATAAAACTTTTGTGCTTCACTCACGCAATCAAAAGTCATTCCAGGTGTATTTACCCTTTCTATTTGAAGAATTGTGTAGCGCCCTCTCGATTGCACCCATTAAGCTTTGGGGGCACCCTTTAGGTGCCTTGAGGCAGCCTCTTACTGAAAAAGGAAGGGAACTAGATATAGATACAACTCATTTTGATCAAGCTTTGTTGTCACCCATGGGCTATATGTAATGATCAGGTGCATCTTTTAGTCATGTGCATCTCTTGTTAGAACATGGTAGAATATTTATCATAAACAATAGTTTTCCCAATGTCTATTCTACAACCAAACAACAAAAACAGGGGGCCATCATTAGCAAGCCAGATGGCACAAATTCTGTTTCACAAAGCTGAATTCCACT
Organism: Panicum virgatum; assembly: GCF_016808335.1. NCBI lineage: Eukaryota > Viridiplantae > Streptophyta > Magnoliopsida > Poales > Poaceae > Panicum > Panicum virgatum. The sequence continues at coordinate 52,628,538 of NC_053143.1, read as the reverse complement.
AATTAAGTAGGCACCAAAAAAATGGTCAGCAGGTGCATACCCTTTAGGCCATGGCTGAGCTACAGTTTCTGTACTGATCATTGTGCGTTGGGCAGAATCATTCCCTTCGTGTTCAATTTCTAAGACAAACTGCACTGATTCATTCTGGTTGCCAGCAGCCTCCTCTCCTGTCGAAAGTCCTATGGACTTTCTGCCACCATCTCCCACGCTTATCAATGAACAAGTCATCAATGCAAAGGAAAAAACAATCAGTTGTTCAGTATCAATAATAATGGTCAAAGGCATGCAATGTTCCAAATGGCTGTCTATTCCCATCAGGAAATGCTTACCAAATGGAGGAAGATTCAGCTTCCACAGATGAGTTATGTTCCACAGGGTAACTTTCAACATCCAAACAACTCCTGAATATCCATTGGAGGTCTAATCCTTCTTCTACGCTGCTACTACCATTTTTTTCATTCAACTCATCAGCTGCAGTGTTCAACACTCCACTGCCGGCTCTCATTACCATATATATCCTGGAATGTCATTCCTGCACCTGATTTGCTTGTGAACAAACAAGAAATGTAGACAGAAAAATACTCGTAAAAACAAACAGTGGATGCAGTGCAAGATGGTTCGGAACCTAGTTTCGGAAATCGATTAGGAATAGAACAGACCCATTTGATTCCCCATGCCTCCATGGTTGAAGTGTGATTGGAGCATGAATGGTAGCAGCTATGAACGGGCCGTTGCTGGTTCAATCGAAACAAATCCCGGCCCGTTGCTGGTTCTAGAAGTTGAAGGGCAGATTGAGATTGTGTGGCCGGGAAATCAACCAAAAGTAAACTGAACCGGGGAGTAGAAAACAAGATCGAGGCTAGTACATGTACCGTCGATTGAAATACGCTGAACCAGCTCTTTCCGATGGCTCCGTTCCTCTTTTCCAACCGCCATTGGGGCTCCTCACCAACTTCCGGAAAATCCGGATCTAAGAAGAGGAGGAAGACTCCATTGTTGAGCTTGTGGAGAAGAATGCCTGCTCGTCAAGGCGCTATGGCCAGACCTGGGAGGAGAATACGAGGAGAGGAGTGGGTCCCAACAAATTTGCCTTGCTCGGTGCCTGGGAAAGCATTGCAGTGGGCAGGCAGACGATGGGCGGCCCATCCTGGTGGCACCAACTTCGGGGGAGAATCTGGCAGCATGAATTTTGAAGCTGCATCCACGGTGGTGAACGTACCTGCCCGGGCCGGCACAGGTGGAGAAACCACACTCGTTGCGAGGAGGCCGCCGCCGGCGCCACTGCTCGCCGGAGCCCTGCGCCGCGCCCGGGAGTTGATGGTTCATCCCCTTCCCTCCCACCCCTTCGTCCAGGACCCCCCTTCTCTGGCGACGACAGCAACTCGCGTGGCACCGGCCATGGCCACGGAGCCCAGGAGGCGGCATCTGTGCAGCTCTTCTCCGATCCGTAGCAGTTGTGCGGTTCTTCACAAAGTGTCAGGCAGGCAAATCAAAGCCGACACAAGGAGAACTCAATGGCAGTGGCGGCGGCGACGATGGCGGCACGCACATCTCGAAGCTTGCTGGCCCCCTGCCCCGGGGCATCTCTTCCCCAGGGCAGCACACGGTTTCGCCCAGAACGGAGCCCGAGAGCTCCGGCGAGGTTTCCGGGGTCCTTGACGGCCGGCGGGCGCTTGCCGATGAGCCCGAGTGACGCCGCGCCGCGCTCCCGCGTCCGCCTGACGGGGACGACCGAGCCGCTGACCGCGGTCCACGCCCGATCTCGGCCGTTCGTGTTAGATCCAACGGACGGAAGGGCCCCCAAGGGTGGACGGTGTTTCAAATACCGTCCACCCCCTGGACGCTGTTCCGCTCGCCGTCCGCCCCCCATCTTCACGCCGGAGCTCCGCGGCGCTCCAGGAGGCCAGGACCGCCCCTCCGACAGTTCTGATGGCCGTCGCTTGCCTCGCTCTCCCCCAATCTATGGACGACGAGCCTGCCTGACATTGACTACGGTCGATCAGGAAGAAGCAGCCAAACAGGCAAGCTTGGATCAGAACAGTTTTCAAGCTCTGAATTTTTTACCAATGTTGTGTTAAAGCTTATTCCACTATTCATTCAACTGTTTGTTTAACTTTGAAATGATCGATCGAAGCAATCAGGCAACGTAAACTGGTACAGACAGAATCTGCACAAGGTTTTCTTAGTAGGATCCCAAGGGACCTGTAATACTAATTGGGTAGCTTGACAACTTTGGAAGCGTTCGTTCGCTTGATCCTTTCATGCTTTCCTGGTGGTTCATGCTTTTTTTTTAATAAAACTGGTTCATGTTATTCAATTGGGGAAGTTTGGATTTAAATTTTTAGTGAAGCTTCAGTCAAATTTATTTTTTTTTCTTTTGATTTGGCGTCCTTTTGGTAGCTTTTTTAGTGTGTGGTTGAAGTTGTGCTGCCTGTTGTGGTTGAAGTTCTTTTGCAGGACGGTATCAGTACATGCATGTGGACGTGTAGTGTTTGGGCTGTCTCCTATCAATATAATAGCAGCAAGATTAATACGAACCACTCAGTTCAGATTACAACACAAGAAACTGGACATAAAAATTCAGTTTTGTCCTGTAATTCAGTTTTGGAAATTGAGATCTCACTAACAGTGCTACTCTTTGGATCAGGGTAATCCTCTCGGACAGAAAGCTTCCTGATCTTTGACAGGAAGAGTAGCATTTCAGGATGCATGCTTGACAGTTGCTTCTTCACCGCATCAACTTTCTCGCTCTTTAAGGGTAAGATGATGGTGGTTGTAGGTAGGATTTTGGAGCATCCATATATGGCTTCAATGTCTGAAAGGCTAGGTGCTGATTCCACCCATTCAGGGACAATGTATCCAATGTTGCATTCAGCGCATGGCTTCTCATTGAACTTGATCTGATAGCCGTTACTGAATATATGCGGCTCACTTGATATCAAGAAAACACTCTTGAACCCAATCCCTGAATCAAAAGGAAAAAGTTATAACTCATAGTGAGGAAGAAAAAGAGAGGCAGTGTGTGTTAACTCCTAGAAATGAATTGGGTGCGGTGGGTCAACAGATATTGACAGAATACTAAAAAGATTTTGACAGCTCAAACATGTTTGGGTATTTATCTGTGAATCTGTATTGATATGCATGGATTAACTTTCCCATTTAAGCTAGCTCACTGGCAGGGTGTAGCATTCTGCAGTTCCACAAGGCTGAAGACGCTTTACTCTGAAAAGAGCACCCACCTGCACTTCTGATGCTTGCTTACAAATAAAAAAAACAAAAGATTCAAAATTTCCAAGCCACGTTGTTGCTTTGGAGTAACAGATCAAAGGCGCTAGCAAAGACTGGAAATTTGGTAAAGCTGCTGCCCTGTTCAATTACATCTTCCAGCGCACTGGCAAAACGATCAGCAGGGATTTTCCTATTTTTCTAAAAAAAAAAAGCAAAACGATCAAAAGCTCGTTTATTTCGACTCTTTTTATTTTTGCCCCAAGATCGGTTATTTTTCTATCTGTACCGGGTTGTCTGCCACCAGTTCTTGGTCGATAAACTTCTGAGCTTGGCTTGTCCATGTTTTAAGCACATTACTGCTGCATTCATACAAGTGGCCTTGTTACTGATCTCCAGCTCGACCTCTTTCCACTCGGTAACATTCGCCACACAGATTCAGGATTTCAGGTAATGGTAGCGCAGCAGATAGCCATCTCTGTGCTTTGCCCGGCAGCATGTGTCACAGGTTGTGGAAGCCTGAAACCAACTCAACTATCAGGTTCTTCCAGTTGCGACTTTGCGATCAGACTATCGGACAGGTTGCGTTGCCCCGTTCTGAACGGATGCGTCTTCTGCTACTGCATGATCCGTCCATGATGCCAGAGGAACAGGTCACCGGACACCAAGCCTGAAACCACAAATACCGTCCACCCCCCGTCCACCTGGCCGTCGCGGCCCCGTCCACCCCCGCACGCCGGAGCTCCGCCACGCGCCGCGGGGACTCGATTGCTGCCGTCCCCTTCGTCTAGGTTCCCTCCTCCCCCACTGCCCCACAGCCCGCGACGCCACCGGCTCGCATCAGCGAGCAAGAAACAAACGGAGCCCAGGCCAGGCCGCTGTTCAGCAGCGCCGCGCGCCGACTCGCCTCGGCCTCGCCGGACGGAACCCCGGGAGGCGAGGCGGCCGCGGCAGGCGCTCGGCACCACGCCCGGCCCGGCCGCGCGCGCAGGGAGAGACGAGCGGCGCGACTTGCTGCGGAGGCCGCCCCAGGAGGCGGCGGCGGCGACACGCCAGGCGCCACGCACCTCTCCAAGTCGAAGCTTGCCCGGCCGCCGGGCCGTCCTCTCCTCAGGCCAGCAGACGCCTTCGCCCAGAACGGATCACGAGAGCTCCGGCGAGGTTCCCGGGGTCCTTCACGGCCGCCGGGCGCTCGCCGACGAGCCCGAGCGACGCCGCGCCGCGCTCTCGCGCCCGCCTGACGGGGACGACCGAGTCGCTGACCGGAGTCAACGCTCGATCCGGAACACTCGTGTTCGATCCAACGGCGCTCAGGCACCCAGGGGTGAAATACCGTCCACCCCTGGACGTCGTCCGCCTCCGCTGCCCGCCGGAGCTCCGTGGCGCCCCCAGGACCGCCGCCCCTTCCGTCCAGGTCCCCCCCACCCTCCCGTGACAGTGTGAAGACAACAGCTCGGATCGCGCTGGCGGCCATGGCCACGGGCAGCAGGCAAGGAGCAAGGAGTGGAGCTCATGCCGGCGTTCAGCAGCGGCAGCAGACGGAGCGGCCAGGACGGAGGCGGCCGCAGCAGGCGCTCGGCGCCGTGCACGGCCCCGCGCGCGGCGGCGCAATAATTGTCGGCGACTTGCCACTGCCGTCGCGCTCTGTCGCGGCACGGCTTCCGGCGAGCACGGCAACGAGAGTCCAATCAATCCTTCAGCAACCGTGCGCGGCCGCGCGCGGCGGCGGCCTCCGCTGCTCAACAACAAGCATGCTGTTTTGCATCCGCGGCGAAGACGGCGGCGTGCCGCGCACATCCCCAAGCATGCCTAGATGGCATGGGATTTTTGTTTTCAATCTATGGGTAAATTAAACCAGTAACTGTTTTCAATCTGTATTTTTTGTTTTACAGTTGAGGCATAGATGCCTAGCTACTGGATTTCCCATTCTAGTATTGGTTTGAGAGAGATGGCATGGGATTTCACGAACTGCATATTGCCCATGTAGGGTGTTATTGGATCATGTTCGCTTTGGCCAATTTGTGGTGTCGGTAGTTCTGCACTTCTGTTGCGTTTGCCGGACAGTGGATGCGTAGTGTCACGACGACTGTCCTATCAATCCTTCAGCAACAAAATGACTATATATGATAGGCACAGAGTTGAGATTACAGTAGCAACACAATGGATACAGTAGCCATTCGATTCAGGTTAACAGCAGGATCGGAGGAAATTTGTTATACAAGATTCCAAAATGTGCAAGTTGTTTATACAAGAGTGTGGTGTGGATACACAATGCTGCAGCAGCCTGCTGACCGATCTGTGATCTTTTTTGCGTTCCATTTGCAGATAATTTCTGGCCTCGGTCTCTCCCCACCGCAGCCTGGAACCAAAAAGATTGCAGCCTACAGTTCGATGCTGCAACTGCAGTGCATGGTAGATCCCAAGTCTGAACCTGCAAGAAACAATCCGGAGTCTTTTTTTTTTCCGAACAATATCGGGGGAGATCCCCACCTACTATTAACTTAATCGGTTTAGGTTACAAAAATACTCCCGGCATTCCAGGAGGGAGGTACATGAGAGGGTTTAGAAGAAGTAGCGGGGGAGTTACATGGGAGAAGCAGAGACACAGTGATTGAGGCACACTTTCCATTGTTGGACAGATGGTGAGACTTTCCAGTATCTACTCATCCAAGCATCCATATCTCTGTCGACACGAGTGAGCACATCAAGTGAGCCGGAGTCGTTTTGGTCGAAAACCACGGTGTTCCTGCATTTCCATAGATGCCAAAGGATCAGGAGGACGATATCAAGGCGGACGGCATCGGGAAGGGGGACGTTGACACCAATGTCCCATGGACGTCGCACGATAGCATCCGGCACCGAGATGCCAAGGCGAGCCCAAACCCCACGCGCCCTGTGGCATCCGGAGAAGATATGAGCATCCGTCTCCAGCACACCCGGATAGTGAGCGCACCAAGATTCATCCAAGGAACGTATATTCCTGTGGTGGAGGTAAGAGCGAGTGTTAAGGCGCCCCCGGCTCAGCAGCCAGGCGAAAAACTTGATTTTTGTGGGGAGTCTGGTTGTCCAGAGCAGCGTCGCGTCAGAAGGAAGAGCCTCCCCGTGCATGGAACGGTAGGCGCCGCGTGAGCTGAAGGGCTCCTGATCAGACGAGTGAAGGAAGCGTGAGTCAGGGTAACCAGCAAGTTAGACTTGTTCCAGGCAGCTCAAGAGGATGGCTGCCTCACTGCTAGCAGCGTTCGTCAGCCTGGGCCGCAGGTGCGTTTGGAAGCCGGTGTCCAAAGTAGCACGGACAGTGAGATCACGGATTAGGACGTGCGAGTACAAGGCGGGGAATGCCTCTTGAAGCGGGGCGTTAAAGAGCCATCGATTGTGCCAGAAGGATGTGTGTACGCCATCGCCGACGCGCACCCGTGTCAGGTGCTGATAGCGTTGCACTTCACTCGAGATAAGATTCCCAAGGTAGGAGTCACTAGACAATCCCCAGCCAAGATCCGAATGAGAGATGAACCATTGTTTCCAGGGAAGCGGTTCAGGATCGTGAAGCTTGTGGACGAATTTAAGAAGAAGGCAGTGGTTCATTTCCTCAAGGCTTTTTACACCAAGGCCGCCTAGCTCTCTGGGCTGGCACACATCATCCCACGCTACCAGACAGCTAGAGCCGTGGCAATGTTCTTCACCGGTCCAAAGAAAGGCGCGTCGCTTGGCGTCCAGAAGCTCCCTGACGTTCCTTGGCAGCAGAATGGAGGACATGTAGTAAATCGGCAAGCTGCCGAGCACTAAGTTCACCAGAACAATACGGCCGCCAGTGCTCAAGAGATGTGCCTTCCAACCAGCAAGGTACCGGTCAAAGGAGTCCAGGAGGTAGTCAGCAAACCTGAGTTTGTGGGGGGATAGAGGGAGTCCAAGGTAGGTTTGCGGGAAGGAGGAGACGGAGCAACCCAGGGTCTCGGCCATCTCTGATGCGACGGCATCGTCGACGTTCATTGGGACGAAAGTGGATTTGTGAAAGTTGATTGTCAAGCTAGTGGCAGCGGAGAAATCATCGAGAATGCGTTTAAGGGTCACCATAGACGCGACATCGCCTTTCGAAAGAATCAGAGTGTCGTCGGCGTACTGGAGGACAGGGCACGGTAGGGTCGGATCAATTGGGTGTTGGACATCGCCACGCGCAGCAGCACGGCGGATGAGACGCCGCAGAACATCCGCAACGATGATAAAGAGGTACGGGGATAGAGGATCGCCCTGACGGAGTCCGCGCCGACAGTTGATCCAGCGCCCAGGAACCCCGTTCAGCATGACAACGGTTTTGCCAGTGGTTAGGACCTGGGAAACCCAGCTTCTCCAGCGATCGTCGAAACCCCGGGCACCCAGAATCAGATCAAGGCTCTCCCACTCAACGGAATCGAAGGCTTTCTTGAAATCGAGTTTGAGCACAGCAGTTCTGGTTTTGCGCTTGTGGCAACAGCTCAAATGGTCAGCGGCATACACAAAATTTTCCGCGATACTCCTCCCATGAATGAACCCAATTTGGTCGGCGTCAATGATAAGGGGAATCATCGGTTTGAGCCGGTTGACCATCACTTTGGTGAAGAGCTTCATGGGACAGTTCTGAAGAGAGATGGGACGAAAAGCGTCCGCAGTGCGCGCACCGGTCTTCTTAGGGAATAATACAAGTAAGGCATGATTGAGCGCGTCGAGGTCAAGGCGCATACTATGAAAGTCATCGAATAGTAGGAGAATGTCCTCCCGGAGCAGTGACCAGAAATGTTTGTAAAAGGAGGGGCCGAAGCCATCCGGACCAGGGCTCGCGTGCATGTCCATTGCGAAGAGGGCGGCGGTGATCTCGTTCGCAGAAAAGAGGGCAGAGAGGTCATAGGAGGCAAGATCAAGGGAGGGGTAAAGATCAGCAAGAGCGAAGTTCCAGGAGGTGCCCCTAGAGCGTCCCAGCAAATCCAAGTAGAAATTGTGAAGGATAGTGTGCTTGGCGCTATGCGTTGTGGCCACAATCCTGTCCCCCTCTAGGACAGCGATGTTGTTGCGCCGGCGTCTGCCGGACGCCGCGGCGTGGAAGAAGCGCGAGTTCTCATCCCACTCCATGGCAACACGAGTGTGGAAGCGCTGGCGCCAGCGCGCAAGTTTCTCCGCGTGAATGTCATGCAGGCCTTGAGTCGCCAAGTAGCGCAGGTTTCGCTCGTCGGGGTGTAGCACACGGTGTTCCTCAAGGAGATCAATGGCGTTGATCAGGATACGCGTGTCGTGCGCCCGTTGATCAATCGGGACGAGGTGCTTTGCTCAGGAACGGCAGGCTCCACGGCAGTGCTTAAGTTTTTGCATGAAAGCCTTGTTTCTGCCTCCGTTCGCAGGCGTCATCAGCACACCCCGGATCATCGAGCTGAAGTTGTGATTCAAGAGCCAGGAGTTCTCAAAGCGGAAGCAAGTGCTACGTGGGATTTTTGTGCTGGCAGTGAGGAAGAGTGGAACATGATCAGAGCAAAAGCGAGTCAAGGAGGAGAGGAGAGTTTTGGGAAAGATATCATCACATTCCACATTGACAAAGCATCTGTCCAGCCGCACGAGAGTGGGCTCCTCACGCTTATTACTCCAGGTGTAAGCTCTGTCCGACAGCGGGATCTCGATGAGACAAAGCGAGTTGATGAGGTCGTTGAAACCATTTGCTTCCGCAGCGTTGAAGTGGTCATTGTTCTTGTCCACCGGAGTGCGAGTGAGGTTGAAGTCACCCATAACGATCCATGGTCCACGAATGTTAGCGGCAACGGCAGCAAGTTCAGAGAAGAAGCTCTGCTTATCTTCGTGGCGGGCAGGGGCATAAATGTTGGTAAAAGTGAATTCGGTCGTGTCTTGGGCAAGGCGGAAGCAGGTGGTGAGCGTGTACTGTTCGCTAGCCGAGGTGGTCATTGTGCAGAGGTTGTCATCCCAGGCGGTTAGAATTCCGCCGGACGCCCCAATGGAGTCACGTGTAACACAGTTGCGAAGCCAGCTAGGGAGGAAGGAGGTCGGCCGGAGTGCCGACAGAGACTAGAGCTTGGTTTCCTGGAGCGCAGCGATGACCGGCCGTGCCGAGATAAGCTCCGCTAGTACATCGTCGCGACGGGCAGCCTGTCCAAGTCCGCTAACGTTCCACGAGCAAAAGGAGAGATTCCTATTCATGGAACACAGAACGCACCAGGTAAAGGATGTGCAGGCAGGGCGCACAGCGGCACCGCGAAACCGAGCAGGGAACACAACAAGAAGCACGAAACAGGACAGGGTTCACAGCACAAACATGAGGCAAACAAGTTACATCGGCCGCCATCAAGCCGAGACCCCAACCACACAGAACGAATCACCGAGCGCTCACGACGTGGCGCCGGGAGGCCGAGCAAAGCATCAAGCCAAGGACTCACACTCTCAACCACAAGAGGAGGAGCAGCCCGGGCATGAAGAACAGGATCATGCCGGGCGGCGGTGTCTGAACCACTACTACAGCTGCAATGCAAATGCAAAGCCAGCGTCATTGTTCTACAATATAATCAGAGCATCACACAGCATACTAAGGGAGTATTAGCACAGACAGAAGCGAAGGAAGCAAGATTTACAACAACACAACACAGCCGCCATCACAACAAGCGTGCAGATTGCCCTGCTCTACATTATTGCAGATGCACACACGGAGAGAAGAAGAGAGCTCGCCGCCGGCCACTGCATGAACACATACATGCCAGTGCCTAGCTCGCGGCCTCTAGAGCGGGCGCGAAGAAGTAGATGTCATCGAGCCGGTCGTTGGTCGGCGAGTTGCCGCCGTAGACCAGCAGCCCTCGCCGGCCGTCCTTCTCCCCCGCCGCGAACGCGCACCACCCGCGAGGCCCCGGGTGGTGCTCGGCCCCGGCCCCGGCGGCGCCGTCGTCCAGGCGCGTCCACGCGCCGGTCCCCGTGTCCAGCGCGAACGCCTCGGCCGAGAACTTGCCGGCGCCGAGGTGGCCCAGGTCGCTGGGGTCCACCTCGCCGCCGAACACGACGACGCTCGCCCCGATCCCGGCGGCGCAGAACACGCTGCGGGGGCTCGGCTTGTCGCCGGCGGTCTCCACCGCCGACCACCGCCCGGTCGCCGGGTCGTAGCAGTGCACGTCGTCGAGCTCCTCCCCGCCGAAGCCGTACACCACCCACAGCTTCCCGCCGGAGACGGCCAGCCCGGCCCCGCCGCGCGGGCGGCACGCCGCCTCCCCCGGCGGCGGCAGCCGCTCCCACCGCCCGGCGGCCACGTCGTACCCCCACAGGTCGTTCAGGCGGCCGGCGGCGCCGCACCCGCCGAAGACGTACACCCGGCCGGCGGCGTCGTCGGCCGCCATGGAGTGGTAGCTCCGGTGCGGCGGGCCGTCGGCGCCGGAGGAGAGGAGGGCCCACGCGCCCGCCGCCGTGTCGAAGGAGTAGAGCTCGTTGAGCTCCTTGTGCTCCTGGTCGCGCCCGCCGAACATGTACACCGTGCCGCCGACGGCCGCCATGGTCACGCCGACGCGCGGCGGCGGCACGTCGCCCGTGGCGGCGACCGGCGACCAGGTCTGGGTCTGGAGGTCGAAGGCGTACATGGTGTTGTCCACCGGCACGCGCGGGGTGAGCTCGCCGCCGAACGCGTAGGCCGTGTCGCCGACGAGGGTGATGGCGTGGGAGCTCCTTGCTCCTGGCCCGGTCCCCTTCTGCTCCAGCTGCGGGTGGGGTGATTAGCAAGTGAATTTTAGGATAACTGAGAAATGAAATAGTAACAAGTTGATCTACAATGCCAAATTTGATAGAAATCTATAGCATGGACTTTAGCATGGATTAGCTGCTGAAAACTGACCAAAACAAAACAGCTCTAAGCCGTTGTAAACATGCATATTATCCTGTTGACTTCCGTCAGGCAGACTAGACAGCTAGCCATAAATCTATAAGGTAGATCGGCTGACAGTGAACGCTACAACTAGGAATTCGGTCCTAAATCCAAGCAAATCTATAGATTGTGCCAATTTACACTTGAACTTTTGGTCCAACGTCATCTGAAATTGCTGTTACAGCAATAGTCAGGACGCAGCCGTTGACTTGAGCAGAAGTTCCCCATCACAGGACTTTCCTGTCAGCCAGCGTTGGCATCAACAAGATCCACCCATTCGAGAATCAATTTCTGACTTTCTGCGGTTCTGCCATCAACCGATCACAACTCACTTTCAAACCGACTAATACACTCCACTACTAAAATGATCTTGCATCAAGGAACAAATCTCTCCCCTGAACTTTCCCCAAATCAAAACCAAGCCTAAATCCGATTCCGACTTTAGAAAAGTCTTAAAGGGCAAGCCGAAAAATAATTTGCAGATGGTTGCCACTAAGAATAAGAATTTAAGCAAGGAATGAGAAGAATTGATGAAGCTTCAAGAGTAGGGAAAGGGGAGGCACTCACCTTTACCCAGGTGCCAGCAGCCATTGCCACCCACAGCGCGGAGTCGTCCGCTTCCTCTGCTTTTGCTGGGCTGCTGCTCTGGTTCGTGTGCTTGGTCTGACAAGGTGTTTATTGGCTTGGAGTCACTATCACTTGAGAGGGGTTGGGCATGGTGGCAGCATCATCAAATGTTGGACCAATCTAACCACTGCCTTTGGGAAACAATCGCAATTTTTTTCTAATGTTTTGAACAAAGCATTTGGTATTTTGTGGGGCAGGTGTCCACTGGAGAGGCATCATTTGCGTCACATGTACAGTTAGCCTTGGGGCAGATTAAAGCCTGCAACACTGCAAACTTTTAAAGCTTCTAGACACCAGCTAGTCAACTCTTGACAGAATTCTAGGTCATGAAGAAACTGTGATGAACTTGAACGAATAGAAAAGAAAGAAAGGGGGAAAAACTCACCAGTAGAGTCAGAACCCAATGGTTCACAACAAATCACAAGGAAGCCACCTGGAGCCCGCCTTTTGCCACAATTGTAAAGTTCAGCAAAGAAAAGCTGCTCCTTGGAACCCTCCTTGCTGGACCTTGCAGTGAAGTTAACATGCGTGTACAAAGGCCTGACTCAGGCATCATGGCCACAGGCATCACATCCAGCAGCTCAAACTTGATCTGCCGGGCACAAGAAGTTAAGCAGGTCATGACATGCAAATTACCAATTCAAAGTAGATAATGTGTTATTCTACTTTTTTTTTAGAAAAAAAGGACTGAACAGAATGAGAAGCACACCTTTCTCCTTTTGTTGTAGTGCTCCAAGGCTCCCTTTGCAAATCTCTTGGACTTCTCAAGAATTACACTTGGAGGTGCGTGAAACCTGTACTTGCGTGTGTGAGTGATTTTGCTGCACCAACAACAACAGTATCAAACTGAAACACCGTACAAAAGTGGTAGATAAATATTAAACAGGGTTAGTAAAACCAGTATCTAACAAACATCAACATTAGTTAGAGAAATATGGAAAGTATTTACAAAAAATAAATTAAATTAATATTCGGTCTCACTTTTTGGTACTTGTATCTAGGTACTTCCTACCTTGAACATCGGCACGATTCTATCAGATGAACCACTTTCAATCATTGTAAAAATTCTCATATAAACACATAACTTGCCCATGTAAACTAGTAATCAGATAGTAAAAGTTGCATAAGATATGTTTATATATGATATCCATGGTGCACTTACTCAAAAAAAATGAAAAATGTCGATATAAGTTTAAAGCTGGCATTTTGATGCGGCCGTGATGTGTGAAAAGATGTACTCGAAAATTGCAGATGGTTACCGAGCAGGCGCCGGTGGCGGCGGAACGGGGAGGTAGCTTCTGGCCAGGTTCATGGCGCAGCGGCGCTCGAATGGGTCCGAGCTGCTGCTGCTGCTCGACTCCAGGAGGGCGCGGACTCCGGGAGGGAGCGGTCGACTAGGATTCTCTCCTTCCGGCTGCTGCTGCTGCAGCTCCTCCTCCTCCATGACCGTACCCTCTCCAACAAGAAACAGATTCGATTCGTTGCTCGACGAACTGGAAGGAATCCGTGCAAGTTCGTCGATTTCTACTCGCGTTGCAGATAGATTGTGCAGAGGATTTGATTTCCGTGTTGGGGAAGGAGACGACGGAGATGGAGCGGGCAGGCTGCCAATCGGAAGCCCGTGATGAAGAGTCCTGCTCCGCGCCGATCAAGAAACGAAACAAAACCAGTCCCTGATCCGATCCGCGAAAATAAAAGCAGACTTTTTCTTTTTGAAAATTAATAAAGCAGACTTGAAAAAGGAAACCCGCTCGATCGTGCCGGCCTCCTCATGAGTGTCTTGATCAAGATGCATGTCTTGCGACCTCTGCTGGCAGCTGCATCTGAAGTGGATAAAGGGCACCGTTTAGTTGGTTAGTAGTAGCATTTGAAGTATTGGGCTATGAATCACCGATACTTCACTAACCCAGCCGTACCCGTATCCGATGCTTGCATATCTAATACTTCGATACTTGGATACTCCGATACTCTCTCTATACTACCACTATGTCGTTTTTCAAACTCACGTATCGCCGTACCCGTATCGCGTATCAGTGACACATAGGTATTGGGCTGCAGTAGTATATATGCACGCATGGTGCCTTCTTCTTTAGTGATCTGTTAATTTCTTGAGCATTTGTACGCCTTCCAGATAAATGGAGCAGGAACCTTGCAGATATGGAGTGCTTTGTAATCTGTGGCTTCTATGTTTGTCTTGTCAGATTGCTCAAGCCTATGGAGTGCCTTTTAATCCGTTTCTTGGTTAGAAGCTCAATAGCTCATGGTATTGCTAAACTCTCCTGGCAGCAGTTTTTGTGTCGGATCCTGATTGGAGGGGCCGGCTGTAGCTCTTTTCGTTGGCGTTCGAGCTCTGGGCTCCTTATTGGGCCGATTGCAAAGCTTAACAGGATAGCACGGCGTCTCTCTGATTGTGATTATGAGACATGGAGTACTTGCGGAGCACTATTAACTATTAGTACCACATCGCCTGGCCAGAGCCGCGTGGTTGACGAGGAGGATACAAAAGGAGGGGCACCCCGACTTGGCAACTCATACCTTTCTCGGCCTTTTGGCTAAGATCAAGTGTAGTATCTGTTCTTATCAGTTTAATATCTGATATGTGGGACACGTGCCCACAATGATATTAAATTTATTTTTTATGGGGGAGGATCCGCTATGATAGCTTGCTATCTGGGTCCTCGTGTGTCGCTCTAGTGTTGCACTACTGCTTGAGCCAGGCACACCCCAACCAAATCAAGATTTAAAATTTTTTTAGATAGATGTATTTTGATAAATAATTAAATTCCTTATTAATTAATGAAACCAGTATCTACCAAGCATTAGCATTAGTTAGAAAAATAAAAAAGCACATGTCCGTGTAAACTAGTAATCAGATAGTAAATATCCATGATGCACTCAAGGTGCCTTGCTTAATGCTTACTCAAAGTTATGGCAGTGATATGCATGACCTTAAAGTTTAAAACTGGGATTTTGTAAGATTTATTTGGTCATAAGAGTATAGTGCAGACCACTTTTAACAGTCGCTACTTGCCTTAAGCCCTTAATAGTACTGATTAGAGGGATATCCATAATTGTGTTGAAGTGAGTACAGCGATTATCCACGCATAAGTAAATAATTTCAGATGAAAATAGCCTTGCAAAGTGGACAAGGAGGGGCTCAGTTAAAGATGTTATGGCAATTATATATGGACAACTTTGCATGCGGTAGGGTACTAGGGTGTGGGAATATTATGATCAAATCAGATGTCCTAACTATAAAGTGCATGATGAGACAAAAACTACAAAGAAGTACAATACTTCGCCGTTATCGTCTCAACTATTGCACGAATCACAACTAGTTTTCTTGCCACAAGGCATTGTTACTACTACAAGCTATCGGCACTAATAAAACTCAATTTTCACATGTTACTGGCAAAGCTTTTCAAATGGTTATTATACAAACATAGAGTAACTGTATATGCAAACAGTACACATCAACATATATAGATAAATAGACAGATAGATAGATAGATAGATAGATAGAGAAGCTTATGTGGTGTTGTGTGCTAAACTCTTCTGCCATCAGTTTTTTTTGTGTGTCGGATTCTTATTGGAGGGGCCTCTAGGCCTTTTCGTTAGCGTTCGAGCTCTGAGCTCCTTAATGGGCCGACTGCAAAGCTAACAGGATAACGCGGCCCGGTTGGGATTACGTCCCTCTGATTGTGAGTACTTGCGGAGCATTATTAGTCCCACATCGCTAGGCCAGAGCCGCGAGGCAGACGAGGATACAAAAAAGGGTACTGCTTGGCAACTCATACCTTTCTCGGCCTTTTGGCTAAGCCTAAGGTCGCTAGCTAGGTTGGTTGAGGGTGTCCGGTGGCACCCCGCGGCCGGGTTTGATTCCCATATGGAGCGAATTTTCGGTCCGTGGGATAAAAAAATTTTCTCGCTGTGCTCGCCGTAAGGTTTGGTCCTCTTGGGCAGTGGCGGAGCTCGATTAAAATTTTAGGTGGGCCACACTCGCGCAACAAACATTACTAGTATATAAAAAATTGCATATGTATACCTGATTTTATAGAAAAGCATTGAAATAACATGAATATTTTAGTCAAATCCTATTACGAGAAAAATACCACCGTTCTTTACCCCCCTTGCATGTGCTTGTTATGCAGAAGTTTAACTGATGCGAATGCATCAACCACGGATTAAATTGCAACCGGCTGTAAATCTTGTTCCACAGCATAGCATTCTATCTTAGTATCTTAAAAACACTCTAAACTCTAGTAATTTTCTGAGACAGCAGCTGCTGTAAATTTTTCAAGAAAAAGAAAAGCAGCAGGCACTGCTATGGTGTCTACTGGGCCATCTGCATGCTCACTTAGCCAAGCCCAGAAGCCGCGGCCCAAATACCTGTTCGCCTTTCTTCAACCTCTCGACGCTATGCTGATGAACTAACAGACCCAGCGGCCGCAGCTCCACTGCTATGGCCACAGCATAGCATGGGGAAGAGCGGGAGAAGGATTTTGCTGCCGCCCGGTAGCTGGGGCAACTGCCCCACCTTGCCGTATGGAGCGCTCTGCCTCTGCTCTCGGGCATGAGCCAGGGTTCGGGGGTTTTTCCGCGGCCGGGAGAAGCCGTAGTCGCTTCCTCTTAATGAAAAACGGTGGGGTCCGTTCACCCCCCGGCCGCGTTTTTCCTCGGCCTTTTGGCTAAGATCAAGTGTAGTATCTGTTCTTATCAGTTTAATATTTGATATGTCGGACACGTGCCCACAATGATATTAAATTTATTTTTTGTGGGGAAGGATCCGCTATGATAGCTTGCTATCTGGATCATCGTGTGTCGCTCTAGCATTGCACTACTGCTTGAGCCTGGCACACCCCAACCAAATCAAGATTTAAAATTTCTCTAGATGTATTTTTATAGATTGGATATGATAGGAATAGGAATAGGAATGTATGATATATGTTTGAACTAGTTATCATGTATGGGGTTAGCGTTAGACGAGAATGGCCTTGTATGCGTGCTGAAAATTCAGATCCATCCAGGAGAACTATGATTGATAGTATTCTTCAATAACCGACCCACCACCACAGCGACAGAATGATAGCAATTTCACAAATATCTAGATTAGAAAATGCAAAACATCTTTTAACACCAGCAACAGAAGATGCAACCTCCTTTCACAAAAAGAGAAAAAGAAAAACAGAAGATGCAACCTGTGAGGCTTGAACGGATTATAAAATCTCATCTTAATCACCATGTCGCCAATCAACAACCACTAAGATAAATGTACTTGAAATCGATACAAACAGTGATCACTGGCAGAGAAATTTGGGATAAGTATGCAACTCAACGACCTTTGAGACAAGTCAATAACAGGAAGTAAAACTTGCTTTGCTTGCAAGATAGGAGCTCAATTAGGATTGTACAACAGGTCCTCCAACCTTCACAGCCAAATGAGTTTCTCTTGTTGGACTTCAACAAACTACAATAGAGGCCTTGCAGCGGTATGAAAAACTATGAGTAATCATACAGGGAGATGCTTTTGTCATCTGACACGCTGGCCAGCCGGCCTGCCCGGACTCCAGCTCCACCAGGCGGTCGGAAGGCAACGGCCCAGACCTGGTCAGAGTGGTTGCTCATTGTCTGCACCGAACTCTTCATGTTGATGTCCCAGAGCCGGACTGTGCGGTCACTGGATCCCGTTGCCACCGCCAAGCCGTCGGGGCTCACGTCGATGCTCAGCACCCAGCTCGCGTGGCCTGACATGGCCCCGATGAGGGCCTTCTCCTTGGCATCATAGATGTGGATGTGGCGGTCGTCACAGGCCGTGAAGAGCACATGGGGGTCTACAGGGGGGAATACCATGGACCGCACCGGCATGTGGTGCCCCTCAAGGTGGTGGAGGAACTTCATGCGGATTGCGTCGTACACAGCGATGGTGCCGTCCATGGAACCACAGGCCAAGAGCTTTCCATCAGGGCTCCAGGCAACTGAAAGGACAAACTTGCCACTGCCTGTCTTGTCAGGGCGAGCTCCCTCAGGACGTGGGATGGCAAGGCTGGTAATTGGCTGCCACTTCTCTGTGTCCCAGAGCTTTACTGACCCACTACCACCACCAGCTGCAGCCAGAGCATTACCCTGACAAAGAAAGGATACGGTTAGCCTATCTCAATAGCAATTGAGTTGAAGAAAAAACAACCAATTTGAACAACTGGAAGCGTCAGGAAAGCAGGATAATTCTATTAAAAAAGAAATCCTAGGTACAACAAGCCTGAAACAAATAAGGTTTTAGACAAAGAAAATATGGTAACTAAAACTGGCTAACTATGCTGATTGAGATAGTGCAGGACAGAAAAGCTGAATGATCAGCCTACACAAATCAACCGTGTAAAGATCAAATACTATACATTGACCATGCAAACTGGAACCAGGTTAGATTCAATTGGACATGGACATGTCTGTCAATATGCAGCGATGGCAAGCATACTGAGTATGGGGAAACTCAGCCTCAATTTCAAGTTCCAACAAGTTTTAGACAATGATTCAATTAAAGATATTATGCCACAGGATCAATTATGGTCCAGAATAAAGCTAGGTGAACCACATGAAGAAGACATTGTTTGACCCAGTGTTCTAAAAAACGTTTTTAAACGTCGTTTAATCTTGATTAAACGCTGAACGGTGGCCAAGCATTGCGTTTAATCACAGTGTCGTTTAATCACAGTGTCGTTTAATCACAACACACGTTTAATCATGTTCAATCTACGTCTAATCACAAAAAACTCTAAACCATAGGCAAGCGTTCGCCTAGCGTCTAGCGTTTTTTAGAACCTTGGTTTGACCGAATTAATAACAGCTTTACTACTTCGGCAAATCACTTTCTCAAGCTCTTGCATACTATCCACATATGACAAGAAGTAGATTTATTTCATACAAATACAAGTTTCAAGTACTAGGGAAAAGGCTTTCTTAAGTATAATTAAGGCTTTGAGAAAGTCCAAAAGCAAAACATGAACTCCTAAATTAAATTCACCCCCACAACTACTGGACTTTCAACAGACTGAATGTACTGACAGTATGTAAAATAGTAAGGTCTGCTTTATTCAAACAGAAGTATCATGAAAATCACAACTATTATAAGAATTTACGCACATGAGTCAGGAAGAAGTCCGTATAGCTTTGCAACCATGTGCAAAACTAGTTATTGAACTGAATGATTCACAACAACAGCCATATTCTACTGAAGCTATAGGCCTATAAGAATGTCGAATCAGCAGTAAGCAATAAGCATAGGTGATCATAAAAACCTAATGAGGGTATCAATTGGCCCAGTGCCACAAATTTATTTGGACAACGAGAAGCAACAATGAGGTGAAGGGTTAAGCTGGCATGCCTCAATGTTGATGAAGCAACAAAACAATTAACTGGACAGACTTGCCTTCCACTTCCAAATGTACCAACCAGGCAACCACAGACCTCACTTATGCAAAAACATCGATGGCGGATTGGAAAACCTCCATGTGTAATATTTTATTTTTCTGTAACTATGCAAAATCCTAGTTGTTCTCATTCCAAGGCTATATTTTTACTGTTGCATTTTCACTGAATCCAACAGAAATGACTAAGCCATCAGAGGAATACTCATAATCTTTTATTCCACCATGAGTAAAATCGCAGATACGCAGTGGATCATACAACTCAGAAAATCTATATCAGAATTTTCAAAAAAGAAATGTAAACCAGGACAGCACGCTATGCTTCAAATAACTAGACTATCCATATGCAGTAATTTGTTTTCCCTAAACTATGCAAAATACTAGTAGTAATCTATCCAAGGCCATATTTTTATCATGGCATTCTACACAGCAACCTAAGAAAGCGACCAGGCCATCCGATGAATTATCAATATCTTCAATCTTCCCTTTCTAGTACTAGTACTAGTACTTCTAGTACTAGTACTAGTACTTCTAGTACTAGTACTAGTAGTACTAGTACTAATAATTAGCAAACAACATCTAAACTTCATAGAAGTCATACACACTAAATCCAACGCAGGGCAGCATTTTGGCACTCTAAAAATAACTAGAACTACCGCACATCTCACCAAAATCTCACACATTTGGCACATTCCCCATCGAACCTTCTAGCATTATTGCAGCGAAAATCGCAAGAAAGCAGCCTTTTTTTTTGCCTTGAAAATCCCGAGTCCTGACTAAGGGGTTGGGCCAGCCGCGCTCACCTTGGGGTGGAACTGGACGCCCCAGACCTCGGACGGCGGCGCCTCGAGCGTGGCGACGGAGGCCCCCGAGTCGACGTCGAAGACGCGGACGAAGCTGTCGAGAGACACGGCGGCGGCGAGCGCGCCCGCGGGGTGGGTGGCGAGGGAGACGACCCCGAGCGCGTGGCCCCTCGTGGGGGGGCCCGCGGCGGCGAGGTCGTCGGGGCGCCAGGCGCGGATGGTCTCGTCGAGCGCGCCCGTCAGGAGCACCGCCGTGGGGCGGTGGTCGGCGGCGGGCGCCCACGCCGCCGCCCAGATGGATTCCTCGTGGGCGCCGTCCACCGACTTGAGCCCCGCGAGCTTCATCGCCCGAACTTGACCGGCACCTCGTCGGCGAGGGGAGGGAGGACGGCGGGGGAAACCCTAGATTGGCGGCGCGCGCGGTCTGGTTGGGGGACGTCCCTGGTTGGGTAGGGGAGGAGAGGAAGAGGAGGGCTTTGTGGGTTTTAGAGAGTTTTTCATGAAGCAATTTTTTTTTGATAGATACTGCAAACCAGAATTAGACCTTGTTATTATCCTTCCGATTCCGAACTAATAGTATCAATTAGCAGATAGCTAATTGATAATAATTTAGCTAGCTAACCATTACTTAGGTGTGTTTGGATCCATCCATCAGCTAATTTTTATTCTCTTAATATGAATGGATCATGTTACCCTTATATTTTTTAGTGCTGGTAGTGGATCAGGGTAAAAAAAAAAGGACTTTACACATAATTAGCTAATTTTAGCTGGGTTCAATCAGCTACTGAAATACTATAGTAAAAATTATCTGAGAGAATAATTAACTACTTCATTGGCTGATCTGTTTGGATCTCTAATAGTTAATTATTAGCTAGAGGATCCAAATTAGAACCTTATTCGCTGATCTTTATAGTTAACTCTTCTAAAACGTCGATCAGGTAGTGCTTATAAATACAGTAGTTTCTAAAATTTAGATAATTAAAAATTACCATGGATTTCCACTCCTAGATGAATATGATGCCAATAAATTAATAAGACTTCACCTCGGTCGAATAATCTATTGTTTAGATAGGAAACACAATTACTACTGTTGATCTTGTATGGTGGTAGGTTCGAATTTTGCGCGGTATATGTCAGTGACTGTGTGACACGATGAACAAAAACATGCTTCTCCGGTGCGCACGCCGCAGGCCATCCCCAACTTGGTGGTGCGACTGTGCGCTCCATTGTTTGGTCTTGGAACGAATGCAAGCCTTCGTTGATAGATTCAAGTTCTTTTTTTTTTCCTTCTCTGAGCTTGCAGTTTGAGGGTTGCAGACAAATTTTTAGTTTCCAAAAAAATTTGTATAGTATCTATCATATCGAATCTTCGGACATATGCATGGAGTATTAAATGTAGTTGAAAAAAATAACTCATTACACAGTTTAACTATAAACGACGAGGCGAATCTTTTAAGCTTAATTAGTCTATAATTGGATATTAATTGTCAAATAACAACGAAAGTGCTACAGTACCAAAACCCAAAAAAATTCGCGAACTAAACAAGGCTTTAGTTGACCAGCAGAATGAACTCTTTCAGCAGGTAAGCTTTTTATCCAAACGGTCCTTAAATTTCTTTCCAATTTGTAAACATCTCATCCCTCCGTGCTACAATGTGCCATCGATTGTAATAGAAAAAAAAAATGTTGTTCTTTCTAAGGCGGAAATTGTGAATTAAATAAAGGCATTAAATGAAGCTTTTTTATTTATTTGTATAAACAAATTACTATACACCTGCACATTGGTAAACTGTTCCAACAGGCCTTTGCCCTCATCCAGGTATAACTAAAAGGTAATGATTGCTTTGACAAATTTATCTAACATTTACAAGCACTAGTAAAATGCACGTGCGACACGCATGTGTTTAACATAGTACTATATAAATCACAATGTGACAAAAAAGATCATATGGTTTTAATAACATATTATACTGCATAGGAGTAATGTACATTCGAAACAAATAGATCATGAGCATGGACGATGTAGATGTTACGTTGCTGCTGGTCCCAAGGACTATTAACTGCGTTGAGCTGTGACGAGCAGTGATCTAGCGTTTGCATCCCCGTCCCATCTGGCACGAAACAAATAATAAGTATAAGAAACTACATTGAATATTTATATTTAATATTTAAAAATTTAAATGATGAGAAAATTACTTACCCGGAGTCTGATGCATCTCCAAAGCTGTGTGGCCCATTTTCTTACAATAATACTCTCTTGATTTTGCATGCCTTCTTTCCTTTTCTTCTTCAGTAAGATCTGCATATATTTTTTCCTTGATGAACCTTATGCCATGTCTTTGACCGAAGGTGAAACAATATAACCAACATCCTACGGATGTGGTTTGAGTAAAAAAAAACTATGCAAGAAACTTCAAAACCACCTGACGATGCAGGTCGTTGCCTTGAATAATTGTAGTTTCGATGAAGCCAATCTTGTGGATCACCGTCGGTCGCACCGGACATTAAATCTACACGAATATTACAAACTTTTTAAAAGGGTCTGAACATGAAACATTTGCACCCGAATGTACTCTTACCATCCCCACCAAATGATGGTACATCAGTTGGGGCAGTACATGGATCAAGAAATTATGGAAAAAAAATGAAAATTAGTACATTGCATAAATCCTCACATGTGAGCTGGCATAATGTCAGAATATTATACCTTGTCTTATAACAGGTACGCATGAGCCGGAACCGTGATTATCTGCTACAACAGTCCCACCTGTTCAGAGCATCACCATCGGCGTCAGAATCTGCAACATTAGGTCCATGGGGGTGATGAAGATTCTGACAATGAATCACTATTGTCGAAGAACATGAATGAACAAAACTGATAGACAGTATATCACATCTTTGACTAAAACATGGTTCGCCTGAGGGGTACATGTTAATTTCTTTCGGTGGTAATACTCGTGTGCCTTTGCACGTTTCTTTCCTTTTTCTTCATCGTTCATACCGGCGTATCATTCTCTTCTCTTCTAAAGCATGCGCTCTTGGGAATCATCATTCACGTTTGTGGCACCTGCCCGCAATCAGGCATGCATCAATAAGATGGGGAAAATCACGATCCATTAACAGGTGTTGCATGGTCAGTTAAGTAGTGTACCTGATGATTCGCATCTAGATCTTTTTGAAGGAATTTGGATATTTATAATATCAGCAAGCCGAGGACGATGATCCATAAATTTTAAATGGGGTGTGTGGATCGCCAGCGGAGATGGGGTTGATGGGACGCCGGCGACGATGGGCGTGCTTTGGTACGGTGGGTATACGCGGCCGGGTAAGTTTTTGGTTGGTGAAAAAAGTAGCTCCAAAAGGGCAGAAGTATTTTCCTGCCATTAGTTTTTTCTTGTCTGCCAAAACTTTCTACCACTTCGAGCCTGCCATGTGGGGCCATCGTGAGGGGTATGAGGATATGTTTTGGGTGAAAAAAGTTCTCAATTGTTTTGGTTCTTTATAGTGTAGAGATAGATAGATTTGAAACTGTGCCATTTTCCATCAAACGAAAGCATAAGAAAAAAAGGCAAAAGATGCTGGGCATTGACTGAATCGTTTCATAAATTAATTCCAATTCTGCCTATCAAATTTACTCGAATCCTTCAAAGCTTGGTACAGGACCATACAACTCTCAGCTTGGTATAGGAGAGCCTTAATCGCCGAGGGATTCATTTTTTCTATTTGTATTAGTTCTGATTGAGGAAATGTAGATTTTTCTTACTACTACTGAATTTTTACCCCAAAGCAGGGTCATATTTAACTATTTGATTCATACATAGTGTTTAAGTTTTCGATTTCTTTTCCAACTTAATTAGAGGAATAAACATAAATATTGCCTACAATTAGGATGAACCTTGACACTCGAAACATTAGTTTTCAGTGGCTGTTCCACGATTTGTGCTTTGAGGGGCTCATCTCCCTTCTCCATACTCCACCCCTTTTCTTCTTTTTCTCTCCCTTCTCTCCTCTTCTTCTCCCTCTTTGGGGGAGGGGGAGGGGGGCATGCTGGATAGGCCAATCATTCTTCTGTTCTATGGTCTTCCGTCTGGTTTTATTGTGTGCGCTCCATTCAAATTAGTTTAGCTCAGTTAACCATTAGTCGTCTTTGCCTACTTAATTTCTACTCGGTGAGAATATGGACCTGAGTATTCTGACCGATGTGTGTGCGCCTTTAATTTTCTTCACGAGGATTCTAATTTGGTCCATATGAACGAAACACTCCTTCAATGATTCAATCCCATCCGCTTCCCAGTCTGAATTGCTTCACCCTCTTATTTTGTCCAAGAATTTAAGAGAAGACACCCGGCCCATGTTTCTTGGATTATTGTTATTATTTGCTTAAGTTAACTTTCATGTTGTTCCTTCTTTTGTGGATTATATGATATATATGGACACGGCTAACTTACGGCCGGCCGTAAATTAAACTACTGGTACGGCCGCCATCTGAGTTGGGGTGTGCATGCACGTGGGGAACAAAGAGAGTAGGACAAAGAGGATGCATGCACATATTTTTGAAATAAAAAACAATCATAGTTTCAAAACCGAGCATCGAAACTAAAATCCGATTGCACAGTTGTATTTATTTCAATTAATGCTTTCAAACAAGATCTCACACCACTATATTTTAATAATATACATTTTTTAGAAAAAAAATACTTTTTCATGTGTTCTAATTTGCTTACGATGTTTGCAAAAATTGCTTATGAATTTACATAATGTTGCTTCGCATGCCTAAGTTCAGTTAAGTGGATATTGGTGTTCATGTTGTGAAGATAGATTGTTTAGTATTATTAGTGGATAAGGGTAAACAACTTTGTTAAGTAGATGAATGTTGATTGCATGATCAATAATAGACAATTTTAAAATATTGGTTGAGCATTTTAACTAATTTATTTTTGCATTTTTCCATTGTACATAAAGCAATTTATATGTTCTAAAAAATATTGTCGAAATATATACAAGTGAGATCTTATTTTGAAGGTCTCGTCGAACAAGATACAATTGTGCAATCGGAATTTGAGTTTGATGGATAGTTTAAGAACTACAAGTTTTTTAAGTTTTAAAATTGTTTGCATGTGCTAATGTATCCTGCGGAACGGAAGGTTAATTTAAGCTATCGTACAATAGTGCAAACGTAAGACAAGCCATAATAAAGTCATTACATATGATTTTATTGCTCTGCCGCATGTAGTTGTTAAGTACATCAAAGTCCATATACTTTAGCCCATAAGGCCTATGAGTACTTTCTACATATACACATGCATAATCCCTAATGGGACAATTGTCTTCTGAAACTCCCAAGGTTAGTACCAGAACATAATGTCTACTTTAGCAAGCACATGTCTCATCTATTGTTTGACTACACCGTGTTCCTCTTTTCTTGAGATTTCCAGAAGAATTATTGGTGCCTACTTGCAGGCGGCACGATTATTGTGCCGGCCCTTCTCTTGGCCAATCGTGCAAGCTAAGCTCGCAAATGTTAGTTGGAGGCCACATGTGCCACATCAGCTCGACCGATCTAGATGCTTGTGGGCAGAGGGGATGCATGCATGCACGAGAGGCGTACGTGTGCACACGTAACCACAGCCATGACCACCTCTCTGGGTGTGTTTAGATCCGTGAAAATCCGGTAGAAAAGGTTACATCGGACACTGTAGCATATTGTAGCACTTTTCATTTGTTTGTGGTAAATATTATACTACTATAGGCTAACTAGGCTCAAAAGATTTTTCGATGCATGGGTCATTTGCTATATTTAATGTTTTTTTATTTATCTATATTTAGTACTCCATGCATGAGTCATTTGCTATATTTAATGTTTCGATGTGATTTCGATGTGATGGAAAATTTGGAAAATTTGGAGGAGTTCGGGGAAGTGAACACAGCCTCTCTCTCCGGTCCATAGCATCCACTACCTGGCTGCCGTACGTACCTGTCGATATATATGTCACCACCAAAACATTGGGACGCACTCCGACCTCATATCTAAAGCAGTAAAGCTTAATTTATTAGCTCCTTACGTGTAGCGTGGTTATCTTGTACATAGAATAA
Source organism: Panicum virgatum (assembly GCF_016808335.1). Classification (NCBI taxonomy): domain Eukaryota; kingdom Viridiplantae; phylum Streptophyta; class Magnoliopsida; order Poales; family Poaceae; genus Panicum; species Panicum virgatum. The sequence continues at coordinate 52,602,502 of NC_053143.1, read as the reverse complement.
AATTAATTAACTGAATTATTAGTATTATTGTTTGTACAACAAGATTATTCACTAGCCACATAATAAAAGCTCTTCCCCCCCCGAATTTCCTTTGCACATATGGTGAATAAAGAGATTAATTATTCTACTAATCCCTTTAATTTAAAACCACGCGAGCAGCACCGTCACAGGATGTTCCAGCAAAACATTGCTTCATGTCGCTGGAAACACGCTTAGCCTCATTAGAAAGTCGACCGCGGTACTCGCTCGGGGTACGACGGCTCCCGCCGTTATTCATTTAGAGGAAGCCACCTCGGTTTCACGGTCGAAAAAATATTCTTCGAACCCTGACTTCTCTGGCCGGCGAGGGAGATTTTTTTTTTAATCTCAACCTGAAATTCGCTCCCATCAGAAACCAAACTTAGAACCTGAAGAATGCTACCGGAGCCATCTAACTAAATCAGCTAGAGACCCTTTCGCGAGGCCTAGCTCAAAGGAAGCACATAATTTATTATTTGTTTGTCCCCAGTACAAATTAGGGCATCAAAATTGCATGGAACATGTCGCATACGGCTTATCCTTCACAAATCGAGCATCCGCCTCGCTGTGGCCGAAACGATTGGATAGAGCTCCAAATTGACCTCTGCAGGGCACGATGCATTCGGATCGAGGACAACGTGTAGACGGGCGTAGAGAGAAGCGGCGGGGAGAGAGCTGACAGGGTACAGACTACAGAGAAGGTATGGTCACGTTAGTCACGTGATGTGGACGGACGGCGAAAGCGGCGTCCGGAATTTTCTCCTCGATCTGCAATTGCAGCCACGCGACATACATGAGCACAGCGAGCTCCACCACAGAAACCTTCCAACATTATTCGCCGGCGACGGCGAGCTACTGCGGCTGCCCACAGCCACTACTAGTCATCGGCACAATTTTTGTGTGTGTGTGTGTCGCTCAAGTAGCAGCATTGCCCCCCGCCACCAGTCCAAATGCAGTACTAGCAGCCAACAATAAAAGTCAGGGGAGGCTGAGTGGTGGCAAGACGGGAGAGGGAGCCCAAACGCAAGGCCGACGCTGATCTGATTGGTGGTAAGACGCCCTGCCCGTTCCTCTCCTGCGATCTCCTGGATGGATGGCATCCGTTCCCTTTTTCTTTCGCCTCCCACTCCCGATTTCTTGGGCAACGTTTTTTGGCCTTTTTCTTTTCCATTCCAAGAAGTTGGGGGTGGGGGAGGTTTGTCTCGTCTATAAAAGATGCAATTTTTTTTTCTGAAGTAGTACCTGCCAATTCGGTTTCCCATATCTGCAGTCTCTTCGCCTCTATAGTTCCTCCCCCCTTCTCCCCGATCCGCAACATCTGCGCGGCGGGTGGCCTGGATTGGGCAGAGGAAGCAGAGCGCCGGGGGCCGCGCCGCCGGTGAGGGGGAAACGAAGGCTACCGAGCCGACGGCCTGGTTCCACGCGCCGCCGTGGTTTGCGGGGATTCCGGTCGCCGGCTGGACCATTGGTGCGCCCTTGCCCTCCTCTCCTGTTATTTTTTTTTCCTCGAACGCCCAGGACAACTGCGGATCAATATATTAAGAAGGAAGAAAAAAAACTTGCCCTCTCCTGTCACCCTCCATTGTCCTTCAGCCCACTGAATCTGCAGCTTTTGCCATGGCCAACATATATGCCGCTGGTGCCGCTCATGAGTCAATCCATAACTTTCTTGCCAATATTGCTGATGCATTTTTTTTAATCGTTGGCGATTGTTTTGCAACAGGGGCTGACAGCTAGCTAGGAAAGTATTTCCCAAAGTTGTGGTCTTTCGGCTGCAGCGCTCTTCAGGTGGTGTCAAACATTGTGATGGCGGGTGCTGATCCTCCATCTGCATGTGACGGCGCCTACCTGCTGTTCCATGGCGAGACCTTGCTTTCGAACGGTGTCCGCGCCACTCTCTACACGGTTGCGCTTGCGTACTGCTTCATCGGGCTATCCGCGATCACTGCCCGGTTCTTCAAATCCATGGAGCAGATCATGAAGCACTCCAGGGAGGTGGTCAGTGTGGACCCACACACCAACATGCCTGTTGTGAAGCAAGAGAAGGTGTGGAACTACACGATAGCGGACATCGCTCTCCTTGCTTTTGGCACCAGCTTCCCTCAGATCTCTCTGGCTACAATCGACGCAATCCGTAATCTGGGTCAACTGACAGCAGGAGGTATTGTGAATTAATTAATAATTGCGGTGAACCTTTGCAGTGTAACAATACTAGAGTGTAGCACACTAGCTAATATGGCATTTTCGATTTGCAGGTCTAGGTCCGGGCACTCTCGTGGGTTCTGCTGCATTTGATATGTTCCCAATACATGCTGTCTGTGTGGTTATGCCAAGGGCAGGCTCTAAGAAAAAGATCTCAGACTTGGGCGTTTGGCTCGTTGAGCTGTTCTGGTCTTTCTGGGCATACATTTGGCTGTATTTTATCTTAGAGGTATGCCATATGCCTCTGTTCCAAATAGGCGATGTTTTCACACTTCCCAAAAATGCACATCAAACCTACAGTCTCTATTATAAGTTTCAATAAGATTATAAAATTTATTCATGATGATTCCATACATCATTTTCATATGTCGAATTAGATATTCAAAAGACACTGGCATTGCAATTTCAAAAATTTCTACTGAATGCATAGCTCTGTTATGAAAGGACATGTAGTAACAATGAGTACTTTACACTGCATGAAGGTGTGGACACCTGGAGTAATCACCCTCTGGGAGGCCTTGCTGACAGTCTTGCAGTATGGATTGCTTCTGCTCCACGTATATGCGCAAGATAAGCGGTGGCCATATGTATCAATCCCTTTGTACGATCATGATCCCAAATACTACCTTCCCTTCACTAACTTCTCTTATGATCATGTACAAGTGTGCACATTGCTTATGTTTGTAATTTCAATTTGTTGCAATCAGTGTCAGAAGTTATAGGCCTGAAGATTGGGTTCCAGAAGAAAATGCTTCAGTTGATTATGACAACTGTGATGAAATTAGTGACACACTCCCTATAAGCGTTGACAAGGACATTCTGGATATATATGGCTCCTACCATAATGCAGGTATGTCACTTCCTGATTTTTTTATAGCGCATCACCAAATAGTCTGTGGTGTCGTCACAACTAGCTAGAGTACAAGGGATTGAATTAAGCATTTTATTGAAGTGCTACTTTATCTTGTATAATTGTAGTTTCAATCTAAGGTTATTTTTATGATTACAATTTACTTGTGAATTGGCACCCTAGTAGTTATGTGCAATGTTTGCATTCGTTACATTATTGCTCTTATTGTCCTCCCAGTGGAAGTTTGAAATATCATTATTTTCTAATATAATATTTGTTGACCATCATTTTGAAAATATTCGTTCTATTTTTAGTGAAACAGTAGGGGAATATCATTTTGGAACTAATTCCTTCTACGTTTTGGAATTTGGACACTTGTAGAGTATTGTAAAGTTCCTGAAAAGGATATGGAGGGATCATCAACAATGAATGATGCTGTGAAGAACACGCAAGAGGACACATCGTGGCTTTTTATATGGTGGCGACAGTTTCTCAGCGCTTTTAATGTAACTTAATTCAAACTTGCTCTGCCTGATATTTTTTTTCTACTGTTTGCATTTGGTTAAACATTCCTTGTGGAATACTTATTTCAGTTATTGGACAAATGTGGCTAAACTTTTAATATATGTTTTGCTGTCAGCATAACAATCACTGTACAAAAACTAAGTATGCTCAAAGCTTTTATTTTGCACACAATTGATAACAGTAATTTTTATGTGCTGCCAAGGTAAATTTGTTGCCCACTACCTTATTAAGCTGATATTTATTTATTTTTTGTACCCTGTTTTTCCAGATAACTTGGGCAAAATGCATCTTATCTCTAGTTCAATAAGACTTACATCTAAACAATAGCCATTTTGTCAATCTTCAAAATGCACCAATATTAACTTACACTTACCGAACATTTATTTGATATTTTTTGATTTACTAATTGATTTGGTGAACCTATGCAGTTAGAGAGCCCCGAGTCAAGGAAGATGGATTCCATCTACCTGAGGATCACCAGAATATTTTTCAACTTGCTCATTGTACCTTGGAAACTATTATTTGCTTTTGTACCCCCATATCACATTGCGCATGGCTGGATCGCTTTTATATGCTCCCTGGTTTTAATAAGTGGTATTGCTTATGGTGTTACTAAACTTACAGACCAAATAAGCTGCGTCACAGGTTAGAACATACCCCTACACAAATTTCATCATTCGATCTTCTGACCAAGATGTGGCTGCACTTGTTGACATGAAAAATTACTTTTTCTGTCCAGGAATAAGTTCATATGTCATAGCATTTACAGCACTAGCAGCTGGAACCTCATGGCCAGATCTAGTTGCTAGCAAGATAGCTGCAGAGCGTCAAGTCACCGCAGACTCTGCTATAGCCAACATCACTTGCAGGTTTATTTTGCACATTTCTTCTCCAATCAGTTCAATACATTTCTTAAAAAAAATGATTCCTCAAATTGGAGCTGAATAAACTGACAAAGTCCCTTGCTGCAGTAATTCGGTGAACATATATGTTGGCATTGGCATCCCTTGGTTGATCGACACAGTGTACAACTTCTTTGTCTACCAGGAACCACTGTACATAGACAATGCTGCTGGCCTGAGCTTCTCCCTTCTAATCTTCTTTGCAACATCGTTCGGCTGTATCATGGTTTTGGTTCTCCGTCGCATTGTACTCGGTGCTGAGCTTGGGGGCCCTAGGTTATGGGCTTGGGCGACATCAGTGTACTTTATGGCCCTTTGGGTTGTTTTTGTTGTATTTTCTTCTTTGAGAGTTTCTGGAATAATATAGGATGAAAACGTTGGTGGTTAATTTTCTTTTTTCTTTTTCATATTTGTTACTGTTTGTCTTCACATCCACACAGAAAGCGTGGAGGTGAAATTAGGAATTATAGTATAGATGCTTGATTTGTATAATGATTATTTAAGCCAAAAATATGTTGTATAGTTGAACAATTGTTGAATCTTAATTGTTGTGAGTGCTACTTGTATATAATCATACACCATGTAATATTGAGACTTATGTAAGTTGTGCTATAGCCTACCCCAACTTGCTTGGGAAAAAGGCTATGTTGTTGTTGTTATGTAAGTTGTGCTATCTTTGTCGATTGCCGTCTTTGCCGACAATACATTTTGGGCGAATACCACCAATGACTGTGTAAGGAGAAAAATAAGATTGAAGCCAAGTTTTCTTACTAAAATGCTAACTTCACTTTCAGTACAACTTTTCTAATGACATTTTCAGTACTGTTGAAAGCCTATAATAGTCTTCACTTAATCTAGCAACATGATTAATAATGGTGTAAGGACAAGAAACCAACATCGCGTGAAGAATCTCAATAGGATAGTAGGATACTATGCATCTTTGCTGGCTGCACAACTGGCATGGATATTTGCAAGTGTTGATGTCTCCTCTGTTATGCTGGTTGGATAACTGGCACGGATGAGAGTCAGGAACTGGCACTGATGAAGATTTTTATAGTAGGTATTTATGAATGGGGAAACATAGTTTCATACACACAAACTGATACACTTCTCAGACAGCACCTCTATGATCAACCAAGCCAGTTCTAATTACTTCTATTGATTGCAATGAACAATCATGTTGGCCTTAGTAGTTGGAGTGTATATAGATAGTCTTTAATGTCTTATAAACTATTATTACTACTATTCGTCTTTAATAGTCTGAAGCACTTAATTTTTTATTGAGTACTGAGTACTAGACTGTTTATATGCAAGATGTAAGTTAGAAAAGAGAAGTATATGTACGCTGTAAATGAACATGAGGAAAAATGTGATAAGAAAAAATCCATTAAAATAAAGGTTGTGTCCCAGAAGGAACAGCTCATACTACAGTTTTACCTGTATTCATGAAAATCTTAATATTACTCTGGATGTTGTCACTGCAAAGCGATGTTGCTCGTTCAATTTTTGTACATTTGAAGCTGACAATTTTGGAGAGTAAGAGGTAAAATGCTGCATTCAGATCATAGATAATTTTAAGAGTGTGCTTAGGGATAGATCTTCCATCATTATATTGTAATGTGGAAGAAACCGATAGCACTGGCATGATTTGTCTACCTTCAATATCTCATGGAAGTGGTAGCCAGCTGAACCAACATCACATTTTGCTAATAGGAGCGGAAATGAGAACATGTGTGGTATTTATTAAGGGATAGCATTCTGATGCTGCTTCACAAATTTGAGATGACCTTTTAGTTAGTCACCTAAAAGAGCTGAGGTATAATCATCATCTATTCCTTGCTTTGGTACACACGCAGGCCAAATGAATGGACTACTCTTGTTCCTACGAAAATAATTAAAAATTCTCAGATCACCCATTAATCGAGTTCATAATCACGAGAAAAAACATCTTCCATGTGACGCAGCATGATTGTGTGCCGCAAGAGAGTAAAAAAGAGTACCACGAGCAGAGAAGAACAGTACTGATGAGCGGGACTGCAAGAGCGGGACTGCAACAAATCTATGTTTGAATTCTGGCTCAGACAAAAAAAAAACAGAGTTCAGAAGAGAGAATTTTTACCGAATACAGTCGACAGCCAAACAGGCCTCAAATTCCAATCAATTATCACCCAATTACTACTCGAGGAACCAGTAGTTTAATGACCGTATGTGTGAGAACCGCCCAATTTGCACTCGGTTTAGGTGAAAATTATTGATTAATCCATTAAGATGAGAGTTAACATGTGTCCGTCTCTCGACACGCCACGTGTTAATTCTCATCTTATAGGCACTTAATCAACACAATTCACCTAAAACGATCGCAAATCCGGTAGTCCCGGTACGTGTGTGCCACATGCCCAGGATTAAGCACACGTACTGTTATACAAGCACGTACATTGCCGATGATCCACAATGAGCAATTTTACACACTTAATATTACAAGTTCGATATAGGTGGGTTCAACCTTCCTTTACAAGCCTTGAGCTCACGAACGGCATATTAAACAGAAACTTTAAAGTTTGTTGAATTTACATACTCTCACGGAACTCAATTACGATAAAAACATGTTAAGATGATGATGTCTTGCTCAAGGACACCATCACGGCCACAACGACCTACTCCTCCCCCGCACTTGGATCAGCGGGGTAGAAGTGACCGAACACCACTTCCGGCTCACCTGCAACTAGGTTTAGAAAGCAACCTGAGTACAAAAGGTACTCGCAAGACTTACGCGATTAAATAAACAAGGATCATGCAATGGCTCAAGTAAAAGCTTTAAGGTTAAATAATTATTGTATAAGCATGAGATCTTTGGACTATCACCTAGCAAAATTAATTAATGTTGTCCACCCCAGATAATTTTAGTTGGTTCAAAGCATGATATGAAATATAAATGATCATAGATGCGACATGAACCAAAACCAACATAACCGAAACTCTCTATGAGGAATTCGACGAACCAAGAGCTTGCTCATAACCGAGAGTGCGGTAATTCGAATTGATTAAGACCTTGCAATGGTGTACTACTTTACCCACACGATGCGATGACCATGCGGCTCACCCAACTGATCACGTCGGGCAAAGGGGTACTCACGTCAACCGTTCCCAACAAGGCTCAACCGTTGAGGGTACGCCTAGCTTGTGCGGAGAGTCACTTAGGTCCACCGGGACACCCCTAAGCCTCTCTACATAGCTCCTTGGCCACGCATTTAGGACCGGTCCTCAATGATCAAGTCAAAGGAGGTAATTGACTCATCCGTACCATTATTTGGATATGTGGTAGTACAGAAAGTTGCTCAAAGCCGATGGCATCCACAGACGGTCCTTAAACAATTCAAGCGGACTATGTCCATATGACTGCTTTCTCTAGGCCCTACCATTCCGCTCGAATCTCGGTACTACCACTCCAATATTACCCCAACGAACCAGTGCAATCAAGGATTATCGGCCAGTGTGATACTCCAAGACATTCCTTCCTAGCAAGCGATATAAGTATTCTAAGCAGGGCTAAGCATCTAGTCAAGTTAAGTAATTAATTGACTAACAAGTGGCAAGGACATGGATAATAATTCAAGGAAAGTTAATGCATGAAAGTAGGTACAAGAATGCAATACATACATACTATATAACCCAACCTTACCCAGTGAGATAACTAACTCAGATTAAATAGGAGCAAGGAATCATGCTTAGCTGTTTGTCTTGGTTAGCTTCGGGCTCGACCACGAACTGGACTTCGGGCTCAGGCTCAACGGACTCGGTGGGCTCCACAGGTTCGACCTCCGATGGTTCGGTCACTAAAATGCATGAAGTGATGCGTATGCATTAGATTGATGCCATGGATTATGCAAGAGGATATGGCATGAAGAAAGAATGGCACAAAATGTGATGATACACAATACAAACACATGCGACGACAAACGATCACCAAAGAACATGCGAGCAACGAACTAGAGCGAGAATTAAGAAATGACTTACACCACAAGCATAAATCATAAATTAAATTGAGCAGGTAGAGGACATTACAAGGAACTCATGAAAATTGGACTTGCAGTAAAAGGATTTTCCTAGAATTACTTACAAAAACAACAAGCTTCAGCTGTCCTATACAAGATAAATCAGAAAAGGTATGTAAACTTAACTAAACAAATCCAAGAAATTTACCACAGATACTAAGAATGAAAACAAAGCTAACAAAACTAGTTTCACCATTTTATCACTTTTCAGCAAAAAGTTCTACATTAAACCATTTTCAGACAGAGCAAATAGAAACACACTAAAACCTTAATACACAGCTAGGAAATGTATGAACAAGTTGTCACCACTGGAAAGAACACTTCGCAAGAAGTCTAGCAAAATTTTGTTTGACATTTTTAGAGCAGAACTCGAATAACTAAGCGTTAAACTCGCTTTTGAAAGATAAAACTATAAATAAATCTACGGCAAGATAACATGAAAAACAATATTTTTTCTAAGTAGATCCAAGCTAGATGAATACAACAAAACAAGTTTCACATTTTTCTGAGCTATACACGAATTTCTATGGATTTTGCAAAATTGCTGCTCAAACAAACACACTTGAAAACGCTAGATCCACCAAAAACAGCCAGCCCAGAGGCTGATGAGCGGGCCCCACGGGTCAGTGGCCCACCCAGGCTGGGTCAAGGCAAGGCCGAGCCTTGACCGTGGCGTGGGCGCGGCCATGGCGTGCGGGCGGCGGGCGGTGCGGCGAAGCAGGGCCGGAGAGGAGCAGGGAAGGCGCGCACGGTGTGTCCCAGGGGGCGGCGAAGCTCACCAGCGGCGGTGCGGGCGGAGAACGGCGACGAGGGGGCGGCGCGACGGCGCTGGGCGGCGGCGGGCGGAGGCGCTCGTCGGCGGCCCTGCACGGAGGGGGAGGAGGCCGGGTAAGGAGGGGAATCGAGCGAGGAGAAGGAGGAGATGCTCCCCATGTGAGGAATCGAGGGGAGGTTCACCGGAGAGGACGAATCAAGGCTGGCAGCGGAGCTCCTCGCGGCGGCGTCAATGGAGGTCGGCCAGTGCGGAGTCGATTCCGATCGGGGTTGGGTTCAATCGAGTTCGATGAGGAACGAGGGAGGTGGAGGACAAGGCGGGGCAAGCTCTGGCCCGCGGAATCGGAGGACGGCGGCGCGACGTTGGTCAGGGCGGCGACAGAGCAGCTCTACTCGGCTCGTGCACGAGGAAGAAGAGGAGGAGAAGGGGAACGCGGCAGAGGGGATAAGGTCGACGATGACGGCTGCGGATAAGGGCGCGCGTGCGGAACGAGGATCGCCGATGCGTGTTATGAGGATGGACGCCGGCGAGGCCGACACGCGGCACGCCGCGATGTGTGCCCTGCACGCTGAGGCAGAGCAGCGGCGGACCGTCCGCTGCCCAAACTTGGGGTCTTGACTGTATGATGATACATCAACACGCAAGCATCTAGGGGCAAAAAAGTAGAGTAGAGCAGCAGATATCGATTTTGTTAAAGAAAAAGCAGAGTGCAATGGATGGTGTCAGAGTGTACACTAACGCTTGCATCAACCCTGAGCTGCCAGCCATCAGCTCGACTCGGCTCCAATGGTCACGGATCGCGCTAAGGGCTGAACGGGTAATAGGCGACTGGAAGGATGGCGGCGACGCCGGGCGGGCGGCGGAGGGATGGCAGACGGCCAGGAGGATGAGCTGATTCAGGCCCGGGACATACATGCAAATATTAGGGGTTATTTGAAAAACGTAGAAGACATACTCATACAGTCTTTCATTCTGCAGTCTTTGCTGGAGAACAGAATTAGGAAAACTAATTCAGGTCTGAATCTCGGATCAAAAGTAGCAACAAGAACTCCTGTGAGTTTAGTAAAAAATAGGAAAACAGAGAAATTAATTTGGTTTGGGGAAGTACAAAGCCAAAAAACAAAGATGCGACAATATCAGTGCATCACTTAATCTCTGAAATTCTAATTACTACTTCCAAGAGCACCCAATGGATTCGTGATGTACCGCCATTCCAAACACTGTCCTTTGTGTCAAGCAGAAGTTGCCAACTTGCTATACCATTTGATGGTAGGTTGTTGAAGTAAATCACCAAACAAGATTTTGACACACGATTTTTTTGCAATAAATTACTCCATGTATCATGTTTGCAGTTATCTTGTAAATTAACATGATTTTTAGTTACTAGTCCAAAGAGCTGGGCCCATCATCTACTGATTGTTTTGTTGCCCATGGAGAACGTATGAACTATGAACTGCCTAATTAAAATTTTCCAAGGAAACCTTTGAGTCATAATCTTGAGCAAAAACATCTTTCATATGACATGACATGATTATATGATAAGAGTTAGAAGAAGAGGGCCACCGGCATAAAAGATCAATAAGGATAACAGAGTTCTATGCAATGCATGTCTGAATTTTGGATAAAATTGACATCCCTACTCCTTCCGCGGCCGGCTCATCACGAAATTAAAGTTGCACGAGATGTTCCTCCACTCTGATTCTTCCTCATATTTAGAGCCTGCAACTAGCAGATTCACAAATTCAGCGATATAAGGTCAATTGAATGGTCCGATAGCTCCATTTGTTGTAAGAGTAAGCGAGCGTTGCTTCCTCTTCATTTCAGGGGACGCCTTTCTTTGCTGCCGAGCAATGTAAAGCATGGGCATGAACAGTATCACTGCCGACCTGCCACTGTGGCGGCTTTGGCCACTAGCGGGTCTGCCGCATTATGCTGGTGACAGTGAGATCTTTTATTGGAAAGAGAGGAAAGGGCTTTAGCAGAATGGTATCTAAGGGATGGAGATCAAATTCCGTTGGTAGTGAAGGATGACTTAATTTTTTATGGCATAAAAGATATCACTATAAATTTGAATGGCACAGAGAGAATGGACTCCTGTACAGACAGCTGAATAGAAACATCTCTTGTAGCATAGTCATCTCCCACGGTGTTAAATGTCTCGTTGAGGAAGTGCATAGTAGTCGTGGTAGTTATTTGCTTATCTCCAATATCCTATGAGATTTAAGGGTAAAGCAGAGATGTATTTCAAAACTAGGGCCGTATGCCCAGATTCGTGTCCATAGAAGTGCAAGGGTATTTAAGCACTGTCATAAGGAAACCTATGGATTTTTCTTTCTTCTCCTCATCGTAAGTGCATGATGTAGTCAGTCATTCAGAACAGCTGATCAATTGGTCGTCTACTGTTTACCTGCTACAAAATCCACCGTGTTTAGTTCGCACCAGTAGCCAACTAGCCATATGCATTTGTATCACATCAATCACACGTACGTATGATCGATCTTTGAGGTACTTTGTTCGAGACTTGAATGATGAAGATTCTTCAGGAAACAACATGGGTTCTATCTTCCTTGCTTGTTGAAGGAAAACAATGGAACAGACATGGGAAGACACAGATGCTAGCTAGAGATCTTCTCTTCAATTCAGTGGCTCCTGAAGCAGTTGGCACCGGATTCGCCTGGCAATGATGCTTGTCTGAAGCTTCCTTCCACATCGGATTCGGATCAAATGACCAAAGAAGAGCTCTGAAGCTGGCCGGCGATCTGAAACTCCTACATTGTTCTCGACTCGGTGAATGCGATGGTGAGGCTGCCATTTGCCAGGCGGCCATCGCCATCCATCGATCGTTGGGGCTCGCTGCCGCATCGCGCTCTGCTCCGGCAGACTTCGACCTGGCCCCTCCGCCATGGCTCCTTGCAGCCCCCGCGCATGACCAGCGACGACGACCAGCTCCCCTGCTGCAATTCCCGACCGATCCTCGTCCGCCCATCTCCGATCCAACGGCTAATATGACCCAAGGGGTGGCTGGTATTTCAATTACCGTCCACCCAGTTGGCAATTCAGCCACCGTCCACCCCTGGTCGCCGCGATTGCGGCGCCTCTGCTGGCTCTCAGCGGCTCGCCGGAGCGCCACCGCGTCGAGGGGGTTACTCTCGGTCATGTCCCTCCTCCCGGAGACCTCCATTCTTGAATCGAGTGCTTGCATTGCGGCAGCCACGAGCCCACGGCTGCCCGGCGAGCTGAGGACCAGTGGTGGTCGCGCCCAGGTTCTGATGAGTGATTGACAACCGTTGCATGTTGATGCTTGCCTTGGTTGTGAAGTGCAGGTGCAGGGTGCGATGTGACGGTCGACGGCGCGAGGTGAAGGCCAAGTGAAAGATTCGGGAAAGAACGCGAGTAGACTTGGGCCGAGGGACCCGAAGATGCCGGGCGGAGTCACGGGCAGCCCACATGGTACACAGATCGACGAGGAAGCATGAAGGAAGGATGCGGCGACGTGGGCTGAGTCGGCGAGGACGATGGCGAGTCGAATAGACGGCCCGTGCGGCGGGTGCGCGCGAACGACTCGAAGGCGTCAAGGCGCGGCGGGAGGTCCGACACGTGCCGGTATCAGAGAGGTTGCGTGGCGGCCAAGCGGAGATGGGCGGTTTCGATGGTTTGGGCCTCAAAACCATCAGCGGTGGCTAGTTTCCTGGTTTCGGCCGCAAAATCGGGGGGCGGACTTGGCGCGGTCAAGGTTCGGGCGGAGGGCACGCGGCATCTTCTTCGAGCTTGCTTCGAGGCGAAGGGAAGTCGAAGAGAAGCTGTGCCCGTCCGATGCGTCTATAAAAATCTGGACAATTTTGCTCCTGCTTGTGCGTTAAATATGTTTAATAGTCTAGAAGTAGTTTAGTCTTTTTAGTGGAGGAGTTTGGGATAAGAAACAGAGGGCTGTGACCCTCTCCACCGCTGTTTTTTTTTTTCATTCCTGTCGCCCCCTTCTCTTCCCCTTTCTACTCTACTTCTGTCTAGATCTAGAGTTTCTCCATGGATTCTTGAAATCTTGGACTTGAATTCAATGGGAAAGGAGGCCCAACCCTCCTTGTGCCATCGGAGCGTTTGATTTGCTTTAAATCGTGCTGTCTTGTTATCGGAATTTTGTTTCCCCCGTTGTTTTGTTTTTCTGTTCTTCTTCGCAGGTTCGTCGGGGCGCAAGGGGGAGGCCGCCGGCTCCTGCAGCCGCGGCCAGGGCGGCCTGCGCGCGCTGCAGAGCCCAGGCGACGACGGCGTCCCTGTGTTGGACTCTGCTCACGGGACTCGATCTGGCTTGAGCAGGTCGCGATGGCAGCCAAGGCCAGAAGCAGGCAGCTACCGGCCTTGGCACCAGGCGCGGGGATCCCAGCGACGTCCTAGGTGACCAGGCTTGGCAAGGCAACAGGCACGCAGGGCAGCAAGCTGCGTTCAGGAGCAAGCGCTGTCAAGCTTCCTGCCAACAAAGCCTGTGCACGTGCATCAACAAAATTGTTCTTTTTTTGGCCGGCTGCTAGCACAAGCTAATTAGATTTGTGACTTCGTGATACTTGTATTCGTGTATGTTTGGCTCTTGATTGTGTTGCAGGCATGGCAGCAAAACCCAGCACCAGAAAGCTCGTCCCGGATAGCAGCATCATCACTATGCACACAAGATGCTCGGTAAAATGCCCCGGCTGATTAAGAAACGATGTGAGCTGTGTCTCCCTCTTCTTTTCGTTCACTAGGCTTTTGTTTCCTGTTTTAGGTTGTGTTAATTAGTTTTCCTTTTGTTTAGTGTTTTCTTGTCCCTTGTTAGTAATTCCTTGTTCTTGCTCAATTTAGTCTTATCTTGTTAATTAGCTTTTGTTGGAGCTAAATTAAAGAGAAAAGCAAAACAAAAATTAGTTAGTTAATGATCTTGCTTGCTAGTGTTTATTTCATGTCCTTCTAGTTTTCTTTAACTATGCACTAACCCCTCTGCTCGAGTTCTTGGAGTGGCTTCTTCTCGGTGGTTCAACTTTGCTCGGTTTTCGTGAATTTGCACAGCTGATATTTTCGAGTTTCTCACCGCTTTGCTTTCGCGAGCGTGTTCTGATTCCAGTGAGTTAGGTGCTTTAGGGACTTTTTCTCTCCGGTTTTTTGAAATTGGATTTGAGGATCCCATTCACCCCATTCTGGTCGCCTGTTCGGTCCTTCATAAGTGGCCATGGCCACGCGCGCGGCATCAAGCTCCGCTTCATTCTGGACAATATGGACAATATGGACAATTGGCCGACGAGGCGGCGCAGCTCGAATGTTCCGCCGGCCGGAACTTCTCATGCACACGCACGCGCTGCAGTTCGCTGCCGTCTCCTGCTCCATGTCGATCGTCGCCACCGGCGGCGCGATTGCAGGCCATGGAAACAAGATCTTGTGACGCAAGATTTACGAATGCGACGGCGAGGCTGCCGCTAGCCCGGCGGCGACCTACACCGGCGGGGCTCGCAATCGGGATCCTTTAGCTGCCGCGGCACGCCCCGCGTCACGCCGCCATGGTGTTGCCGCCGAGCTCCCGTGCCTGCCTGACGAGGGACGATAGAGGATGCCAAGCTCTGGGACTGAAATACGCGGCCGATCTCGCCCGCACATCTCCCATCGGACGGCTGTCAGTTACCCAGGGGGTGGACGGTATTTGAAATACCGACCACCCGGTCGGCATTTCAAACACTGTCCACCCCCGTCCTCGCAGGCACGTCGCCACTGCTGCTCTCCGCGGCTCGCCGGAGCGCCACCACGTGCCCATGAGGCCATGACCAGCGCGCGGTACTCTCAGCTCTGCTTCTGCCCGTGTGCGCCTCGTCGGCCTACGCCATGCTGTCGCCAGGCCCGGCCGGGGGGGGGGTGTAACACCCCGGTGTTAATCTTGACGCTAATATCGTGCTTAATCGCTAATTAAGGCTAATCACCGTCATTAGCGCTAATCGAGTTCGTATAGTAAACATCGACTTAGCTACGTTTGCTCTCGTTTTTCTCCCTAATCCGAGCTCCAAATCAACTTTCGCCCAAAATGAAAGTTGTAGATTTTTTTTCCTCTACAACTTTTATTTTGACCAAATTTCATGTTCCCATATGAAACTTTGAGTTTTGGATAGTCAAAGTTGAGTAAAAAATCGGTCAAACGATCACTGTTCTCCTGTGCTCGTTACTGTACGCGCTCGACGCCCATACCGGCGCCTGGACGCCGGCGAGCTCTCCACGCGTCGAGCATCCCGGTGAACCTCGCCCTCCACGCGCCGCCCTTATCCTTCGCGAGCACGGGAAGCTTCTCCTCCCTTCCATCCCCTTCTCCTTCCTCACGCACACACCGAGCCGACGCGAGCAGAGCTCGTCGCGCCGGCCATCCCCTCGCCGCCCCGCTCGAATCCTTCGCGCCCGAGCTCCCTAGCTTCACCCTTTACCTCCTCCAACCATCCATGAGCTCGATTGAGCCCTACGCCGGCCGAATCGAGCTCCAGACCGCCGGCCGCCTTTGCCATCCTCGCCGGAGCTCCGCCCTCTACGCCGATCTCCACTCTCCGGCCATCCTCCGCCCGATTCGAACTCGTGGTGAGCTTCCCAGCAAGCCCCTCGTGCTCCCCGGCCCTTTTTCCCCTTGAAACTAGTGCTGCCACCGCCGGTTCGCCGCCACGTCGCCGTGGGCGCTCTGCGCGCCGCGCGCGCACGCCGCGATGCCGACCTGCGCAGGGCCCCATGCCCCCGCCGCGCGCCCCGGGGCCTCCTGCCCGCCCTGGCCGTGGGCCAGCGTCGCCGTGCCGCCGGCCGGCCCCCGCCGGCGGGGAACGCCGCCGCCGCGGTGCGCCCGTGGTCATGGCCACGGCCATGGCATGTAGCAGGGGAGCTGGGCTCCCACTGACATGTGGGGCCCGGCTGTCAGCCCCCTTTAGGGTTTTCTTTATAATTTATTTCGGTTGAAAACTTTGAAAATGTGTAGAAAAATATAGAAAAATGTGAAAAATTCAAACTAAATTTTGTTGGTTTGATTAGATTATGATCTTCAGAGGAAAAATACTCATGCATGTAAAATGTCAATTTTGCCCCTGCTAAAATTTTGATTTGTATTTAAGCTAGTTTATTTTATATCAGTTGTTCTATTGCTCTAAAAATTATGAAATTTTTACAGTAGCTTACTCTTCACTTGTGTAGTTCACTGAAAAATTTTCACATGTAAAAGCTTTGTGTAGGTTGCAAATCTTTGTTGTGCACATTTTATGTGGCTAGGGGCAAAATAAATACTTTCTTTTTGCGATAAAGGCTAATAAAATTTTTCTTGCATGTGACACCAATGTATTTCCATGCTAGTAAAATTTTGTTGCTTTATTCATGCCTGCAAGTTGAGTTCTTGCACGTGTTTCGCTCCTAGCCGCAGTTTTCCTTTTTGCGCTGCCAAATAATCCTTCTTTCGGTAATATCATTGCATCATGAACACTTATATCATTTCATTGCACCATTTTAAGTATTGCACTGCATCCTTTTTCATACGTGTAGACGCCGCGAACGAAGCCGTCTACGAGCTAGTTGCTGAGCCGGTCCAGGAGCCACCAACAGGAGAGCAGCAGATCGAGGAAGCCGTTGAGCAAGCTCCGGAAGACGTTGTTAACCCCGCTGACTTGCAAGGCAAGCCTCGAAGCATAACCCTTACTTTAAATTTACAAAGTGTTATTAAATTATGTACTTGTGCATTAAGTTTCTAGGTGTTGTATGGAACCCTAGATGCATAATCCCTAGATTACTCCAGTGTCTCTACTAGTATGTGCAGGACGATAGCACTGCTATGCGTAAATAAGATTCGGTAGAAGACGGGTGATTTCCTGTCACCCGCGAGATACAGGGTAGTTATTTCAGAAGGTTATGGGAAAAGAGTACTGTATGATTGAAAGTGGAGACCGGGTGGAGGAAAGTTGGACATGACAATGGAATAAAGGAAAAACCGAGACTCCACCTGTGTCGATTGAGGACCGTACCGTTGTTGGCACTTTTGATCGAGGATTGAACAGTACTAACCACATGCCGGGAGTATGAGGTAGTCGAAACCGGTAAGCTAATTACATAAATTGTGTCGAACTCTGATTCTCGACCTGCGGTGCTGGGTAGGGATGATGGATGGTGAAGTCGTCCATGGGTTCACCGGGTGTTCGCACGTGCGGGGCTCATCATCCGGGTGCTGACGGGCTTGATTTAGGCTTCGGGGTAATCGTGGGAACGGTTGCTCGGTGTGACTCGACGAGGTCGCACTTGGCGTGTGAGTTAGGTCCACCTTGCAAGGTTAAATCGGATCGATTCGCCGTGACTCGTGGATATAAGAACCTTGATCTCTCTGTCACATCGTAGTAAAGAAGTGGAATGAGATTGGAATGGAAATGTTGAGTTGTATGTTACTAAAAGGTAATATGATCAACCATATATGCTCTAGAGAAATAGGCGAACCTAGTTTGTAGCTATCAAATCAATTGGAGCTAAAATATTGAAAGTAAGGATTCAGTATTAGTAGCTTTTCCGCAAAACAACTCCAGAGCCAAAGAGCTTTGCATGGCTAGGTAATGGGCTAATTATACCCATAGACGGGTAAGTCTTGCTGAGTATTAGAGTACTCAGGGTTTTGGTTGTACCCCTTCTGAGCAGGCTGTGTTCCGGAAGACTTCGAGGAGATCTGTGCGTCTTGGATTGGTCAGCCTCTTCCTCCGGGTTAGACTATCGAGTGGGTCCCGTCTTCTCCATGAAGTACGGGCAGATTGGCCTCACATCAGTGGGCAAGATGTGAAGCTCGTCTTTTGTCGTCGATGGCAGTGATCGTATTGTATTTTGGGTCTCTGTTTTAAACTCTGTTTTATTTTCGCGGTGTTTGAACTCTGATGTTTGAAATGTAACCCTGGATTGTAAAATTTTATTGTAAATTATTTCGGAAGCCTGTGTTAATCTCTGTTTGTAAATTAATTTGAACTTTGCTTTTGCTTGTAATCACCTGTGCTTGTCTTTTGGCGAGAGTTCCCGTGTAACCGATCCTGGTTACAGCAGGCAGTATGGGTGTACTGGTTGAGTGCAGAAGCTGGGGTTTAAGCTTAAGTTGTTAATTATGGCACTTGACCAGTATTATTTGAACTGTTCTGTGACAGCTGGTATCAGAGCTAATTGCACTGGGGGGTGATTATTTGAGTGCTTAACTGCGAAACTTTTGGGTTTTTCGAAAAGTTGACACTAGATGCGCTAAGGAATAGGATAGATAGTTCGTATGCCCTAATTATGAGTTATAAGTTAGGAGACATCTAAGTATCTATTTCATTCCAGCACTTCCAGCATTTACTTCTCGTTAAACCTTACTTTTGAGCACAACTCTTATTCTGTAATGACGCACCTACGCAGAGGTAAGCAAGGTGAGTATTCTGTAATGAGCAATCGCTGGCGAGATAGAGTGAGGGAGAGAGGGAAAACAAGGGGGCTACCTTGCTCACCTCAAGGCGGAGCTCCGGCGGCGGTTTGTGGCGAGCAGGGAACAACGAGGCGGCGGATCGACGACAGTGGCGTCGGGTCGGGAATTGCGGCGACAGTGCTACGCGGCGAGAGAAAGAGAGCGAGGGAGAGTGCAGGGGAGTGATTCCGAAAGGAGGAGCGGCTCGTGCTTGTCCTTTATAGAGGGAAGGGAGAGGAGGGGTGGAGGGGCGGCTCGTGCTTGCCCTTTATAGAGGGAAGGGAGAAGAGGGGCGATGACGTTCGGGTGGCTGTGCTGGGCCAGGAAGGAGATGGGCCGAGTGCAGGAAAAAGAAAAGGAGAGAAAGCAGGGAAAGGTGGGCTGGGCCAAAAAAAAGGGAGAGGAAGAGAAGTTTTTTGTAACACAAACAACATTTGAATAAAATTATTTTGAATTTAAAACAAATTTAAATTTTGGGTGTTACACCGCTGTGAAGGACCAGGACGGATGACCAGAGAGGAGGGAGTGAATGGGAGACCTTAAAGCATTCTCCTCGATGAGAACAAGACCTATGTCCCAAATTTAATCCGACACGTCTCTCTTCTAACCGCCAAGGTGACACGAGCCAACTCGTGACGAGCTCACTCTAGCAACGGTTAGGAAAAGCTCGACGCAAAGCGGACACAGAAGATTAGTCGAAACGCCAAAAGCTCGACACTAGCGGAAGCAAACAACTCGAGCAAAAGCTACCACAAAAACTTCACTTGATTAAACATGTGCTGAATCACCAAGGATTAGCCGAATTCAAAGTCAAGCGGAAGCACAGCTTATCAAAAAAGCCAATCAAGAGTCTCACTAAAAAGATTAGAACTAAACCGCTATAAAAGAGTCCTTTTAATTAAGCATTCAAAGACTAGCAACAAGAACTAATGAAGTAAGCATGCAAAAGCTAACAAAAATATCAAGCACAAGAGTTCATTTAGTCAGCAAGCTAATTAACTATATGATTGACCAAAGCATGCAAGCAAAGATTAAACAAAATAGCACCGAAGGAATTTAGTTAGCTAACCAATCAAACCTGATTGCTGCAGCAGGCCCTTGGCCTCCGATTGGCCTGCAGGTGCTGTCGGCCTGCTGGCCATATGGGCCACGTGCCCTGTGCTGGCTGGGCTGGAAGCTCCGAGCCAGCCTGCTCGCCCGCGCTAGGCCGCGGGTGGGCCGTGGGCGCTGAGCCGGCCCGAATGAAATTCGAGCCATAGGTCCGCAGCTCCAAGGATTAACAGATCCAAAAAGAAGTTTGTGAAAAGATAAAATAGGATTCGTGAATCGAAAATCACACCAAAAATACACGAAAAATGCCTAAAAAGAAAAGCACTTGAGATTACACATATGGACATGAATTTTATCTTCGATTACTCCACGGGGTCCGATTACACGCCACTCTTGAGCACAGACAAAGTTAAGATGACAAAAAAAATCAAAACAAATATTCACTCTTCTCTCTCAAACTCTAGGTCTCAAAAACAAGTGAGTGGACCTCCAAATGAGAGATAGCCATAGAGGTGGGTTGCCTACACAACCCCTACACATATATAGGCATATGACCAAATGACCAAAATGCTCTTACATGAAGCTGTTATCGCCATAAATTAACAGGTTAATTAATGGGCCGCGAGTGAGTTGGGCTTAATGAAGAAATTAAAGCAAGCTTACGAATCGGCTCCTGCGTGAGCGTTTGGGCCATGTGGGCCATGTATCCTTAGATTTAGTTCAGATTGAGTTAGAGTCCGATATGGACACGTTAGTTTAAATTGTTTTCCAAGTCTCCGGACTATAAATATGTACTCTATGACATTTGTCAAAGAAAAACGTCATCACGTTTCGCAAACAACAACTCTTGGCGCACCGCCATCCCTAATTCTAGGGTTTCATCCAAGTAAGCGCCATGCTGCCCTGATCGCTTCTTGCGATTAGGGCAGCGTTGTTCTTGCTTTTACCTTGGTATTACTCGTACTGAAGCGTTGTTTATGGCGAGTAGTACTAGTTATCCTGATTTTCGTAGCATGAATTTTAGTAGATTCATTGTGCTTTTGTTGCCTATCATCTACGAACATCATGTCATCTCTGCGCGATCATGTTTTAATCTTATACTAATTCTCGTTGCATAGGAATTAGTCGCGTAGAGATGACACCCTGCTTCTTTTGAATCTAGTAGATCTAATCTGTTATGGTTTGTTCTTATACTTAAGAATTTGCTTAATATCTGCTAGGTTAGGCCTTGCAAACGGGTTGGATGATCTGGCGACGTATTAGATGCTTTGCTTTGATCTTAATAAGGATTGATCCGAGAATCGGCTTTCGCTTATTCTTATGCCTCTTTTCTGGTTAAGGCTTGGTTATCTATTATGCTTGTTAGGCCTAATTACGTGTAGAATGTTCCTATCTAGCAGTGAAGCTTTTATCGTTGTGGATTAGATTAGCTAGATTTAATTGAAGCAATTTTGTAGTTATTTGCTTTATCCAATAACATCTGGATATGCATATCCAATCTGACACCGGGGCTCGATCGGCTCTTTAAAGCCGATGCAAGAGTCGTCCCGGGGAGCCGACCACGGCTCGGACTTATGTTTCACGTGTTTGTGTATGCAGGCAAATCGTCGCAAGCACGATCGCACCTTCCTGATCGGGTATAGGTCAGGTGGCACGCCCTGCGTCTTAGAAAGCCGCGGCGTGTGCCAGGATTGCGGGCCGTTGACGAGGGAGCAGTGCCTGCTAGCGCCCCGGTGACCTCCCGGCTCTTCGTGTTGCCTGTCGCTACTCGCGCGGTGGGTTTTGACCGACAACACATTCTGACACGCCCGGTGGGATACTCATCAGCAACAACGCCCACCGCAGTGATGACAAGACCTCAGGACCAAGCACCGATTCCGCCGGTCACCAAACCTGTCACGTATGAAAAGCTGACTCCAGAACACAAGCAGAAATACGATGAGGTCAAAGCTCAGTTCGAAGCCGATCTCATCGCCTCTTTCGAGAGGACCCGCAACCACGGCATCAGGTGGAAGGGGTTCTCACCTGAAGGTGCTCTCGACAATGTTGACTTGTCCGTACCATCAGAGGAGCGCACCAGAGCCCTGCGCCAGGAGATGAACTACATGGTGGCTCACACGCTTCATTGGCACTCAGAGAGCCTGTTGAATGAGCTCGAGCGTGTGGCACATCGTGTCGTTCAGGAAGTGATCAAGAACCAGTACTCCCCATCGGGACCAATCCTGGGGAGTCACAGGGGAGAGGCCTCACTTCAGTCTAGGCCACCATTGCCATACTCGCTCACAACCCCAGGACCGCAAGGTTCGCCGATCTACATCGTCTACAAGATTGGCGGTGACCCTGGAGAAGGCCAGTTCCTGAGCGAGCCTCCTAAGGAGATCCCGCACGGCTACACGTGCGTGTACATACCTGACATCATCAGTCCGACGCGTGTGGGACATCTGGTGGGTACAGGAGCTTCAGGGGCAGATGCGGAGAAACAGGCATGGCTAGCGAAGTATGCTACCGGGCCGAGTGCTGAGCCTTCGGCCCCAGGAGTTCTGAGTGTGGAGCAGGTCAGTGCAATATTAAGGGACCAGTTTGGCATCCTGCCCAAGAGAAAGGCGATCGGCTATTCTAAGCCGTATCCAAGTGATTACGACTTGATCCCGTTACCACCCAAGTATCGGCTCCCGGAGTTCACCAAGTTCAGCGGTTCAGAAGGGGCCAACTCTATCGAGCATGCGAGCCGATACCTAACGCAGCTCGGAATGATCTCAGTGTCGGATGCTCTAAGGGTCCGTTTCTTCTCCCAGTCTCTTACGGGTTCAGCCTTTGGGTGGTATACGTCACTGCCCCCAGATTCGATCCGCACCTGGAGGCAGCTGGAAGAACAGTTCCACACCCAGAATCATTCAGAGGCTGCTGAAGCCGGGATTGCTGACCTAGCCCAAGTCAAGCAGAAGCGAGGGGAAAGTGTGTCGGAGTACGTGCAGCACTTCAGAGAGGTTAAGAATCGATGCTACTCATCGCGCATCACAGAGAAAGAGGCAGTCGATTTGGCTGTCCTGGGGCTCGCTAAGCTGATCAAGGATCTGGCTTTTCAGTTAGAATTCACCTCTCTGGCGCATATGGTACAGAAGCTCACGACGTGTGAATACTATCACCCTGATTTGTACCAGGAAAAATTCAAGCGCCATGTGAATATGGCCCAAGCAGATGATTCTGATGATTCTAGCGGGGAACAAGAAGTGGCTATGGCAGAGTGGATCCGGGGGGCAAACCCCGTCCCGTGCAAGTGGGTCAAACAGAAAGGGCTTGTGAAGGGCTTTGATTTTGACGTGGCCAAGGCAGAGCAGATATTCGACTTACTGCTCAAGGAAAAGCAGTTAAAGCTCCCAGAGAATCACAAACTGCCGACGACGCAAGAGTTGCAGGGGAGGCTGTACTGCAAGTGGCACCACTCGTTCACCCATGCCACGAACGACTGCAAGGAGCTGCATCGGCAGATCCAATCGGCTATCGAGCAAGGCCGGTTAATTTTGGCCCAACACACGATGAAGGTGGGCAGTCAACCATTCCCACAAGCTAATGTGGTGGAGCTGTCGGATTTTAGACCCGAGGGCCAGAACTTGGCATTCCAGATTAACATGGCGGGACCCATGCGCCGCCGTGACGAGCAGAGGAAAGAGGCCGCTTCTGGCAAATGGCCCCAGGATGAAGACGAGCCGGAGCAGCAGCATGTTACTGAAGAACAAGTGCGTCACATCTGCAATCAACTCCCAACTTCCAATCGGCTTCTGGAAAAATACCAGTATCAGTACAAGTTGCGCCGCCGATATGAATCGGAAGAGCAGGAGTATGAGCACCGCACAGGGAGGACGCTGGGGAGGCGCCAGGCTATACGCGACCACTGGCATTGCCCATTCTTCAGGTACTGTTGGAATTCCGGCATGAGCCGATTGCCTACTATCGATGATTGCTTGGAGTGCAGGCCTCGGGGACGCCAGCCAGGCGAGACGTCGGTGTTCCAGCGCTTGGGGCCCAAAGCACGTCACGACGACCATATTGAGCGGCCGTCCAAGGATGATCTTGAGCTAGAAGGGGAAGATAAGTATCATCGTCCACGATGGTGTCCTGACGAGCTCAGCCGCTCACAGAAGCGCAGAGTGCAGCGCCTACGCAATCTCGAAGAGGCAGAAGCAAGGTACCTCGACGTGCTGAGGAAAGCACGTCCGGATCTCGCGGAGTAGGTCAGGCGCCCTCGAAGAGTGGAAAGGCGCCCTCCAAGGAAGGAGTGGCGCCCCAAGCAGCCAAGAGCCGATGGAAAGCCATCGGCTGATATGAATATGGTGTTCGTGCTACCGTCAGAGTTTCGGGCGCCCCAACCGCAGGAATTGGCCGTCGCGCAGCTGGATCTTGGCCCACAGCCGATTATCTTCGAGAAGCCCAAGGAGAAAAGCTACAAGCACCTGAAGGGATTATATCTCAAGGGCCTCATCGACGGCAAGCCTGTGAACAGAATGTTGGTCGACACTGGCGCTGCGGTCAATCTAATGCCGTACTCAGTACTGCGCCGATTGGGTCGTTCTGTTGCTGATCTTATCAAGACCAACGTGATGCTCAATGATTTCAACGGCCAGCCGTCGGAGGCACAGGGCGTCGTCAATGTGGAGTTGACAGTTGGCCGCAAGACCGTCCCAACCTCGTTCTTCATCATCAATAGTAAGAGTACGTACACAGTGCTGCTTGGGAGGGATTAGATTCATGCCAATTGTTGTGTTCCTTCCACGATGCACCAGTGTTTGGTCCAATGGGATGGCGATGAAGTGGAGGTGGTCCGTGCAGATGACTCCAGCGAGGTTTCGCTCGCAGACATGAACGCCTAGGACGCGGAAGGGCAAGAGTCGATCTCAGGGATCGCGCTGGAAGACTGTGATCGGATCGAAGCGACAAAAAACGGATTGAGGCTGGTCTTATCCACTAGCCTCACAGAATAAATACATCTTGGCACGCTACGGAGCCTAGCAGGTTTAGAGTGGCTGATCCCAGCGACCGGCCCCAAAAAATAGACAATTCTTGTTTAGAGTCGAAACTGTTACATTGCGGACAGACTTTTGCCTGTTCTGGCAGTTGGTTAGTTAATAAGCATTCAGTTTCGAGGGGTAATATAGAGACGGCCGGCCCGTGCGGTCGGCCGAAAATTTTCTTTTGTCATCTCCCCGTGTTTGCTGTCGACGTGGCAGATGATGACGAGTCGCCTGCGTCCACAGTCGATTTTACAGGCGACGACAAGTTGGGGTACGGGTTTACATCAGCTGACGATTTGGAGGAAGTTGATATCGGTCCCGGGGATAAGCCGCGACCAACATTTATCAGCAAAAAGTTAGACCCGAGCCTGCGTGAGCCAATGATAGCACTGTTGAGGGAATACCGGGATTGTTTCGTGTGGGATTACACTGAAATGCCTGGTCTGGATAGAAGCATCATCGAACATCGGCTCCCGCTTAAGAAAGGATTTCGGCCGTTTCAACAACGAGCAATGCAGATGAAGGCTGAAGTCCTGGAGGAGGTCAAGAAAGAGGTGCAAAAGATGTTGGACACAGGGTTCATCAGGCCATGTAGGTATGCAGAATGAATCTCTAGTGTGGTCCCTATACAGAAGAAGGATGGCCGATGGAGAGTCTGCGTGGATTTCAGAGACATCAACAGAGCGACGCCAAAGGACGAATATCCGATGCCCGTGGCAGAAACATTGATCAACGCCGCTGCCGGTCACAAAATGCAGAGCTTTATGGACGGTAACGCCGGCTATAACCAGATCTTCATGGCCCTGGAGGATATAAGCAAGACCGCGTTCAGAGTACCAGACGCAGTCGGCTTGTTCGAGTACTTGGTTATGACCTTTGGATTGAAAAATGCCGGTGCAACGTATCAACGTGCCATGAATTACATTTTTCATGATCTCATCGGCAAGCTGGTGGAAATCTACATTGATGATGTCGTGATCAAGTCCACATCGGCTGGGGGGCATCTGGAAGATTTGCGTAAGGTTTTGGAGCGAACTCGGATGTTTGGGCTCAAAATGAACCCGAAGAAATGTGCCTTTGGCGTATCGGCCGGTCAGTTCTTAGGATTCTTGGTACATATGCAGGGAATCGAGATCGGCTTGAAGAGTCAAGAAGCGGTAAAGACAATGAAGCCGCCTACTACGAAGAAGGAGTTACAGAAGCTCATCGGCAAAATTAACTTTGTCAAACGATTTATTTCCAATCTGTCTGGGTGTATCGAGCCGTTCATGGGTCTGGTGAAGATCAAGTCCGAGGATGAGTTTCGCTGGGGGGCAGAGCAGCAGTAGGCTCTTGATGAAATCAAGGAATATTTGTCGAAGCCTCCAGTATTGGTTCCGCCTCAACAGGACCGGCCTTTCTACGTGTACCTGTCCGTGGGTGACACTTCCATCGCCTCGGATCTGATTCAGAAACATGACGATCAGGAGAGGGTTGTCTTCTACCTCAGCAGGCGTATGTTGGACGCCGAGACTAGGTATCCTGAGATTGAAAAGCTTTGCCTTTATTTATTCTTTACATGTACGAAGCTTCGACATATTTTGCTCTCGGCGGAGACGATCGTCATATGTAAATCGGATGTCATCAAGCATATGCTGTCGGCTCCTATTCTAAAAGGCCGGCTAGGAAAATGGATGTTTGCGTTGTCAGAATTCGATATCCGATATCAACCTGCAAAGACAGTCAAGGGACAGGCACTGGCAGATCTCATTGCAGATAGGGTCAACACTGACGTGTCTGCACTTTTTTACGTGCCTGGGCCATGTTTTTTGACGGATCAGCTTGTGATGATGGGTGCGGTGTAGGAATTCTTTTGGTATCGCCTCGTGGGGCGACTTATTCTTTTTCCATCAGGATGACTATTCCATGCACCAATAATTTAGTAGAGTATGAGGCCGTTCGCAAAGGGATGGAATTACTCCTGGAGGCTGGTGCAGAAGTAGTGGAAATATTTGGGGATTTGAAACTGGTGATTTCACTGCTCACGGAAGAATATAAATGTGAGAGCGAGGCTCTTTTTCCGATATGGATGCAGTGCCGTGAGTTGATGTCACAATTCAGGTACATTAATTTCCACTGGATACGAAGGACTTTGAACAGTGAAGCCAATGACTTGGCGCAGATGGCTTCTGGATACAAGGAAACAGCCGATGGGGTTGATGTAGAGGTTCAGTTTCTAGAACCTGTAGACTGGAGAGCCGATATCTTCAATTATTTGAAAGATTCGGCTCGGGGGGCACCCAGAAGGATAAGACTCAAAGCTATGAAGTATGTTCTGATAGGTGACGACATGTTCTACAGGACTTTGGAAGGACTGCTGCTTAAATGTTTGGGGCCTTCGGAGTTGAATCGGCTCTTGCATGAGGTTCACGAAGGAGCCTGCGGTACTCATCAATCGGCTCATAAGATGAAATGACTGATTAGACGATCGGGGTATTACTGGTCTACCATGCTTGAGGATTTCTTTAAATAGTACAAGGGATGTCAGGCATGTCAGAGATTCGGCAAGATTCAGATGGTGCCGGTATCAGTAATGAATCCTATCATTAAACTATGGCCGTTCAGGGGTTGGGCCAAGGATATGATTAGCCAGATTAACCCGCCATCTAGCAAAGGTCACCAATGGGTGTTAGCCGTCACGGATTATTTCACAAAATGGGTGGAGGCGGTACCCATGAGGTCGGTGGCATCGAAAGATGTGATCAGTTTCGTTAAAGAGCACATCATTCATAGGTTTGGGATTCCTCAGACCATTACGACCGATGGAGGATCGGTCTTTATATCGGAGGAATTTAGAAAGTTTGCCGATGACACGGGGTTCAAGTTGATTAGATCATCTCCATATTATGCCCAGGCTAATGGACAGGCTGAAACATCAAACCAGAGCCTTATCAAGCTGATCAAAAGGAAGATTGATGAATATCCTAGGCGCTGGCATGAGGTGTTGTCAGAGGCTTTGTGGGCATATCGTATTTCGCGTCACGGATCCATCAAGACGTCACCATACCATCTGGTCTACGGTCAAGATGGTGTGTTGCCATGGGAGATCACGGCCGGATCGAGGCGTGTTGAGTTTCAGAATGATATATCGGCTGAAGAGTATGCAACCTTGATGAGCAATAATGTGGAGGATCTTACAGAGCTAAGACTTTAGTCACTTGAGAAGATCAAGGAAAACAAGGCTAAAGTTGCTCGTGCATACAACAAAAAGGTCAAGCCGAAAGAATTCCAGGTTGGAGACCTAGTTTGGGAGGCAGTGCTACCATTGGGAACTAAAGACAGGAAGTATGGTAAGTGGTCTCCTACTTGGCATGGACAGTACAAGGTTGATCAGGTCCTGCCTGGAAATGCGTGCATGCTTGAAGAATTAGATGGTGTCAAGTTTCATGTAGCCGTCAATGGCCAACACCTCAAGAAGTATTTTCCGAGCATGTGGGAAGGCGACTAACAAGAGCCGATGAGATCCATCTGGCTGCATTATAAAAGGCCAACACGTTGAGTTGACCAGTGAAAGTTGGCCAGTGATTATGGTAATATCTAGCAGAGTAGGGGTCATGGGTCCGTGACCAAAAAGGAAGCAGTTCAGAGCATCGGACCAAAAATAGCCAATGGTCTTTAGAAGGTTTTCATCTTTATCAAAGGGGGATAATGATAGACTAAGTGCATCAGCTATGTTCAGTTCTTGCCACAAGGGCATATAGGTTTTTGCTACTCTGCTATACCATGTAATCCATCTTTCGGGTGGATTAGGCCAGGCTCTTAAGCAGTCGGCCCAGGAATTTAAATTAATGTTTTGACTCATGAAAGGGATTCTATTCGCTTCATAGGAGATTAAATATGTGGGATTTTCATAAGTTCAAGGGCCAAGACAAAAGGATTTGGGATTAGAAGGATGCGGCAGAAGGATGTCTGACACCTGGAGTTCAGAGATTCAAAAATTTACAAATGGTGTCATATTTCAGAGTTTAATTTGTTGGAGGCTTAATGAGCTGAAGAAAGTTAAAAGGGCAGGCTGAATATTACCTTCAGGCTGCAGATTGCCGCGTTGTCGATTAAAGAATTCGCTGTTTGAGCTGTAGAGTCCGCCATGGTTCAGATCTGCTGACTTAGGGTTTGGTCGTTTTGCGGGCTCTGGTTCGAATTCTAGATGCTTTGCGAGTCTTTGCTCAAACTTATGGAGCGGGATTCTCGAATTACGCTTGGATTTGGAGTGTCTATTTCGAGTTGGATTCAGAGTGGAAGTGGTGTTCTATTCTTATGCGGGTTGCTTCCAATTTTGAATTTCGTCGGCTCTTGGATATTAATGAAGCCAGATGCGGTGCCATCGGCTTTTGGGGGATGATTCGAGCGAGCGGAGTTGAAAGATAAAAGATTTCATTTAAAAGTTGGATTTTACAAGCAAAAGAGCCGATCTTACAAAGGATGAATCCTTCGGCTACAGTACTACTCCTACAGAACTACCTACATCTACCGCTCGTAGGTACCTAGTACCTACGGTGGTTGGGGCTTTGCACCGGTGCGTCTCCGCCATCTCCGACATCGCTGTCGTCGTCGTCGTTGTCGGCGCTGCTGCCGCCACCAGTCTCGGCATCGCTGCTCCGACTGCCGCCGCCGCTGCGTTCTTCTTCACTGTCCTCTTCGGAGGACCCGAGGAACAGGAAGTTGTTTCCATCTGTCGGGTCGTCGCCGCTGGAGGAGGAGCCGATCTCCTCTTCCGAGGAGGAATCGGTTCCATCCCAAGAGAAGCCCTCGTCGCTGCTGCTCTCCGGCTCCTCCTAGAACAGGAGTCGGAGATCTTCACCATCGGTTTTGGGCTCGTCATCTTCGGAGACGATCACGAAGTCGAACTCCTCTGCATCCCAGTGCAGAGGAGCGAATGCCTCGTACGCTGCCGTTGGGTCATACTCCGGCGTCGGTTCCCGGCTCTCAGAAATAGAGTCGAGGGAGGAGGCGGAGGAGCTTGAAGAAGAAGGGGAAGAAGGATAGTCGATGAAGTTGGAGCCGGATGAGGAAGAGATCGCCATGGCTACTGAAGGTTTGGGGTTTTCTGCGCTGTTTGGCTTCGGGAAGAAGATGGTTTGTGGTGAAAGGATTCGATTCGGGATGAGATTAAATAGTAAAAAAGTAGAAGACGGATCGGCAGTTTCACATTCTACGAGAAGCCAGTTGCAGAGACGTTGTGTCTTCCATGGTGGTTATTGTGCGTTTTAATGAAGCATCAACGGAAAGGTGAAGCGACGGAGTGGTTTTGGAATTATCATTGCCAAAACCAGGGGGCATGTGTTATCGCCATAAATTAACAGGTTAATTAATGGGCCGCGAGTGAGTTGGGCTTAATGAAGAAATTAAAGAAAGCTTACGAATCGGCTCCTGTGTCAGCGTTTGGGCTACGTGGGCCATGTATCCTTAGATTTAGTTCAAATTGAGTTAGAGATAGAGTCCGATATGGACACGTTAGTTTAGATTGTTTTCCTAGTTTCCGGACTATAAGTATGTACTCTATGACATTTGTCAAAGAAAAACGTCATCATGTTTCGCAAACAACAACTCTCGGCGCACCGCCACCCCTAATTATAGGGTTTCATCCAAGTAAGCTCCATGCTGCCCTGATCGCTTCTTGCAATCAGGGCAGCGTTGTTCTTGCTTTTTCCTTGGTATTACTCGTACTGAAGCGTTTTTTATGGCGAGTAGTACTAGTTATCCTTATTTTCGTAGCATGAATTTTAGTAGATTCATTGTTCTTTTGTTGCCTATCATCTACGAACATCATGTCATCTCTGCGCGATCATGTTTTAATCTTATACTAATTCTCGTTGCATAGGAATTAGTCGCGTAGAGATGACACCCTGCTTCTTTTGAATCTAGTAGATCTAATCTGTTATGGTTTGTTCTTATACTTAAGAATTTTCTCAATATCTGCTAGGTTAGGCCTTGCAAACGGGTTGGATGATCCGGCGATGTATTAGATGCTTTGCTTTGATCTTAATAGGGATTGATCCGGGAATCGGCTTTCGCTTATTCTTAGGTCTCTTATCTGGTTAAGGCTTGGTTATCTATTATGCTTGTTAGGCCTAATTACGTGTAGGATGTTCCGATCTAGCAGTGAAGCTTTTACCGTCGTGGATTAGATTAGCTAGATTTAATTGAAGCAGTTTTGCAGTTATTTGCTTTATCCATTACCATCTGGATATGCAGATCCAATCTGACACCGGGGCTCGATCGGCTCGCTAAAGCCGATGCAAGAGTCGTCCCGGGGAGCCGACCACGGCTCGGACTTATGTTTGCACGTGTTTGTGTATGCAGGCAGATCGTCGCAAGCACGATCGCACCTTCCTGATCGGGTATAGGTCAGGTGGCACGCCATGCGTTTTCGAAAGCCGCAGCGTGTGCCAGGATTGCGGGCCGTTGACGAGGGAGCAGTGCCTGCCAGCGCCCCGGTGACCTCCCGGCTCTTCGTGTTGCCTGTTGCTACTCGCCGGTGGGTTTTGACCGACAACAGAAGCACACAACTCAAATACCCCTTAGGGGATAAAATCGTCCATATCTTTTTATCAGACCACCGGAAGGACACGCCGCCTCCACAACTTCGCTTCGCCTTGATGCAAGCTTTGCGAAGATGCCACATGCCCTCCGCAACTGTCATTTGGCCGCACCGGACACGCCCTCGGATTTGAGGCCCAAACCGGCAAGCCTGCCTCCTCCCGATTTCGAGGCCCAAACCGGTAAACCTGCAACCTCTGATGTCAACGCATGTCCGGCCTCCCGCCAAGTGCCACGACGCCTTCAAGATCTTTTGCGCTCTCACCACACGGGCAGCCTACTCGAACTTGCCATTGCCTTCCTTCTTGACTTGGTCGATGCCGTCTTTGTCACGCTAATGTACTCTTGCTTTTTCGTGCACCACGTGGACTGCCCATGACTCCGCCCGGACTCCCGCTCCAGTCCAAGCTTACTCACGTTCACCCTTTGTCGCCCTTGGTCCATCGGCATAAACCTTTCACTTGACCTTAACCTCATGTCGTCGACTGGCACGTCGCATCCTACGCCTGCACATCACGAGCCAAGAGATACATCAAATTCACACAACGTTATCAATCACTCGTCATCCAAAGGTGAGCAGCATTGGCCCTCAACATTTTAGAGAAATTCTAGAAATTGTCAAAAAATCAGAAACATCCGGCCATCAATCAGGCAATTCTAATCATAATAGTCATCGGATCTATGCCATTATAAAAATAGACTAAAGTAACCCTCTAAACATGTATCCAAATTACCCACCTCTGCCATTATTAAAAAACTAAAGTAACCCCCTAATTTTCGTATAAATTACCCACCTATGTCATTATAAAAATAATATAAATAACCCTTAAATTTGCATATAAATTATTCGATTATATTATTATTAAAGCAACCACTAAATTTGAATCTAAATTATATAATTGTAACAAAGTATTGAAGTGCAACAGTATAAAATTTATATTATCATTTATAAAAAAATACTACCCGCAATATGTGTCACCAGATATTGATGTATAATGGAAAAGATAAGTACCAATTTGTAAATAAATAGTTCAATTAAATATATATCAAACACGGATGGAGGTGTATTATGACGCAAAACGAAATCTATTGCAACTAGACAATAATAACTTCGTATTTTATAGTTGTGTTTAATAGATGAAAAAGGGTGTGAAAATAGAAAATTATAATTATTAGCTATAATTTTTATTATTATATTAATTTTAATAGTTTGTGCAGTAGCACGGGTTGATAGACTAGTTAGGCCAGATGTGGGCATACTGCGCTGCTAAACGATGGCAGTCGTCTGCGACCGAGATCCAGCCTTCAGTTGAGCCTCACATTGGCATCGGGGCATCGGGCTCACGCGGTCGGAGTAGCTGATAAGTTTGTTGAGTTGCGTCAAATTTGGCAGCAAAGCATCTATCAAGTTCTGATGAAGTCGAATGATTTCACTTCTACTGAGCACATACAATTTACTTTTATTCTGCTTGAACAAATAATAGCACATCGTATGATTACATATACGTGTGTCGGTAAAGATCCTACAAACATACTAACTTATTCGAGTTTCTTGCAAATTAAAGCGTAGTACATGCATGCGTTGCTAAAGGGTTGTCCATCCTGTGCTGATCGATGGAGATGCTCTAGATCAGATGTCGTAATTTTCTCCGCCCTTGAACTCGTACTCGTCGTTTCTCTTGACGACCACGAGCAGAGGCTCCTTCTTCCTGGTGGAGAGCCCGAAGATCTCATCCATGTCGACGTCCTCGGCGCGCACACCGGCCGGCAGCGCCCAGTCGAAGTGGTACAGCAGGCTGGCCAGCGCCAGCTGCAAGGTCGCCAGCGCGAACGCGTACCCGGGGCACCCCCTCCGGCCGCCGCCGAAGGGCAGCACCTTGAACTCCGGGTCCACGAGATCCACCTGCACCTCTCCGGCGGCGGCGCTCCCATGGCGCTCCGGCCGGAACTCCAGCGGCCGGTCCCAGACCTCGGGGTCCCGGCCCATGGCGTAGGTGTTGACGAACACGCGCGTCCTCGCCGGGATGTCGTAGCCGCCGAGGGTGCAGGGGGCCACGGACTCCCGCGGCACCAGCAGCGGGATGACCGGGTGGAGACGGAAGGTCTCCTTGATGATGGCGCGCAGGTAGCGGAGGTCACCGAGGTCCCACTCCTCCACCGTGCCCTTGGCGCGGCCGACGGCGCGCCGGACCTCGTCCTGGGCCTTGGTGAGGATGCAGGGGTGCCGGACCAGCTCGGTCATCACCCACTCCAGCGCCGCCAGCGACGTGTCGGCGCCGGCGACGAAGACGTCCTTCAAGTCATGCATGGTGATGTGATGAACATACAATAGAATGATTATTAGTGACCGGCTGTACCCATCAAATGTCATAGTTATTTAACGTTAATTGTTGATAGAGTTCAATGAGCCAGGGCATCGTTATATTATTATTATTATTTTTTGTCATTGGCCTAGCTAATTGATGTTCAGAACGAATATGAACAATATATAGTTTTGTTTTGTTTTTGTTTTTTTGCATTCAATCCAATCCAATATGCATGTAGTAGAAGCAAGCACCGACCAGGACAAGTGCCTTAATGTTGTCGTCGGTGAGCGGAACCTCGAGGTCCGGCGACTTTTGGAGACGGAGCAGGGCGTCGACGAAGTCCTCGTTGCCGTCATCGCCGGAGGTGCGCTCGCGCTTGCCGCTGATGAGCTCGTCGATGATGTCGTCGCAGAACTCGCAGAGATCGGCGAGGCAGCTGTTGAGGCGGCGACGGA
The DNA here is from genome assembly GCF_016808335.1 of Panicum virgatum. Lineage (NCBI taxonomy): Eukaryota > Viridiplantae > Streptophyta > Magnoliopsida > Poales > Poaceae > Panicum > Panicum virgatum. The sequence goes on along the minus strand of NC_053143.1, from coordinate 52,568,349 downwards.
CGCCCGTGACGGCGCTGACGATGGGCTCGAGCTCCGGGAAGAAGTCGCCGGCGGTGAACCCGGCGAAGAGCTCGTTCGCCTCGGCGAACACCGCCCCGAGCCTGGCCGCCTTGGCGTGCGGGAAGCCGCGGCCGAACGCGACGCGGAAGAGCACGCCGTTGGCCAGGTTGACGAAGCACTCGCTGAGGTCGACGACGGGCGCCGCCGCCGCCGCCGGGGAGGCGGCGGCGGCGAGGTGCCCGAGGAGGCGGCGGACCTCGCCCGCCCGGATCCTGCCGTACGCCGCGACGCGGCGCGCCGAGAGGAGCTCCGACACGACCAGGCGCCGCGTCGCGCGGTGGTACGGCCCGGCCGCCGCGAACGTGACGTCGGAGCAGCCGAGCGCCAGGACCTGGCCGCCGAGGAGGCGCGGCCGCGACGCCAGCGCGGCGTCGCTGGTTGTGAGCGCCGCGCGCGCCAGGTCCGGCGAGGAGATCACCACGGCGCGGACGGTGCCGAGCTGCAGGCGGAGCAGCGGCGCGCGCATGGCCGCCGCCAGCTCGGCCAGAGCACGGTGGGGCATGTCGGAGAGCAGGTGGAGGTGCCCGATCACCGGCCACCCTGGTGGCGCAGGCGGCAGCCCCTGCAGCTGCCGGCGGCGGCTGCTCCAGGTCTTACGGTAGACGTGCAGTAGTGCTGCGGGGAGCAAGAAGAAGACGACGGGAATGGAAATGGATAGCAGAAGGCTGAACTCCATGGCGGCGGCAATGGCTTGGAATGAAGCAGCTGATCAGCTGCTGCTCGTTTCTGTGATAGCTTGGCCTGCTTGGAGGTTGTGTTTTTATACTGATAACAGTGCACCTGCTCCTGAATTACTCAGCTCATTCGTTTGTTTGTGTGGTGGTGTACGCTTCAACACGTTATGTACGAATGCTTCTTAGTGCTCCTGCTATCTTTTCAAAAAAATAAATCGCGAAGGAATAATATAATGCTGGTACCGGGTCATTCTTGAGTCGCCTGCACTAGCACGCACTCGCAAAAAAGAAAATACTTATAGTAGAGTGTATTGGTGGTTAATGACGAAGAGGGAATAATGATATTATAGCAAAAAAAAAAGAGAACAGGCTCATGGACTCATGGTGGACTTGACCATGTAAACTTTGAAGTCTATACACTAGCTAGTCCATCAATGGCTGCTACTCCATGGCTTCAGTAACTTTGATGTGACATAGGAAGGGTGTACATCTGAACTCTGAAGGCAGTCGATGCTCACTCGAGATTATTCTTCTTTTGTCTATCAATGGAGGAAGAGAAAAAAAAGTTATATATATGTATAGCAGATTGTGACAGCAAGCTAAAGGGGCACAATGCATATGCTAGGGAGTACAGATGGGCTGGGAAAAGGGTCAGGATCGACGCAGAGGCACGACCTGGAGTTCTAGATGAACCATTTTCAGAGGAACTTGTAACGGGTATTGCAGCTGACAAGGCCCCGGGGCCTGATGGTTACATTATTGGTGAATTTTTCAAAGTAAGATGCATGGTCAGTGATCAAGGAGGACTTGATGGCTGCAGTGAGTTATTTTTGCAACAAATATGATCAGCACTTGGACAATTTCAACACAGCACACTTACATAATCTTGATTCCTATAATCAGTTTGACACGTAGTGTTGCTAATCAATTAACTTATATCGAAGGTGATAGCAAAAAGGCTCGCAGGCATTCTTAACTTATATCATAGATCGAAGGTGTATACAGGATAAATTTTCTACACACAAAATCTGATCAAGGAGCTCCATCGACATTGCTGCAAAAGCCTTTGATAGTGTGAGGTGGGACTACCTTATGGAACTAATGTAAGCAGATGAGATCCTCCTCTCACCAGATGCAGAAATATGATACTATCAAACTCTATGATGGTCGGTCACAGCCTTGCAATTGCCGCAGTATAATAAATCTTCTGAGTAAACAGAAAGAGCCGATGCAAGGTGAACACTACAAAATAGGCATTTAATTATTGACTTGACATGCACCCCAATTCTGACTGTGAGGTAATACATACATACGCTACGCGTGCTCCAAGTTGGGCACCGCGTGCAAAGAGTTGTGACAATTGGTCAGCCGATCCCATATATTATTCTTGTGGAGCTGAAAATTCAGTGAGAGCGAGATTGGGTATATCAATGCAACAAACTACGGCAATCACAATGATTCCAATAATTATTCAAAAAATTTGGATCTGTACCATTAAAAGATCCCAAAGTTAGATATATACCATTCTTCTGGTTTTCGGTGATGATTCAGAATATTGGCGATCAAGGCACCTTGGGCAAAGGCTATGGTCATTGCCCAACCTAACCTTAAGATGGCCCCGGAGTCAGTTCGCAATAGCTACATGTGAGGTCTGAAGCTATACATATACTCAGAATATTCAGCGTGGTTAGTAGGTTGATAATTCACCAGAAAGCTACGAGTAGGTGGAATGAAACAAATATCAGCTTGATCATAGTAGAGGCCCTTTGCGCAACTGAATCTATCCAAAGGATTTTTTGAATGTCCATTTTAGGAAACAGACTCAAGCAAGTATCAAATTATGGGCAAAATTTTTACCAGAGGAAAGTATCTTCATCCTTTTGCAAAAAAAGGTAGCTGATGGCCTCATGCGGAGCTTGGAACTGTACAACGTGTGTGTGACTTCACTTTGCATGTAGGCCGGTGAGCAGGCAAATTGGCAAAATGAATTCTACAAGACAATGTTTACCTCATTGCTAGCACTTAAATGAGATGCAGAGGCTTCCCTCTCCCCCTGTCATGTTCCTCGCTCCACCAGCTTGTTGCAGTGGCTGCCATGACCGGCGAGATGAGCGCTCCTCGGTCGGCTCCTGGCCGCGTGCGCCGCCACGACACGCTCTGTGGGCGGCCGGCGCAATGCATGCTCTCGCGGTCTTCCTTGCCAAGCTCATCACCGGCTCACCACCGCGGTGCACGCAGGTGACAGCAGTGACAGTCACCTCGGCATGCCTTGCCACCCGCCCCCATGAGCAGCTGCAGTGGCACAAGTCCAAGCTCTATATCACAACTGGCTTATATACACTGTCAATGTGTACAACCACACATTAGTTGTTATGAAATTCCAAACTCTCCGTCAGCTACGTACTTTTGTAACAAATTGTTGCATTTGTGTGTTACGATTGGACGATTGGAGAAGGGAAGTCCCGTCGCGGCCTGTCGTGGCCTCCTCTGCTGCTGCTATGCCACGGGGGAGGGCCGGCGACGACTGGGCACCCTCGATCTGCTGCTGGGAAAGCCAAATCAAGGCCTGGCGGCGTTCGATCTGCGCCCGGGGATGACGAATTGAGGTCCGGCGGCAACCGGAGGTTGAGGATGGACGGCAACTTCTCCGCGACAGGCGGACAGCAGCTGCTGCGACTCAACTACTAAAAAAACAGAGAAATGGGTTTGGGTTGGAGGAAGATGCCGCCCCCAGGAGCAAGACGAAGCTCCCAGGGGCAGCGCAGCGGGATGACGAAGGGTGGCGGCCGGATCTAGAAGAACCACAGTTCTGATACCATGTTACGAATAGATGAGGAAGGAGATGACTGAACTATTAGTATTAGATTATATTGCAATAGTCCCAAAGGGGGATATATACATGAGAGCACTCAAACCCTAAACACTAGGAGATTACAATACTACCCTAGACTATAATACCCTTAACATTGTGCAATCCTTGGCCAAAAGATGAAAAATACTTTGCTCAGTAGAGTGGAATTCTTTCTTCCTTTTTTTCCCTTTGGGTGCTTGATTCAGCTATAGTCATTCAGAACAGCTGAGCAACCAGCATGAACTTTTGCTTGCTGCCAAATTTGACGCAAGTACCTAGCGTGCATAATTTGGTCCTTAGATATTTGTGCATACTTATTGTTTAGGAATGCTGTACATTTTTCTTGTGTGCAGTGTATCATGTAAATGGGTCGACAGCGCCTTCAAGAACAAGACGAGCGGCAAAAAGAAGCAGAGCACGCATAATTAATGCTCAATGTACATTTTTTAATGATTTGAGCCAGTGTTCTTATCTTCTTCTTGCTGCTGCGCATGGCAGTGCCAGTGCGTCTTGTTGTCTCACAAAACATACCTAAGCCCACCACAACTCGCCGGTATTGTTGTCGTAAAACATACCTAAGCCCACTGCAGCTTCAGAGCCCTGCTGGAACTGCACAGATGAAGATGTCGCCAACTCTGAACTCGTCCACGCGATCATCGGTGCCCTTGCCCCACGTTGTGCCAGCTACCCAATGAAGCAGCCCATCTCTGATCTCTTGTTCTCCTTGATTAAAGGCTTCCATCTGTCCAGTGTCCTTGCCACCACCCCCAGCCCCCAGCACTGGTTCCACTTGACGCCAAATCTTCCCCTGAAAGCACAAACCATTCCTTAGTTTCCACAGAACCCAGAGCACAGTAGCACACTGCACAGACACTACAGTTCAGATTTTCATTCTTATTGTTGCTCATCCACCAGCGGGCAATGGATTCAATCTCGACTGTTATCCCTTTTTCGTTACAGATTACATAATAAAGGGGCCAATACTGGACAGCCAGACTAAACCGCCAAACCAACGGTCTTCCCAAAACCTGGCCCTACGACCATTACCAATGTTCCAGCGGTAGCCAATCCTAGCAGCCTGAGCTGCCCACATAACCCCTTTCCAAAAAGGGGAGGTTCCTATGTCTGGACAACAAAAAATGTTATGATTATTAATACTTATAGTCAATAATCTCTCTCCAGATCGCACTCAGATGATATCTCTGAATCCAGGAAGCTAGCAGGCACATATTCGGCTTCCTCAAATAAGGGACTCCTAGCCCACCTAGCTCTTTTTGTCGGGAGATCAGTGGCCAATTAGCTAGATGATATTTGTGATTTTCTTCCGTGTTTTTCCAGAAGAAGTGGCTCATCTATATTTATAGCCCACTTTGGAAACTTGATTGTAGACATCAACTAAATTGAAATACTTACCAAACAAGATTTGAGAAGGGTCAGTCTCCCACCATAGGATAAGAGTCTGCCCTTCCAGCCAGAAACTTGATTATCGGATGCCTTCACCAGCAACCTGCCTGTGGATGCACAATCAATTGCTTTCACCATAGTTTGTTTATCTCCAATATCCCAAATGCACTGAGTGTCATCGGTCTGAAACTTTGAGGCGCATATTCTCGCTAACCACAATGAAGAAGGTGGAGGGAAGGGTATTTAAGCACTCTCATCTGTGAAGTATTGATCGCATTGGATTCTCCCACAACATTTGGATGCAAAATTGAAACAGTCATTTGAAAACGCTGACCAATTTTCATGTACTCCTTGCCTGCCTGCTACTTTTTTTGACACGCTTCCTTCACAATGGTAGGCATGCGGAACACATGGTTAACAACGTTCTTTGTGGTGGCTTCGAAGCAAGAAGCAAGGTAGGGAGAATTCCGTCTGACTAATAGATTCTACAAGAATTGTGCTGTCCGGTTTAAGTGACTTCCATTAAGCTGAAATCCTCACTAGCAACTTTCTCTTTTTTTTTCTGTCACATGCAGTGTGTCCAAAGGTATGACTACAGCAGCCAGAACTTCTGATCCATCGAAACTTTTGTGGTTTGTTCATCCACAATATCACAAGGAAATGCATGAGTGTTATCAATGGAAGCTGCAGTTTTCAACCATGCATGCATTTTCACTAAGCACGCTTAGGAAGAGCGAAATGGTATTTGGTTTCACGTCACAAGATTGGCCTTGGTTTCTATTCTTGGTTTCTGTCACCTCACAAGTCACAAATTTGCATATCTGGCATGCAGAAAGAAACATGGAACAAGCAGAACAATAATTTTGTTTTTTTTTGTGCTTGCGAAATGAACAATGAATTTACTTTGTGTATTTTTTACAAGAATAATTAATTTCACCCACTGTAAAAGAACAACTTTAGTGTATATTGGAAACCCATTGTAAAGAACAACTTCAGAGTACACTGGAATCTAAATCCAGGATTGCAGAGATTTTGTTGCTGATGAGTTAGTCCTTACTTCTAAGGGGGAAGACGTGACTGAAAGCAGAAAGCTCTTTTTCACCCGTATAGTGTCAGTGTGTGTTATGTCAAAGAACATACACACATTTTGCTAACAGACAAGTGTACACTACTACAAAAACGTTGATTTGTCCCGGTTGGGAAACCGCTGTTGTCCCGGTTTCCCAACCGGGAACGCCTGTCCGGGACAAAAGGCGGTGCCCTTTTGTCCCGGGTGTGGCAACCGGGACAAAAGAGGACCTTTTGTCCCGGTTGGTAACACCAACCGGGACAAAAGGTGCAGCCAGCGCCCACGTGGCTGGCGCACCCTTTTGTCCCGGTTGGTGTTACCAACCGGGACAAAAGGTTTCTTTTTTTTCATGTTTTTCTTTTCTCAATTCTTTTTCTATTTCAATTATACTTTTGCATTTCAATTAAACTTATGTATTGGAATTCAGTGTGTATGATCTCCACTAATATATACATATATATATAGTTACTTATATAATATTTGTCCTAGATAGTTTTCATATATAAATTAATTCACTTATATATATATATGTATACACATATCTATACATGTGAATTCCTTTACATATGAAAATGTCTAGGACCAATATTATATAAATATATATATATACACATATATATTATTGGAGTGCTTATATATATAATACATACATACTCCATCATATTTGCATAGGTATATTCGTTCTTAATTACATAGTAGAATTCGCCTTTTGGAAATTTAATACATACATACATACTCATAAATAGAAATTTAATACCTATGAGTCACATATATATTTACATAGTTATATTCGTTCTTAATTACATATATACGCGTATATTGTCATATTTGCTGTGATTGTCAATATTAGATATTCCATCATAGTAGAATTCGCCTTTTGGATCGAGGACTTGCTCAACAATAAATCCGGAGATTTGTTCTTGAATCGCCACAATCTTTTCCTCCGGTATGAGTTTATCGCGCATCTCCCCGACCTATGGAAAAAGGGGATAATTAATTTCGACTAATTAAAATACGAGTTCAAATATTAACAAGTTTTTTTACTTACTTCCTCCTCCCAATCTGTCCAGCCCTTTGGAGGACCTACCAGACCATGGATGTTCTCGCATACATAGTATGCGCACAATACAGTGCCTGGTTTCTGCCTCATACACTTTAAGAGAGAAGAAATTATCAGGTATTTACATGAATATATAATAAAACTAATGAATCGTGCAACGAATCATCCAAGCGCGTACCGGAAAATCTGTCTTGATCTTCAATTCCTTGTCAAATTTGCCTGGATGATTTTTAGCGAATTCTTTCCAAACCCTGTGCATGATTAGAACAATTATAGTCAAGTAACAAAGTGATTCAAATTATCGGTCATGGACGGAGTAGTGGTAGAATTACTTTTTCATCATGTTAAGAAGATTTTCGTATTGTTCTGGAGGTCTCCTCAATGAGTCCATAACCACGAGTAGGCTCTTCTCGGGAATTATGACAATTAGGACAAAGTGTTCACTGCAAGATTATACGGAGGCAGTTCTTGGTAGTTAAGGTTTAAACAATTCGATTACAGAATAGAAAGAGTTAGACGGAAGGAATCACTCACACAAAGTTGTAAGGAAACAATATCATTTGCTTGTTGTGATGAACGCCTATGTACTTGAACAAGTTTTGGAATATCTCATCGGGATTGTCACGTGGAAGCCTCCAATTACAAGTAATTGGGTCGATGAAGCCGAGGTGAGAGTATCCCTTTCTTCTGCAAGTATGTATCTCCATTCTACATGATACCGAATAAATCAAGAGATCAGTATGTTGAGATCATGCAAAACAATACGTAAGGAGAGTAAAATACTTACAGAACCCACAAGCCGACCATAGAGATGTCGAGGGCCTCCTGATGGAATAGTTGGTAAATTTCTTCCCAGTTTATCCATATAATGGCCTCCCCCCGTAAGAAATCGTCATCTTTAATCTTTGCGCCCTGCATGAAGATGCAATCGGCCATCGCACGCATGTAGTGCTGGTGCAGCTTATACATTTGCGTTGGAAGCACAAACACTACTTCGGGGGGTACAAGAGTTTTGCCGATCTCAAACGTCCATTTGACGACCACATCGGCCTTTGGAATATCTTCTCCCCCTGCAATCTGAGCGGCCGTCAGGTTTGATTCTTTCAGAAATGTAACAAAGTCTTGTTCTTGCGTCGTCTGTCCCACTACGAGAGGCTCTATTGATTGTTTCTTTTGGGCTCCGAGCTGTGGAACGTCGGACGACGACGACTTTGATTGTCTCTTCTTTTTCTCAGTAGTTTTGATAATTGTGCGTTCGTAGTCTGAAGGGGGGTCTCTCGGAATGAATTTTCTCTTATTTGCTTTGCACATTCCCTTAAAAAAATTCAAATCTATCGGATTTATCACTTTCTCGGGCTCCGGCTTCGGCTTCGGCTTGAAGTGCTCTTTAACTCTTTCTTGAGTTATCCGATCGCATTCTTCAAGGCTCATGTCCCAGGGTTTAATAGAAGCCTCCTTGGTTTTCTTCTCCTTTTCCTTCTTCTTCTTTGGAGGCTCCTTAGCCGGTGCAGCTACCTTCTTTGCCGGCGGCCGTTTTTGCTTCTTTGCCGGCGGGGGAGGGGGTGACCATGGAGGCGACGGTGACGCTTGAGTGTTCATCGGCGCATGAGATGATGGTGATGGAGAATGTGCCGGTGAACCTTGCCGAGACAGTGCTGCCCTTGGGGAGTTTTGCGGAGATGCCGGTCTTGGAGAGGCATGCTGAGATGCCGGTCTTGGTGTATGATCATCCGACTTTAGGACAATGTAGCGCTTATCCCATAGGATGTAGCCATGAATGGCTTCTGCTAGTGTCCTCTCCCCATCGCCTCCAGGAATATCAAGCTCGAGCGTCTCCCAACCCTCGCACACCTGCTCCACGCCAACTCTTGTGTATCTAGGCGGAATTTGTTGGCCGTGGTACACGTCGCCTGGTTCGGTTGGCATGGCGGTACCGTACGCAACAGTGAACATTAAGTTCTTAACGGCAGTCTGCAGGTCACAAGGTGTCCGGTGGGTAATCTCATCCACTGGAAATCGCTGCGGGGCCGACGCTTCAACTGCGGCCTGGATCCCCGTGGGCTCGGCGATGGCGACGTCTGTGGAAGCGCAGCTGCTTTTCCGCTGAGACAGGTGATCGGCTGCGACACTAGGCTCTGGAGGCACCGTTTGCGCTTGCTGTTGCTGGCTCATTGCTACGGCCACTTGGCGTTGAACCTCTTCCTCCAGTCTTTGATCGTGTGACATGAGCCGTTCCTCTAGCCTTCGCAAGTGCTCCCGCTCATCATTCTTTCTTCTTTGCCGGCTTCTATATGAATCAATGTAATCCCTGAACCCATACTTCCACGGAACCACGCCTTTGCCTCTTGTGCGGCCCGGATGCTCTGGATTCCCAAGGGCGTAAGTCAGCTCGTCCCTCTCTCTATCCGGCTGGAATGTTCCCTCGGTCGCTGCTTGTATGGCCTCCTGTAGTCTCTGGGCTGCTCGCTGGATGTTTGGCCCATAGATGCAGTCACCAGTCATTGGGTCCAAGCTTCCCCCGTGACCATAAAACCAGGTCCTTGACCTTTCAGGCCAGTTCATGGTCGCAGGTTGGATGCCTCTGTCAAGCAGATCCTGCTCCATCTTCTCCCATTTGGGTACTGCAAGCTTGTAGCCTCCTTGGCCTAGAGTGTGATGGTACACTTTCTTCGAGGCGTTGTCTTTGGCCTTCTGCACCTTCTGAAGCCCAAGCTCTGAAGACTTGTATTCCACAAATGCATCCCAGTGACCCCTGAGCTTTTCGAGCTCGCCGGTAAATACGGGTGTGGTCCCGGTCTTGATATATTTCTTCGTCAAAATTTTCTTGAATAATCGTAGCTGTTCGGCCATCTTACTCAGGGTCCAGCGCTTGCATATCTCTTCGGATTCAGCTGGAACCGTGAAGTTTTTCTTAAGCTCCCGCCAGCACCATTCTTTTTCTCTTTCGGGTACCGCATCCCGTTCCTCGCTTGGATTGGAAGCTTTCCAGAGCCTGAAGCTGATCGGGATGTGGTCCCTGACAATACATCCGGATTGTCTTATGAATTTTTTGGCGGCAGCTTCTGGAGCGATCGGTTCGCCATCTGGACCAACTTCCGTTATAATGAACCGCCCTTCCAGTTTTTTTGTTGGGCCTCGCTTCGTCTTTTTCTGCTGCGACGATGATCCAGACGGCTATAAAAAAACATTCATAGTATTCATATAGATTCAGATGAAAATATGATTGTCACTACAAATAAGTATAGTTGTGATGTGTACATTAGCACTTTGTTCAGCAGCAGCGTCATCCAGAATAGATGGTGCCTCAATTCCATCACCGGACATATTCAAATATATGTCGGTATTGCTGCCATCATCAGCTTGTTCAGGGACATCTCCTTGACCTTCGCCAATCATATTCAACAGGAACTGTTCGTCTTCCGCGTCTGTGTGTCGCGGGTCCATCGTAACTAAAATATGAATACAAATAAAACCCTTAAAAAATTCTCTAAATAATCCACATATTTGCGAGCATTTAACTAAGTACCGATCGATGGATGAGGTCGAGTAATATTCTCTAAGTAATTCAAGAAATAAACTTGAAATATTCTATATATGAAATATTCTAGACGGTTTTTTCACTAAGTACCGATCGATGGATGAGGTCGAGAAATATTCTATCTATAATTTCACTAAGTATCGACTGTGAAATACTCTAGATGGTTTTTTCACTAAGTACCGATCGATGGACGAGGTCGAGTAATATTCTCTAAGTAATTCAAGAAATAAACTTGAAATCATCTATATATGAAATATTCTAGACGGTTTTTTCACTAAGTAATTCAAGAAATATACATGAAATATTTAAAAGAAATTTAAACTCACTTTACACATACATACATACATTCATACATTTAAAAATTTGTAAATATACCTTTATTTACACAACTAATTATGATTTCACTCTAAATTTGATGAGCCCACGCAACCACAAAACGCCCAGCTGCTTCCAGGGAATGATCCCCACTAGTACACACGCCAAAATCAGTTCCTTGGCCGCCCGACGCTTCATCCTCATCTTTTTTCTGCTTGCAAGTATCGACGTTTCATCTTCTCATCTACCACTACCAGCCAGCTCACATGAATCCCATGGATGCATGCTTGCCCTCTCTGATTCTCTGCTGAGTGCTGACTCCTAGGCGCCCTAGCAGTGGAGTAGCCGAGCACGCATTGCCCAAGATTGCTTTGCTTCCTGACTGGCCGGCGGCCACAGCAGCATAATCTCGAATCAAGGTAAGAAACCTGTCAAGTTGAGCCTCCAAATTGAATAACCTAGTCGTTTTGGTTTTTCTAGGTGCATAGCTTTTGATACGTATCTAGGTATATATCATGTCTAGGTGCATAGCAAAATCGATGTATCTAGAAAAGCCAAAATGACTAATAATTTGGGATGGAGGGAGTATTTATTTAGACGGTAGTCCTGCATTGTGTAGAACTAGAGTTTTCTGATTAGTTGATTAAATGAATATAATGATAGCAAGCAACTGAAATTCATTAATTCGTACAAATGGTAGCCAAATCATGAAAAGGTTTTTTAAATAGAAATCACTAGAAATTGATGGTGCTAATAGCTCAAGAAATCTATGTCCAGCTGATATCAATTGGGAAGAAAAAATCAAATTGCATCCAGGAATGAGGAGGGAAATTGATAGTTATCACCCTAATCATAGAGAGAATGTGAGAAGAAAATACTTGGAGAATGGAAGGAAAAGGGCATAAATAATGCATTGAATTGTACCTATTTTATTGATCGAATAATCCTACAACTTATTAGATATAGGTATAAAAATTGATTCGTTTGCTCTCTTTTCTTTAGCCGAGTGGGATTTTGAAGTTGGACAAGTGGATCACATATGTTCGGAGTTTGTTATGCCAGTCATCTTTTATTCATGATTTTTGCATTCTCTCATTAAGTACACTAAAGTAACCAAAATTAGTAATGAAATAGTGCTCAAATATCTTGAATATCCTTGTACTTGAGATGAAGTACTGGTGCACCCCCCTCCGATCTGCTCTAGCTTCGCCGCTGGGAGCTTCCCAACGTAGCGAGAGGTTCTGGGGTTCAATGGAATGGAGAAGGTGTCGAGGGGACTCAGGAGATCGAGCTCTACCTTTGGGTAGTCGCGGCGTGGGCTGGGATGGCCTGTCGCGGCGGGTCGACGGCGAGCAGGGGATGGCGGCGCCGGCGAGGGCGTTACGGCTGCGGCGGTGTTCCGGCGGGTCTCCGGTGGGTTGGTCGGGGCTCTGGGCGGCGGCGTGAGGTCGGGGCTCTGGGCGGCGGCGTGAGGTCGGGGCTCTGGGCGGCGGCGACGTCGATGGCGGCGGCGGTGCTCGGCTCGCGCGGTGGGGGGAGCAGGGGACGGCGGCGGCACCAGGCGCAGATCGATGAGAAACCAAGTGTTAGGGGAAGGGCGAAGGAGGAAGTTATATGGGGGGGGGCCTTTTGTCCCGGGTGAAGCCACCACCCGGGACAAAATCCTCTTTTGTCCCGGGTGGTGGATTCACCCAGGACAAAAGGTGTTTTTTTGGCGGGCCGGGAAAATTCCCAGCCCGCGGCCCACCTTTAGTCCCGGGTGGATCTACCACCCGGGACAAAAGGGGCCCGTTTTCCCTCGTTCCCGCCTAATCTTATGTTTGTTTTTGTTTTTTTTTACTTCTCTTTTAAAATTGGCTTTCATTTGTTAATTCAGTTAATAAAATTATGATTCCAAAAATTATGGAACAAAATTTCTTATCTCTATATAAACTTGATACACGCAACAAAAATAATTAATTTTCATTCAAGTGATTGGGTCAATGAAATATCTAACTTTTTTGAAATCATATTTGTTATTTTGACCATGCAAAAATATATTAGGTGAATTTTTTTTTCAAATTGTTGCTTTTCGACAGAAAGTGGATTCTATCACGATATTAACGTTTAAAAAGTGAATTTTAGATAAAATTAAGCAATTTCATGATATTAATGAGTAGTGTGTGAATTTGAGAGATAGTGTGTGTTAGTGAGATTGTGTGTGTTAGTGAGAGAGTATAGTGTGTTAATGTGAATGTAATTTCATGAAATAAATAAAATTTGTTGAGTAATCCATTATTGAATGAAAATTATAATTGAGTCTAGTAATTAAGTGAAAAATATATAAAATAATATATATAACACATAAAGTATAATTATACAGTACATATATAATAAAAGTATTCGAATTGCGATTATGTTTTTATACAATAATATAAAATGATTCAAGTACATGAAGGATTAGCGGTAACAGACTTTCTCTTCACAAATGTCCCTTGATTATGATCACGGCGCAAGTATGGAGCATCATCATTGGCTAGCAGGATGCATGGATCTGCATTTACTTCGAAAGGTGGAATGGCAACAAAATTATTATATTCTTCTGAAAAGTCTGTCTTGTCCTCCACTCCAACGATGTTTCTCTTTCCTGATAGAACTATGTGTCGCTTAGGCTCATCCTTTTGCTTGTTTATCCCCTTCTTTGGCTTGCTGGACATGTCCTTAATGTAGAAAACCTGAGCAACATCCTGGGCTAGGACAAATGGCTCGTCTCTATACCCAAGATTGTTGAGATCAACTATTGTCATCCCATACTCATCTTTTGTTACCCCTCCTCCAGATAGCTTAACCCATTGGCAACGAAATAGAGGCACCTTGAAATTGGGACCGTAATCCAGCTCCCATATCTCTTCAATGTAGCCGTAATATGTGTCCTTTTTTCCATTATTGTCCGTGGCATCCATACGAACACCGCTGTTTTGGTTGGTACTCTTTTTATCTTGGGCTATCGTATAAAATGTGTTTCCATTTATCTCGTACCCTTAGTATGTTAAGATATTCCAAGATGGTCCCCTACCCAATAAGAACAGTTGTTCACTTATATCCATGTTATGCATTAGATGCTTCCGCAACCAGCTGCAGAAAGTGTTCATGTGCTCACGTGTAATCCATGCCTCAGACTTTTCCGGGAAATTGGAGAGCAGAATTTTCTTGTGTTCCTCTATATATGGGTCAACCAAGGATGATTGTTGAAGAACCGTATAATGCGCTTTCTTCAATAAGAAATCATCTGTGCAGACATAAGATTTCTTTCCTAATGTACCCTTTCCAGTTAGTCTCCCCTCATATCGCGATTCAGGGACTCCAATCGGTTTAAGGTCATCAATAAAGTCAACACAAAAGTCAATGACCTCCTCAGTTCCGTAGGCACTAGCGATGCTTCCTTCTGGATGAGCTCTATTACGAACACATTTCTTGAGTACCCCCATGAACCTTTCGAATGGAAACATGTTGTGTAGAAACATGACGTGCTTCTACTGTATCTTTTGTCTTTCCGTACACTCCCAAGAATGCTATCAAGTTGACGCAAAAATTCTTCGTGAGGTGCATCACATCAATTGCATGACGAACATCTAAGACTTCCCAATATGGTAGCTCCCAAAATATAGATTTCTTTTTCCATATGGGCGCCATTCCGTTTTCGTTCGGAACAGGTTGGCTACCAGACCCCTTTCCAAAAAAAACTTCTAGATCTTTTACCATGTTGAAGACGTCTTTACCACTACGGTGCATCGGTTTTGTTCGGTGGTCCGCTTGGCCTTTGAAATGCTTGCCCTTCTTTCGTACCGCATGCCTGATGGGAAGAAACCGACGATGACCCATGTATACAACCTTCTTACAGTGAGTCAACCATATATTATCGGTATCATCTAAACAGTGTGTGCATGCTTTGTATCCCTTGTTCGAATGTCCTGACAAGTTACTAAGAGCAGGCCAGTCATTGATCGTTACGAACAGCAATGCTCGTAGGTTGAAGTTTTCCTGTTTGTATTCATCCCACATCCGTACACCTTCATCGCCCCAGAGCAATAAGAGTTCTTCGACCAATGGTCTTAGGTACACATCAATGTCATTTCCGGGCTGCTTTGGACCCGGGATAAGCACTGGCATCATGATGAACTTTCGTTTCATGCAGAGCCATGGTGGAAGATTGTACAGACAAAGAGTCACGGGCCAAGTGCTATGACCACTGCTCATCTCACCAAAAGGATTCATGCCATCCGTACTCAAACCGAACCTTATGTTTCTCGCATCCAAATCAAATTTAGGGTACGTTCTATCTATTTTTCTCCACTGCGACCCATCAGCGGGGTGTCTCAACATCGAGTCTTTCTTGCGTTCCTCTTTGTGCCATCGCATCAACTTAGCATTATCTTTATTTCTAAACAGACACTTCAAACGTGGTATTATAGGCGAATACCACATGACCTTCGCAGGAACTCTCTTCCGGGGAGGCTCCCCCTCGACATCTCCAGGATCATCTTTTCTAATCTTGTAACGCAATGCACTGCATACGGGACATGCATCCAAATTCTTGTACTCGCCTCGGTAGAGGATGCAGTCGTTGGGGCATGCATGTATCTTTTGGACTTCCAGTCCCAAAGGGCAAACAAGTTGTTTGGCTTCATACGTTGTGGCAGGCAATTCATTGTCCTTAGGAAGCATTTTTTTAACAAGTTTGAGTAATTCACCAAATCCCTTGTCGGATACACCATTTGTCGCCTTCCATTGCAGCAACTCCAAGGTGGTGCCAAGTTTCTTAAATCCATTTTGACAATCTGGGTACAACAACTTATGGTGGTCCTCTAACAACTTCTGGAACTTCAACCTCTCCATTTCACTCTCACAGTCTGCCTGCACATTGTGCAATGCCTGCCCCAGATCGTCGCTGGGATCATTTTCTGCTACATCTACTTCGGGCTCTTCCATGGGAATATCGTCATCGAATGCACCGATTCCAGCATTCCCGGGAAAGTGGTCGTCAAAATCTTCTTCTTCATTGTCTTCCATGGTAACCCCCTGTTCTCCGTGCTTCGTCCAACAAACATACTTTTTCATGAAACCATTTGCGAAAATGTGGCTGTGTAGGATTCTTGAAGATGAGTAATCCTTGTTATTGTTGCAATGAACACACAGGCAGCACATAAAACCATTCTGCTTATTTGCCTCAGCCACAGACAAAAAATAATGCAGGCCATCAATGAATTCTTTCGAACGTCGGTCAGCATTGTACATCCATTGCCGGTCCATCTGCATTTTAAATAAATCGATTTGAATTCTTTACACGTATCGAATAAATAAAATATATCAAACCTAATTTAAACTAAATGTAACATAACATGAATAATTAAAAGATATGCAATATCCATCATACATCTTGATTAATTAAAAGGAGTACTTAATCCATTACAGAACTTAACAAAGGAGTACTATACATGAAATTTTAAAATTCGGTCAACAACTCATAGGTTTTCAACCGTCCTTGCGTTGGAACGCAGAATGTTCTAACGGATTTCTTGCTGGCGCAGAAGAAGATGACGGAGCTGAAACCTCCGAGTTTGGTGGTGACGAACCGTAACGCCGCAATAAATCCTCAAGATCAAACGGAGGTTCCTCGCCCCTTGCCATGCATTCTCTATATTCTTTTTCTAAATAACGGAGCGCTGCCCTATGAAAAGCACTAGGTTTTTTGGACCGACGACCTATTCGAGTTGTGCCCTTCTCTCCAGAAGGACAACGATCACCCCCACCGGCGCCACTCCCTCCAGCTGCTGAAGCCATATTTTACTGAAAAATACCTTTATTTTCCACAAAATTATAAATTCTTACCATTACAAAGCAAAAATTATTTACTATTATAATTACAATGATCAGATTAATAACTCTTGCAAATAATAATGAAATTAGATAAAAAAGACGAAATGTATCATTAATCCTCAAGAAATCTCTAATTAATTGAAAGAAATCTCTATAACTTCTAATTACTTTGACACCCTTCAGTTCCAGGAGTACACTCTTTTCAATATCCATAAACCCTCTAGAAGAAAAATAAACCTTTATTTCTGAAAATGTATATGTCAATAACCTCAACCCTGCGGTGATGACACTGCCTTTCGGGGGGACACGGTGCGGTACAAGGATGTCACCAATCGGCCAGTCGCAGCACCAACATTTACGATTAATAGGCACAGCACTTGGCACAGGCAGCATGCTCGTTGATATGCTCTCAGTACAACAACGGGCATGCTGACTGCGTCAAATGCTGTCTTCTTATCAATCGGAAGTGCTGGTGATGCGACCAACCGATTTGCGACGTCCTTATAGCGCATCGTGTATCCCCGAAAGATAGTGCCATCACCGTTGGATGGAGATTAACGACGTATACTTGTTACGAAATAAAGATTTTTTTAGCTTCTAGATGGTTTCAATGTGAGCCTGATTAAATACATCACTAGAGTGTCAAAATAATCCATTCATAATACAAAAAATTCTAATATACTCATTTCATTAATTCATTCATGAATAAAAAATCAACTATCCACAATATGGTCATATATACAAGTACATCACATGAAGTGTCTACAATCATTCTAAAAATTTCTACTATCCACATACTCATCTAAATCTAAAAGAAAATCACACCTACATATATATGCAATCTAGCTAAATGTCCAAGAAATGAGCTAACTACACATTTTCTCTATTTCTAAAGCATGAAATGAGCTATACAATCCAAGGAAGAAGAGAAAAACAAGCCCCAAACCTTTAGCGCTGATGGATGGATGGGGAATCAAAGATCTTCACAAATATGGTGAAGAAATGAGCAAGAACTCCTCTATCCCGAGCCAAGAACAGCAAGAAAACAAGTGAGCTGAATGGCTCGGGCGGGGGGAGAGGGAAGGGGATAAGGGGGCCAAGGCCTTTTGTCCCGGTTGGAGACACCAACCGGGACAAAAGGGGGTCCTTTTGTCCCGGTTGGTGGTTCCAACCGGGACAAAAGGCCCCTGTCCCCCCGCTGGCCCGGCTAGCCGTTGGACCCGGGACAAAAGCCACCTATTGTCCCGGGCCCAAAGGCTGCCGGGACAAATGGCCTGGAACAAAGACCTGTTTTGTAGTAGTGGTAGTAGTAGACCTCCAATGTCTTAAATTACTTGATCCAATTGGAGAACTTGGAAAACTAAATAGATCAGAGGCGTTGAATTGCTTGATCAGAGAATTTGGAAAACTGTAATGGCATAGATCCAATTAACCCATGATTATATGCTCGTCGCCACTTGCATTGGTTGTAATATGCTAGTCATTAGAAATCACACCCAGCCTATGGATTTATTTGGCATGAATTTAGCTCCTAAATTCATGAAGAATTATATGTTCATATAGGATTTTTTTTAAAAAAAAAGCTGTCCATAGTTTAACAAAAACTACCTTAAATGTGTCTTCGATGTACTCACATTTCTAAAAGGTTTTGGAGTACTGCTCTCAAATCTTCCCATGATATGTTTCATGCAAATTAATCTAAGCTCTCCGGTTGACTATATGCACCTCCGATCCATAATTAATTAGCCCTGGGCCCCTAGCCAGCATGCGTGGAAGTCTTGCATTTGCATGCAAGCTCGAGCTAGCTAGCTTTACTGAACCTGGTCTGCTCAGATTCTCTGATCCAATCTACGGGAACCAACATGGATCCAACTTGTGTATAAAAAAATGACCAGGTTCAGTGGAAAAAGCTAAGCCAACTTCCATCGGAATCTAATGAGTCAGAGTCAACGGGTCGCGCAACGAGATTCATCTGCATGGAAAACCACACGCAGTGCCCTATCCTAATTAACTCTAGATCCAAAGATGATGGTCACATATGATCATCATGTAAGTATGCAACTCAAGTTTTTTTTTTTTTGAATAAACCCACATTCTCCCAATATGTATCGACCAATTAAGGTGAAAATAAAATGTTTCCCTGCGAGACCCTCCTTAGATCAACATGCATGTACCCAAACAAGCCAGGAAGAGTTTTTTTTTTAGCTCCAACTTTCAATCACGGTTCTCCTCTTTATAACGCACAGCTTGGTAACAAATTTGTGCGAACACTTAACACTATGCAGTTCAGTTCGTAATTACTCCCTCCGTCCAAATTGCAATTCTCGCTTATTAATAAGTCAAACAATTTGAACTCTTGCTAAACGTATATAAGAAACGTAATAATATTCTTGTTGGTGGGCCGTTTGGTTGGTGAGCTGGCAGAAATTTTCTTCAGGTGAGGTGATGAACATTGATTTTATCGTCACCTTGATTTTATCACCTTCAGCGATATCCAACCTCACCCCCCACGAGTTGTGGTGCTAGAGCTACCCATTTTGTTTGCTGAAGTGAGTCAGCGACCGGGGGCATGGACCTACTTGCAGTGAGCGTGGAGACTCGGAAGCTGAAAGTCATCCCATGAGTTGGCTGAAATGGTCATGGATGCCATGATGGGAATAAAGATACTACTAGAAATCTTGTCTACTACTTCTCTTGGTGATGGTTTTGCTCATCGACCCTCAGTATAAGCAAGGTTCTACGGACTTGATTCTCTTTGTGGTTTTATTTTCGATATGTTTCATGGTTTTTGTTACCATTCTTATTGCTAAAGAGGAACATAGGCGAGTGACCGTACCGAAAGTTTATCATATAGACAACACTTGACTCGCCTTAGACTAACCGAATGAATAGACATGGATAAAAAAACACCTTAGGTTGTTTTGTTTGATTGTGCGCGGAGAAAAAAAAAATGATGAGGTCCAAAATCATCATGAATCACAGGTCTATCCAAGTAATTAGAGGAAGTGGGGAGAAATATTAGCTTGTAAACACTCCAACACATTATCGGATCCTAACATTTTCGCTGTGTCTCTCTTTATACTTTTATACTTTGTTTTTCCCGACTCCGCCGCGCCACACCACCGTCCGCCTCAAGCCCACAACCCTCCCCACCAACCTCATTGCCATCGTCAACAGTCTAACACCCTTATTTTTATTAAAAAAAATATGGCATCGTCGTCTCTTTGCTGCCTCGTAATCCACTACGCCGGGCCCACGTGTCAGTCACCCCACTGATACTTCCTCCCTGCTTCTTCAACCGGCCTGCATTAAACAAGTCGTGCGCGCTCCGCAGCGAAGGGAGCTTCCCAGCGACCCGCGCCGCGCCGCCACTGCCGCAACCACCCCTCCTCCTCCTCCTCCTCCTCCTCCTCTTCCCCGCCGCTGCCGGCCAACGCTCGCTCGTAGACGCCCCCAGCTACACAGCAAGCCTCGCTAGCTAGCTAGTCGTCGCCCTTCGAGCTTCCCGACGCGCGCTCCCACAACCTGCTCGACCGGCGGGGGGATATCGGATCTCGATCGCCCCCAAAACCGAGATGAGCCACGACGGCCCCGGTGGCTCCGCCGGCGGTGGCGCGGGCGTGGACGCGCTGTCGCTGGACCTGCTCGCGCACGCGCTGGCGGCCGTGCGCGACCCGCGGGACCGCAAGTCGTGCCGCCTCGCCAGCCGCGCCTTCGCGCGCGCCGAGGCCGCGTCGCGCCGCGCGGCGCGCCCGCTCCGCCGCGAGGCGCTGCCCCGCGTCCTGCGCGCCTTCCCGGCGCTCGCCGCGCTCGACCTCTCCGCCTGCGCGGGGCTCGACGACGCCTCCCTCGCCGCCGCGCTGCTGGGCGGCAGCGGCTCCGAGCTGGGTCTGGGCCTGCGGCGGGTGCGGCTGGCGCGCGCGAGCGGGGTCGGGTGGCGCGGCCTGGAGGCGCTGGTGGCGGCGTGCCCGCGGCCGGCGGGGCTCCGGGAGCTCGTCATGGACAAGTGCCTTGGCGTCACCGACGTCGGGCTCGCCAAGGTCGCCGTCGGGTGCCCCGGGCTCGAGAGGCTCAGCGTCAAGTGGTGCCGCGAGATCTCCGACATTGGCATCGAGCTGCTCGCCAAGAAGTGCCCCGACCTCCGCAGCGTTGACATCTCCTACCTCAAGGTACCATTGAATCTCTTTGGCTAGTAGTATAACATGATTAGGGGCACGAAAATACTCTTTTGAGATTGCTGTGAAGCCTCTGACGGATTCGATTGAAACTACTTGTGAAGACTCGGGCTATTTGCTGAAGTACGGTTGTAAAGGCGACACCCTCTTGTGGAGGAGATCCTTTCCTACATCGACATGTTCCAAGAGTTGCACGCTTCGACGACATCTTTTAATTTCGGACTTTGGATGTATTATTTTCATGTTTATGTTTGAGTCTAGTGCTTAGTATCAACTCTCCAAATGCAACGACATTGCATTCACGTTGCATTTGAGAGGGGGTGTTAAGGGTATTATAGTCACTATATATGTGTCAAGGGTAGTTTAGTCACTTCACATATTCTAGGGTTTGGGGTGTCTCATGTACTCTATATATATTGCCCTTTGGGCCTCTATCAATGCAACAAGCCTCCATTTGTGACAGAGTGGAGTTCTTTGTTTTTCTTCCTTTGGGTGCTTGATTCAGCTATAGTCATTCAGAACAGTTGAGCAACCAGCATGAACTTTTGCTTGCTGCCAAATTTGATGCAAGGACCTAACGTGCATAATTTGGTCCTTAGATGTTTGTACATTTTTTTAGATGATGGGAGAAAACGTCCCGGCCTTGACCTCCTAGAGGCTACAGCCTACAACCCACTTATTACATCAAAATGCAGCACCTCCGTCTGTACTTAATGTTTATGAATGCTGTACATTTTTCTTGTGTGCAGTGTATCATGTAAATGGGCCAACATCGCCTTCAAGAACAAGACGAGCGGCAAAAAGAAGCAGAGCACGCATAATTAATGCTCAATGTACATTTTTTTAATGATTTGAGCCAGTGTTCTTATCTTCTTGCTGCTGCTGGGCATGGCAGTGCGTCTTGTTGTCTCCCAAAACATACCTAAGCCCACCACAACTCGCCGGTATTGTTGTCGTAAAACATACCTAAGCCCACCGCAGCTTTGGAGCCCTGCTGGAACTGCCGATCATCGGTGCCCATGCCCCACGTTGCGCCAGCTACCCAATGAAGCAGCCCATCTCTGATCTCTTGTTCTCCTTGTTTAAAGGCTTCCATCTGTCCAGTGTCCTTGCCACCACCCCCAGCCCCCAGCACTGGTTCCACTTGACGCCAAATCTTCCCTTGAAAGCACAAACCATTCCTTAGTTTCCACAGAACCCAGAGCACAGCAGCACACTGCACAGACACGACAGTTCAGATTTTCATTCTTATTGTTGCTCTGCTCACCCACCAGCGGGCAATGGATTCAATCTCGACCGTTATCCCTTTTTCGTTACAGATTACATAATAAAGGGGGCCAGTACTGGACAGCCAGACTAAACCGCCAAACCAACAGTCTTCCCAAAACCTGGCCCTACGACCATTACCAATGTTCCAGCGGTAGCCAATCCTAGCAGCCTGAGCTGCCCACATAACCCCTTTCCAAAAAGGGGAGGTTCCTATGTCTGGACAACAAAAAATGTTATGATTATTAATCTTATACTTATAGTCAACAATCTCTCTCCAGATCGCACTCAGATGACATCTCTGAATCCAGGAAACTAGCAGTCACATATTCAGCTTCCTCAAATAAGGGACTCCTAGCCCACCTAGCTCTTTTTGTCGGGAGATCAGTTGCCAATTAGCTAGATGATATTTGTGATTTTCTTCTGTGTTATTCCAGACGAAGTGACTCATCTATATTTATAGCCCACTTTGGAAACTTGATTGTAGACATCAACTAAATTGAAATACTTACCAAACAAGATTTGAGAAGGGTCAGTCTCCCACCATAGGATAAGAGTCTACCCTTCCAGCCAGAAACTTGATTATCGGATGCCTTCACCAGCAACCTGCCTGTGGATGCACAGTCAATTGCTTTCACCATAGTTCGTTTGTCTCCAATATCCCAAATGCACTTAGTGTCATCGGTCTGAAACTTTGAGGCACATATTCTCGCTATCCACAATGAAGAAGGTGGAGGGAAGGGTATTTAAGCACTCTCATCTGTGAAGTATTGATCACATTGGATTCTCCCACAACATTTGGATGCAAAATTGAAACAGTCATTTGAAAACGCTGACCAGTTTTCATGTACTCCTTGCCTGCCTGCTACTTTTTTTTTTGACACGCTTCCTTCACAATGGTAGGCATGCAGAACACATGGTTAACAACGTTCTTTGTGGTGGCCTCGAAGCAAGAAGCAAGGTAGGGAGAATTCCGTCTGACTAATAGATTCTACAAGAATTGTGCTGTCCGGTTTAAGTGACTTCCATTAAGCTGAAATCCTCACTAGCAACTTTCTCTTTTTTTTTCTGTCACGTGCAGTGTGTCCAAAGGTATGACTACAACAGCCAGAACTTCCGATCCATTGAAACTCTTGTGGTTTGTTCATCCACAATATCACAAGGAAATGCATGAGTGTTATCAATGTAAGCTGCAGTTTTCAACCAT
Source organism: Panicum virgatum (assembly GCF_016808335.1). NCBI lineage: Eukaryota > Viridiplantae > Streptophyta > Magnoliopsida > Poales > Poaceae > Panicum > Panicum virgatum. The sequence goes on along the minus strand of NC_053143.1, from coordinate 52,544,874 downwards.
GCATTTTCACTAAGCACGCTTAGGAAGAGCAAAATGGTATTTGGTTTCACGTCACAAGATTGGCCTTGGTTTCTATTCTTGGTTTCTGTCATCTCACAAGTCACAAAATTGCATATTTGGCATGCAGAAAGAACACATGGAAGATGGAGATGGAGATCCTCTGTTTGAGTTAAACCATCAAGGTCCTTCAGGAATCAGGAGTCATGAATTTCTTGCTTAATTGAAAGAAACATGGAACAAGCAGAACAATAATTTTGTTTTTTTTGTGCTTGCGAAATGAACAATGAATTTACTTTGTGTATATTTTGTAAAGAACAACTTCAGAGTACACTGGAATCTAGATCCAGGATTGCAGAGATTTTTGTTGCTGATGAGTTAGTCCTTACTTCTAAGGGGGAAGACGTGACTGAAAGCAGAAGCTCTTTTTCACCCGTATAGTGTCAGTGTGTGTTATATCAAAGAACATACACACATTTTGCTAACAGACAAGTGTAGTAGTAGACCTCCAATGTCTTAAATTACTTGATCCAATTGGAGAACTTGGAAAACTAAATAAATCAGAGGCGTTGAATTGCTTGATCAGAGAATTTGGAAAACTGTAATGGCATAGATCCAATTAACCCATGATTATATGCTCGTCGCCACTTGCATTGGTTGTAATATGCTATTCATTAGAAATCACACCCAGCCTATGGATTTATTTGGCATGAATTTAGCTCCTAAATTCATGAAGAATTATAAGTTCATATAGGATTTTTTTTTAAAAAAAGTTGTCCATAGTTTAACAAAAACTAACTTAAATGTGTCTTCGATGTACACATTTCTAAAAGGTTTTGGAGTACTGCTCTCAAATCTTCCCATGATATGTTTCATGCAAATTAATCTAAGCTCTCCGGTTGACTATATGCACCTCCGATCCATAATTAATTAGCCCTGGGCCCCTAGCCAGCATGCGTGGAAGTCTTGCATTTGCATGCAAGCTCGAGCTAGCTAGCTTTACTGAACCTGGTCTGCTCAGATTCTCTGATCCAATCTACGGGAACCAACATGGATCCAACTTGTGTATAAAAAAAATGACCAGGTTCAGTGGAAAAAGCTAAGGCAACTTCCATCGGAATCTAATGAGTCAGAGTCAACGGGTCGCGCAACGAGATTCATCTGCATGGAAAACCACACGCAGTGCCCCCATCCTTACTCTAGATCCAAAGATGATGGTCACATATGATCATCATGTAAGTATGCAACTCAAGTTTTTTTTTTTTGAATAAACCCACATTCTCCCAATATGTATCGACCGATTAAGGTGAAAATAAAATGTTTCCCTGCGAGACCCTCCTTAGATCAACATGTATGTACCCAAACAAGCCAGGAAGAGTTTTTTTTTTAGCTCCAACTTCCAATCACGGTTCTCCTCTTTATAACGCACATCTTGGTAACAAATGTGTGTGAACACTTAACACTATTCAGTTCAGTTCGTAATTACTCCCTCCGTCCAAATTGCAATTCTCGCTTATTAATAAGTCAAACAATTTGAACTCTTGCTAAACGTATATAAGAAACGTAATAATATTCTTGTTGGTGGGCCGTTTGGTTGGTGAGCTGGCAGAAATTTTCTTCAGGTGAGGTGATGAACATTGATTTTATCGTCACCTTGATTTTATCACCTTCAGCGATATCCAACCTCACCCCCCACGAGTTGTGGTGCTAGAGCTACCCATTTTGTTTGCTGAAGTGAGTCAGCGACCGGGGGCATGGACCTACTTGCAGTGAGCGTGGAGACTCGGAAGCTGAAAGTCATCCCATGAGTTGGCTGAAATGGTCATGGATGCCATGATGGGAATAAAGATACTACTAGAAATCTTGTCTACTACTTCTCTTGGTGATGGTTTTGCTCATCGACCCTCAGTATAAGCTAAGGTTCTACGGACTTGATTCTCTTTGTGGTTTTATTTTCGATATGTTTCATGGTTTTTGTTACCATTCTTATTGCTAAAGAGGAACATAGGCGAGTGACCGTACCGAAAGTTTATCATATAGACAACACTTGACTCGTCTTAGACTAACCGAATGAATAGGCATGGATAAAAAAAACACCTTAGGTTGTTTTGTTTGATTGTGCGCGGAGAAAAAAAATGATGAGGTCCAAAATCATCATGAATCACAGGTTTATCCAAGTAATTAGAGGAAGTGTGGAGAAATATTTTTCGTCGTATCTCTCAATGTACTTTGTTTTTCCCCGACTCCGCCGTGCCACACCACCGTCCACCGCCGCAAGCCCACAACCCTCCCCACCAACCTCATTGCCATCGTCAGTCTAACACCCTTATTTTTATTTAAAAAAATATGGCATCGTCGTCTCTTTGCTGCCTCGTAATCCACTACGCCGGGCCCACGTGTCAGTCACCCCACTGATACTTCCTCCCTGCTTCTTCAACCGGCCTGCATTAAACAAGTCGTGCGCGCTCCGCAGCGAAGGGAGCTTCCCAGCGACCCGCGCCGCGCCGCCACTGCCGCAACCACCCCTCCTCCTCCTCTTCCCCGCCGCCGCCGGCCAACGCTCGCTCGTAGACGCCCCCAGCTACACAGCAAGCCTCGCTAGCTAGCTAGTCGTCGCCCTTCGAGCTTCCCGACGCGCGCTCCCACAACCTGCTCGACCGGCGGGGGGATATCGGATCTCGATCGCCCCCAAAACCGAGATGAGCCACGACGGCCCCGGTGACTCCGCCGGCGGCGGCGGCGGCGGCGCGGGCGTGGACGCGCTCTCGCTGGACCTGCTCGCGCACGCGCTGGCGGGCGTGCGCGACCCGCGGGACCGCAAGTCGTGCCGCCTCGCCAGCCGCGCATTCGCGCGCGCCGAGGCCGCGTCGCGCCGCGCGGCGCGCCCGCTCCGCCGCGAGGCGCTGCCCCGGGTCCTGCGCGCCTTCCCGGCGCTCGCCGCGCTCGACCTCTCCGCCTGCGCGGGGCTCGACGACGCCTCCCTCGCCGCCGCGCTGCTGGGCGGCGGCGGCGCCGAGCTGGGCCTGGGCCTGCGGCGGGTGCGGCTGGCGCGCGCGAGCGGGGTCGGGTGGCGCGGCCTGGAGGCGCTGGTGGCGGCGTGCCCGCGGCTGGAGGCCGTCGACCTGTCCCACTGCGTCGCCGCCGGGGACAGGGAGATGGCCGCCCTCGCCGCCGCGGCGGGGCTCCGGGAGCTCGTCATGGACAAGTGCCTTGGCGTCACCGACGTCGGGCTCGCCAAGGTCGCCGTCGGGTGCCCCGGGCTAGAGAGGCTCAGCGTCAAGTGGTGCCGCGAGATCTCCGACATTGGCATCGAGCTGCTCGCCAAGAAGTGCCCCGACCTCCGCAGCGTTGACATCTCCTACCTCAAGGTACCATTGAATCTCTTTGGCTAGTAGTATAACATGATTAGGGGCACGAAAATACTCTTTTGAGATTGCTGTGAAGCCTCTGACGGATTCGATTGAAACTACTTGTGACTTAACCTCTCGAGAATTCAAAGTGCACACTAATGTGCTAACAGACTAGAACGAGTTGCAAATATTGCAACGTTAGTAGGATGCTGTCTCCTTCAGACATTATGATTCTTCTTACTTCGTTGGGCAGGGATTATGATAGTTCCCTTGCCGATGTTTGACTCTGTTTTGCGTCTGTGAATCAAGTGAGGTGGAAAGATTCAGCATTTATTTGCAGGTACAATGTTTGATTTAAAATTAGGTGCTTGTTCAAATGGAAAATGGTGTCCCAAAAGAATGAAAGCTTGAGACAGTGTGATTGAAATTTCTGTAATCTAAAACACTCAGCATCTTGATGTTACTTGTTCAATGTCTACTACTATGTATCTTGGCTTCAGATGTTAGAGGATTAAAATTCAATAGAACTTTATTTAATTTATTTAGGTTCTGTGTTCTGTCCATAAATTTGTTCTGCAGTGTAAGATTTACTTGTCAGTTTGAGACTTTGAATACATGACATGTGTATTCCTGTTATCTGGTTTCCAGTGGATATACCTAATGGGGCTCAACCGCTCGATGGTTATGATTGTTTCTTACTGTGATTCTGTGAAAATCCAAGAATCCTCAAATTTCTCTCCTTTTCGGCATTTTTGCAGGTGAGCAATGAATCCCTTAGATCGCTGTCCACTCTTGAGAACTTAGAGGAAATATCAATGGTTGGCTGCTTGTTTATAGACGATGATGGCCTACAAATGCTAGGTGCAGGCAACTCGCTGCAGGTAATCACCTTGCAGGGATGCAGATCCCTTTATGATCCACTTTGTATACTATGATGCCATTTTCTTTTATTTATTTATTTTTTGTGCTTATCGCATTTTCAACCTCATCTGTTCCAGAGTATTGATGTATCAAGGTGTCACCACGTGACTTCTCAGGGCTTAGCTTTACTCATAGACAGTCAAAGAGTTATCCGAAAAATAAATGCTGGACACAGTTTACATGTGAGTGTAGTTCCTTTGCCCTTTGCTTTATGAGAACAAATGATGCAAATGCACGATATCACTTCAGAGGTCAAATTCACACTTCCAGTGGTTGTTCACCCTCTGCTTTACACTTGCAGGAGATAGAGACTTGCTTCCTATCCAAGTTATCAACAATAGGTGAGACTTTGACAGTTTTAAGACTCGACGGCCTTGAAATCTTTGCCTCAAATCTTCAGGCCATTGGTGACAGCTGCAAGAACCTGGTTGAAATTGGGCTCAGCAAATGCAATGGTGTTACAGATGATGGTATCACTTCACTTATTGTTAATTGCGGCTACCTAAGGACTATCGACGTCACATGTTGCCATCTTCTTACGAATGATGCCCTTGCTGCAATCGCCAAGAACTGTAGAATGGTTGAATGCCTCCGGTTGGAGTCCTGCCCTTTTATAAATGAGAAGGGACTAGAGCGAATCGGAACCCTCTGCTCCAATCTTAAGGAAATCGACCTTACTGATTGCCGCATTAATGATGAGGGTAATTGAAATATAGCTGTGCATTCAATTGTTTTTCTCTAATAGTTCATCATTGCATTCGAGCTACGTTATTTAAACTTCCATATTTTCAGCTCTGCAGCACTTGGCAAGCTGCTCAGAACTGCAAATCTTGAAGCTTGGCCTCTGCACGGGCATTTCTGATAAAGGCCTTGTTTACATCGGTTCAAACTGCGGAAAGCTTCTGGAACTTGATTTGTACCGGTAATTGATGTTCTTATATGTTTTAGTAATTACATACCAGTTAATCATTGATCACTGAAACCAAAATGCACTTGTTTCTCTTCCTCATAGTTGCAGCGCCATTACTGATGAAGGGCTGGCAGCTTTAGTGCGTGGCTGCAAGAAGATCAGGATGCTAAACCTATGCTACTGCACCCAAATCACTGATGCTGGTTTGAAGCACCTAAGCACTCTGGAAGAGCTCACAAACCTCGAGCTGAGGTGCCTGGTGCGCATCACAGGCATCGGGATCACCTCCATAGCCGTTGGTTGCCCTAGCCTGATAGAACTGGACCTGAAGCGCTGTTACTCCGTGGATGATGCTGGCCTCTGGGCTCTTTCAAGATACTCCCAAAATCTCAGACAAGTAAAGAACTAGACAACTTTGGCTTCTCTTTTGCAGTTTGTGAAGCACCAGGGACCTTAAATTGTATTCCTTGGTTTGTTTGCAGCTTACCATATCCTACTGCCAAGTCACTGGCCTGGGCCTGTGCCATCTGCTGGGCTCCCTGAGGTGCCTCCAGGACGTGAAGATGGTCCACCTCTCCTGGGTCTCCATCGAGGGGTTCGAGATGGCGCTGCGAGCCTCCTGCAGAAGGCTCAAGAAGCTGAAGCTGCTGGGCGGGCTGAGGTCTGTGCTCTCTCCAGAGCTCCTCCAGATGCTGCAGGCCTGCGGATGCCGTGTCAGGTGGGTCGACAAGCCCCTTCTCTACAAGGGATGAGCTTGAACCCAGTTGGCAAATCTAGCGATCAGTCATCCTTCTGGCTACAGACTCAATGTTCTTAAGGCGTTGAGGCGAGGTGTGGCGCCCTACCTCCTCTGGACGCCTAGGCGAGGCGAGGCGACGCCATACACCAACGTAAAAGCAGAATATTAGCAGTATAATTAGCAATATAAAGGGGAAAAGAAATGAGAAAAGAAGAAAGAAAAGAGAAAAGGCCCAGGAAGAATGTAAGGCCCAGTCCACCAAATCACTACCAGCCCATAAACTACTCATCTCCTCCCGTCAGCCCACCCGCTCCCTCCTACCCTATCTCGTCGTGCGCCGCCACTCCCTTCGCGGCCACCCCAGACGGAGCACCAGCGCCGCCAGTCCTCCTCCCTGCCGTGGCCACCCCCAGATGGAGCACCAGCGCCGCTGCTCCTCCTCCCTGCCGCGGCCACCCCCAGATGGAGCACCAGTGCCCCCGCTCCTCCCTGCCGCGGCCACCCCCAGATGGAGCTATGGCGCCGCCGCTCCTCCTCCCTGCCGGACGGCGCGGAGGCGGTGCTGCCCAGGCGCAGCACTGTCAGAGACGGTAGGTACAACATCATCTTGCTATCGCTGATCGGTTTTCGTCCTCTTTCTCCCTTCTCCCTCCCTCCATCCCTTCCTGACATGAATTAGGCAAGGCGTCCAGGACGCCTTGGAGCCTTGGAGCGCCTCATCGCCTAGGCGACGACTAGGCGACGCCTAGGCGACGACTAGGCGACGCCTAGGCGACGCCTTAAGAACTATGTACAGACTAGAGAAAAAAGATGATTAGGAACTGGAAGTGCTCATGGCTGTAACACTTGTCCTGCAATGTTATGTGTAAACTTTCAGAGTTTTGACAGTATGCTGACTGTCCGTGCTGAAAAATCTCTGTACTGGAATTTTCGGACCAAACTTTGTGAGAGCATCTGCTGCTGAATTCAAAGTTTACCCCTTTTGGGGCCAGTTTCCTTCCAGTGAAAGAAAAAGACGAAAGTGTGATCTTTTCAATGGCTTCTGAACTCTGGAGAGCTTGAGATGTCGCTGTTTACATCGGCACTGAACCATCGATTGCTGCGCATGCGTTCACAGTCCAGCCAGCGTGTGTAGTTGGCTCCGGGCTCGCCGGCATCCGTGGTGGAGCTGAGCCCGTCAGCGCCGAGCATGAAGGGGAAGCGGTCACCCCTGTCCAACTCCCGGCACAGGCGCAGGCTTCGTAACTCATTTGGTCTCTGGGGCTATGCCCAGAGCGAATGTTCAATGCAAGCCCTTTTTTACAAACAATGGAAGCCTCTGTAACACACTCAGCTCTGCAATTTTCTTTACAGTAAAGCGCTCACGCGCTGCGGTAGCTCAGGCTATCCACGCTGCTCCGTCGTATTTGTTTATGAGGAATGTTGAGGAACATATCCTGCTTGTGATGAGTGAATTGTCAACCGTATGTTATGATCGTGCGCTTAGTTTTTGGATTGCAGGTACACAGGCGTCGAGTGTCGACGGAGAGCTGCCGTGGAAGAGCTCAGGCCGGGCGGCAGCTGTGGCATCCATTCCTGGATCGAGGGCGCAAGCGGCGACGGAAAGCGGGTTTCTTGGTTTGCGCCACAAAACCAAGGAGGCGGACGGCGGTTGAAGACGCCAAGTCGTGGAGGCACGGGCGTCGGTCTCGGGATTGATGGAGGCGACGGGCGTCGACGGCGTCTAGGGCCTCGCTGCGGGCGAGAAGGTGACGGGCGTCGGGCGGCGTCTAGGGCCGTCAGAAGGCCGAGGCGGGAACGGCGTCCAGGGCTACGGCGTGGAGGCGGGAATCTTCTCGCGCGTGAAGTTTTGGCGGTTTTCACAAAACCGGCCACCTACCCGGGTTTCGCGGATCCTCCAATACCACGGACCGGAACTTCGTCGATGTGGCGGCATCGCAGCAAAGAGTTCGAGTCGAAAAAAAAAACTCCACCGTCGATTGAGTCTGTACAGCGGGCTGCTGCAGACCCGACCGGTCTGACCGGTCCCATGGACCGGTCTGACCGGTCTGGCCGCAGCAGCTGGGTATAAATACCCCCACCAGCCCGTGGCTGGGGGAGTCTCTTGAGTCTTTTTGTTTTCTCTTCGTTTTTCCTTTTCACTGCCCCTGCTCCAGGTTAGGGCCAAGGACTCCAACGCGAAAGAGGGTTAGGGTTTAGCTAATCTCTCAATTTTAGTGGGTAGGATGATGGGCGGATGGCTCTAGCTTTGTATAGGTGAATTCCTCTGAAATTTATGAATTAAATCTTGTTGAGATCATCTATGTGTGCAGAGTATTCGTCCTCCCCTTCCTCTCTTTCGTTTTGGGTTTGATTTCTCCTTTTTTTGGGATATTTCGTGTTTAGAGGAATCGAGCCCTTGGATTCGTATTTTGCCGAACTCTGTGACGATTCCTATGCATCTAGCCTAGTGCCAAACCACCTAGAATCGTGAGTTCTCACGAATTGGAATTTTTGTGTTCTTGAGAAAACCCCAATCCACTTTGATCTTCCCCCGAATTCTCAAGATCCTTTTATCTTTTGGGAGAGATCTCTTGGGGATATGTTCACGGGACATGTGTGAAGGTATCCTCCAAGTTTCGTTGGATTTAGACTTCGTTTGCTCGAGATTTGCCATTTGGAGCTTTGGTTGCGGGCTGTTTAGGAGCGACTGGTCTGACCGGTCTGTGTAACCGGTCTGACCGGTCAGGAAATTCAAATTCCAGCCCGACCGGTCTGACCGATCTGTGCTAGCGGTCAGACCGGTCCGACTCAACAGAGCTGCTGTTTGGGGAGTTTTTCCGAATTGCTTCTGTTTCTCTTCCTAAGGATTTTTGATTAGAGATAACTAGTCCATAGCTACTCTCTCACTCTAGGTTCGAGGGCTTGTGATGATGTTCGGGATATAGACCGACGCCCCTCCTGGTTGTTCCCTCAGTTCCCTCCGATCTGAATCCGACGTTATATACTGCGTGTGCCTCTGTTACCGGATCAGTTGGTCAACAAACTCTCCTTTCGTTTTCACATTGTTGTTTCCTCCGTCGGCTTGTTGTCTTTCTTTTTCTTCGGTTCACACACACTGTACCGCCTGTGACTCACTGCATCGGGTTCCTCGCTACTGCTCCAGATCCTGCCCACTCTTTCATCTCCCTACCCTTCAATCCCTCTTCGTTTCCACACGCCATTGTCGACGCTCCTGCAGACGCCAGCTGCCCCTGCACTTCCCCCGCCTGCACTCTTTCATCTATTTGGCTTCATTGCTCTCGGATTTTTTCCCCTCACTATGATGGCCTCACACGGACCGAATCTGTGAGGTGGTTTCTCCCTATCAAACTATTCTAAAGGTCGGTTCTTTGATTTACAGATCTAACAATCATCTTTTCCTCTTCACTCGGTTGCTGTAGGAGAAATTACTTCATCAGTTTCGATAGCTTCATCCTCCGGCTCTCCTGTACGTTCCTGTCATTGTGAGTATGCTCGTTGATTTTTCCCCCCTCCTTCCTGTTCTTGCTCCAGCTTGCCTATACCTTCACACTTCTCTAGATCGTAAAGCTACCTTTCGTTTGTACGATCTATTTCGTTACTGCTTTTACTAATGGCCCCTTTTTCCCCTCCGTCCACGACCCTTACTTTCTGGCCAGATTGCTAGGGGAGCCCAAGAACCTCTGAACCAGCTGCATTGTGCTCCGGTTCCTCCATTCATTAAGTCAGGTGTGATTACAGATCGTGCTACATCCTGCTGTCGTTCCCCCAGGGTTACGTTTGGTAGATTATCCCTTTTGTGCAGATCTGTATGTTCTTCATGTCCCATTCGTACACTTTGACTTCTAAAACTGTCCATGCTTCTATATATTTGTACCATATTGACCTTCGGGTCCACTATCAAGTATCGGAATGTTCACTTTTTGTCCCTAATCTCTTTCATCTGTGGTCCATATCTCCGTTGTCTCCTGTCCGGGAAACATTGCAAATAATTTAAATTAAACCCCCAGAGTACGATGTTTGTTTTTTGTTTGTTTGTACTAGTACTTTGAGCAATCATTGATGTAATACACGTCCACTTCCTCATATGGGACACGTTAAGCATGCTTTCTGTTTTAATGCTATCGCGAGCAACCTAGTACTATGTTAAGGAACTAAAGGCTCCATAATGCCTCGACATGTTATCCCTTACACTTGCTGCTGCGCTAGCTCAGAAGGAAAGGACCAACAAAAAAGAAGGTACAGTTTTCGCACATGGACAATTATATTTGGCTATCTCTCGAGTAACCTCTAAAAAAAGGGCTTAAAATACTCATCGAAGAACACCATGGGTGCTTTGGTGACACAACGAAGAATGTTGTTTACAAAGAAGTTTTCAAATCAATAAATCCACAACCACCAAAATGACAGCCCATGCAAAGACTGAGAAATGTTGAGTATTCTATCCTGTCTGTGATGAGTGAATTGTCAACCATGCGGTGTGATCGTGCGTTTGGTTTTTGGATTGCAGGTACACGGGCGTCGAGTATCGACGGTGAGCAGCCTGGAGGAGCTCAGGCCGGGTGGCAGCTGTGGCGTCCACTCCTGGATCGAGGGCGCAAGCGGCGACGGAAGGCGGGTTTTTTGGTTTGCGCCACAAAACCAAGCAGGCGGACGGCGGTTGAAGACGCCAAGTCGTGGAGGCACGGGCGTCGGTCTCGGGACTGGCGGAGGCGACGGGCGTCGACGGCGTCTAGGGCCTCGCTGCGGGCGAGGAGGTGACGGGCGTCGGGCGGCGTCTAGGGCCGTCAAAAGGCCGAGGCGGGAACGGCGTCTAGGGCCACCGCGTCTAGGGCCACGGCGTGGAGGAGGGAATCTTCCCACGTGAGGAGTTTTGGCGGTTTTCTCAAAACCGGCCATCTACCCGAGTTTCACGGACCTTCCAAAATCGTGGACCAGATCTTCATCAAGATGACGGCATCATGGAGAAGACTTCGTTCCAAAGAAAGAACCTCAGCCGTCAGATGAGATCGTGTACAGGGGGATTCTGCAGACCAACCGGTCTGATCGGTCCCTGGCACCGGTCTGACCGGTCTAACCAACCGGTCTGACCGGTCCATGGAACTGGTCTGACCGGTCTCCGCGGGTATAAATACCCATTCACTTGTATTAAGTTAGTGCGGCTTTTGTATCTCGTCCGTGGATTGCTTGTTCCTCCAGGCCGCCGCCCCTATGTCTCTCTCCCCCCGTTCTTCTCTTTAGAATAGGATTTGTTTATGGATTCGTGAGACTTTGTATTGGATTTGGTTGGGAAAGGGGGCCCTATCCTCCTTGTGCCCTCTGGGCTTTTGAATCAATTCAATCTCGTCCCTCTTGTGCTCTTTTGTGATGAATTTTCGTTTCGTTTTTGATGCACATGATCGCGACGGTTCGTAGAGCTCTTTGTAGTGATTCCCGTGCCCCTAGCTTCATGCCAAACCCTCTGGAATCACGAGTTCCTACGAATTGAAGTTTTTAGAGTTCTTGAGAAAACCCCAATCCTTCTTGATTTAACATCAAATTCTCAAGTTTCATTGATCTTTTGGGAAAGATCTCTTCGGGATATGTTCGCAGGTTAGTTGCAGAGGTATCCTCCAAGTTTCACTGGATTTGGACTTCGTTTGGTCGAGATTCCTCTTTTGAAGTCTTGTTCACGGGTTTTTCTGGGTGGCACCGGTCAGACCGGACGACACGACCGGTCAGACCGGTCAAGACCCGTTCAGGCCATGACCGGTTAGACCGGTCCGTTGCACCGGTCAGACCGGTCCAGGCAGTCGAGTTCTGCGATTTGCATCGTATTGACTCTTTTGCTTCCGCGCATCTTCCTAGGGCTTTTCGCTGGAGATAGCTTATCCATAGCTACTCTCTCATATCCTAGGTTTGAGGGCTTGTGGCGATTTTTGGGATATAGGCCGACAGATCGATTTCGAAAGAAATTTTGATCGGCTCCCATTCACGCCCCCTCTGGTCGCCGATTTCGGTCCCTCAATTGGTATCAGAGCTTGGTTGAGGTTTTCAGTATCTTAACCGGTTCGAAAACCACTTGGGGACCATGGCGAGTCTTGGTAAGATCCCTGTGTTTGCCGGCGAGGACTATGCTTATTGAAAGGTGTGTATGCGAGCCTTCTTGCAAAACATGGGAGCCGAGGTTTGGGAGATCACCAAGAACCAGGCTCACGAGGTGCTTGCCGTTTGGACCACACTTCTTCATGTGTCCGAGCACGAGGCTAACGCCAAGGCTGTCAATGTCTTGTTCGCTGGCGTTTCTCGTGCAGAGTTCTCACGCGTCCAGGGTTTTCAGGAAGCCCACAAAGTTTGGACGTGCCTTGAGAACTACCACGAGGGCACACCTCAGGTGAAGGCCAGACTGTTCGAGACTCATCGGCGTGAATACGAGAATTTTACACAGGGGCCGGGTGAGAGCATTGTCGACACGTTCAGTCGATTTCAATCGATTGTGAACAAAGTCAATGCGAACAGATCTGCTGATGTCCTTGAGTACACAGAGCATGAAAAGGCCCTCAAGCTGCTCTACGCACTTGACTGCTCTGTGTGGGATCTCAAGGTGAACACGATCATTGAGTCTGCTGGCTATGAGACTCTGACCGTGAACGAGCTTTTCAGCAAGTTCAAGGCCACAGAGGTGGATAACCAGACACGAGCCAAGCTCAATGGTGCCACTCCTTCCAAGAGCATCGCTCTTGTGACTGACCCAGGTGGATTGAGCTCTAACGCTAACTCTGCTCTTGGCTTTTCTCTTGCCTCTTTGCCTTCTGTCACAGATGAGCAGCTGGAGACGCTGGGCGACGACGACTTGTGCCTCCTCATCAGCAAGTTCTAGCGCGTCTACCACAACAGGCAGAGCAAGAAGAATCCCGGGTGCTACAACTGCGGCGATTTGAACCACTTCATCACCGATTGCCCCAAGAAGTCCGGCGGTGGCCAGAACAACCACTTCGACTACTACCGCCACCGCGACCGCGACGAGGGAGGCTATAACAAGGAGCGTCGGCGCCACAAACACCGCAGTCGTGACCGGGGAGGACGCTTCGACAAGGAGTCGCTCAAGAAGCGCTTCTAGTACAAGGCCAAGAAGCGGGAGAAGCCCTTCCTGGCGCAGCTCAGCGACCTCGACAAGAGCTCCGCACCGACCGCTCTTCTTCACCGACCTCCGACGACGACGAAAAGAAGAAGAAGAAGCGGGACAAGGAAGCCACCGGCTTCATCGGCCTTTGCTTGGCGGGCGGCCGGCGCAAGGGCTTCTGCACCATGGCGGGTGAAGCCAATGGTGCTCGTGCGTCTTCTGGTGGACATGCTACACCGACGCACGTCGACTCTTCTCCTGGATCCGAGAGTGATTCAGAGATAAACTCCACGATCGACCTGCTTGATACAGAGGTTAGGGAGTTGTACACCGCTCTCGACAACCAGAAGAGGCTGCTTAAGGAAACAGCTAGAGAGTGTAGAAAGCTTAGGGCTGAGCTGGCTTGTGCTAGGGAGAAATCTGGTGAGGATGAGTGCGCTGGCTGCATATCTCACATGAACGATCTTGTTGCTCTCCGTGCCAAGCATGATGAGAACGTTGCGAACTTAGATGTTGCTAAGACTTCGCTGGCTGACGTGTCTCATGAGCTCTCTAAGGCCAAGCATGAACTAGAACTGGTTAAGGATGCTCCCATTGTTAGTGATGTGCTTGAATGTGATGAGTGTCCTATCTTTAAGGCTGATCTAGCTTTTTTACAGTCAAAGTTTGCTACTGTTGTGTGTGAACTAGAGGAGCTTAGGTCTAGGCCTGTTCTGCTTGGTGCCTGTAAGATTTGTCCCACGCTTAGGTCGGAGCTAGATGAGAAGAACGCCTTGGTTAAATCTTTAAGGAAGACTAAGGTCGTGGAGTCTAGCCCACCTATTGACTGCTCTGTTTGCCCTGTTTTGATCTCTGATTTGGATAATCTTGTGGTAGAGAAAGCCAACTTGGAGAATGAGAATACCTATCTTAAGGCGATTCTTAGTTGGGTTTCTGCTAGTGAGCCGCAGTTGGGCATGATGATTAAGCAGTTCAAGCGTGGTGATGGTTTTGGGGTCGGCTACACCTACACGAAGTCAGACTTTGACAGGTTGTATGGTAAGATCGGCAAGGCTGCTGGAGTTCAGAGTGCTCTAAAATCTGCTAGTTCAAGCACGCAGCCTTCGCTTGTTGACCCCGTGGATGGTGTGCTGAAAGAACCACAAAAAGCACCTCCACAGAAACAGGTTTTTCCAAAGCCCAATGAGCTGAGGAATCCCCTCGACACGCTCCCTGCTGTCGCAGCTCAAGTTGCCCAGAAGAAGAGGGCTGCTCCTCCCCGTCCATAGGCTAGGCCTCCACCTCCCAAGAGAGAGGTGAGGTACCACTGCGAGTACTGTGACAGAGAGGGTCACCTGGAGGAGTTTTGCTTCAGGAGGAAGCGGGCTGTGAGGCGTGAGCAGGAGAGACGGAACGCGGACATGTACTCTGCTCAGGTGCATGGTCCTCCTCGGCGTGGTGGTAGGCATGATGCTAGGGCGCGTTGTGTAGGTGGAGGTCAGGGAGACGGTAGTGCTTACCGTGCTCCAGCGGGTGGTCACTTTGCCGGTCGTGTTCCTGGTCGTTTTCAGTACGGCTATGGACCACGGGACCGAGGCTTTGGAGGAGGTTTCGATACTCCATGCTTTCCTTGCGGTGGTGTTCGTCAGTCACACGGCAGACGGGACGGGGGATACGCTTTGTCTGGTTTTGCTAACCCTTCCGTAGAGCAAATGGCTCGACACTGGTTTGCTTCTCACTTTGCTAACCCTAGTGTTGAGACATTTGCTCACCCTTTGTCTCACTACTGATGTGCAGGTTGGAGGCTTGGAGAACTGGTGGATCATGGACTCCGGTTGTTTGCGCCACATGACTGGGAATGACAAATGGTTCTCCAGCCTCACCCCGATGCGCTCAAAGGAGTACATTGTGTTCGGGGATAATGGAAGAGGAAAAGTACGTGGACTTGGCGCTGTTCGAGTTTCTGATCGCTTTACCCTGAGAGAGGTTGCTTTGGTTTCGAACCTTGGGTTCAATTTGCTTTCTGTTTCGCAACTTCTTGATGAGAGGTTTGAGGTTCGCTTCAAGGAGGGTTGTTCGCGTATTCTCGATTCCAGAGGAGATTTGCTTTGCCGGATTACACCTCGCGATCGGGTTTTCTTGGTTGACTTCTCTTGAACTTCTCTTGGCCCTTCTCGTTGCTTGTTGGCTGGTCCTTCTTCTGATCTGTGGAAGTGGCATAGGAGACTTGGACATTTGAGTTTTGATCTATTGTCGAGACTGAGCTCACTTGGCCTGATCCGAGGATTGCCCAAATTGAAGTTTGAAAAGGACCTTGTTTGTCATCTGTGTCACCACGGGAAGATGATTGCCACTTTACATCCACCTGTTAATCAGGTGATGACCGCTCACCCTGGAGAGTTGCTACACATGGACACAATTGGTCCTTCTAG
The DNA here is from genome assembly GCF_016808335.1 of Panicum virgatum. NCBI lineage: Eukaryota > Viridiplantae > Streptophyta > Magnoliopsida > Poales > Poaceae > Panicum > Panicum virgatum. The sequence continues at coordinate 52,529,444 of NC_053143.1, read as the reverse complement.
GGTGATGTCTGTTGGTGGGAAGTGGTACGTTCTTGTGATTGTGGACGACTTTTCTCGCTATTCTTGGGTCTTTTTCATGAGAACCAAGGATGAGGCTTTCGAGTTTGTTCGAGACTTGATCTTGAGGTTGAAAAACGAGCTACCCCAGGCCATGCGAGCGATTCGCAGTGATAATGGCACAGAATTCAAAAATGCTCATTTTGACGCCTTTTGCAGTGATCAAGGGCTTGAACACCAGTATTCTTCTCCCTACACTCCACAGCAGAATGGAATTGTAGAGCGGAAGAATCGGACGCTGGTTGAGATGGCGAGGACGATGCTCGATGAGCATAGGGCTCCTCGCAAATACTGGGCTGAGGCGGTTAACACCGCTTGTTATGTGTCCAACCGCATTTTCTTGCGTGCTTTCATGCACAAGACATCTTATGAGTTGCGATTTGGACGCCAGCCCCGTGTTGATCATCTCAGAGTTTTCGGTTGCCGGTGCTTTGTGCTGAAAGAGGGAAATCTTGATAAGTTTGAGTCTCGCTCGTCTAACGGCATTTTTCTCGGTTATGCTTCTCACTCCAGAGCTTACCGTGTGCTGATTATTGATACTAACATCATCAGAGAGACTTGTGAGGTCACTTTCGACGAGACTGCACCGTGCAATTCTTCTGTCTTTGAAGTTGCAGGAGATGATTAGCTCGGTACCTCCATCTTTGAAGATGAGGAGGAAAAAGCTACGGAGGGCGACGCTGAGGCTACCACGCGTGCTGTGGACCTAGCCGTCTCTGCCACGAGCTCGGACGATGACGACGGCCCCGACCCGACTACGTCTACTTCCCGGGGGCCGATCGAGCAGGTGACTCAGGCTTCACCAGTTGCACCTGAGGAGACACCAAATTTGGTTGAGGAGGAGTCGACTTCGACGCGGGAAGCTCCATGACACATTCAGCGTCGTCATCCACCTCAACAGATGCTAGGTGATCTCAACGAGTGAGTCACCAGGTCCAAGGTAACGAGTATCGCTGGCTTTGCTCATTCAGCGTTTGTTGCCTCTTTTGAGTCGAAAGATATTGGACACGCTCTTTCTGATTCTAATTGGGTCAATGCCATGCATGAGGAACTTGAAAATTTTGAAAGAAACCAAGTTTGGGTTTTAGTCGAGCCTCCACCTGCTTGTAATCCCATCGAAACGAAGTGGGTTTTCAAAAACAAGCAAGGTGAGGATGGGTTGGTTGTTCGGAACAAGGCTCGTCTTGTTGCCCAGGGGTTTTGCCAAAAAGAGGGTATTGATTTTGAGGAGACTTTTGCACCTGTTGCTCGTTTGGAAGCTATTCGAATCTTTCTTGCATTTGCTGCTTCCAAGGGTTTTAAAGTTTTCCAAATGGACGTTAAATCTGCCTTCTTGAATCGTTTTATCGAAGAAGAGGTTTATGTGAAGCAACCCCCCCGTTTCGAAAATCTCAAGTTTCCAAACCGTGTTTATAAACTTCAAAAAACTCTTTACGGTTTGAAACAGGCACCTAAAGCTTGGTATGATAGATTGAAAACCTTTTTGCTGTCTCAGGGCTTTAAAATGAGATGTGTGGATAAAACTTTGTTCCTCATGCGATCTGACACTGATTTTTTATTAGTTCAGATATACATGGATGATATTATTTTTAGTGGCTCTTCTCACGCTCTTGTCTCCAAGTTTTCTGAGCAGATGTCCAGGGAGTTCGAGATGAGCATGATGGGTGACCTTGCAGGATTATGGATTGAGTTTTGGTAGGGTTCCCATCTTTGTAGACAACATGTCCGCTATTAGCATTGCAAAGAACCATGTCCTACACTCCAGAGCCAAACACATAGATATCCGGTTCCATTTCCTGCGAGACAATCATGAGAGAGGCCACATAAACTTGATCCATGTCCCTTCAGAGAGGCAAACCGCAGATATCCTAACCAAACCGCTTGAGCAGGACATCTTTGCTCGCTTGCGAGGGGAGGTTGGGGTTTGTTACCCCTTTTGATCGTTGACTTTTCTTTGGTTAGTTTTGTAGGTTGTATTTGCTTCTCTTCGTTTTTTAGGTTTGGTAGTTGTATTGTGCATATGCATTGTACATGTTTGCATTTTGCATTGCCTCACTTGCATTAGCATTCTTGTATACATTGCTATAATCTTCTAGTGCCTGCTACTGTGAGTTGATAAATTTGATCATGTATAGCTTGCTCCACTGTGTATATGACATCATCTGAGTTAAGCTATTTTGATTTGAAAATCTGAAAACATGATCATCCTGTCTTGGCTACTAGCATGTTAGGGCGTGTTGATATACTTTGCTATCTTATTCATGCTAGTGTAGCCTTTCGTTCAGCAATTCATATTTGAAATGATCTAAATTTGATAAAATTGCTTGAACTGTTCTTGAAATGGATTGAAAAGATCCAGATGGGATTGCTTGTCGCACTGATCGAGTTTTCGGGACGGCTCACTTTGCACTTGTGAGAACCCAGACAAGGCTGTGCATGACTGAAATGAGTGTCTTAAGCTTCTGATTGTCTTTGGCATAGGCTTGGCCTCGTTGCTAAGTAAAGCATGACAAGCTTTCAACCCCTGACACTAAAAATTGCTTGATATAATTTGATTAAAAATAAATGTTTGCAACATGCTTTGGCTGGTTTGGCTCACCTGTATGACTATAATTAGCACTGCTTTCCTTTCCCTACTTGTTAGTGCTAGATCATGGGTGATGCTTTTATTTCTTCTAAACTGAACTTGTCTAGCTCTAGACTGATCTGATATACCCTGTTGAGCTAGATGCAGGTCTTGTTTATGGATGCACACATGCTTGTGACTAGATGTTGCTCATATCCTTGTATCCCTGAATGTTTTCACTTACACCTCCTGCATTACATTCATTGCATAGCATCTGTTCAGAGGGAGTCACGGTTTCAGGGGGAGGTTTAGGCATATTTTAGGCTTGATGTGTGCATGTGCCAACAAGGGGGAGAGTTTTTGGGAGAAGTGATCGAACAAGGGGGAGACTTGTTTGATTGTTGAAAAACTTGTTGTGCACAGGGCTTTGAGAGTGCATCATTTTGGGAGAGTTGCACTCGTGAGAGGGAAAATCTTTGCTTGGGGAGTATCTGCTTTTTTTCTGGCTCTTGAGTTCTCGTTTTCCCTCCACTTCCAGCATGACTGCGTCGAGCGTTACCTCTGTCTTTGAGGAGTCATGTCTTGGCTTTTGATCGATTGCGTCGAGCCGTGGCCCTTGTCTTAGTGGATCGATCTGTGCTTGAGTAAGTGACTATTCTTGACTTTCTGAGCTTTTTGTCACTTGCTTGAGTTCTTCACTTTCTTGCCTCTATTTTATCGCTTCTCTGGTTTTAGGTGGTATGTTGACAATGCACTCATCAAGGGGAGATTGAGGAATGTTGAGTACTCTATCCTGCCTGTGATGAGTGAATTGTCAATCGTGCGGTGTGATCGTGCGTTTGGTCTTTGGATTGCAGGTACACGGGCGTCGAGTGTCGACGGTGAGCAGCCGTGGAGGAGCTCAGGCCAGGCGGCAGCTGTGGCGTCCACTCCCGGATCGAGGGCGCAAGCGGCGACGGAAGGCGGTTTCTTGGTTTGCGCCACAAAACCAAGCAGGCGGACGGCGGTTGAAGACGCCAAGTCGTGGAGGCACGGGCGTCGGTCTTGGGACTGGCGGAGGCGACGGGCATCGATGGCGTCTAGGGCCTCGTTGCGGGCGAGGAGGTGACGGGCGTCGGGCGGCGTCTAGGGCCGTCAGAAGGCCGAGGTGGGAACGACGTCTAGGGCCACGGCGTGGAGGCGGGAATCTTCCCGCGCGAGGAGTTTTGGCGGTTTTCTCAAAACCGGCCATCTACCCGGGTTTCACGGACCTTCCAAAACCGTGGACCAGATCTTCATCAAGATGGCGGCATCGTGGAGAAGACTTCGTTCCGAAGAAAGAACCTCAGCCGTCAGATGAGATCGTGTACATGGGGATTCTCCAGACCAACCGGTCTGACCGGTCCCTGGCACCGGTCTGACCGGTCTAACCAACCGGTCTGACCGGTCCATGGAACCAGTCTGACCGGTCTCCGCGGGTATAAATACCCCTTCACTTGTATTAAGTTAGTGCCGCTTTTGTATCTCGTCTGTGGATTGCTTGTTCCTCCAGGCTTTCGCCCCTGTGTCTCTCTCCCCCGTTCTTCTCTTTAGAATAGGATTTGCTTATGGATTCGTGAGACTTTGTATTGGATTTGGTTGGGAAAGGGGGCCCTATCTTCCTTGTGCCCTATGGGCTTTTGAATCAATCCAATCTCGTCCCTCTTGTGCTCTTTTGTGATGGATTTTCGTTTCGTTTTTTATGCACATGATCGCGACGGTTCATAGAGCTCTTTGTAGTGATTCTCGTGCCCCTAGCTTCGTGGCAAACCCTCTGGAATCACGAGTTCCTACGAATTGAAGTTTTTGAGTTCTTGAGAAAACCCCAATCCTTCTTGATCTTCCCTCAAATTCTCAAATTTCATTGATCTTTTGGGAAAGATCTCTTGGGGATATGTTCGCAGGTTAGTTGCGGAGGTATCCTCCAAGTTTCACTGGATTTGGACTTCGTTTGGTCGAGATTCCTCTTTTGAAGTCTTATTCACGGGTTTTTCTGGGTGGCACCGGTCAGACCGGACGACACGACCGGTCAGACCGGTCAAGACCTGTTCCGGCCACGACCGGTCAGACCGGTCCGTTGCACCGGTCAAACCGGTCCAGGCAGTCGAGTTCTGCGATTTGCATCGTATTGACTCTTTTGCTTTCGCGCAGCTTCCTAGGGCTTTTCGCTGGAGATAGCTTATCCATAGCTACTCTCTCATATCCTAGGTTCGAGGGCTTGTGGTGATTTTTGGAATATAGGCCGACGGATCGATTTCAAAAGAAATTTTGATCGGCTCTCATTCACCCCCCCTCTGGTCGCCGATTTCGGTCCCTCAAAGACAATCTTACTCAACCAGTTACTGCCCATCTATTTTTTGTCCTACATTTTCTGTGCATTCTCAAAAAGGTTCATATCCCTTAGATACAAATGTTAGCTCCCACAATATTTTGCCTAATGGTTTGCAGCTAATTATGTATGTTGTATTTCTTTACATGTAGGGGAATATGTCTGCTTACAGCCCTTTATCTTCCTTGGCACCAAGAGATCGATTGAAAACAATTTTTGTACGTGTCATGAGGAAATGGGAATTCAGGGGCCTCAACGATGATGGCCCTCTGCAGCATATTGATCTTATCCTAGCAGATAGCCAGGGAAATGCTATGTATGCTGAGATACCATCTGCTGAAGCTGGGAGAAGTTACATCATGAGTAGATTCAGAGTGCGCAATGCCAAAGATTAGTTCAAACCTGTCCCTGCTCCGTACATGCTCGAGCTAACCTGCCACACACGTGTTACCACCGCAGACCCTGGTTCATTCCCTGAATATGTATACAATCCAACACCATTTTCTGAGCTGAAGAATTTCGTTGGTGACAGGAAAAAAATTCATGGTTTGTAACTATTCTTTTCTGTTGCACAACAATATTAACCTTTTTCCAATCCGCACAACCATTTTATTCGCCAATCTTTACAACAAAATTTCTTCCGATCCATTTGTACAGATGTGCTAGGTATATTGGTTGAAGTTGCGGAGCCTGAATGGGTCCCCTTTTCCAATCAGCCTAAGCCAAACTTGCGGAGGAACATTACAATCAAGGATGCCAGGTTTGCATTTCCAATTCTGAATACCCTGCAACTTAGACTAAATCATTTAATTCTGTACAATGCAACCTACATCAGATAATACACATGACGCCTCCCTTCTTTTACACAATTTTTCTGCAGTGACATTGAGATACAGATTTCCCTACGGGGACAGAAAGCTTTAAATTTTACAATCGAATCTTCAGAATCCTCAGTGGAACATATACCTACTGCAATCCTTTTAACAGGCTGCCTTGTGAAGGCATATCAACGTACGCTTGTACTTGTCATATTTTTTCCACTATGCATGACAGGTTTTTTGCTTCTTCTCTACAGTATGTAAGCCATAAATACATATACCATTTGTCTTTGTAACAGGCCAACTTTACCTAAGTGGTCACTCTGCCTGCCACTGGTACCTAAATCCAAACATTCCAGAATCTCACAATCTCATCCAAAGGTACCTTTGCAATCCCAACTGTTAACACTAATTTGCTGAATTTTCTAATGCATATATAACCTAAAAAACTATGACTATTGAGGGAATAAAAATTGCAGCCAAGGTGGCCAAAGATTGCCTATTAGAAGGGCAGGTGTTCCTCTCCAGGATTTGGTTCTCCCCGAAAACCCACCGAAAAAAGACATGCTTATCTTAAAGGAAATGCAGGATATTGATCCTTATGAATTCCCGATTAGAATATACTGATCCAATTTAAAACCATAACCATCTCTGCCTCATTACAATAAAAAAAAAGACTAAACCTTTTAATTTTATTTTTCTACACTTCTTCACATGCAGGAAAATGGCTGCGCTTGCATTGTCACTATCACACGGCTACTAGATGCCACCACATGGTGGTTCCCTTCTTGCAATTTCTGTAACAAAACTTGCAAACAGGAGGACGGCGACTTGATATGCTATGAATGTGGAACTACTAATAAATACACATACAAGTAATGTGTCTTCCTCTTTTGCTTCAACAACTTACATCTCATTTTTATTAAGTTACTGCTTCCCTTGTTTTCCTACAATTACCAGGTACAAGCTCAGCTTCATTGCGGGTGATGGTACTGAAGAGGCCGAAATGATCTGTTTCGGAGAAATTGGACGTCGGATTATTGGGAAGCCAGTCAAAACAGTTATGTGTTCTACGAAACAGGAAGATTTAATCCCTCTTGATATTGCATCCATTGTTTCTTCCAAGTTCACATTTTGCTGTGACAATGAGTAAGAAGAGTTATCGCCTTCCACAAAAAACATACCAGATCACATCAATTATCGCTAGCTATGGAAAACAAAGGATCGCACAAAAGCACCCTCAAAATGCACTGCCAACACTCCAGCAGGCTGATACATCTGATGTTGGAAAGCAACCTGGCAGCAGTCAAGTTCATGGCCTTCCCACTCCATCAAAGATACTTCCTATGCATTCCATACATCTGCAGACTCCAGAAGGAAAAGATCCTAAGCATTCTGCAGATATAATGGAAGATACCTATCACAAATGAAGATAACTTATGCATATCAAGATTATAACTTCTTTGTGTGTATATAATTTTTTTTTGAAACGGGAAACTTTATTGATTCAAAGAACGATACATTGAGGTGATACATCGTCTTGAAAATTTCTCGGCCTCTGCTGGAAGGGCACACAACCAACAAAAGTTTGACAAGAATCCTGACACACTAATGATTATTAATCCTAAGACTAGACCGCCACCTGTGTGCCCGGGCCAAAAAAAATCCTTAGCCACCTGTGCCAAAAAATAAGACGCCGCTACAAGAATATCCTGCGAAGTATGCCGCTAAAGGATAGCCCATGTATGGAGCCAGTGCATAGTCAAGAAGATAACCTGCAAAAAGGAAAATTATTTGTTATAAAAACCCATTGTGTTTCTGCATAGCCAAACAGACCAACACAAGGCTGCCGCGTCCACAAGGACTAGTGGTTTAAATTTTTTGGTAATCCATTTAGCCAGCTCCCAAACATATTGAACACGTTGTGAGGTTTGAGTATGCCCCAGGCCGCATATACCGAAGCTCATACCATTTGCGTGAATCGGCAGTAAAAAAACAGATGTTGTATTGTTTCATTTTCATGACAGAAGCAGCACCGTTGGTTTCCTTGCTAGTTCCGTTTAGCTAGGTTATCTTTTATAAGAATGACACCTCACCTAAGATATCACAAAAAAAAATTATCTTGAGTGAGGTTCTCAGTTTCCAAATTCTCCTGTTTATGTTAGGAATATCTTGATGGATGTGATTTTACTGTAAAAACACATGTCTGGTCTAAATTTCATTTGAAATCATCTCTCTTGGCTTATGTGAGGCAAGATTGTTCCATATCGCCAACTTGTTGCCAATAAGATCTCTGCGCCAAGTTAGGTTTGAAATCTGTGTACGTAGTACCACCATATCTTGTTTTTCCTAACTATATTATATAGTTGAGGGTATTGGTCTCGTAGAGATCTATTGTCTAACAATATGTCTTCTCAAAATCTTACTTGAGACCCATCCTTTATTATGAAGGTTCAAATTTTAGAAAGTCTCGTTTGACCTTCATTAAACTTGCCCAAAAATGTGAATCTCCCCTCTTCCTTTGAACTTGTGATAGTGGTTTAGTCCCTAGATATTTATTGCGTATGATCTGCTGCCATGTACCATCATATAAATTATCTGACTCTGAACATATAGGGGGAACGCAGACTTAGCTAAATCCGCAAAGAGACGCTTATATACACTTGAAACCAGCTCTGATAAGGTACAATCTGTGATCTTTCTTTTAAATTGCTGCCACTTAAACACTTTGGTTTCATTCAGTTATTGTAATTTAACTATTTTCTTTTTTAAAAAAAAACAGGTAGACCTTCTTGAAGAGCTAGCTGATCCTGAAGTTATGGAAAACTCATCTGACCCTAACAAGACTGATAATATTATTGGCAGTCCATCGAAAAAGTACGTGCTTTCCCCTAATAGTTACGCATTAATACTAAACTGTACCTTAATTTACTCTTTGTGGAATAACACAGTTTGTGCATGTTAATTGTACATTGATACGTCCTTGACTATAACTAATCTTGCAGGATAGTTGGGCAACAGGACCATGCAAGTCATGAGAAGGCTACATATTCTAAAGGAACCAGATCAACCAAGAACTAATTTCAGGTGAAGTAGTAAATGCGTTTTTTATTTGTCCCTTATTATTACTCGCATACATTCATGGTAACATTATTTTGTCTATTTTCTCAGGCATTCGATGTCTTCCTATCCATCTTTGTTGGTCCACAACTTCATGTGTCCTTCGAACCTGCTGGCTATGGAGAGACAACAGAGATAATACCCTTGTTATTATATGCACTACGAACTTCTATAAAAACGCTGTAATGAAACTTTTATCGTCCGCCTATCACAAAACTATGTATTAGAACCGTTGTCTACGTACTACTTATACTCTTGATGAGAACCATTATCTTTTTTTTAGATTTTAGATAAAGGAAAATCCCAACCTTGAACATTCACTAGTGAATGTCTACAGCCAAATGACGAATTTCACAAAACAAGAAAGAAAGCCATAAAACAAAGAAAAGCTAGAAGACTAAGCTTCGAACTTCTTCATTCCCGCTTCAATCTTGTAAAGTCTTCATGCAGTAACAATCCATCACATCTCTCATTTGCTTAGAAACTTGAAGTTTGGATCGTTATTGATTGCCAGATCTATTCGGAAACCTCCACCCTTGGATCTCCAGAAAGCGCATCGGCAAAGTCTTCAAGAAGAAAAATGGTGCAAAAGTGTCGCCATCGATGGCCGGCTTGACACCATACTGGGATTTCTCCCTGCGCTCTTGGAGCCACCTCCGCACGCCTGGGCTAGCCGACCCATCAGAAATGGCAGCCGGCGGTCCATCTTGGACGGCCAAGCCTCCTAGCGAGCCATCCGGGCGAGGCCAGATGCCCCGTCCACCCCATCCACGGTCAGGAGCCTGCAAGCACGCCGTCACGTAGTAGCCACGCGGCGCAGTGGGGGAATGGTGGAGCGGAACTGTGACACCCGACCCATGGCTTAATAGGATTAATAGAATACTCATACTAACAAGTTGCAACTTCTTTTTCAGAAGCCGGTCTGCAAAGAACTCCGAGGTTAAGCGTGCTTGGCCCGGAGCAATTTGGAGATGGGTGACCGACCGGAAAGTTATTTTCGGGTGCGCACGAGTGAGGACAAAATGTGCAGAAAAGACTGGTGTTGGTCTGTGAAGATAGTCTATGTCCAAAATAGTATCAGAGCCGACTCTCGCAGTTTCACGGGCACGTACGGGCGTAAGTGCGCGGGCATGAGCACGGTCGCGTGGGGGCACAGATGCCACCGGCATGTGGACGGGCGCGTGGCGGGTCAGTGTGCGGGCATCTGGGATGTGCCGTTAGCACTGGACGCACGGACGTGGCACAGGGACCGTTGGCACTGGACGCACAGACGTGCCACATGGGCCGTTGGCACTGGAAGTATAGGACGTGGCCAAGAGAGGACGTTCCTGTCTTGGAATTGACCGACGGGGATGTCGGTCTCTTAAGGGGGTGAGTATATGACACCTCGACCCATGGCTTAATATGATTAATATGATACTCATACCAATAAGTTGCAACTTCTTTTCCGGAAGCCGGTCTGCAAAGAACTCCGAGGTTAAGCGTGCTTGGCCCGGAGTAATTTGGAGATGGGTGACCGACCGGGAATTTATTTTCGGGTGCGCACGAGTGAGGACAAAGTGTACAGAAAAGACTGGTGTTGGTCTGTGAGAATAGTCTATGTCCTTGAGAGCTGCTAGAGGTAAGCGGGCCCGGCCTCGAAGAGGCGGGCAGGGTTTGCGAAACCATTGGGAACCGGTCCGGTTACCGGTCAAACCGGACCGGCCTGGTTTGTGAACCGGCCGGTATCAAACCGGCCATAATTCAAAATTCAAATTTGAATTCAAAAAAATGAAAAAATTCCAGAAAATTCCTAAAAATACTACACGGTGCGAAGAATCTAATGATGTAAAACTTTCTCAAAAATTCGTTCATTTAGCCTAGTTTGAGGAATTTTGAAGTAAATTCAAAAAAAGAAAAAGAAAAAACACGAAGGCCCATGGTGGTCTGCATGCTTAGATAGGGTTCGGTGTGACCCGGGGGGGGGGGTCGCGCCCCACACTCGCTCCCTATCCGCCCGCATCCGCTCTCTGTCCGCCACCCCACCGTCCCCCAGGAGGCGACCGGCGCCCGCGGCCGATTAGCCGTGCTCCGCGCCCGGTTGGCCGCCCAGTTTGGCCGGCTTACCGGCGCCCCCCCGGATCCGGCGCATACCGGTGCGCGTGGCCGGCTTACCGTCCAGGCGGAGCGGTTTACCGGTCGGTGTCGCCGGTTACCGACCCGACCGGGAGAGATGGTAAGAGCTCAAATTTTTTGAGTAGAATGCTTGGTTAGGGCATATTTAGGTGTATGATTTAGAATATTAGATGATTTGTTTTAGGATTTAGGTTACATTTAGGTGTATGGCTGAAAAGTTATAGGTTTTAGGTAAGATTTAGGTGTACTAATTTAGGATTTAGGTAAGAATTAGGTGTAGGATTTAGGATTCTATTTATCTGATTGAGATGTTTTTGTTGTCCATTTATGCAGGTAGAAAATGTCTGGGAGAGATAGAGATGTTGTATGGGAACATGGTGAAAATCTTTATCCCGGATGGCGATGCAACTATTGTCGTACGCAGAAAGGAGGAGGTGGTGCAACAAGATTGAAGCAACATTTAGCTCACCGCGGGGCGGAGGTGGTCCATTGCAGGAATGTGCCACCTGATGTGCGGGACTTCTTTCAGCGTGAGTTGGATAGGGCAAAGAAGGCAACTGCTAACCGGGCCCGAGAGAAGTTGAGACGGGAGAAGGCTGCAGCGGAGGGAAACTATCCCGGTGATGAAGAAGATGAGGAGGCTCAGGTGCAGCGTGCCATGGATCTATTGAGAGAGGAAGCAGAGTTCCGACGGGGGGTTGAACAGAGAGGAGGTGCATATGAGCGTGGAGGGGGTAGTGGTTCGACGAGGGGGAATGTTATGCAGAGGATGTTTCAAAGGTCCACTTCGCAGAGGGAGAGTCCTGTGGTGGAGGACTATAACTTGGCAGCTGGTGGGAGAAGAGGAATGATGCAACCAAGGATTGATACAGGCTCCTGGACGCAGAAGGGTAAGAACGCAAAGGAAGCTATTGGTAAAGCTTGGTCAAATTTTTTCCATATTGCAGGAGTACCTGGAAGACAGGATGACAGTCCATACTTTATCAGCGCGGTCAGGGAGACACAAAAGGCTGAGCTGCTTAGAGTGCGAGGTATTGCTTTGATGTCCACCGCCGAATACCAAACCGCGTCCCAAATGGGGGTCTTCCCATTCCTACATTGAACTTTCATTTCATGTATATATGTGTATGACTCCGTATTTGTATGCACGCTTATTACTATTGTATTTGTATGGATGATTATAAATTATTGCTTTGGTAAGGTCATTTACATTAAAACGTGCATAGCTAATGCCGAAATTTCCTTTTATTTCACACCGGGGATCCATTTTTTAAGCGTCGGAAAACTGCTCGAAACCACCGGTATACCGGCCAAACCGGCCGGTAAACCGGAATAATCGGCCGGTATGCCGCTAGGAACCGGACCGTCCAAGTCACCGGTATACCGGCCAAACCGGCCGGTATACCGGTTAGAACCGCTTCAACGGGGAAATTTGAATTCAAATTTGCGTTTGGCCGGTTCCGACCGGTAACCGGTCCAACCGGTCCGGTAAACCGGAACCGGTGGCCGGCGGTTTGGGTCAACCGGTCGGATATTAAAACTGTAGGGCGCAGCAGATGGCAGGGATGGAGCAGCAGCAGCCCCCCGGCGTTGGGAGGGAGACCGATCCCAAACAAACTGTAGGGCGCCGGATTCGGGCGTGCCGGTGCTGGATCTGGGCTCAGCCAAACCGGGGGAAGCCACGCTGCCGTTGGCCACCAGCTATCGGATGGATAAACTTAAGAGCAGACGGGGGAAGAGGGATTCGGAGAAGATGAGCCCACCGCCACCTTCATTGCCGCCACACGGGCTTCCAGTGGCGAGCTCCAGTGGCGGCACGAAACGGAGGCGGTGGCGCCCATGTCACTCCCTGGGGCGGCACCGAGAACCATTACCTATATTTCAAATCTGTTCACCATCAAACAATTATTTCAAGTGTTATGCTCGTTTCCAATGGAAATTTCTAAAACAAAAACTGATGCTACCATCAATCGATTATTTCAAGTGTTATGCTCGTTTCCAAAGGAAATTTGTAAAACAAAAACTGATGCTACACTCTTCACATGAAACATATAAATAGCCTACGCGCAACACTACTACTGTACCGTTGCTTCCCTCGATTATAAAAAGGATCTTACTGCGCGGCTCTAGCATGTTCTACTCTGGCCCTTCCAGAGTGTTCGTTCAACTGGGTCAACGCGCTTTCTCATGTAGAAATCTCAAGAAGCTCAAGCTGATTCATTTACAGGTTTGCAACTGGCTCCATGTTTATTTGTAGCAAGTTGTGTTCCTTTTTCATGCATAGCATTGGACATCAATTTATAAAATTTGGTCCCACGTAGTGTCTATGTCTGATGGCATAGTTACTTTATTCCAATGCATTGACCACCTATATATTGGCTAAAAGAGAAAGGGAATTGGCCAGTCTACTACCTAGGTTCATCTCGTTTAAGCTGTTAGCACTGCTGTAATATAAGATGCAATGAAACTGCTACCCTCGTTGTAAAGACCTTTATCAAGGTTCCATCACTATGAGCATCCCTCGCCGTATAAACCTTTACAGTGAGGGTAGAGGTTTATACAGCCAAGCTCCGGACGTAGCCGTGTAAACCCCGGTCGTTCCCGGAGTCTAATTCACTATGAGCATCGGATGTCCGAACGTAGGCCCGGAGTATCCGGGCATATACCCAGAGACTCCGGGTACTCATTCGCCAACGGCATCTCAACGCTCATTTTAGCGGGCTCAACTAATCATTTCTTATTTTTGATAGGATTTGATTTGAATTTGCCAATTGATGAGTATGGTGCTGTTGATTTCGACTTTGTACAAAATATTGCTGGTAAGTTTTTGTACTTTCCTTTGTACAATTATTGAACTTTGTACATGTCGTTTGAGTGAGTGTATTTGTTTTTCTTACACGTAGAACATAGTGTGGAGGCTCCCATTGAACATCAAGAAGAAGGAAACCACAGAAGGAAGGAAATGTCAGAAGATCTCCGAAAGTGAGTTTATCAAGCTTTGTTGGAGCAAGAATGGCAAACTTGGCAAAAAAGACACTCAACTTGTTGCTGATCAATTTGGCCTTCACATTCGGACAGTTCAACTTTTATGGAAGCAAGGAAAAACACAACTTGCAAAAACTCTGTTCCCGTGGTGGTTTCTAGTCTAAAGAAGGGTAGAGTCGGCCGTAAAGCAATCCCTGTTGATTTGGAAGCATTGCGCAGCGTTCCTCTAAAAGAAAGAATGACAATAGAGGATGTGTGTGCTAAACTGAACATGAGCAAATGGAAGGTTCAAAAATATTTGAGAAAAGGGTTGCTTAGATGCCACTCTAGTAGCATCAAACCCTTTCTCACCGAAGCTAACAAGAAGTCTAGGTCGAAATGGTGTGTTGACATGATAAAGAGGGTTTGAATGGTGAACCAAGGTTTAAGGATTTTTTTTGATTTTGTGTTCATTGATGAAAAATGGTTCTATCTCTCTCAAAAATCTGAAAAGTATTATTTGCTACCTGATGAAGATGATCCCCATCGTACTTTGTGACTGTCAATGTTGAAACCTGCCTCCGTAACCGGCATCCTTCTGGCTTCAGAAGGTGGTCAGGAACTGGAAGTGCTGATGCTTGTTAGCACTTTCCCTGCAATGTTATGTGTAAACTTTCAGAGTCTCGACGTTGTGATGACTGTCCATGCTGAATAATCTCTGCACTGGCATTTGCGGGCCAAACTTTGTAAGAGCATCTGCAGCTGAATTCAATGTGGGCCAGTTTCCTTCCAAAGATCACAGGTGAAAGTGTGCTCTTTCAGTAGCTTCTAAAGATCACCTGCGCCATTGTTTTCATTTTCATTTCCTAGCTTTGGAATCGCAGGCAGATCCTGGTTTCAGTTCTGTTCCACATCCGTTGTTATGAGCGTGGTGGGATTGAGAGGATGGTGGAGGAAGAAGGGGCGGCTGCCGACGCGCTACAGTACCCGCGGTGCTACAGTACCGCGGGTACTGTTCACGAGGCGGCTGCGAGGGCGAGAGAGCGGCGGCTAGGGTTGGGGGCGCCGGGAACGCCGGCTGCAGGGCTTCGCCCACGGCCGACAAGAGAGAAGAGATTTCCTTCTAATCTCTTGCTTGATTAGATTGATAAATCTCCTCTCCTTATATAGAGATATTTACTTGACTCCTAAGCAAGCGACTAATTAACCCTAATGGGCTAAGGCCCAATAGGCCCTTGACTCCTCTAACATCCGTCTCCTCCTAGCCGGCCGATCCGCGGCGAAGCGCGCTTTGAGCCCAGAACGGCCAGTGACGGCGGGAGCACACGGGGCTTGCAGCCTTGCCACGGCATCCCACGCATCAACACCTCGCTCAAGTCCTACTAGCAGGTGCCGAAATCTTCAGCTCAGCAACTAGCAGGTGATTTCCTGCTGCAAAATTTTGGCATGGGCATACTGCCTGTTGCAGAAGGGGCATCATCTGCAGTTTCACATATCAGGGACTCAACCAATACATTCCCAAGTTCAGCAATCCTTTTCTATTTAATCATTTCCTAACGTTGCTCAAGCATTCAGAAAACTCTGTATCATTCACTAGGCTAACCTGCCTCAATATACAAATCCAAATCTGGATTCTACACTATATCAGATATATCAGATCTTTCTGCAAATCTCAGCAACAAAGCTGAAATATCAAATCTTTCTGGAATGGCTACCCCGACACTATGACACTAATCTGGGCTCTACTCTGAACCCATTAAGTCATAAACTATGTCTTGTGGCCTACACTAACAATGCTGCAGCTTACTAATCTGCTTCCTTGGTTTTTGGGTTCAGTTCCCAACTAGTCGTCTGTGTCATCGTCTGCGTCCTCTGCAAGCTTGTCGATCAGCATCTCCATTGTCTCGATGTACCTAGGCATGTAATGGTCTCTGATCATGGATCTGGCCAGCCGGATCTTGCCGTACATGCTGCGAGGCGTCTGGTAGATGGCAACCACCCCGTCCTGGTCGTGCTGCTTGCCAGTGTCGGGCTCTTTGGGTGAAGGCAACACAACCATGTGCATGATTCTTCCAGGAGGGTACAACTGGTGAGGTTGAGAGGGGATTGGCGATGATCGCAGTGATTTGAGAAGCTGCTCTAGGTGCACTTGATCTGTTGCTTTCTCCTCGTGGTTAGTTTCCTCAGAATCTGACCTCGGGCTATCAGGTTCTTCAGGAGAGTATGAGGCTGGTCCTCCTGCAGTTATTGGCTTGTCAGTGTTTTGGTCAGTTCCTGCATAGGTGGACATCAGTGCCGGAATGCCCATGCCCTGAGTGTGGTTCACCAATGACTCCAGATTTTGCCTATTTGCAGCAACAGATGACCAGCAGGACAGTGCCCAGTGCTTCTGCACTGTGGCACGTGCATCTGAGGAAAGGTTCAACTCCTCCTGGGATGGCACGAGGAATCAACTCAGTGCATTATGAATTAAAACGAAGAAGAATGTTCTATGGCAACTAGCTGTGACACAATTATTTGTTTCAAAGAACAGAGTGTTTACCACAGGAGTGTTAGATAAAAGCATATTGACATCAGCAACCTTGGATCCTTGATTCGGTAAGAAGGGAATGTGGGATCGCATGAAATTCAAAGAGCTATTTACAAATCCCAAGATTCTTGTCTGCTGAATTTGTTCTTGGAGGTCTGGAGCCCATGATGATGCCATAACCTGCAGAAAAAATTTACGACATTTGCAAAAATCATAAGGTTACTAAGTACGAAAATGCGTTCCACAGTTTAAGACAATACTTGAAATTAAGTAGCCATAAGATACCTCTGTGCGAAGGATGGCAGCCGAACCTTTGCCGAAAGATGGCACCAGGTCATCTCTGTTGACAACAGTGGTAATGAAGTCGTTGCCTGACTCAGCCAAATCCCAGGTCATGCAAGCAGCTGCACAGCAACCCTTCATACTGTGAGTATATTATACATCTCACAACAGGTATTTATATGGCACATCTTGCGACCAGATACCAGAAAAATGGGAATTTGGCAGCTTAGTCATGGAAATTTATGGGTTTAATTTCCTACCAAATAGAAGGAATATACTATTGGGTTCTTGTAGTTCTGTTTCAGACTACTTCTTTTTTCTTTCAAAATTAAGAAATTATGTCATCTGAATGGTTGAAAACAATCCACTCCACTGCAGTGGGAAGTTTAATATACTCACAGTGGTTTTGGTGTGCTCAATAGTCAAAGCTTAGTAAACTAACATACCGTGATTTTTTTTCTTGATTTTGGTGTGCTCAATAGTCAAAGCGTAGTTTCTACGTGGATACATTACCTGGTCCAAAGGCAATACATGAGGATGATGACAACTTGTTGTCCTCACGTAGCATGCATGTTAAGATTGCCGCAATACCAGCTCCCATTGAATGCCCAATGATCTAATATGAAGTTAAAAATGGAACAGTTCTGTTAGCCAGAAAAAAATGGGCACAATGAAAATGAACTAGTGAAGCGTTACAATAACTTCATGTATGTGTTATTTTTCTGTTAATTAAATTGTTCTGGTATTGATTGCTGAGAAATTATCAGTCATATTAGGTTCACCTAGTAGGAGATTATTCTTTAACCAAAATAGATCAAGAATTGTTGTTAGCCACTATTATAGTGATAGCATGTGCATGTATTTTGCAATGTACTTATTTACTTCCTCATATCATAAAAAATGGGATATACCATTGAACAGGGTCAGAATTTTGAAAAGCTACCTTGATTCTGTAGTCTGGGAATTGCTCCACTGCTTTGATGAGGCACGGGATGGCCTGATCTGCGATCCAACGAGCCGCTGCAACCATTCCGCAATGCGCATGTCCAGCCACCAAATTGGATCTACGTCCATTTTGTAACACTGAATGATGGAATGGAACCTCTGCAGCAGTTGCTGCTGTCAGCCGATCCTTAGTGCTGGTTGCACCCCGAATGAAAAGGAGGAAACATTTGGTGCTTTCATCGCGGACAACCGTGAATGCAGGCTTCATAAGCTGAAAAGAATCACAATGTTCTATTTAAGGGATCTCCATTTGCAATCTATGCTACAAAAACATAAATTGGCTCGGGTAATGAAAACCTTTGACTTCGACTTCCTTATGAGAATATCACTCTGGCCATAACCACCAAACTCCAGAAACACCTCATATGGCTTCTTTGAGAAGAACATGCAGAGCCTGAGGTATCTAAGAAGTCCAATAAGCTCCTGCCTTACTCCAGGGCCTTTCAGGGGCACGCAATTGCTGCCTGTGTACTCGTGCTGCCGATTGCCCTGAAAATAAGCATTAATGAGAGTGTTTTTCAGTATGATGCACGGAAGCAGATGGCTCAAAGCATGAGTTTTCACTAATAAACCAACTGGATTAGCATAGATTCATTACATCTCACAATATATAACAAACTGCTTATTTCCTTTTTCCTAATACTGTCTGACGGACAATCAGAATCAGATAACAAAATCGCTTATTTTTCTAAAAGGAAAAAATGGGAAAAACTTGTATTAAATCTGAACAGTTCATAGAAAGGCACCATGATATAGGAGAGATTGAGGTGAGAAGCAAAGCTATAGAGGATGCTTTGTCAGAAATCCCAACTATTCTGAACTTCAGTGCTGTCAACGCAATATGGTTAACTGACAGATATCCCCTGTTTGTCACCTCCAAAGCAACTGAAAACAGAAGCTAGACGTTCTTGCAACAGTGTGGTTTTTTTTTCTTGCAGGAGTTCCTAGTTGCCATACGCCCTTAAGAAGTTTTACACTTCTACATTAATCAGCTCGCATTAATCCATCATGCATCGATCAACCTCAGAGATGGGGAGCACAACCCCTGAAAATGTACCTTTCACATTCTCAGAAATCAGAAAACCAACTTAATCTTTGAATGTAAAAGGAATAATAAAAATTATTCCTGAAGGAGAATGACATGCAAGGCTGGCTAGTGGCTACTATCGGATCCCAACAAAATTCTCACAAATTGATCAAACTTGATAGTCTCAGCGCCAATCCAGAAGATTGCAGCAGGGTAAGCAAAGACCAAAACTTGTCCTACTAAATTTCATCCTGAATCCAGAAACTACGCCATCAAGATCATTTTTCTTAATCCAGTTACTCCTTTTGCAGCGAAAACAATTAAGCACCCTTCACACCCAAGATCACATATTTTTTTTGCCGTTCAATGTTCGTGATCAGTAAGCAGAGACAGGAGCTCTGCAATCCGAGCAAAGACAGCAGCACGGGCTCGGTGATCACCTCACCTGGATGCGCATGTAGTGGCTGATCCCGAAGGCGATGTCCCCGAGCGGCCACTTGCCGAGCGTCTCGGCGTACGCGAAGCCCGCCGTCCTCGCCGTCACCGCCGCGGCCTCCCTCCAGGTCGCCGGCGCCCGCTCCGGCCACCTCTCCTCCCCCTTGTTGGCCTCGTCCTCTTCGCCCGGCGGCCTCCGCGCCGCCCACGCAGCGTCGCCGGACGGCGAGGAGAGCCGCCCCGAGAGCGCGACGTAGACCAGCGCCGCCGTCCCCGCCGCCGACGCCACCCGCTTCGCCCCCATTGCGCGATCGACGGCGGTGCGCGCGCGCTGGGAGGCGGTGGAGGCGTACGTGAGCGCCCCCTAAATTTGGGAGGAAGAGGTTGAAGGACTTAATGGACGGAATTACCCCCTCGTTGCTAATTTCTTTCAACTTGTACTTTGAGGGGAAAAGAAGTTGCATCACATTTGAAGTAGTTGGAGAACTTTAAAATTTTGGTAGTAGCATTACATTTCGAAAGATTTAATTGAAAACGCGAAAGTTGCATGCACGAGTTTGCCTTGAAAAATAGTTTGGTCATGCAAACACAAGTTTTGTTGCGTGCTCACACGAGTACGCTTATACCAGAATAATAAATAATTAGTGCTGGAAGGCATCCACGCTGGATACTCAGCGTGTCAGTCAGTGTCACCACCCAAAATGGCAAAGCATATGTGAGCAGAGCAGGAACCCCAGGGAAGGTAATTTTGGCCTGTAAAACAAGTTTGTTTTTTTTGGCAAAAGGGTATTTTGGGAAACCCCAGGGCGGGGCATCAGCAGCAGCACCGCAGGATGATGCCGAGGCGGATGCTCGGCGAACAGGAGGATATTCCAGCGGAAGCTCCTTTTTTTTTTTGAACCTGAAGATCCTTCTTCTGCAACGGAATCGGAATGAACCACATGACTTTGTCGATCACTGACTGCTGTGTGGCATCATGCATTCCGTCCCATCATGCATGTGTTATAGCCGACACTAAAACAAAAAAAAATCACTCTTTTTGTTTCTCTGCTAGTAAAATCAATAGATGAAGATTCCCGTACAAGTTCAGGGTTTCCGCCATGTTATTTGATAGAAGTGAAAAAAAACACATTTTGTAAGTTATAACAAGCTGGAGTACAGCCATCGAGAGGAGCTAGAGGGGGGCAGGCAGTGTTTTCCAGCTGATCTCCTTCTCTCTTGTGGAAGCTTTTTTTTTCCTTCTTTTTTGAACTACTATATTGTCTAGTGGAAGCTTTGAATAAGTTTGGTCGTGCAAAGGGCAGGCACTGCGTGTTTGGTTAAAATTCACGAAATTACTGTAGCAACTTTGACCACTATTTTATAGTAGTAAACGAAGTCTAATTACAAAACCATCTCCACAACCCCCGTGTAAATCGCGAGACAAATCTAATGAGGCCTTTGACCGCGTGATTTGAGGATGGTTACTGTAGAATCACTATAGCAAATCATCGATTAATTACTGTCATTAGATTCGTCTCAAAAAATTATATTCATCCCTGAAAATTTTTTACAAATAGACTTCATTTAGTACTCCATGCATGCGAGATTCTCTTCTCAGGAATCGCGTGCCGGTAAAAAACCAAACACGGCATTTGTTGAATGGATCCGTGGAGACCGGACGGAGTAGCTAGTCAAAACCTCCAGCTCGCGGCGCCTGCTGTCGTGTCATGTCGTGTCGTGGCGCACACACGTTCACATCGTCAGACTCAGCTACCTGCTGCTATAGCTATAGCCTCCTCTCTAGGCTCGCTCGTCTCTGCGTGCACGTGCATGCTACAGTACTGCTGGATCCGCTGCCTGACAGGAGTAATTTGTACTAATTCAGTAATTCCTCCGCAATTTAGTGAAAAGAAGCGTGAATTTGTCCGTCCGTTCATCAAACAGAAAAAAAAAAACTAAACAAAAAAAAATCATGTGCGTACAATGGCAGCTCTGTTCAGTTCAGCGGCGGGCCGGCCCATCCGAGGTGTCACGCCGTCTGCTTCGGGCTGTGGGGTGGGGGTGCGGAAGCGGAGCCCAGCCACGTGTCGGTGCCTGGAGCGCACATGGCCGGCGGCGGGGCCGGGCGGGCGCCTGCTGGATGAGATGACCACCCGCAGGCCGGGACCGGGGAAGTGGGTCCCCAGGTGGGGACGGGGTGTCATCGGCGGGCACGTCACGTGGGCTGCTGCCAGCCGGGGCGGGCTCTGCTTCTTCTGTTCCCATCTGTGCTTCAGACCCCCCGGTTTCCGCTAAAAAGAAAAAATGAATGCGCCGGCAGAAAATCACTGCAAAGCTTTTGGCCATCTTTGGTCAGGGCTTTCAAATTTTTTTTAAAAAAAAGACGAATGTATGCATGGAGTACTAAACGAAGTTTATTTGCGAAATTGTTTCATGGATGGGTATAACTTTTCGAGACGAATCTAATAAGGTATATTAGTCCATAATTAGGGGGTGGCACTGTAGCATCACTGTAGCAAATTATAGATTAATTAGGCTCATTAGAATTAGCACTCAGCTGTGAAAAAAGTCTATAAACAGATTTTATTTGATACTCCAAAATAGTAAAATTTATTTTGATGTGATAGGGACTAAAAAAATCCATGGAAACACAGTTTACTCATACTTTTTTTTCATTCCAGTTTACTCTAGTTAGTTGTACTGTTAAGTAGTATTGGAGTCGCGGTTGTACATGTTTTGCAGGCCGCAAACATGCACGGGAAAAAAAATAAAGGAGACAACAAAACAGAGCTTTACATCAAGCAGCCGGTCCAAACGGCGAGGATGTATCATTGACATGGTTGAGCATGTGGTACGGTAGGCAATAGGAGACCTCAAACCATAATGAAGAAAACTTTGAAGATTATTATGATTATACAGAGGGTGTCAGTAATGCAGGTTATTATCATCGACACACCAGCCACAAAAATGTAATGCTTCTCTAATAACAAGATCACAAACTGTACATGAATCAACGGCATTGCTAGCTCTTGCACCGTCTCTACAGATGGAAAACAAAGGTGGCAGCTCTTGTTTGCAAGGCTGGCTCTTCTGGGTGCACGACGTCCGGCCCTAATCAAGGAACATTCTTTGCAACAATTATGGCTCACCTACTATGCTCAAATTGCTCATCTCCCACCACCGTATGATCTGTCCTGCAGTTGTCATGGACGCCTAGCTGGAGGTGTGCAAGATCAACTCCTATAGCCTTTCACGCCCCACTCTCCAAGCCAATAAATGCAGGATTCCCATTTTTTTTTCTTACCAAAACTCAGCACAATAAGTTGATGCCAAACGGTGCCTCCCAACATGGCATTGGTCGAAATTAAAGAGGCTGCAATAAGTTTAATCCCACCACATTAGTACTATATTCTAATCCAAGTTAATGGTTTCAGGTACCATTTTGGTTAGTGTTAATAGCATGATGATGGTGTCGCTCTGGATGCTCATCAAAGCTAAACAAAGGTCAAGAGTCATGGTTTCTCCTCCTTATTTCTTTTTAGGGCACTCTTCAGAAAAAAAATCATTTTTAGGGCAAATAAAGTGAATGTATGGATGCATTGTAGTACATTCTCGACATGATGTTAAACAAAAAGAAATGTTGGTTAAATATTTAAGTGCCACTCCAAACTACTCCAAATCATCCATGGAAGAAAGAATTTGGGGGATCCCATCTTCAGATGCAGCACAGGGCCCCACAGAAAGACCCCAGCCCCACCTGTCATCATGATTAGCCCAGCTGCCTTGTGGGTCCCTTGATACTCCCTTCCAGGCATACAGCCTGCGTTAAGCTTTTCATCCAGGAGCAGCCTATTACTGTCGGCGAAAATTTTACACATCTCTCCCTAAAACTTTGAGTGACAGTAATAATATTGTAGCTAAAGTAGTGGTCAAGTTTTTTTTTTCCGAGGAAAAGTAGCGGCCACGTTTAAGCTTATTTAATATGGAATGACATATCATGAAGTATTCATAAACGGAAAATTTATTTACATAAACCATGGAAGCACATTATATCAGTATTAAACAATTTATGTAGAAATGTCTTTTTAATATTTTCCGTGTTTATACATCTACGGAATAGTACATGACAATTCTCTAAAAATTAATTGCTATTTTCATTCCGTCAAAATAGGAGCAATCACATTATAAAGGAAATGGCAATATTTCGCAAATATAGTGCAGTCAAAGGTGCAAATAACACACCTCATGAAATTGCTACCCCAACATAAAGAGCCAATTCCCTCAATGCCATTAAAATTTTAGCCAATTCCTTGAGTGCCATTGACTCCACATATTATAGACACAAAAAAAATCCCTTCAATGTCATTTAATGGTATTCAAGGGATTGACGAAAATTTCAATGGCATTCAGTGAATTAACTCCAACATAAAAGCCCCATGCTTCATCTCATTTACTTATTTTTGTCTTTCTCTCGCACAATGCCAGCTCATTGCCCTACACCTTTTGCCCCCACTCTTCACCTCCTTCCAATTTCGATGTTCATTTTAAAATGTTTCCCTTTTTATAATCACACACAATGGGAGAATAAGAGAAGGTAGAGAGGCTTGGCCCAAATCAGAGTATTGTTACTGCTAGTACTCCTACTAGTAGTAGCAGTACAGCTCCCTTGTAAACGCATCCCCTCCTCCCTCCCCTGCCGCCGCAGACGCTCGCTGCAGCATCTCCTCCCCTCGCTGCTGCAGCAGCGGCAGCCGGCGGCCGGCTGCGGCGTCTGTTCATCACCTCCCGTGTTTTACGCCGATATCCCAGCGAATTCTGAGGAAAAAAGCAATTTTTTTTCGACTTCTGTTCGCCTGCCACCGGTGGCGTTCTCCGGCGGCGCTTCGGATCGCCGCTGCTTCGCCTCCCTCTCCCTCTTCCTCTCCCGCGGCGGCGAAGAGGGGAGGGAGACGGACTCATGAAGGGCCTAGTAGTAAGTACGTTGTCCTCTGATTGGATTGAATCGCTTGCTCGATGTTTTCCTCGATTTTTTTTCTTCAACTTCTTCTGCCATTAAAGGCGGCGCTTTTCTTGCTCGTTCCTGAATGGGCGGCTCTTGGATTCTCGTTTGCTGCTTTATGCGCGTGGGGCGCATGGGTTCGTGATTTCGCTGTGGCTGTCGAGTGGCCGGCATCCCGTGTGATCCGTGCCCGATTTCGGGATCTTGGTCAGGGAATGGCGGGCCCTTCTCTCGCTCCCCTGATCGCACCCGCGGAGATCTCGTGAGGACGAAGATGCGATTTCTCGCCGCGGTTTCGGAGATTTGATTCGAAAGATTTTGTTTAGCTTTCTATTTCGTGTTTAATGAGTGCGGATTGCTAATTCGTGTCGTGGCCATTGGCAATGTCGTCCTCTGCAGGTTGTCTTGGCATTGCTGCTGGCCGCCGCGCTCGGCTCGGCCCGCGGCGAACTAGAACTGCGGCGGCTGCGGGACCAGGCGCCGCCGGGGTCGCGGCCGCACAGCGTCACCATCACCGAGTTCGGCGCAGTCGGGGACGGCAAGACCCTCAACACGGTGCCCTTCCAGAACGCCGTCTTCTATGTCCGCTCCTTCGCCGACAAGGGCGGCGCTCAGCTGTACGTGCCCAAGGGCCGCTGGCTCACCGGCAGCTTCAACCTCACCAGCCACCTCACCCTCTACCTGGAGAAAGACGCCGTCATCGTCGGCTCAAAGGTAATGGCAATGGGGCATTGGCTTGCTCGCAATCCCGTTCCTTGTCACGGGTTGTTATGGCAGTAGTAGTTACAGATATTCTTCTTGCGTTGGCATAAGGAGTGCCAAGGTGTGCGCACAATCGCTTTTGGTTCTGGTTGCATGAATGTGAGGATGCCTATCCTTTTCAAGCTGCATTGGCTGAATTGTTAGTGGTTGGAATTGGTATTGTTGATCGGATCATCTCAGTTTGTTCGGATATGGTTGTTGGATGTACCCGATGAAGTAGCGATTTTGACATGTGTAAGCTGAAGTCACATGCCATTGTTTTGGACGCCATCTTTCTTGCGCTTGTGCTCTTCGTTTTTTTGCTTACATTGGCTAGGAGAAATCCTCTGCAGATATCGTGATAGGTAGGATTCAAGTTTCGTTCAGGTTGAGGCCTGTGGTTGGTTCTGTCTGCTTTTGCTCTAGGAAGCCAGTGTTTGGAAGGTGAAACATAGCTGTTGCTGTGAGGGAAGAAGCCAAGAAGAGACAATTGCCTTTTGCATTGTTTTGAAGTCAAGCTTACCTCATTAATTGTGTGCCAAAGAAGGCATGTCGCATATGTGCTACCATGCCGATTGCGGTTACTTTTGTGTCGTTATTCATAATTTCCTTGCATATCGCCTTTATTTATCATGCATAATTCTGTATTAATGAGGTATGAAGATTTCTGTATTGGACAATTATTTCAAGTTTCTGACATATAAGTACCTTTTTTTTCCCATTCAAGGAATCATCACAATGGCCGATTGTGGAACCTTTGCCATCTTATGGCCAAGGGCTAGACCTTCCTGGCCCTAGACATCGAAGCTTAATAAATGGATATAACTTAACCGATGTTGTCATAACCGGTAACTACTTTTTTCTGCCTTGCATACAGATTCTACAGTTTAGTTCATTTTAATGACCCTTGCATGTCTCATCCACTTATTCCAGGGAACATCGGAGTTATTGATGGCCAGGGATCAGTATGGTGGCAGTGGCTGCGCTCCCATAAGCTGAACCATAGTCGTCCCCATCTCGTGGAGTTTCTGCATTCTGAAGAAATTGTGATCTCAAACTTGACATTCTTAAATTCACCTGCCTGGAGCATACATCCGGTGTACTGCAGGTGCAATGCCATTAACCTAGCATTCTGTGTAAGGTGCGGTTTGGTGAATGTTTAGATGCATCTGTACTAATGCATACAGTTTTTGTTTCCTCCAGTAATGTAAAGGTCCACAATGTGACGATTGAGACCTCACTGGATGCTCCACGGACTGATGGCATAGTTCCAGGTATGACGTCCCCACCCCCCTCCCCTGAGTGTTGATGCTTTTCTTTGTGTCCTGTTTTAAAGATAGGATAGATACTTCATGTCACTCTTGCTTGTACAATGCCCTAATTTTGAAGAAAACTGGTTTCCCTTTTCCTTTTTGTTCTTTGTACTTGCTAGCACACAAGCTTAGATGAGTACGTTCTTAATATGTAGATAAATAAATTAAGAATCCACCTGCCTGAGAACATGAGTAGTCTTAAATACCTCATACATACGAAGTTCTAACTTTTGGCTGTCCGATCATGGTTTTAAGCGTTATATTATAGTTTTTCTAAGATCCCTCCATATCCTTGACAAAGAATTTTAACAAAGTTTTCATACTGCATCACTCTGCACTTGACAGTCATGGCATGCAGTATTTACTTATTTCACTATCTGTTCTTTCTTGCTCCAGATTCATGTTCAAATTTATGCATTGAAGACAGCACTGTTAGTGTTAGTCATGATGCCATCTCACTGAAAAGCGGATGGGACAAGTACGGCATTTCCTTTGGAAGGCCAACTTCAGACATTCATATCAACAGAGTGAATCTGCTATCATCTTCCGGAGCTGCTCTTTCATTTGGCAGCGAGATGTCTGGTGGGATCTCAGATATTCATGTTAACCACCTACGGATCCGTGATTCCTACAAAGGTATTTCTTTCAAGACCTCACCAGGCCGTGGGGGTTACATAAAGCAAGTGGCTATCTCCGATGTTCGAATGGAAGATGTCCATGTTGGCATTGAGTTCACTGGTAACTGTTCAAGCCACCCAGATCACAGTTTTGACCCGTCTCAGCTCCCAGTGATCAATCAAATAACGTTGAAGAACTTGGTTGGCACAAATATCTCGGTTGCTGGAGTTTTGTCAGGAATTGATGGTGCCCCGTTTACTGCGATCTGCCTTTCCAATCTCAATTTCTCGATGGCTGCTGATTCTGCTTCCTGGTCATGTTCCAAAGTTGCTGGGTACTCTGAAATGGTCTTCCCAGAACCTTGCACAGAGCTTAGGGATCCATCCTCTAGTTCTTCCATCTGTTTCTCCCTTTCTAGGTACAGTGCCATTGCGATAGCATAATCACATAGAGTACCCTGTTCATTCTTCTCATTTCTTATTCCAGTCCTTGTACAAACTAGTGACATTGAGCCTCCATCACCATCATTTCGCAATTCTTTACCAATAAATGCATTAAAAAAAAGAGTCATATCACTCCCCCTGTCATGGCCATGAGGCTCGGATTATAAGCTGCATGATGATCTTGAGGTGGAAGAATCAAGTGGGGCTGTGGACAGCTAGGTGCTTGCTTGTACAGTTACATTTCTTTATTCAATCTGTAAGAAGGAAAATTTTTTGGTAGGGGTTGAGTGCAGAACAGTTGCTTCATACTATTGTCATTTGGTTATAAATTATCAACGGCATGATTAAATTATCTGTGTATATTCTATCTCCCTTTTAGCATCAGTCTGATTGAGAGCGATCACATGTTATCTTGTAATTTGACAGGCTGGCTGTGAATGTAGAGCCAGGGTGCTTCTTGGTATAAATAATTTGGTGTCAATTGGGTTGTAAGACTGATGTTGATTGCTGCCTTTGTCCTCTCTGGGGGACATTATTAGCTTGGCCCCGTTGGAATGTTTTGCTCCATCGAGGGCATGTTAGGTTTGCCAATTGTGCAAGCTTCTTCTAATGCCACCTGCTGCTGAACAACTCATAAATATGTTTAAGGAGAGCTGTTGATGATATGTTTGAGCTGTTCATCATGGCCTTATTCTTGTACTCTTTGGACGAATCTCTTGATGTCATAAAGGTTGATGAAGCTTTATTATTATGTTTCTGTTGGGCTGCAGGAAGTGTTTAACCAGCTGAATTAGTAAATTGTCCCTGCCAAAAGGCATCAACAAACATTCTACAAAAGTAGCATTAGATTAAAGATTGAACAACATTTTATTTTGTTCCAAGTTGGCTATGGCCCACTATTGTTATAGCAAATGAACATGGTCATGTATCCAGCAACACGTTGTCTACTTAGAATGGGCACAAGCAAAGTCCAGACGTTTTTGATGTCCTAAACCTAGAATCAATTTTGCCATTTTTCTCAGTATAAAAAACTGTTACCTTATGATGGTTAAATTGGGAGTACCCCACTTCGCTAAATATAAATTGGGAGTACCCCACTTTGCTAAATAGAGGAAGTCACTTTGTTCATTAGAATGGGAACAACTTTTCCCTAATTGTTTGTTACAAAGTACTACCACAAATGGGTCAGATCACTGCCCACTCCTCCTAGGTTTGAATGATGTTCAACCAACTATGGCCAGGTTTCACTTTGAGTCATTCTGGACCAAATTGGAGGGATTTCAGGATGCAGTTGAGGCTGCTTGGTCAAGTGTACCGCGCTCTAATTGCCCTTTTGACACACTAGCAAAGAAATTCAGGGCCACTGTGAGGGGTCTTCAGAGCTGGAGTCAGAAGCAGATTGGACACATTAATACTCAATTGGGGCTAGCTAGAGAAATCTTGCATCAATTGGAAATTGATCAAGACCATAGAAATCTATCCGCTTTGGAAGTTTGGTTCCGAAACAAGCTCAAGGTTCGTTCCCTAGCACTTTCCTCCTTGCAGCGTACCATTGCACGCAGTCGTTCCCGTATCACTTGGTTTAGTGAAGGGGATGCCAACACAGCTCTCTTTCATTTTAATGCTCGGCATCGAAAGAGGAAAAACTTTATTAGTAAACTCACATCCGATGAAGGGTCGATCCTTACAAAACATGAAGAGAAGGAAAATAACATTTTTTATTTTTACAGTAGTCTGATTGGGAGTAGCACGGATAGAGAAGTTACAATTAACTTGGAAGAACTGAACATGCCAAGCTTTGACCTGGCTAACTTGGAAGCACCTTTCACCGAGGAAGAGGTTTGGAAAACAATTAAGTCCCTGCCAGCAGACAAGGCCCCAGGTCCTGACGGGTTCACAGCTGTTTGGAGCAGAAAATTCAACAATTTTGAAGTACTAAACTCAGCTTATATTACCCTTCTCCCAAAAAAAGACAATGCCACAAGCATCAGGGATTTCAGACCAATCAGTCTAGTACATTCCTTTGCTAAACTCCTCACGAAGCTTATGGCAAATAGGCTTGCTGGTCGGCTGGACAAAATGATCACACCAAATCAGAGCGCCTTCATCAAAGGGCGCTTCATCTTGGACAATTTCATGTTGGTGCAGCACACGACGAAGTTCCTGCACCAGCAAAAGCAGGCACATATTCTCCTAAAACTTGATATCACCAAAGCGTTTGACTCGGTATCTTGGCCCTTCCTTTTGGAGGTACTGCAAATATTGGGCTTTGGACAAGTATGGCGTGATATCATTAGCGGTCTCCTAGCTACCTCCTCTACTCAGATACTACTCAATGGCTCCCCAGGTGACAGAATTGAGCATAGGAGAGGACTGAGGCAAGGGGACCCATTGTCCCCAATGTTATTTATTCTGGTCATGGATGTGCTCTGTTATTTGGTTAAAAAGGCTGCTGATGAAGCACTCTTGCAGCCGCTGTCCAGGAGAACTCTACAACACCGCATTTCCCTTTATGCAGGCGATGTGGTCCTCTTCCTCCAGCCTTCTGTCAATGACATCAGTCTCACTTTGGACATTTTGCAACTCTTTGGTGAAGCTTCTGGCCTGAAAACAAATGTGCAGAAGAGCACTGTCCTTCCTATCCACTACATGGCTGACCATTTAACAACCTTACAAGCACACCTTCCCTGCCAGATATCTGAGTTCCCTTGCACATATCTTGGAGTGCCTCTCTCACCTTACAAGCTAACCAAAACTCAGGTTCAGCCAATTATTGAAAAAATCACTGATAGACTTCCTAGATGGAAGGCTGATCTACTCACAAAGGCTGGTAGGTGTGTTTTGGTCCAATCTGTGCTTACTTCCATGGTCATTTATCTGCTGCTGGCCCAAGACCTTCCTGTCAAGGCATTGGAAGCAAGTGATAAAATCAGAAGGGGTTTTCTTTGGAAAGGAAGAAAAGATGTCAAGGGAGGACACTGTTTAATTGCTTGGCCTAAGGTTACAAGGCCCCCTGACTTAGGTGGTCTGGGCATCTCCCATCTACAGTTTCTAGGTTGGGCTCTAAAGTTAAGGTGGCTATGGCTCCAAAAAATTGAACCTAACAAACCTTGGGCCTTCCTCCCGGTTCAGGCTCCTTCACAAGTAAAAGCTTTTTTTTGCTGTATCCATTACCTGGGTGGTGGGAAATGGAAAGAATACCTTATTTTGGACAGATAGATGGCTGCTTGGGAAAAGACCGGATCAGACATTCCCTCACCTGTTTGGGGCAGTGGCAGCGAGAGCAAAGAAAAGAACAGTACATGATGCACTAGTTGAGAACATATGGATTTTTGATATAAGGGGCGCTCTCACAATAAATGTCCTGATTGAATATCTTCACTTATGGGAAAAACTATCAGGTTTCGAGCTGCAGGCTGAGGTGGATGACACCCATATTTGGCAGTTTTCGGCATCAGGCCATTACTCCGCAAAGACTGCTTATGAAGCTCTTTTTACTAGAGCTGTCCAATTCAAACCTGGGAAGAGAATTTGGAAAAGTTGGGCACCTGGCAAGTGCAAATTCTTCATGTGGACGGTGGCACACAAAAAATGTTGGACAGCTGATCGCCTTGCAAGAAAAGGACTTCCACACCCGGCAGTCTGTCCTCTCTGCGACCAGGCGGAGGAAACATTGGACCACCTACTAATCTCCTGCGTCTTCTCCCGGTAGATGTGGTTCAATTTGCTACATGGTCTTGGACTGCAGGCACTTGCCCCGGGTTTAGATGATAAGGTGTTTGACGACTGGTGGGAAAATTTAAGCAACAAGTTGTCTGGTCAAGTCCAAAAAGGAGTTAATTCTCTAGTTATATTGGGGGCGTGGAATTTGTGGAATCACCGAAATCGTTGTGTCTTTGATGGGGCTGTTCCTAACTTAAACAGTCTATTGTCGGCAACTAGGGAAGATCTGCATCAGTGGTCTTTTGCTAGGGCTAGAGGAGTTTCCTTCCTCCTCGCCCTAGCTCCTGGGGCCTCCTAATATTGGGGGGTCTGGTCTAGCTTTGGTCCCGTTGTGATATTTAGTAGAGTAGAAAGAGTTTTCTGTACTTAGGGAGTGTTACAGTCCCTCCATTTCTGTAACCCTTTTGGGGGAAGTTCCCACTTTCTTCTTCTTAATATAATGAAGCGTAGTTCTCCTGCGCTTTCGAAAAAAAACAAAAGGGTCTGGAAGCTATATTCTACATCCAATTCCAATGCAATCACATGATGACATGTTCTTTTTCCATCCACCTATGCAGACAGGGGTAGAAGACCATTTTTTCCAGAAAAAGGAAGGGATGGAAGGCCTTCTTATACAATTACACTCACATCTATGATAGGTCAATAAAGTTGTAAAATGGATTTAAGAGCTATATCTGTAGATTTTGATCCCTTTTTGTTTTACCCTCCTAAATCAG
Organism: Panicum virgatum; assembly: GCF_016808335.1. Classification (NCBI taxonomy): domain Eukaryota; kingdom Viridiplantae; phylum Streptophyta; class Magnoliopsida; order Poales; family Poaceae; genus Panicum; species Panicum virgatum. The sequence continues at coordinate 52,497,643 of NC_053143.1, read as the reverse complement.
CACAGAGAAGCCAATACTAGAGAACTTCTACTGCACGCTTTGTCCAAGAAGAAGTAACATCGGATTCATGTAGGTGTATGATCAATAAATACGTCCTTTGTTATAACTTTATTTTGTTCAAGATGACCATTTCCTATTCATGCATGCCAAGAATTAGATGAAATGGAAATAAATACAAAAAATAGTAAAATATTTTAACAGGTGGGCCTCTACAGCAAAAAAAATGAATATGCAACATCCAACAATAAAACAAAGAAAAACTAGACCGGCTAGGGACTAGGGAGGACTAGACAGCTTTAAATTAAGAAGAAATATGCAGCCGACTTCACCTTGATGAGAACTTGCACATCCAGCAATAGACCATGATGCTGCAAGAAATACACTTCTTGTGTCCTATTCTTTTTTTTAGCCCATTATTATTTTTTTGGTTTTACACAAAGAATGAATGCCTTGAAACTAAGTGCCCAATTCTTTTAGGAAAGCTATACCGCAGTTTATATAATAGGTGAACTCATACTTACAAGAAAGAATTGGCTACAATCAATATATACTTTACATTGACAAGTTCCCTATACACCAATATTTCCAGCACATTTCGCACTGCTGATTAATTTAGTGATCTGAGTGCGATAGCGCCTTTCAGGGAGCAAAATTAGTTCTGGTGTCGCCATAGGATCATCAGATCATGACTTGCTGGTGCTGAGAGGGATCTTGCTTAACAGCGGCGTGATCGAACGAGGCAGGTGCTAGAGTTGTTGCTGCAGGAATCTGAAGGTCAGAGATTCAGTCAATGTCCTATACAGGAGGCCAAAATGTGTAGATCAAATGCTGAAGAAGAAATCACTTAATTGTTTGATAAGAAATTTTGTTAATCTAACAGTATGTTGTTAATTAGAAAAGTGAACGAAATTTCTTAACAGCTTGACAGAGGTGAGATGATAAACAAAGATTCAGTCATGGTACTGGACAAGAGGCTAAAACTTTTAGATCAAATGCAGAGGTAAAAGGATCATTTTCAGCTGCATAATTGCTTATAGTAATGGAAATGAGCTCAGACATGGAACTCACTTGTGCAGATGACGGCTGTTGCTGCTGGTGATGCTGCTGCTGCTGATGGTGGTCGAACATGGCCGCGCCGCACGCTGCTGATGCCCAGTTTTGGAAGCTTGCCTCGTCGCCGGGCCTGGGCATGTTAAAGTGGCCGCCGCCGAAGTCGATGCCGGCGCTGCCGTCGTGCAGCTCCATGGCATCCGGCCTGAACATCCTTTCGTTGAAGAGGCTTGTGTCGAAGGGCGTGTACGGGAACTGCGCGCCCAGGTGCGTCAGGCACTCGGCTTGGCCAAAGTCCGGCGGCTGCTGGTGTGCCGCCGGCTGCCCATGCTCGCTGCCGCCACCGGTGTCCGTCGATTGCTTGCTCATGCTGAAGTAGCCCGGGTAGCTCTGTAGCGACGTGCTCGTCGAGCAACCGATGTCCCTGTGTCAAGAACAGCTTACTCGTCAGTTAGAACAGTTCACAGTTCAGTTCAGGAGAGCATGACAGGTAGCTGAGCAATGTGCAGTTTAATTTGGGCGTTGGGATCACCTCTGATGAAGCAGGCCGGAGTCGTCTGGTAGCATCATTGGCTGCTGCCCATCAGCACCGCCGTTCTGAAACCACGACGAAGGGCCCGGGTCACCGGTGAGTCCTAGAGGCAACTGCATGTCGGTCTGGAACTGAAAAATGATAGGAGGCAACATCATTATCAGACATCTGAACCTGAAAAGGCCAGCCGACATAGGAAGTCTGAAACTGAATCTTGTTACCTGAGCAGCAGCACACTGCAGGCCGATCAGGTGTTGCTTTGCGAAGTTCTCCTGAGAGGTCCAAATCAATGCAAAACTTAGAATTATATATCGAGTGACAACATTGACAGTACTGAAATTTGTACTTACAGTGGCAGTGCCAGACGTACAATTATTCTTCAGAATTCAGATATATTTCATACATTGGAAGAAAATTTAAGAAGTTAACTAGAAGGACAGGGATGTCTACCTTATGGATTCGGATGCGATTAAGAGATTCTTTGAGTGATTGCTCCATTCCTCTTATATGATCGATATTCTCAATCTTCTCAGGATCACCCCAATAACTGAAGAACAAATCGCCCTGCTGTTACACTTCTCTCATTTTTTGCCCATTATTTCTATGATAATGCACTTAAGTGAACAATCAAGCCAGCACTAAATGGGAAGATTTCAGCAGATATGCATTAATTCTTATAGCATTTACCGAATAGTGAACAGAATTTGTGATGCTTCTTAAGTGAGTTAATGCTATTCACCTGAGACGCTTTTGGACGTCTGCCATTTGACATTGCAATGAACCGAGATGGCTTGATAACTCCTGTCAAATTGTTGAACCCAACAGCATTAGAAACAGGAAGAAAGAAGAAAGAAATTACAGGAACTTGCTCGTCCTAGTTGTCGATTCGTTATGCTCTACCTCGACTGTCTGACCCCTGCAATATATTCAGAAACAGAGTGTGAGTAACAGTCTTGGCAATTGGGCATCACCGCTACCATGAGGTTTCTTTCTATATTTAAAACGGCAGAATTACCCAGAGCCTAAGAAGTCCTGAATATTTACATCATGGTCTAGCTTCTTGAAAGTCTTCTTTAGGGCCTTTTTAGAAGAGCAAAGCAGATCATTGAGGTCATTCTGAAAAAGTGTGATGGTAAGATAACTGCGTGGACAAATCTATTAGTTGAGACCGCTTACTTCTAAGCTCTCCAATTTCCTGTTCAGCGCAAGGAAATGATTGCCAGTTAGTTTTTCATCAACTACACATATATGCTTAGAAGATTAACAGCACACAAATTACCTTTTAGCCCTTTCCTGAGGGGTAAGCTGCGCATATTTTGCTATGACTTCCTCAATGTTGCTGAAAACAGAACAATGTATCAAGCAAGACATGCAAGCAGGAGTAATAATTCAAATTGGCATTTTGTTTTTTTTTTGTTTACCAAAAAACATTCAACTACCTATGCAAGGATGATTATCTGATCAGAATAATTAAATTTGTTGAACAGAATGGCATTTCACAAAGAAACCTAATAGCATGGAGAGAATTCAGAACAGAAAAGGACACTTATATATAAATCACTTCCTATTATTGTTGGTTTGTTAAAATAATGAAAAATTAACCAACCGAAATATTAAATTCAGAACAAAAAGTGAGCCATGTTCATAAAAATTTTGCAGGAGGATCGTACGTGCCTGCGGTTAATACGACCATGTGAGCCTGAAACCTAGAACAAAATCAGCATCAACAATTCAGGAATCACGCGTACCTCTTCTCGCCGATGCATACGGTCGGCTTCCCCGAGGGCGAGAACATGAGGAGGATGAGATCAATGTCGCACAGTATGGACAGCTCCTTGGCCTTCTTGAGGATGCCCGACCGCCGTTTCGAGTAGGTGACCTGCCTCCCGCTGCTGTTCTCCAGCTTCTTGATTTTCAGTTTGACCCTCCCCATCGCCGCCGCCGGAGATCACGATTCTATTAAGATCACGCCTAATCCCACCGCTAATTGATTCGTCCGTCCTCCACGACGATCGAGCTTCCCGAACGAATCCAGCACCGACCGATCCGTGGAGCATGTAACCTAGCTGTTCAATCTTTATTTCCTTCTCCGCGAGGAGGCGAGACCGGAGGAGCCTGCCTGCCGGGAGACGGCGACGGGGTCGGTGAAGTTTAATGGCGAGCGAGGAGAGGACGACGGGGAGGATGGAGGCGATGGATCAATTGCGAGCACGGGGATGGAGAGGAGGAGGAGGAGGTGGTGGTGGGAGGGATCGAGCCAAGAACCGGCGAAATCGGCAGTTCTTGGGTCGATCGGGCCGCGGCGCGGCGGGAGAGAAGGGGGCGAGGAGAGAGAAGAGAGCGGCTGGCTGTGCGTGGAGGGAGAGGAGGGCAGAGAGAGAAACGCGCGGGAGAGGCCGGTTCAGCAACTCAGCAAACGCGTTGCTAACTAACTAAACCAACCAGATGATGGGGCATGTATTTTATTTCTGGCTTTCTTTATTTTTCCTTCCTACTAGTACTATACTACTCTTTCTTTATTCATCATGTGCATTTGTATATTTTTTTTCTTTTTCACTCTCGTGTTTGTTTTTGTCTAACCCTATACTATGTTCCTTGTACTTTATTTGAGTTCCTTCTCAACATACCATTTTGTTGCAAAAGTGCATGCATACCTCATGTGGATATACATGATGCCAGTATGGAGCACATAATGTTCTTGTTATCTATTTTTTTTATAATAACGCGCATGCCAATCAATGCTCAAAATTTCACATTGATGTTACTTGATTGACCCGAAAATTACCAATCAAAGTAAATTATGTTGCAGCACGTCAGTGGAAATTAAGGAGGACGGAGAGGATTCGAGGGTAAAAAGAACTTTTTGCATAATTTACTTTGATCGGCGTGGAGGGAGAGGGAGAGGAGAGGAGGGTAGAGAGAAACGCGCGGGAGAAGGCCGGTTCAGCAACTCAGCAAACGCGCGGGTAACTAACCAAACCAACCAAATGACTGGGTATGTAATTTATTCTTGGCTCTCTCTTTTTTTCTCCTTCCTACCGGTACTATACTACTCTTTCTTTATTCATCACGTACATCTATATATTTTTTTTTGCTTTTTTCACTCTCGTGTCTGTTTTTGTCTAACCCTATACTATATAACTTGTATTTTGTTTGAGTTCCTTAATATAGTATTTTATTGCAAAAGTGCATGCACATCTCATGTGGACATACATGATGCCAGTATGGAGCACACAATGTTCTTGTCATCCATTTCCTTATAATAACGCACATGCCTCAATGTCTAAAATTTCACATTGATGTTACTTGATTGTGACTTGGAAATTACCGAACAAAGTAAATTATGTTGCAGCATGTTAGTGGAAATTAAGGAGGACAGAAAGGAGTCGAGGGTAGAAAGAACTTTTTGCATAATTTACTTTGATCGGCACGAAGGGAGAGGGAGAGGAGAGGAGGGCAGAGAGAGAAATGCGGGAAGAAGACCGGTTCAGCAACTCAACAAACGTGCGGATAACTAACCAAACCAACCAGATGGCTTGGTATGTACTCTGTTCTTAGCTCTCCCTTTATTTCTCCTTCTTATTAGTACTATACTACTCTTTCTTTATTCATCACGTGCATTTATCTATATATTTTTCCTCTTTTTCACTCTCGTGTTTGTTTTTGTCTAACCCTATACTATGTCACTTATGTTTTGTTTGTGTACCTTGATATAGCATTTTGTTGTAAAAGTGCATGCACACCTCATGTGGACGTACATGATGCCAAATGGAGTACATAATGTTCTTGTCATCTATTCCTTATAATAACGCGCATGCCGATTAATGTCCAACATTTCACATTGATGTTACTTGATTGATCTAGAAATTATCGATCAAAGTAAATTATGTTGTTGCACGCCAGTGAAAATTAAGGAGGACAGAAAGTAGTCGAGGGTAGAAAGAACTTTTTGCATAATTTACTTTGAACAGTGTGGAGGGAGAGGGAGAGGAGAGGATAGCAGAGAGAGAAACGCGCGGGAGAAGGCCGGTTCAGCAACTCAGTAAATGTGCAGGTAACTAACCAAACCAACCAGATAGTTGGGTATGTATTTTGTTCTTCGCTCTCTCTATTTTTTTCTCCTTCCTACTAGTACTATACTACTCTTTCTTTATTCATCACGTGCATTTATATATTTTTTCCTTTTTCACTCTCATGTTTGTTTTTGTCTAACCATATACTATGTCACTTGTATTTTGTTTGAGTTCCTCAATATAGCATTTTGCTGCAAAAGTGCATGCACACCACATGTGGACGTACATGATGCCAGTATGGAGCACATAATGTTCTTGTCATATATTTCCTTATAATAACGCGCATGCCGATCAATGTCCAAAATTTTACATTGATGTTACTTGATTGTGACATGAAAATTACCGATCAAAGTAAATTATGTTGCAGCACGTCAGTAGAAATTAAGGAGGACGGAAAGGAGTTCAGGGTAGAAAGAACTTTTTGCATAATTTACTTTGATCGACGTGGAGGGAGAGGGAGAGGAGAGCATAGCAAAGAGAGAAACGCGCGGGAGAAGGTCGGTTCAGCAACTCAGCAAACGCACAAGTAACTAACCAAACCAACCAGATGGCTGGGTATGTACTTTGTTCTTGGCTCTCTCTTTTTTTCTCCTTCCTACTAGTACTATACTAGTCATTCTTTATTCACCACGTGCATATATATTTTTTCTTCTTTTTCACTCTCGTGTTTGTTTTTGTCTAACCCTATACTATGTCACTTATGTTTTATTTGAGTTCCTTGATATAGAATTTTGTTGTAAAAGTGCATGCACACCTCATGTGGACGTACATGATGCCAAATGGAGTACATAATGTTCTTGTCATCTATTCCTTATAATAACGCGCATGCCGATTAATGTCCAACATTTCACATTGATGTTACTTGATTGATCTAGAAATTACCGATCAAAGTAAATTATGTTGTTGCACGCCAGTGAAAATTAAGGAGGACAGAAAGTAGTCGAGGGTAGAAAGAACTTTTTGCATAATTTACTTTGAACGGTGTGGAGGGAGAGGGAGAGGAGAGGATAGCAGAGAGAGAAACGCGCGGGAGAAGGCCGGTTCAGCAACTCAGTAAACGTGCAGGTAACTAACCAAACCAACCAGATAGTTGGGTATGTATTTTGTTCTTCGCTCTCTCTATTTTTTTCTCCTTCCTACTAGTACTATACTACTCTTTCTTTATTCATCACGTGCATTTATATATTTTTTTCCTTTTTCACTCTCATGTTTGTTTTTGTCTAACCATATACTATGTCACTTGTATTTTGTTTGAGTTCCTCAATATAGCATTTTGCTGCAAAAGTGCATGCACACCACATGTGGACGTACATGATGCCAGTATGGAGCACATAATGTTCTTGTCATCTATTTCCTTATAATAACGCGCATGCCGATCAATGTCCAAAATTTTACATTGATGTTACTTGATTGTGACATGAAAATTACCGATCAAAGTAAATTATGTTGCAGCACGTCAGTAGAAATTAAGGAGGACAGAAAGGAGTTCAGGGTAGAAAGAACTTTTTGCATAATTTACTTTGATCGACGTGGAGGGAGAGGGAGAGGAGAGCATAGCAGAGAGAGAAACGCGCGGGAGAAGGTCGGTTCAGCAACTCAGCAAACGCACGAGTAACTAACCAAACCAACCAGATGGCTGGGTATGTACTTTGTTCTTGGCTCTCTCTTTTTTTCTCCTTCCTACTAGTACTATACTAGTCATTCTTTATTCACCACATGCATATATATTTTTTCTTCTTTTTCACTCTCATGTTTGTTTTTGTCTAATCCTATACTATGTCACTTGTGTTTTATTTGAGTTCCTTGATATAGCATTTTGTTGTAGAAGTACATGCACACCTCATGTGGACGTATATGATGACAATATGGAGCACATAATGTTCTTGTCATCTATTTTCTTATAATAACATGCACGCCGATCAATGTCCAAAATTTCACATTGATGTTACTTGATTGACCTAGAAATTACCGATCAAAGTAAATTATGTTGTTGCACACGTCATTGGAAATTAAAGAGGACAGAAAGTAGTCGAGGGTAGAAAGAACTTTTTGTATAATTTACTTTGATCTGTGTGGAGGGAGAGGGAGAGGAGAGGAGGGCTGAGAGAGAAATGCGCGGGAGAAGGCCGGTTTGGCAACTCAGCAAACGTGCAGGTAACTAACCAAACCAACCAGATGGCTGGGTATGTCCTTTTTTCTTGGCTCTCTCTTGTTTTCTCCTTTCTACTAGTACTATACTACTCTTTCTTTATTCATCACGTGCATTTATATATTCTTTTTTCCTTTTTCACTCTCGTGTTTGTTTTTGTCTAACCCTATACTATGTTACTTGTATTTTGTTTGAGTTCCTCGATATAGCACTTTGTTGCAAAAGTGCATGCACACCTCATGTGGACGTACATGATGCCAGTATGGAGCACATAATGTTCTTGTCATCTATTTCCTTATAATAACGCGCATGCCGATCAATGTCCAAAATTTCACATTGATGTTACTTGATTATGACCTGGAAATAACCGATCAAAGTAAATTATGTTGCAGTGCGTCAGTGGAAATTAAGGAGGACGGAAAGGAATCCGGGGTAGAAAGAACTTTTTGCATAATTTACTTTGATCGGCGTGGAAAGAGAGCGAGAGCAGAGGAGAGCAGAGAGAGAAACGCGCGGGAGAAGGCCGGTTCAGCAACTCAACAAACACGTGGGTAACTAACCAAATCAACCAGATGGCTGGGTATGTACTTTGTTCTTGGCTCTCTTTTTTTTCTCCTTCCTACTAGTACTATAATACTCTTTCTTTATTCATCACGTGCATTTATATATTTTTTTCACTCTCATGTTTGTTTTTGTCTGATCCTATATAATGTCACTTGTATTTTATTTGAGTTCCTCAATATAGCATTTTGTTGCAAAAGTGCATGCACACGTCATGTGGACGTACATGATGCCAGCATGGAGCACATAATGTTGTTGTCATCTATTTCCTTATAATAACGCGCATGCTGATCAATGTCCAAAATTTCACATTGATGTTACTTGATTGGCCTGGAAATTACCGATCAAAGTAAATTATGTTGCAGCATATCAATGGAAATTAAGGAGGACAGAAAGGAGTCGAGGGTAGAAAGAACTTTTTGCATAATTTACTTTGATCGGCGTGGAGGGAGAAGGAGAGGAGGGCAGAGACAGAAACACCGATCTATAAAATTTGTAGACCATTTACCATCCCTGCATATATATACGTGCAAGTTCTATAGTTTGGATGAGTGTTTTTTTTTCTTGAAAATTTTGGATGAGTGTTAGGCATTGACCGTTTGAGTTGTGGCTAATTATAGACAAAATAAGTTTGTAGGCACTCTCTGGGTTCAGATGACCGACTTTGCAGACAAATCAAATTAACATTAAAAAAATTGCATGTAGATATATAACATACATGACTAGGATATGAAATGACTTGTTCCATTTATCTACGATGAACACAAACATGCTTCTTGTTAATGTTGTAAATTAATACTAGCCTCTGTAGGAAATTTAGCTAGGGTTATTGTAACTTTAGGTACTTTCTAGTTTCTATACAACATGGTCTTGAAGTTGCCTCTAATGAGAATGCTTGTCTTAACATGTGCCATGACGTCCCTTGCGCAGATCATAGTGTTGGTTCCAAGTTTCAGTGGCATTTATTCTGGGATAAAAAAGATATGGCCATTCACAAGCCTATTTTAGTTTGGATTGACGGATCTACAAATTGACCTATGTTGATTATGAGCTCAAGTGGTGAATTTGTGCATCCATATTACACCATAGCAACGGCATGCTAATCCAAGCTTTTCCTGCATGCAGATTGCAGAAGAAGAAAAAACAAAAGAAAGCATGCAAGCGAGCCAGCAGAAACACCCGGCATGTGGCCAGCAATGGCCACCAACGCACGAAACCGTCTCGATTGATGGGCGTCTCCTCCCCCGCCGGCCCCGCAAATGCCGGCCAGCCAGCCACCGGCAGCCACCGCTCCTTCCCCACCGCCCATGGTCCCCATATAACACACGACCAAGCCCTTGGTCCTCCTCTGTGCCCGCCCCCGTGTCATGGACCCCCCGCTCCGGCCCCGGCTCCGGCTCCGGCTGCTCCCCGATGCACATGGCCGCCTCACGGCGGCGCTGCTCCTCCTGGGCGCCTGCCTGTCGGCGTGCGGCGTGCAGGCGGTGACCAGCGCCGAGGCCTCCTACATCGCCCACCGGCAGCTGGCGGCCATGAAGGAGGCCGCCGGCGCCGGCGGCGAGGCCGCCGGGGACCTCCCGCCGGACTTCGAGTTTGACGACCGCGTGGGCGCCAACTTCCCCAACCCGCGGCTCCGGCGAGCCTACATCGCGCTCCAGGCCTGGCGCCGCGCCTTCTACTCCGACCCCAAGGGCTTTTCCTCCAACTGGGTCGGCAACGACGTCTGCAGCTACAACGGCGTCGTCTGTGTGCCGGCGCTCGACGACCCTAAGATCACGGTGGTCGCCGGCATTGACCTCAACGGCGCCGACATCGCCGGCTACCTGCCCCCCGAGCTTGGCCTCCTCACCGACCTCGCCTTCTTCCACATCAACTCCAACCGCTTCTGCGGCATCATCCCCAAGAGCATGGCGCGGCTGTCGCTGCTGCACGAGTTCGACGCCAGCAACAACCGCTTCGTGGGGCCCTTCCCCCTCGTCTGCCTCGAGATGTCCTCGCTCAAGTACCTCGACCTCCGCTTCAACGACTTCGACGGTGAGCTCCCGCCGGGGCTCTTCAACAAGGACCTCGACGCCATCTTCGTCAACACCAACCGCTTCGTCGGCCACATCCCGGAGAACCTCGGCAACTCCACGGCGTCCGTCGTCGTCGTCGCCAACAACGGCCTGACGGGCTGCATCCCCAAGAGCATCGGCCGGATGGCGAGGACGCTGGACGAGATCATCTTCCTCAACAACAAGCTCGACGGCTGCCTGCCGCTGGAGATGGGCCTGCTGCAGAACACCACCGTCATCGACGTCTCCGGCAACGCCCTCGTCGGCACGCTACCGGAGCAGCTCTCGAACGTCACCAAGCTTGAGCAGCTCGACTGCTCGAGGAATGTGTTCACGGGCATCGTGCACGAGTCCATCTGCGAGCTCCCGGCGCTCGTCAACTTTAGCTTCGCCTTCAACTTCTTCAACTCGGAGGCGGCGCCGTGCATGCCGTCGGAGAAGGCGCTCGTCAACCTCGACGACAGGGACAACTGCCTCGGCGCGCTGCGGCCGGCGCAGAAGACGACGCTGCAGTGCGCCCCCGTGCTGGCGCGGCCGGTCGACTGCAGCAAGCACGTGTGCGCGGGGTACCCGACGCCGTCGGGGCCGCCGGGTCTGCCGGAGAAGCCGCCGATGGTCAAGGTGCCTCCGTCGACGCCGACACCCACTCCGCCCGTCGAAGATGAGCCGGGGAAATCACCACAAAAACCGCAACCGCCGTTGCCGTCGCCGCCAAAGGCAGAGAGTCCACCAAAGAAATCACCCGACGTACCAGCAGGGTCTGCTCCGCCGCCGCCAAACTCGGCCTGGCTCCCGGTGACACCGGAGCGCCCTAAGGCACCACCACCAAAGGCGCAACCCGAGACGCCTCCAGGAGCGTCACCGGCACAACCGGTGGCACCACACCCGCCACCCGCTAAGTCTCCTCCACCAGCACCGGTGGCCTCACCACCCCCGCCCGTGAAGTCTCCACCTCCACCAGCTCCGGTGAGCTCTCCACCACCTCCGGTGAAATCACCTCCTCCACCGGCGCCAGTGGCCTCACCACCTCATCCAGTGAAATCACCTCCTCCACCGGCGCCTGTGGCCTCACCGCCGCCTCCAGTGAAATCACCTCCTCCACCGGCACCCGTGGCCTCACCGCCGCCTCCAGTGAAATCACCTCCTCCACCGGCACCCGTGGCCTTACCGCCGCCACCGGTGAAATCACCTCCTCCACCGGCGCCAGTGGCATCACCACCACCGCTCGTGAAATCACCACCACCACCGGCTCCAGAGTTATCACCGCCGCCTAAGAAACCACCTACCCCGATGCCAGTGGCTTCTCCACCTCCAGTGAAGCATGAATCACCGCCGGCTCCAGAGAAATCCCCACCACCTCCCGCTCCGGTGCAACCACCACCAGAAACTCCGGGTAAGTCACCCCAAGTCTATCCTCCACCTCCTCCGCCAACTACAGTCAAACCCCCTTCAACTCCAGAGAAGCCTACTCCTCCATCAACTCCAACCAAACCACCACCAACTCCAGAGAAGCCACCATCTCCTGTGGAGACACTACCTCCTCCATCAAAGTCTTCACCACCGCAAGAACTAGCTAGCTCACCACCTAAATCACCAAAGTCTTCACCACCACCAGTTCCTGTGAGCTCACCACCGCCTGCGCCTAAGGCATCACCTCCGCCTGCTCCTATCAGCTCACCACCTCCTGTGGTGAAGTCTTTGCCACCACCTGAACCGGTTAGCTCACCACCGCCTGCACCTAAGGCATCACCTCCACCCGCCCCTGTGAGCTCACCACCTCCTGTAGTGAAACCTCCACCTATTCCTGTGAGCTCGCCACCTCCAGTAGTGAAACCTCCACCTATTCCTGTGAGCTCACCACCTCCAGTAGTGAAACCTCCAACTGTTCCTGTGAGCTCACCACCTCCAGTAGTGAAACCTCCACCTGCTCCTGTGAGCTCACCACCACCAGTTACGCCTAAGGTATCATCCCCACCTCCAGTGGTGAAGTCTTCACCGCCACCCGCTCCGGTAAGCTCACCACCACCTCCGGTGAAGTCACCACCTCCACCTGCCCCTGTGAGCTCACCTCCTCCCCCGGTGAAGTCTCCACCACCACCAGCACTGGTCAGCTCACCACCACCACCAGTAAAGTCACCACCACCTCCGGCACCAGTGAGCTCACCGCCACCTCCAGTGAAGTCTCCTCCTCCACCAGCACCAGTTAGCTCTCCACCACCTCCAGTGAAGTCGCCTCCTCCACCAGCACCAGTTAGCTCTCCACCACCTCCCGTGAAGTCTCCTCCTCCACCAGCACCAGTTAGCTCTCCACCACCTCCAGTGAAATCTCCTCCTCCTCCAGCACCGGTTATCTCTCCTCCACCACCAGTAAAGCCACCATCACCGCCTCCAGCATCAGTAAGCTCACCACCTCCAGTGGTCGCCTCACCACCGCCAAAGCAAGAAGAAGTAACACAATCACCGCCAGCGGAATCCCTACCTCCGCCGTCATTCAATGATGTCATCCTCCCGCCCATCATGGCCAACAAGTACGCATCACCGCCACCCCCTCTATTCCAAGGGTATTGAGCGCCATGGAGAGATCGATGACGAGGGGTGATTGGAACAGTATATAAGCAGATAACATGCACATATACATGGCTACATGTAACCCTGCTTTTGGCGCCAATGTGCAAGCATACCTGTATGAACCTGCTCATTTTGTTCCTATGATGCGCAAGTACATGTACACATGTATGTATGTGTGCATGCGTGAACTAACTACATGAGGCAACAAGGTGTAAGAGACATGGCCGGTCAGCTTGATTCTTGATGACGTGTACTATCGCTAATTTTTTCTGAAAAAAGGAAAATGTTTTCCTTTAAAAAAAATAGTACGAGAAGGAACAAAGTTACATGGTTATTCGGATTTGCTTTAGTTTGTATGGTTTATTATATATTGGTAAAATGATGTATATGATCCAAGTATGATGACTTGCTTTCTCACAATTTTAAATGGTCCAGTCCTTGTGAATTCAGTTTTTAGAGCATGCAGGTACTTAATTTGGTTTTATTATTTGTGTTGGAAGTGACTAGCATATGTTCAAATCAACACCCCCCTCTACCTCTCTACAAAATAAAAAAAGAAAAATCATGACTCTCCCCTCGTGATGAGTGGCTGTAGAAAGCACCGACGACAATGTGAGTGATAGAGGTGAGCTCCACAATAGAGTGTCATCATATACTGGATTAGGGGGAAGCTAGGGCAAAACTAAGGGACGCACCACTAACTGGGTGACTATATGACTATATAAAATTGTATACGATCTCCATAATAGAGTTTACCAAATACTCCCTCCGTTTCAAATTATAGGTCGTTTGACTTTTTTGATACCAAGTTTGATCACTCGTCTTATTCAAAAAATTTATGCAAACATAGTCAAATTTAAACCATTCTTCAAGAACTTGTATTAATAAAGCAAGCCACAACAAGGAAAGTGATGTTTTGCACAAATTTTTGAATAAGACGAGTAGTCAAATTTGGGGTTACCTACAATTTGGAACAGAGGGAGTATAATCTTTTGTGGTTAATTATAGCACGTACGGACATATAATCTTTTTTCTCGAATCCAAGCAGGGAGAAAGTTTCTTCTTCGTCTTCTTAAAAAAAGGTTTTCCATCGAAGGCGGAACGTTAGTATTACGTAAATCCTCAGCGGGACACGGCATCCGCATTCGTCGTGCACTCCTGCTGTACGGGGGTACGGCGGGCGGAGGAGTCACCGGTGAACAATCGTATGGCCGGCGGCGGCGATTCCAGCTGCCGGGCCGCACTCCGGGAGGCCTTCGGCGAGTCTTCGGACAGCGACTCCGACGCTCCGTCCGGGGCGGGCTGCGGGCGGTGGAGGTGGGAGGCGGTGGCGGGGATTTGGGGGTTGTGGCTCTGCGCCGCCTTCCTCTCCGCTGACGAGCAGGCGCGCCTCCTCGCCGCGATCCAGCGGGGTGAGTCCTTGGTCACCGTCACCTCCTTGTGGGTACAAGTAAAAGATTGGATCTTTCGCCATGTGAATTTGGCGACGGACACTCCTCAAACGTGGTTTTGGCCACCGGCCACTGAAAAAGATCGGCTTTGCTGGAGGACACTGAAATTCCGTGGTTATTTGCCACGGCACACTAAAAAAACTTGACCTGCGGGGGTAAAACCGTCCCCACGGCATTGTTTGAGAGATAGAATGACCTTCTCACAGCAGGCCAAGAAAACCCCCGAACCCCAGCCCCACCCGTACACGGGGCCCGTCGTGTTGTGAGTTAGGCCGGGCTGCACAATGCTTTGGACATGAGGCCCGTCGCGGAAATTCGTCCCGACCAGGGATCGAACCCACAACCTGCGGGGTGCCGCCGGACTGCCGTATTTGCCACGACACACTACGACGGTCTTTTTGCCTCCGTCAGCTACAGTAATAAAGGGCCCACCTGTCATCCACTCCCTCCCCATCTTATCTTCTTGCTCGAGCGGCAGCGGCGGCCAGTGCCGCACCTCGCCTCCTTCGCCCGGCTCCGCGCACGAGCTCGCCGAGCTGCTGCCGCCGGGCCTCCGCCGCCCAGCTCCGCGCCCGAGCCAACGGGCGAGCGCATCGCGGGCCTCCGCGCCAGAGCCGCTGTCGCCAAGCCTCCGCCGCCGGGCTCCGCCCCTGAGCCATTGTCGCGGGGCCTCCGCCGTCCGAGCTCGCTGAGCTGCTGCCGCCGGGCCTCCGCCGCCCACATGTCGCCGAGCCGCTGCCGCCGGGACTCCGCCTCCCAGCTCCGTGCCACGCCGCCGCTGGGTGCGGGCACCACCGCCGCCGCGTCGTGCGGGCGCTGGGAGCGGGGGTGACGCGGCCGGGTGCGGGCGCTGCAGCCACGCCGGCCGCACCGCTTCCCCGCCGTCTCAGCCGCGCCGCTCCCCGTCGCCGGCTGTGCCGACTCGCGTCGCACCTCGGCCACGCCGCGGCGCCGCTTCCCCGCCTCCGCCGGGACTCGCATCGGCCACCGACCCGCGCCACCGCGTCGCTCGTCAGCGCCCTGCTTCCGGCAGGAGCAGGGATCGCCGCGAGGAGCATGGTCGGGAGGGTGTGGACTCCATGGAGAGCTCCGAGGAGATGGTGACACCCAGGGCCGCCGTGTGGGAGGTAGACGAGGAGGAGAGGAAGGCCGCCGCTGCCGAGGTCCTAGTGGAGTGCGCCGCCGAGGCGGACGGCGCGGGGAGCATGGTCGGGAAGGGGATTTGTTTGTATGCATGGGGTCGATGCAAACGGAGTGGAGAACGGCGACTCGGCGAGCAACGGTGATGTGCTGTGGCAAATGAACACAAAATTTGAGTGTGATGGAGCAAAGACTATTTTTTTTAGTGTCCAAGGGCAAAAGTCACCTTTGAATGGTGTCCTCCACCTAATTTTCCCTTGGGTTTTATGGCGGAGCTAGCATTTCAGAGTTGGGTATTCCCATCTCAAATAAAAAAAGGCTAGTCCAAAGCTATAAGTATAAAATAGCTTACAGGTAAAAGTTGTGATTTTTATTATTACAGGAAAAATACATGAATACTTAGACTCACTTTGAATCCTACTGCATCGGATTCTATGCAATGAAAAATACATGAAAGAAATAGTCATTCGGATAGAGCAAAGAAAAATATAGGAAATAAGAGATATTACCTCCAAAATTCTTATGGAACAAGCTACCTCATAAGAATTTTTAGTATTTTCACAAGCATATTCTGTTGTTCCAAAGGACCGTTACAAGACAATTATTAAGGATTAGAATCATCGAGAATTCTTTTGAGAGTCTTACAAGTGCCTTTAAAGAATTGCAACACAAGAGATGAAGGTTTTGGCCCACTATAGTGTCTTTATACCGAGAAATGCTATGTTTCAGGCACCCTAAAATAAAAGTTCCACTCATGTTTTGAAAATGTTTCATTCTTATGTATTATTTGTTTCATATAATTTGACCTCGATGCAAGATCGATGCAAAAACAAAATCTAAGTCTAATTAATCACAAGCCTATCATGTACATATAAATGGTCAAAATGTGGTCAATTGATTGTATTAGAATATTTGGACAGCTAGTGCATAGTAAGAAGCATGTGTATATGTTTGATGTATACTTGGTTTGGTGTAGAAAAAGTTGGGTATTCCTAGGAATACCCAGGCATCAATGTGGCTCCGCCACTTTATCCTGATTATTACAGTCAACAAATTTGGAGGAAGATCATTTGTTAGTGCTCGATCTGTATTCTGGTTGATTATTGAATGTGAGGCTTGCTTCCGGCAACTGGTTAGGAATGATTGAATTTTATGGGATGAACCTTAAAACTGTAATCCTGAGGACCTGCACTTGGCCTCTGACTTGCCTATGAATCTTTTATATCTTCGCTTTGAACATTAGCAAGCTACCAATGAAGATGAAATCCAGATGTAGTTTCTTGATGCTCGACAACAGACTAACTGTTGATTACTAGCCATATGTTTTTGCAGAAGGATGGTTCATTGATGCAAACAACCAAGTAAGTTTTCTTTCCCCTCATTTTGTCAGGATCTGTCAAATGTGCGTTAGCAGCAGGATTTCTACAGGCGAATCAAATACCTCAGCAGTGCTGTAAAGACTGCTCCTGTAACTACAAGGCCTCCTAAAGTAGATCGAACTACTTCTATGCTGTTTTTGAACAAAAGTGAAGAGCTTGCATCCTTATCTGTTGTTTTTTTATGTCTAAATCATTTTTGCTTCTTTCTTATTCCATTTAGGCAATGAGATTTGGTGATCTCCCATCATGGGCTGTCGAGCTTTCCACCCTCATTCGTGAAGCTATTTGTGTTGGTGATGTCAATATTGGTGTTGATTCAGAGATGACAAATGAGGATGAAGATGCATGTCCTCTGCCATCAGATTTGTTGTGGAGGGAGCCATTTTTTGATCAAATGATTGCAAACAGATACAACCCTGGTGAGGTGCGAAACCTTTTATTGTTCTGAGTAATTTTGGCTGCCATCGCTCCGTTCATGTCCCCAAACAAAAGGGGCATATAAAGAGAGATGCATTCTTTTACCAATCAACTCTAACATGATGCTTTTGTTATTGAATCTAGGGTATCTGCGCCCATGTTGATCTGATGCGCTTTGATGATGGAATCGCAATAGTCTCTCTTGAGTCAGCTTGCGTGATGCACTTCAGCCAAGCAGAACCAACTGGCACAGCCTTGGACACCCTGCACCTGAAGAAAGGGGACGGTGAGCCTACAAAGATCCCTGTTTACCTGAACCCAGGCTCCCTTGTTGTGATGTCAGGAGATGCAAGATACCTCTGGAAGCATGAGATCAACCGCAAACCAGCTGCACAGCAGTGGGATGGCAAGGAACTTGAGCAGCATAGAAGAACTTCTGTTACACTGAGAAAACTCTTGGCTTCTCCAAACTGAAGTGGACATGACACATGAAGACACTGAACAATAGATTTCTTCCCATTTTTGCAGTTCAAAGCCATTGTTACCGTTACAGAGTCATCATTATTGAACCTAAATGGCTGACACTATTGTAATTTTAGAAGTTAGAACTTGGGTGATATTACAATCCTTTTTTGGGAGATATCATCGGAAATTGTAATGTAATGTAATGCCATGTCTAAAGATAACCAGAATGGAAGCAGAGGACTATTGTTGAATGCTTCGAATTCAGATCAATATTATTGGCAGTAGCTGAAATTTTCCAGTAACAAAACTGCTAAAATTTTTAGCAGTGGCTTCAACTCATGATTCATGAAGTACGGTGCTCTAAAAAGATTGGAACTCTTTTCTGCCTTGGCTTCACCTTCACAGGAAAAGGGTCTCTTGCACGACTACACAAAAGGTTGTGAGCTCAAGCACAATGTGAATTCATCAGCAACGTGCGGCACAGACAAGCCGCCATGCCCGGCGGCCAGCATGAGGTCAAGCAACCATGCGGCTGCTCACTGGGCTTAGGTGCGGGAGTCAAATGAGTTGGGGGCTGAACGCTGGCTCTCGCTGCTGCGAGAGGTGGATGGGAAGAGGAGATACGGGCCCCACTCCCGACGGGGACTACGGCGGCGGCGGCGGCGGACGGCCGGGCTGGAGGGGACGAGGGACCCACTCGAGTATTAACCGCAATCCAAATCAGGGGACTATATGCAAATTAATGGGGGCATTTTGCAAAAAAATCGGATCACGATTAGTAGTCGTGATCCAAATGAGGGGGCTAAATGAAAAATTCGGGGGCACTTTGCAAAATATCAGATTGCAAAATATCATTTTTTTACATATTTAAACCAGAGGAACTGGAAAATAAGTGATTTAGAAAAAACTGCAAATTCAGCACACAATTATTTCACTGAAACAACGCATTTGAAGCATATTGAATTGGGAAAATCAGAGCACTTGAATTGTGTATAGCATGTGTATTACTACTAAAAAATCTGCTACCAGCAGAGAAGCTGAGATGCATTGGTACTTCGACATTAGTCATGACTCATGACCATGACCATGAACTACAAAAAACTGTGCCTATGCTGAGTTGATTTTGTCAAAATTCTTCATGTACAACTTATCCATCAATCATCATCCATCTGAACACATCATCAGTTTGTGACCTGTTTCTGAGGGGCCAATTCTGCAGATCATACTTTCGCCACGCCCACAGAAGCGGCCATTTCCTCCAAGAGCTCCTGCTGCTCCATTGTAGCACAGGACTGTAGATGTTTTGACGACAAGTGAAATCGTTAATCATCTGTACTGTAATATCTGCATGTTGCCAGATTTACAGAGTTTAATTCTCATGTAATGTACCTGAACAGCCGATTCGATGTCTCCTAAAAGGAAGCTAGTCAGTTCAAAATTCATCTTCAGCCGATGGTCTGTCACTCTGTTATCCTGTGAGCAAAAGACCTCAGATCTATTTACTAGAACATATTAAAGAAGAAAAGAATAGGAATAGCTGCTTCCATAAAGAACAGAAAGAAGAGAAAACAACATAAACAGCTTCTAGGTGATAATATGTCCTGCTACCTTGTAATTGTATGTCCTTATCTTCTCAGATCGAGCACCAGTACCAACCTTCAATTTAACAGGTATTAGTAAATATTAGTAACATCAAACAGATGGGATACAAAATTTCATAAAGGCCAATTGTATTTCTACAAAAACTAAACAAAGGACAAGCTTATGTAGTCTTATCATAGTTGAATTAGTCATATAAGGAAGTCTTTTTGGTTAATTTCAACTGCATATTATACTGTTCACATAAATGCATACTACACAGCTACTCGGTATTTAGTCTCAGCATTTATCATCCACAAGGCAGATTTGTGTTGCTTTCAGTTGGATACTACAGTTATGATCTCTGAAAGATATGATTCTAAGGCGAATTGACAACATACCTGCAATTTCCTCTGGTTTCTTATTGACTCTTGTTGCTCCCTTAATTTTATCTCATAACTGTAATGTTTGTGGTAGATATATATGAGAAGCAGAACAAGATTACACAAGGATGAAAATATATTATATTGATTGAAATATATCATTTGGCGACAACAAATACAATCTTTTGAATTAAGAGCATTTCTTCTTCCAGAAACTAGAATTTACACTGCAATCATGGGCCTATTGTCAAAGAACATATAACCGAGATAATAAGGAAATATTCACAAGATTAACTCATAGTTTTGAAAGCTACAAAAATAGCTAGAGGAACTTACAGTTTTGCTCTCAACAATTGAAATGCTCGCTCTCGGTTTTGAAGCTGTGATCTCTCTTCTGTACAGAATATCCGTATTCCCGTAGGTTTGTGAATAAGATCAACAGCCGTCTCCACTTTGTTAACATTCTGCCCTGCATGGATTCACATATTAGAGGATGCTCAGTTTTAAGGGCACAGTACAAAAATCCTAGTCTCTACTAGTGATATTACCTCCAGCTCCACCAGATCTTGCTGTTTTAAGCTCAATATCTTTTGGATCAATAACCACATCGACTTCATCAGCCTACTAGAGCCATTTAAACAACATTAGGCATCTCAGAAAATGAGGAATTCATGTCATTAAAATTGACAAATATCCAATAGTTCACCTCTGGCATAATAGCTACAGTCGCTGTTGATGTATGAACACGTCCCATAGTCTCTGTCAGGGGAACACGCTGAACACGGTGCACACCTGACTCAAACTTCAATTTACTATAGACTTGTTTGCCCTTAACCTCCATCACATATGTCTTGTATCCACCCATTTCTGCCTGAAAGGTTCAGCTTGTAAGCTGCATGTTCTTATCAATAATCAGGTTTACAGTTGCAAGTACATACTTCCGAGCAAGAAACCGGCTTAAACTTCCAATTGTTGCGCTCACAATATTTCTGATACATGCGTACCTACAGAAAGACATTGACATATTTATGTGTGGATTATGTGAGTAAAAAGTGTGAATATGATGCAGTAGTATATATATTGAAGCATAACTCCTATAACAAGATGAGCTTATATTCCCAAAAAAAAAATCTCAAATGCTTCCTGCACATTCATTATTTATTTATATTATTGTCCACAAAACATCAACTTTGTTTGACAAGCTCTAATACTATATTTTTTAACAGAGTGAAAAAACAGCCGTAGCTCATTTGCTAGATTGTACTCAATTTGCACAAATTATCATCTACCTACAAGGTCACCAGCCCAAATTCCAGCTTCATCACCGCCAGCACCTGCTCTTACTGCAGAAATGAAGAAACGATGGTTCTAAGTCACAAAACATGAAAAGAAAAAAACTAAAGCAACAAGATGTTGAAAACTCATGGAATATTGGATGGCCGATTCAAATGTACAACTGAGCACTGGAGAGGTACCTTCAAGTAAGATGTTGCGTGAATCTAGCGGATCACTGGGAAGCAGTAGTAACTAACAAGACAAAATAAGAGCAATTAGAGGCACTTCAACATTTTTTCTGTATTCTTTCCAAAAAAAGCAAAAGCTGGCACTCTAGAATACATGAAGTTAGACATATTATCTAGAATTTATGCAACTATCGAGCAGAGTATAATATTATATTCACCTTCAATTTTTCCTCAAGCTCTGCAAGCTGACTAGATAAAGCCTCCAACTCTGAAGCTATCATCTCACCCATATCAGGATCATCTTCGTTCTCCTTTTCCAAAGCTGTCATGTTGTGAAGTAAAAAGAGCTTATAAGACTGCAGTAATTTATCAAAGGCACCAGAAATACAGTGGCATGCCAACCTTTTGTCTCTTCAAGTTGCTTTTCACAATCCTTAAACTGCCTGTATGTAGTCACAACCTAAATGTTTTTAGCAAAGAAAAAAGAATGTATCAATTGATGAAAAAGAGCTGATCAAATCCCACTGTATTTGGGTAGACGCCAAAGGCAAATTAAATGTCATTGTGAGTAAGTCGAATACCTGATCCAGTTCAGCAACGGACTGTGCAAGTTTTTGGTATTCGCTAGGATCCGAGACAATGTCAGGATCTGCTAACCTAACCTGAAGAAGATACTCGTACATCAGATTTGAGTGTTTGGTAAATGAATATGAAAATGAGATCAAAATTAGATTTTTTTTTTGTCCCATCATTGTGACAGCATTGCAGTTTACATTGCCTACAGTGCGTCTTGCTTTTCTCCAATGACAATCAGAAGTTCAGAACTTGTTTAGTGCAGTAGTGATTAGTGAAGCAGAATTCGACTTAATTCCAAAATTAAAACATCCGTAAGATAAAAAATGGTTACATTCATAACCGTAAGAGGACGGATTGGCCCCAAAATCCTGGATTAGTTTCTTATTTCAAAAGGCTAGAAAAACAAATGTTAACTCTGGACAGGAGAACCATACCGACATTTCTTTCCAGGCCTTCTCCGCGGAATCCAGCTTCGCTATGAGATACGGCTCCTGCACGAAGCATGCGAAAGGAATTCTCATAAGGCTATGATAAAAACAACGAATTCAGTTCGAGTGACAAAAGGTTGGATTTTTACCGCCCAAACCACACAATGTTCAGCGTCAACAAAATTCAGGGCAGGAGGAGTTCAGATACGGCTATATTAGGCTACCAGTCTACAGCACCTCTCCGTTTCCAAGAACTGGCCGGGGAAAGGAAACGAAATGGTGCAGGGGGGAAGAAGGAAAGGTTCCTTACCGCCATGCAGACCACGGAGCAGGAGGGCCTCCTGCGCCGCCTGCCGTGAAAGAGAGGGAGGCCGGGGATAGGCGGAGCAGCCCGAGCGGCGGGGCCGCAGCGGGGAGGCGCCCTGAAGAAGCCGGCGAGGAAGGCCTCCATGTTTGCTGAGGTGACGAGGCCGGGGAGGAGCACGACTGCACGAGAGGTGGGGATGCAAAGCGGCAGCTGCGGATAGAAGAACGGAGCAGAAGAAGCTTGTTCAGTTGCTCTGCTTCTGCTATAGCTCTGTCTCGTCAAGATTCGTGCAAGCATTGGCCCCATCCGACAGAGAATGGCTGCTAGCCTGCTAGTATGCACAAAGGAAGAAGAATATCCTTTTTTTTTTTCAAAAAAATTGGCCCATAGTTCACTCGAATTTATAGCAAAGCAATGGTTCACTTGGTATCTTTTCCACTTAATTTCCGTTCTAATTTTTCTTTCCTATTTTATATTTTATTAACGAAACGAGGCGGCTTCCATTCTATACATTATGAAGTAGCGCCATAATTCTTTTTGTGCCATTTCTTTAAAACAAGCTGCCCCTTTATATTTATATTTTTTAATTTTTAAAAAAGAAAACGAAAAGAAAAAGGCAGTTTGACAAAGAGTAGTGCCCCGCAAAAAAGAGGCAATGTCACCAAAAGAATTCAGCAGATCTTCAATATAATCTTCTGCTTAAGGACAACTCAGAATTTGTGCATACCATATATTCTGGATGGATCCAAACTCAATGGATACACAGTTGTGTCCCGGTGGCAAAATAGTTTTTGCATTGAGTACAAATCAAATGGCTCTCCGTTGAATTTACAACAGGATGCTCGAAAACTGTACACTTCCGCATGTGCTCTACAGATTCTGAGGCTTTCGTGGTGTAGGTGACCTTCCTTCCATTGTTTGCAGCCGTTGCTTCAGATGGAACACTTCAACCTGGCAAAGCAGTGTCAACACACCTAGCCAGTTCAGTGTCTTTCTATAGGATTTAGTTCAGTGTAACATCGACAGAAATGCAACTGCCAAGCAGGTCACAAACTTTGACTATCAATGAAAACGCCAGTAATGACACTCTTGCATTAATAGGCGTTTACCTGGAGCTGGAACGCCCTTGCACGTTCTCCTGCTAGAACTCCACGGGTCGAATGCAGTTCCTGAAAACCGATGAAACCAAACCAGTCATCAGCATTACAACAGTACATTGAGTCACAGTGAGATGGAGCATAGCTCGTTCTCTTGCCTTCTGGGTCTCATCCATGACAGCCTTCAGGAAAGCAACCTCGCGCTCGAGCCGCACATTGTCCGCGTGGACGGTGTTCGAGAGGTTATTCGACTCCTCCTGCGCCAGTTCCATCCCGGTCACCTTCTCCTTCAGGGCCTCGACTTCCCTGTCCCTCTCAGCCAGCCTTTTCTCAAGCCCATCCTTGCTGTCGATGACCAGAGACAGGTTCTTCTCTGCTTCATCCTTGGTCGTCAGCGCTGCTGAAAGCTGTTCTTCCAGCGCCATGTTTCTCCGGATCAGGTTGGTTATCCTTAAGTCTTGATGGTGGTTGATGTCCGATGAACTTCTGCCCAGCTTCCTTGCTTTAGCTTCAGCATCTGGGGACTGATGCGTGTCGTTCCGTGGTTTTTGGTTTGTGATGGGAGGTAGCTCAGAACAATCATCAGCATCCTTGTATTTGTCATCATCGATTGGTTTCTGCAGTTTCTGTGCCAGGCTGCAGTCCTGTTCTTGACGGAACTGCCTGCGGAGTGATGAGCTCCCAAGATTTGAGTTCTGTAGCAGTGAATCAGGGAGGGATTTCCTCCCAGAAGAGTTCTCCGCTGTGGTGGCAACGCTGCTCCTCGCTACTGAGCTACTAGAGTACAGAGAAGCACAGTTGTTGAGGTGATCAGCAAGTTCCCTTGAGCTTGGTGGAGAGTCGTCATACAGTAATGGTTCGACCTCAGGTGCAGACCGCCAACTGAAACAGTGTTCGTTTTGCAGCACCACTAGTACTTCAACCTTCAGAAACACAAATTAACGGGTCTCGATTACAAGATATGGAAAGAAAAGGATTAATTCTGAAATAACATCAAGAAAATGAAGCCTGTTTTTGTATCAAGTTTAGCTCTATCACCTTGTCAGATGGCTCCTTTTTGTTTCCTCCAAAAGCAACAAGCACAATCTTGTCCCTGTAGTACAGTGGAACCATGCTGAAACCCTGCAAGAGTTTGTCATCGATTGTTCATCAGATAGGTAGGTGATGAACAAATGAACAAGAAAGAATTCCGTGGGGATACTTCACACATGAAACACTGTTATCTCTGCTAATGGGCGCCAGATTGAAGTTATAGCTATTCTGAATTTCACTATTTTAGCATGAAGGTCAACACTACAAAAAGAATTAAACAACAAATATTTTGAACTTACTTTCTTCGTAGTGATTGAGGAACTAGGAGGCACTACACAAACAGACCATTTGGATTCCAGAACATCAAAGACCCATGTTTCAGGATGACCTGAGGTAACATTTTGTGTTAGCTATTGCCTATGGTTATGATTAACAAATTACCAAATCTTCAAAGGAAAGATACACAATATTGGTAGATGAAACCAAACCGCGAATCTGCCATGATATGTAAATGATGTGAAAGAATGCAACTCACGTTTTTTCTTGCTTCCACCCCCCGTGATATACCATTTAGTCCCGCAAAGTGCTCCGCAGCAACCTGCTCGAGGAGATGGATGATGACCATGGGTTTTGACCCTTGACCATACCATCTAATAAGGATACCAATTTTCAGCAAGCTGTTCACAAGCAAAAAACTATAAATAACCTGACAGAACTTACTGTTTCGAAGTCTAGAGCATGAATGTCATTCAGAGTCTTGGACTTCGACTGACCGCCAAAAATCAATAGAATTCTATCGTCGTAAAGTGCAGCTACATGATTTGATCTTGGAGAAGGTCCGGCACCTCTAAAACAAGAAAAATGCATAGTGAAGAGATGATTCTAATATTGAGGTGCTTCTTGCAGGGAAGTAGGGAAAGCCTAAAAATGTATTACATCTAAGATGTTTGCATTTCAAAGCGCAGTGAAAAGTTGAATTGGCTAGCTAAATTAACCTCCAGACTTTCTTTGCTAAATTAACCTCTAGACAAGAATGACTCACTTATAGTTCAGAGGAAGCCATGTTGATGACTTCAGATCAAACATATGAAGATCATGTAGTTTCTTCCCTTTGGCATCCTCTCCCCCAAAGAGAATTAGAACAGGACCTGCTCTGATCACCGTATGGCCACTTCGAGAGACCTGAAATTGAAATAAGGGTACAGTCTATGTCATTATTCTTTCACAAGAATATTTTAGGGAGTATTCAGATAGAAGTGTAGATTTTTACCGGGATATCACCCTTGGCTTCCATATGCGACCAAAGCTCAGTTTCTGTATTGAAGGTCCATACTGCAGTAAAACAAATGATGAATTCCTAATTGTCTCTGTTGGAAGTTTGGCAGAGAATCAGATAAATAAGACAAATTGATGCAGTTTAGACAATCAAATAGCACACACAAACCTGATATCTTGTCATAAGGTGGGTCACTTTTCCCTCCCACAAGAATGACATTCTTCCCCCATGGAACCTAAACATCAATGAAAGCAGGTTTGATCAATGCCAGGTAAGATGTTGTAAAGCTAAAAGCAAAGAAAGCCAATCCTTGACTTCCAGACTTATATTGCTTTGTCAAGGATGCTATCAGAGTGCAAAAAAGGAGATTAAATTTATCACTTAGAATACAAATTCCCATAGAATCTGACAAGTGACTTCTACACCAAGAGTGCATCAATTGCCAATTATGAATATGTACTTATAACAGTGATACTGAAACTGATACAAAAAACTTAATGACAGAACAATGAGATCCACGAGGGCAAGAACATACCAGGCAATGACCTTTGCACGGAGGCAACTTCAAAGAACGTCCATTTGATGATGGTCGAACATTAGGAGACACGGAATCCCAGGTAAGCTTGTCTAAGCTCAATATCTGAAAGATACATAGAAGATGAGATCATGAAGCTATCTCATAACAAGAATAGTGTTCATCCATTACCTTTGTATCATCTAGCAAGTGATGACCAGAATCACCACCGAATACTACCATTTTACTCCCTACAATGGCTGCTGCATGCTGTTTACACCAAAAGAATGTGATATAAAGACTTCAGAATATAGATGAGGAGGACAAGACTTGAATTTATATTTGTTACCAACAGATAGGAATTTTAATATGGTTACTTACATCAAAACGAGGAGTCGGTTTGTCGCCCTCTGTTGACAGCACTGCCCAGTTCTCTGAGCTCTCAAAAGCACGCCCATTGAGATCAAAAGTATCAGATGAGCAGCGCCAAGCAAGGTCATCAGCACGACCACTAACTGAGGTAGTCACTGGATCTTCTCCCTAGACAAATTCCACAAGCTAATAAACTTAAAATTCATTGACACGATAGAATCAGGGAGGCAAATGCAGTGCAATTGAACAAGAAAAGCTCACATTGGGGTGACTAAAACGCTTGGTGTGCCGAGAAGGGCTCCGAGAGCCATGGAAAGGATCGTGTAGATGACCCTTTAACCTGCAGGACAGTGGGAGGTTGAGAGCAATCAGAGTGAATGCATAATAACAGACTTCTTTTTTTTTTTGAAACTCAACTAGTCAGGCTTATGATTGTCACTTGAACCAAATAATGAATCCGAACGATTCAAGCTCATCACAGTAACCAAATTTCAACCTTGTCGCTACAGAAAAAGACCCTGAGAAAGTCATTTAAACACAAGAAAAGCCTTTGTAGGTTCATACATCTCCCAGAAATTTAAGTAGAAAACACCAATGAAACATTCGAGATGAGAAACACCAACTTTTTCTCACATAGGAACCCCCAAATCTTCTAAATGGGAAAATAAATACAAGAAAATCAGAAATAATCAAATGAAAACATCTCGCATGATAGATAAATATAAAATCTTTGCCCACGAGTACCAAAAAAAAGTAAAGAAAACCAATACCTACCAATATTCAGTAGAAAAAATGGATACAAACCAAACAACGAAAAGCAGCAAAATTTATGGGCGAAGAACTGAAATCTCACCTCCCCAGCTTCATGCGGCGCCGAGAGAACCCAAACATCTTCGGCATTGCGACCTCCCTTCTTCAGTTCAGCCCCAAAATTTTCCCAAGACCTCGAACGATTTAACCAAACCCTACCGCCGCAATCTCTTGTCACCCGCAAACACGGAGACGCGAAGAAACAGAAAAGAAGTCGGGTTAGTGGAGCGGTTGGGATTGGTCCCAAGAAATCATGTCGAAAATAAGGGGAGAAAAGGACAAATTTTTGCTTTTTAAAAAAAGGGTCCTGCCTTTGGGACTTGAGCAAGAACAAGAAGACATCAAACAGTTGCAGATACTGAGGGGGGAAAGGGCATAAAATTTTTTGGGCCCAGTAATCCACTAGGCAGAGCACCAAAAAAAAACAAATCAAGAAACGCTAACTCTGTTCCTCGATTGGAACAAGTCCCCTAAATTTCTTTTATGATATTTAGGTTCTCTTTTTCAAAGAAAAAGTGTATTTTTTTAAGCTTCTCAAGAAGTTCCATTGGCATTGCCAAGAATCAGACAGGCACATCAAAGTAATAAGCACACAAAAAAACGTCAAATAAACTGAGCACGGAGCCCTACCCACTTCTTGGATCGGAGCAGGAAAGAAAGATGGGCAGGGCGAAGAAGAACAGCTCCAACCACCGGCATAAATTTGCACTAGTGATAGGTGTGGGATCTCGAGGAGAGTGAGTAGTTGGGGCACTGTAGCTGCGGAGCAGGCGGCGGCAGCGGCATTGACCTCTCGGAGCGAGAGGACGTGTTCCTGGAGGAGTGCTGGGCCTGCCTCTGCAGCTTGTGAAATTTTTTTTGCAGGTGGTAGTGTTTTGTGTCACTGCGTGATAGTGATACTGTTTAGAGGCACCTACTGCCATAGCCAACAGCCATGGAAAGGTGATTCACTTTTACTGTTAGCATCATGCCATATGTGCATCAAACATTAGTTTTTTATTTATTAAAAAAGATGTAACTTTTTTTTTGGCATCACGCCATATGCCAGATGTAACTTTTAGTAAAACAAATCGATGAATTTCTTAAAAGAAAACAAATCGATGAAACGGTGCATTGGAATGGAACACGCGAACCAAACAAAACAACTCAAAAATGATCGTTAGAAAGTTCAACACTACTAAAAACACTTCTTTTATGCTACTTTTAAAACAATGTGATACTAATTTCAATGCCCTCAAGGAGGTTATGGAAAAAAAAAAGTGTCTGAGCAAATCTGTGTCCAGACAGAGCCGGTCTCCCTCTGCCGTTCCAAGGCGCAATTATGGTTTCCCTAGAAACATGCGCATGTGATACCATGGTTTTTGGTTTCATTTACCACAGTCATTAGCTCCATCAGCAGCCGCTGTGGTCAGTCTGAGTCATGGGAAAGCCTGCATTGGTCCCAGCTTTGAGCCTGACACCGTGGACCCGGCGAGCACAAGAAAGCACTGAAAATCGTATCGTATCCTTGTTTACTGTCAAGTATAGTCAAACGGGTCCGCCTCCAGCATTTCATTTGTGCAATCGTTTTTTTTCCCCGGCTGCCTTTCTGAAATGAAGAAAATCGGTTTTTTTGCATGTAAATTTTGCAGAACCACAAACTAATGACTGCCAAAGAACCCAAGGTTCAAGTCACCTTAGTCACAAGAATAGTAGAGATTACTGAAACTGCGTATTGGTGCTAACACAACAATAAGACTGCTGATTTAGATATTACCATGTGTCTAGCTAGGTCCCTAACCGTTCTTAAATTTTAAAAAATATAAAGAATACACGTAATTTGTATTTTTGCCTGTGATTTACTACTAGTAGTACAAGAGCAGGTATCTCACTTGGATTCACGTATGGAAGGTGAAGGATAGATCTTGGAGCGTAGTAGCATGTCACGATGGGGCAGCGCGAGCAAGTAGCCGACAGCCGCATTAAATCCCGTGGGGCCGGCCGTTCACTATGTCAGGGGCTGAATGCCTGTGCCATAATCATACTCACGCGCAGGATCTTCTGCGCCAGCCCACTGTGGGCATGCCCATGAGTAGCTCTACTTGCATCATTTTTTTTTGAATCATACTTGTTTCCTCAACGATTTCAACCGAACACCCCATGCACATGTCGACAATTTGGAGTATTTCCAATCACAGATAGGGAAAAAAACATCATACAAACTTAGAGCTGCAAAAGGATGGGACAAAACATCAAATTAAAGCAAGGGACATATACCAACATAGCGTGTCATTCGCCAAACTTAATGCATGATGATATTTCTATATGCTTTTCACCCTGTTTTGCTGGTTGTGGCTGTTGGCTGGTGTTAATTTGCTGTGAGAGAAAAGTGTTGTTGGTTGGTGCTGATTTGGTGCGAGAGAAAAGTACTATAGAGTGAATTTTATACGAGCGCTGACGCGATAAATATGATAAAAGTTAGAGCATAAATTTATGTAAAAACTATACATATCCCGAGTTTCACCAAACGTACTGTGCCCAAAAGTTCAAATAAAATCTCTCTGCTACCAACACTAACCACAGTGATTTAGCAGGTACAGTAGTTAAAAAAAATGGATAGGCATGTCCACAAAAGATGCTACGAGAAGACTAGGAGGACGTGCAAGGACAAACGCCGTTGGTGCTGACTGTAGAGATAATAATTGCACGCAACCGACAAAAACACAACAGGTGATAGTCATGTCGTGTCCTGAAGCATCGGTTGATCATGCTTGCACAGTGATTGTGTTATTAGCCAAACACCGCTTGATCATACCGGCTGGGATGAACCCTGATAGCCAGCCATCATGCTGTTAGTCCTCTAAATTTGTTGTTATGTTTATGCATGGTCCAAAACATGAGCAATGATTAGTTTTTCTATCTGGGATGATTCCACATATATTTAGACCGTTCGAAGCACAAATAGAAGACAAAAGTTACTTTTTAAGTTTTTATAGGTGCGGTCAACGGCTCTACAATGTACTCCTTCGCTATAGTTACAAGCAGTTACTTTTTATGGTTCACTCTGAATATAATAACAATGTGTAATAATTTAAATTGCATCTTGAAAACCATATCCGTATCTGAAGCGTCAGAGATTTGTCATTTGTGACAGGATGCTCCATATGAATAATTAATATAAGCATGACTAGTTACAAGCTAGATTAACATCATTTACAATTATGTCTTTAGGTTACCACTTTAATAGCTGTTTTCTTGTAATGTAATTGTAACATCTAAATGTCTTTTTTTCAAAATAAAAAAGTATATACATGATGTTCATGTGTCTAAATCAGACATTCTACAAGTTATTGACATTCACAGTTTTAAAATCCTAACTACATCATAAAATAAAGGAACTAAAGTCTATTTTGCAAGAAAAATAAAGAAGAAGAAGAAGAAATAAAAGTGTGCATGTTTCTTATCAAATATGCCCCCATCCCATATTTGTGTCTAACAGCCTAGTAGCACGGTACATGTGGCCCAAGATCGCCCAGCAGTGGGAGGCAACACGGCCCACGGGTGCACAAGTTTGGTTTTTCTTTTCTACTTTTCTGTGATTCTTTTTCAGATTCCAGCCTTTTGTAAATAAATTACAAAAACAAAAATGGTCAAGAATAATTCATTCTTATTTCAGAACTTTGGCATAAATAAAATGTTTTCAAAATTTTAAGAAATACGCTTATTGTATTTTTCTAAATAAAAAGAGTCGATGTTATGCATTTTCAGATGTTATGATGACAAGCTATGAGGGAGACAAGTAATAACTTTCTTACTAGATTGATATTGCTCGATTTGCCGTAGCACTTTCAGATATTATGCATTTGCAATACTCAATTGATCAGTATCCACACGGCGACTACCATAAACTTATACACATGTAGTATTTCTGTAAAAGAAAAATATACCGATCAAACATCGAATAGTAGTATTAATATAAATATATATCGAAAATCATGTTAATACTGATGCCATATTTATTTGACTTATTCCAAGCACAGGATACAAAAAAACCTGGCATTCACGCACTCGTACACGTCTGACGAAAAAAAAAAGCTAAGATATGCTTGCACGCGCGTGCATGGCTGCATGGGCGCTGCCGGCGTGGTCTGAGCTCCTAGAGCCAGAGCGCGCCGGCGTTCCTGAGCATGGGCACGAGCTCGCCGGCGAGGTGGAGCGCCATGACCCTGTTGGTGCCGCCGACGAGGTCGCCGCCCACGAACACCGCCGGCACGGTGGGTGTGCCGCCGCCGTGCACGGCGCCGGCGCCGAGCCTCCTGGCGAGCTCCCGCTCCATCTCCCGGCCGCGTGGGTCCCTGTCCAGCTCGTGCACGGCGGCGTTCACGCCCAGGCTGCCCAGCAGCGACGTCACCACGTCGCACATGCTGCAGTTGCTCGCCGTGAACACCACCACCGCCCGCTCCGACGCCAGCCTCGCCACGCGGTCCATCGATCTCGATCCAATGGAAGCTTCTAGAGGGTTCTAGAGTAGACACAGCACAGCTAGCTAGCTAGCGTCTCTCCTTAATTAGAGTTGCAGATGATTTGAAAAGGTTGACTGGTGTGGTTTCTTGGTGCTGGCCATGGCTTCCTTTTATAGGCTGGAAAAGATGTTGGCACCTAGTACCTACTTGCAGTGGATCATTATAAGATTCGTGGCAACCAACTAAACATGTTATATTTATATGTACATATCGAACATGTATAGCTAGATTTGGTTCTTGTATAACTGAAAATGATTCTTCTGATCGAGTGCGGGTTAAAGGTTGGATAGTTTTGGATAAGAATAAGAATAAGAATCCATGTGGGTATTCATGCATGAGGGCCATTGGAACGTTGGAATCTTTCCTCGTGACTCGAGTTGACCTCATCCGAAATTGCCAATGCATAAATCTGAAAAAAAAACAAAAGGATGTTTTAAAATGAGGACAGGACTATATAGATATTTGTGGATTTTCTTCAGGGTAGAAAAACATTGTTCAGTGACAGATTATAAGCATATTGATTCCAGTACTGACCAAGGACAATGTCAACATACTAGTAGCAACATATGGTTGATAAGCTCAAAAACAGAATATTGAGCTCCATGAAATTTTTCTCTGCTTTGGTTGATAGTCTGAATTCTGAACCGTGTAATCACTGAAAATCTCTGGTGAATGTATGCCATTTTCCTCTACCTATTATCTGTTTAAGTGTTCTTCAGTTCAGTGGAAGTCTGAATGTTGCCCTGCATCACCTCAACTTGAGAGTTCAGATCGTTTCAGTCAGAGTGTAAATACAAAATCGTTAGAAAAAGCAAAGGTGCTGACAACAACACGGCGACGTTTCGTCACATGACAATATGACAGCAGGATCTGATTCCTTCGGCTAAGAGCAGCTACTCTGTATTGGAGGGATCAGGCTCCTGATCGTCAGGTGCAGAATAGCATCTTCAGACAGAGAGCCTACGGTCTCATTCAGTCCCTGAAACAGTCACTCTCCCTCTCCCTCTCCTGAGTCCTGACCTTATCCATAGCGCCGGAATCTGCCCCATTTGCACCCTCATGTTGCTTCTAAATAGTTTCATTCACCCTTCACTAATAAATGATCAGTCAGACACTTGTCCGATAAATCTGCCCAATTTGATAATTTTCACCAATTCACTGGCCCCATCATCCTTATCAGATATGCATGCATTTGACACGGCCTGGAGCTGCGAAATCTTGCATTGCATATCCACAAGAGCATGCTGTGCAAATGATGCTATGGAACAGTCACCGATAATATGCACTACTAGAATCCCAAGGTTTCCCTAGAGCTTTTATCATTCCCTATAAAATTGTAGTGTGTCCTAGGGAACGTTTATTTCCCTACAATGAAATTTTAGAACCGTAGGGAATCTACCCATTCCTTAGGAATCTGATGCATTTCTAGGGAAAACGAGGAAAAAGTCTGCCATGTTGGCACCGTGGTGGCAGGTATCCCTACGAATTTATACCGAACCGTAGGGAAACAGGTTAACGCAAAAATTTCGCTACACTAAATTTTGGATCTCACGCGCGCGTGCCTGTAAAAGAGCGGTGCCTCCTTTCTTTTCCCAAATCCGCGTCTCCCTCCCCTCCTCCAAATCAATCTTCCCAAAAAATTGCTGCTTCTACGAGAAGGAGCTGGTCAAGGTCACACGGAGCCACTCGCAGGGTTGGGCGAGTCGGCGGCGGTGGCGGCGGCGCCACCAGACTCATCCCCGGCGTTCTCAGCGGCGACATCGTGGTCACGGTCGCCGGCATGAATCTCGCCGAGGAGACACACCCACCGTCGCGCTCATCCGCATCGATGCCACCCTCGAGCGCACAACTTCACCATGTCTACCGGGGTGCACAAGATCCACGGCCTCTGCTTCATCAGCGGCGGCAACAAGGACAGGAACTCCCGAGATCGAGGTCCAGGCTGATTCTCATGCGACAGGTACTTTTCCCGTGATGACTTCCCCCAAATACGTTCGCTTCCATCCGTCCCCTTCCAGAACCCCAGGCTCTCGTCAAATTAGTTACTGATTGCAAAAATTATTGGTGCTTATCTTTCATTTTGTGGTGTACCCTTATTTGATTTCCCCTGCTGACAGGAACTAGCACTCAGATGACTGTGAGATGACAAACAGATTTAATTTGTTGGTTATATTTTTCCTGTGCTTGTTGAATTTTCTTGACATGTACCTTTTGGCCCGCACTAATCTAATTTAACTTCATTTGTTAATCTGGCTGCAGGATAGTTTTGCCACTTCTATTGCGTAAAGGTGCACCGGTGACTCCCATACTGATGGAAGCTTGCAAACAACCATGGCGATAATTTGCTTTTGTCGTGGTCTTAGTCGATGATGCATTGTATAGAGTTGTGTGTGTTTTCTAGGTGGCTACATGGAAGAAGCTAGCACATGTAACAAATGGATCTTGAATTCTTGATGTATAATTTCAGTTGAATAAAATCATTTTTTTCATTGTTACTTGTTAGTTTCTTTCATATAAACTGCAATGGCGACAAAATGTATAAAATAAACATATATAAAACAATAAATCTCAATTCAAGAAATAATAAGAAAAGGATCATGACAAAGTGTTCCCTAGGCTTACAGTTTTGTAGGGAAATAAACTTTCCACGTAAGACAAGTCTTGCCACGTGAACATGTTCCCTACAACTCAAAAGTCCTAGGGAAAGCTTCTTTTCCCTACGGTTTCATCACAAAACTGTAGGGCACATTGTCTTCCCCGTCGAAATAGTCCCTGGGAAGCTTTCCCTACCAAAACTACTAGGGAAAATGTTTCCCTATGGTTATTCCTCCTTTCCCTAGGGTTTAGAACCGTAGGGGAACATGTGTTTTCTAGTAGTGATGCCACGATGCATCTTCACATCTTCTCTTCTATGACGCAAACCTCTGGAACAAGCAGAAGACAATGGAGAATATCTGAATCGACATGTATCCTTATCCGTAGTTGCACATTTAGATAATTTGTTTTAGTTTAAATTTTGTGCAAACTAGTTGGAGCCATAGGTTAAGATTTTAAGTTGACCCGCTCCTCCTCTTAGGCTAGAGCACCCGATCACTTTCATTAGATCAATCTCAATGGGAGTTTCATCAGAGATTTAATAAGCACTAAATTACATGTCACATAAGCAATTTTGCTAACTTGACAGTATCATTACGAGAGATGAGCAAGGATTTTATGAGGTGAGAGAGGATTTTCATCCCCATGAAACCCAGCCGCTACAATTACCAAGTTCTTACTTTTGGTAATTGTGCAATGAAATTGTGCGTCGAGATTGTATATAGTTGTGCACAGAGTGATGAATGAATAATATATAACTAAACAACAACAATAATTAAGAGGAATTTTGGTCGATACATACACATAAATATACTTCCATTAAGGGGTTCCAAGCATATCCTTGGACACCAGTATCAGATACACACTGTATGAGCGAGGCTTATTAGCTCATGAACACTGACCACGACCACGCATTACGCGCACGCTTCCTCGATCTAGCCGGTAGCAGCCAGCCATCTACCGGGCCGGGAACAAGGACACTTTATTAATTACATAGAGAGATTATGCTTATATATATATGCATGCTGTAGGAATTTGAATAGTACTCATGCCTTGCATGGTGGTGGCGCTGCGCCGGCCGGCGCCGGAGCCCTCGCCGGCGTGGGGGCGCCCGGCGTCAGGGTGTTGAGGGTGCATGCGTTCATGCAGACGGGAAGACACAGTTGAGCGAGACGCACATTGCATGTCTGATTGAAGAAAGGCAGGTTATTCTTCAGAGAGGCGAGATCAATGATGAGATCACACGCTTTGGAAGCGAAGGCATTGCACTGAGGAATACAGAACGCGCGGCAGTTGTCCTGTATGTCGGCCATCGCCGGAGAACCCATGGACAGCAGCACCAGCATGATGCTGGCGGCAACAGGAACGACCTTCTTCCTAAGCGCAGCGCCACTAGCGGAAGCCATTGATCAGGCAGGACTAGTTGCAGATGCAGCTGGGGTGCCAAGAGAGAGACAGAGATCAGCGGTATGAATCAGCTGATGCTCATTTTGGGACAGCAATCCAAGCCGGAGATGCGTATTTGTAGGCAACAATCGATTGATTTCGTGCAAGTCGAACGTTAGATTAGCGTAATGAGTCGTGCAAGTAGCGTACTTGATGTGCCTACCGTTAACTGGCACACAGTTTTTCCTCCGTACTTGATGCATATATAGACCGAATGACAAGTTAGGTGCCAGCTAGTTTCTACTCCCTGTGGCCCCTTTATAAGGCATGCACGCTTTCATGATTCAAACTCTACAATTTTTGACCAATAATTTTTAATTATTATAGAACAAACTTGATATGAATAGATTGGTAATCAAATATACTATCCAATAAGCCTAAATTTATACTCAACAATTATAGTATGAAATAAATGAATGGTCAAACTATGATTTGGAAGACCGTGTCATATCAAACTATACTTAATTATAAACTGGCCCGGACGGAGTAATAACGAATGCAGTACTGTTGACTGAAGGGGCTCACTAATAATGAGAGCATATGATACTACATTCATGGCCAATGAAATTCAGAGGGTGGAAATGAGAATTTCTGCCGTCCAAGCAATACCAGCCATTATTATATATCTTAAGCAATATGCGACCGATAATATCTTTCATCGGTTCAATAAAAATAATAGTTCTGCATGGCGACAAACAATATATTGAGGAATTTCATAAAACTTCAGACATGATTCACCTCAAGCCCACGCCAAATTAAAACAAGCATGCAAAATCAGTAAAAAGTTTAGCACCCATATGCATAACAAGCAGCTACAGTTAAAATTATGAGATTTTATCTTTGTGATTGTGTGGAAGATCAATGCAAAAGCATACACACAGCTACTCATATACTAGTGAGTACGTCTTGTATCACATAAATACAAGATGTACACACAAGAAATCATGCAGATGGGAGACACTACTAAAAAACGGTTTGCAAGAGCGCCTTCTTTTTTTTTCCTCGGGTTTGTAAGCAGGGCAGGCAGCGTTGATTGACCGGCAGGAGCAGGATTCCGTTTCTGTTTGATCTGATCTGGGCAGGGATAAATCTTTATCTTTTTTATATATTTATTTCTATTTCTAAAGCAGGAATTGTTTCCTTGGTCTGTTTTAGGCTTAGACTGTATTTTCAC
Organism: Panicum virgatum; assembly: GCF_016808335.1. Lineage (NCBI taxonomy): Eukaryota > Viridiplantae > Streptophyta > Magnoliopsida > Poales > Poaceae > Panicum > Panicum virgatum. The sequence goes on along the minus strand of NC_053143.1, from coordinate 52,460,251 downwards.
ATCGTGGGTTGGATCGATCTCTCCTTCCTTCGTGGCATGTTTCTTTTTTTTCCCCCTCCCCTTGCCTTTGTGTGGGCCGCCGGCACTAGCTGGTGCGCGCGTCGCATGCACCCCCGCTAGCTAACCACTTGTGCGGGCAGCAGCATGTGAAGGGGACAAGGGACTGAATTTTATTCGGATTGGAGCCACCAAACCAAAGACCTCTTATTTGTCCCGGTTAGTTGCTCCAACCAGGATAGATGGGTCGAGGGTATGGCTGGGCGTTCGGGTTACCTGAAAATTTTGGGTCAGGTTTTTTGGGTTCTCAAAATTTTGGGTTTTGAAAACTGAAACTCGAAATTCGCATGAAATAATAAAAACCCGAAATTCTTATGAAATAATCAAAACCCAAAAATTCGGGTTCGGGTTTACCCGAACAACCCGAATTTTGCAAGATTCCTTTCTCTGGTGTCGTTCCTCTTCCTTGGTCGAAGCCCTTGCCCCTCTGGTGGTCTGGCGCCTTGCTGGTGGTGGTCTGCCGTCGAGGTCTCAGAGTCGAGGAAGCCGGGGCCGCCGGGGTCTGCCTCTTTGCCCTCCAAGCGCAGGCGCAGGCGCAGTCGCAGCGCGCAGTCGAGGGGCTTTCGAGCGGGGGTTTGAGTTTCGAATTTCGGGTATTCTGCCCACTTATAGTCGAGGAGCTTTTTGTCCCGGTTCGAGACCAACCCTCTCCATGCACTTAGCCGTTGGATTCGCGGCAAAAGCCTCTGTTCCGGACCCAACGGTGGTCGAAACAAATGCGGGGGATGAAAGCGCATTCTGTAGTAGCGACATAAGCAAAAATCTGGCATGAACATTATAGATAGCTGACGCAGTAGCATTGGAGGCCCTTAGCCTGGTTTGGACGAGCCTATATCTGCATCTCAGCCCGGCTCAACCCAACACATTGAACCAATCAGGCCCAGATAACTTAGCTTCGCTCCTAGGCAAGATGATGCAGCATACAGCCCATGTAGGATGACCATCGAAACACTCTCAAAGTCGAGGCTAGAATACTACCAAGCTAAGTATAATATAATGGCCGGTGCTAATAGCGCGGCTAGATTTATCTATCCACCTTCTAAAGCACGGATTAAATTACGCTGTGTCCACCCACGAAAACGTCCCCCGCTGAGGAACCAAATTCTACTACACCCAGAAAATTGTACCCACGATTACAACTCCATTGAAATCTACAACTAGGATTCATCCCGTGATGATTCAATGGCTAGAAACGCTCGGATCGTCCGCTTCAACGCGCCCTCCCCTCCCCCGCGCTCCTGCCGCACGTCGGCGGCGGTTCGATTCCCAGCTCTCCTCTCCGTTTCCTTTTCTTTCTCACCCTCCCTTCTCCTTTGACGCTCAGACCATCCTCCTCCCGCGCGTCGCGGCTCACCTGCGCCGGCGCGCCGCTCCCCCGCCGGCCGCGGCTGCCCACGACGGGTGCCGCTGCTGCCCTCCGCTCGAGGCCCGCGGCTGCCCCACGGCCCGGACGCGGCTCCCCAAGCCGGCCGGCGCAGAAGCTGCCTCGCCGGGCATGGATGCCCCTGCAGCTTCACTCACGGACGCGGCTGCTACGCTAGCCGGCCGCCGCTACAGCTCCTCTCGCCGCCCACGGCTGTCCGCTGCAGCTCACCTCGCACTGCGACTCCCCCATGAGGCCCCCTCGACGCGTCGTCGTACCGCAGTCTCCAACACATCCAGCCCGCCTTGGATCTAGATCAGTTGCTGTGCAATATGGAGGAGGAACCGGAAGTCACACCTCCTTCGAAAGCACTCCTGCAGATCCTGCGCTGCTTTCCATGTGCTTCCCTCGCCGTCAAGCTGTTCGATGAAACGTTTAGCCCATGCCTGCTTTAGTCAGGTACATTCAGCTGTTTGGTATGGATCCGCAAGGGATGAGGCATTGATGCCAGCTACGTGACTTCTTGTCTTTGTTCCAGGTAGGCGTATGTATTCTTTGTTATTGCGATTTCCCTAAGAACTTAGAAAATTATGCACCAATTTAATAGGTTTTGTATGTGCCAAGTAATATCACCTGGATTGCTTTTATCCGTGAAAATGAATACACCTTCAGACATATGGTGTAAAATTCTTGTGTAATTCTAGCAAAATCATCTCTGTTCAGATTGGTTGATGATAGATTACCTTTATCAAATTCTTGGGATGCATATGGTGATGCCCAGTGCAAATTATCGTTTAACTTTTTATTGAAACATAAGCTGTTGCTTGAGATTGGAGAGTATGTGATTCTGGTGTCTTGCGGCAACATTGGTAGCTAAAATTATTTTATTGGTCAATTTACTTATTATTAAGGAAGGGAGTTACTTTGATTTTTATTGCGGCCATGTCAATGGTTCAGTGTATTAGTACCTGTATTGGTTTTGGATTTTGATTCTGCCATATTCTTGGTACATGACCAATTATTAATGTTTGATGTCCTTAATTCGTTGGTTCCTGCATGCCATGCACATTACTGCCAAGAAGGGACATGTTTTGGTAAACAATCTCAAGGTGCTCGCCAACTTTGGTGTGGAGGCAAGGAAGATGGTAGGGCGTTGGAAAATTTTAGGTGTGAAGGAATCCAATTTATCCATACCGTTAGCACGGACACACTTACTAGCATTATTTATATACCTGGTATATGGTGACATTTTTCTAGCTGTTAATTTATGTACTTCTACCAGTGGTGCTAGCAGAATTTGCCTATATAACTGAGCTTAGGAACCATGGCTGGTTTGCACTCTGATAGCGCAACCACCTGGATCAAATATTGATTACTAGACCCATTTAGAAATAGCAGTTTAAATTGATCATCCAGCTTATGTACTTATGTCATAATCTTTCTTTTATGTGACATCACATTGGTGATTTATCTTTTGTAATCGTTGTTGCATGGAGAGAACTCCAAGGTTTAGGTTGTAACTGTTGTCCTTAAAGTGATTTTGAATGACATTCTTGCAGGTTAACCTTTTTGGTCCTCTTTGGTGCTCTTATGGAAGAGAGATGGTCCTATGTCAATCTTTTTTGTGATCCTAGATAGATCCATAGAGGTCCTTTTCTTGTGCAAGTTCAGCCAGCGTCAATTTCCCTACCATTGTTTATACTGTCAATTGGTTGCCTTCAGAAGATGAGAAGAAAGAGAAAAGGTATCATTTCCTTCTGTGGAAACACATTTTTCTAATATATATGTATTTATGAGGTGTTGGGATCTGATTGGAGCTGTATCAGGGAGTCTCTCTCGGTGGAGGGATTGGAAGCATCTTAGACATTTTAGATGCATCACAAATGATCTGATTTGGCATACCTATGGTTATTGTCAAATGAATGTTAATATGAATAGTTATGCTTCTAACTTAGGATCCAAACCATGCTGCTTGACAGCTTGTGTGACCGGTGCTCACTCTATTGGTGATGCTACACGGATGATTCAATTTGGAGATGCCGATGTGTGATGGCGGATGGTGGAACAGAGTCCAGTATCGATGCTTTCTCTATAGTTGGATTTTCTAGGCAATTATGTTCTTGGTGCTTTGTTTTATTTATCTTTGAAAATAGTAGTCTGTATACTTTGGTGACTATAAATGGCTTGAATGCTTTCAGTAACTGTAATCAGGAGCAACTGTTAAGTGTGAGGATTGTAGGAAGGCATAGAGAATCCACTTTTATGTTCACAAATAAACATGTCTCATAAATAGCCTATGCAGACCTGGTCACCTGCATATTTGTTGCCCACTGTTTCATGATTGATATGTAGCTCCATTTCTTATTAGTATACCCAACATTAACTTATCGGTTATGCTGCATTAAAAGATATTTTTTTTACCCGTAGCATTAGCACGGGCCAAATTACTAGTAATAGGAAAGTTCATATTGCTCCCCTAAACTTGTCAAGGAGTTCGAAAAACCCTCCTGAACTATGAAACCGGACATCGTACACCCCGAACTCTTGAAACCGTTTGATATGCCCCCTAGGACCAAAACCTCCCGCCACACCAGAGCGGTTTTTTCTCTTTTTTTTTCTCCCTTCAACTTTCATTGCAAAAAAAATAATTAAATGGGTCTAAAAATTATGAATTTTTTTTACAGAGGTAGAGTAGGTGATAGGGAAACTATTTTAACTATTTTTTTTACTTGAAATGCAAAAAAGTTTGAAATATAAATATTTGAATATGGGTAAAATTTAAGTTTCGTTGAAATTTTAGGGCATCAAAACATGCTCTAAAATTTACTAAATTTGAAACTTGAGGTTCATTTTGAACTTATTTTATCATGTTAATTTTATTTTACTCATTTTCCATAGCAATATTTTAAGTTTGTTTGTAAAGGGCAAATCTGCACTAAATTTGATCGTTCTAATAAAATTTTGAAAATTATTGTGGAACATAAGTAAAATAAAATTAATATGATAAATTAAGTTCAAAATGGACCTTAAGTTTCAAATTTGGTAAATTTTGGAGCGCGTTTTGATGCCCTAAAAATTCAATGAAACTTAAATTTTACTCATATTCAAATATTTATATTTCAAAAAAATTTCATTCCAACTAAAACAATAGTTAAAATAGTTTCCCTATCTCCTACTGTACCTCTGTAATTTTTTTTATAATATTTAGACCCATTTAACTATTTTTTCTTGCTATGAAAGTTGAAGGGAGAAAAAAAAGAGAAAAAACCGCTCTGGTGTGTCGAAAACTAGGGTGGTTTTGGTTCTAGGAGGGTAAATCAAACTTTCAAGAGTTCGCGGTGTAGGATGTCCGGTTTTGTAGTCCAGGGAGTTTTCCGGACTTCTTGACAAGTTTAGAGGGTAATATGGACTTGCTCCTTTATAATAAATACTCGAGATGAACTCTTCATTTGCGTTTTTAGTGTTTTGCATTCTAAACTAAGCTTTGATTTCATCTTATTTTTTAAGTTTTGTACGGATCACATGGAAATCCCACCTCCAAATTTTACTTTGTTAAAATTTTACTTTGTGTTTAACTCGGGTGTGCGGCGGTTCCTCTAGACACCGCACACATCAGGCGGCGCGCGGCGCGACGGAACCAGTGTGGTGGGAGGCGTTGCTTTCGCGTACTTTCGCGTACAAGCGCAGGCTTTTACCCCGGAGTTAACAGAGGCCATCGGAGGAGAAATCTTTTGGTGCGATTCCTGGGTGTGGCTTAGGGGCTGTTTGCTTCATGAGACTTATATATACAAAAGTCCCTACACTTTAGTCCCTAAAGAATCAAACATGAGGAATTTTTAGGGACTTAAAGTGCAAGTCCGGGCTAAAATTCAGAAGTCCCTCTTGAGGAGCTTTTCAGGATTAAAAGCCCACATGAGGCCTACAATTCCACCCCTACCTCCTGTCCTCACCTCTTGGATGTATACAGATTAGGAGTAATATGGGCTTTTGTGCACTCATTTAACGACCTCTAGTCTATTTTAGTCTCTGGAATCAAACAGGTAGGGATTAAAGTTTTTAGTTTAGGGGCTAAAATTAATCTAGAGACTTTTGGCAACCAAACACCGCCTTAGGGATGGCATTTTACTGCCTATGCACATTCCGAGGTGTGGCTTTTACTGTAGCTTTCAGACATTCCTTCTGTTTTGGAGAAAGCGATGAGAGAATGTATTACCAGTGGCCCAGTGGGCTCCTTTACTACCAATGTAGCACATGTATAGGTGGTAATGGATCATGGCTTTATTGGTCTCTCCAGAGTCCAACTTAGTCCTTATATATTTTTAACTTAAAATTATATAAGATTAGAGCTCGAACCCGACCTTTAGATTATCTAAGTAAAATTTTAAAACCAGTGGCCTAGTGGGCTCCTTGTTATTCACTGGTGGCTTGGAGCGGCGAGGCAGGGGCCGGGCCCAAGCCAAGAAGCACAATGGCACTTGGCACGTGTGCACGGGACGGGCCCAGAGTTGTTCAACACATGAACAAACAAGCTACTACTACTCGATCTTGTTTGTTCCTCTTATCAGGTAAGGCAAGTGCGATTCTTTTGATACCGAAACAACATCTATGTTGGGTACACGTAACCTCTCGGTTTCCCAGTCAGCGATGCCGCGGAGCCCCTTGGTCTTGCCGGCGACGTCCTTCCTCATCTTGATGTACCCCTGGTCGCGCCCCGTGCTCCCCTCCATGAGTTGTTGACGATCCTGTACCACACGGCCCGTTGTGCACGTCGTTATGCATGGACACCGCCACTGGCTGCGCCGCCACCGCATTCGCAGCGATGCCTCGCTCCGGGTGGCTACCCACCACCAGAGCCCCGCGATGGCAGCTTAGCCCCGTTAGAGCAACTTCAATGAAGCCCCCCTAACAAAACTCCAACCTCGTTTCTTAGGAGATGACAAAAAAAAAATCAACTCCAACGGAGCTGCTAAATGGGTTCCTATTTTGTATGGCCCCGCAAATTCCACCCCAAGGCCCCATCAATAGGAGCCTCCTATTCACCCTCTCAAACGTGGGTCCACCTATTTTTTCCCTTTTTTTCTTTTTCTTTCTTTCTTCCCTACCGCTTCCGGGCAGACACCGCCGCCCCAACCTCCTCTGCCGCCGCCCTCCTGCTCCGGCCTCCCCACCGCCATGTCCGGCTTCTTCGGCACGGGCGGGGCGCCCGAGAAGCACGAGATGGGAATCCCTTTTTTGTTGATAGCAGGCCCCACTCGAAATAGGGTCTTGGGCTGCTTCTTCCACTGGAATTGGGTGTCAATTTTTGGCCTCCTATTTTATGCAAGCCGGTCTGCAAATGGAATCTGGGGGCCCAAATTTGCAGGCCGCGCTGGAGTTGCTCCGCCTTCGTGGTGATGCCGCCGCCGAGGATGCTTCCCCGTCCGGATCCGGTGGATGCCTTCCACCACGGCCACCGCTGAGAAGGCCCACCACGATCCCGATTAACCAATTCATGTTAATTAACTCAGCTCGCTGTGATTAAGCAGCCAAGTACGTGGTCAAAGTATTCATTTTTGTATCTCTCCTTTTCATCTAGTATGCTTTGGTTTCTAATTATTCAAGCTTGCAGGCCATCGATCCTCGATCTACTAACGCAAGCCTAAATACTACTATTACTACCACCTACCGGAGTTGAAGTGTTGAACGATGCAGCGTGTAGCAGCCGGAGTTGAACGAAAAATCGCCAAATGGACACAAATAAACTCCTGCTGTGGTCGCCCTGCAGCCTTGGGACGGTTGCATACGTCTGCACGTCGACACATGGTGGATTGTTGGTGGAGTGCTAGGCCATGCATAGCAATTGGCCTGGAATACCTAGTACAAATACTTGTACTCCACCATCTTACCAGGCCATCAGTCAAATACTGGTCGATGCTTATAGTTAACATGGAATTGATACTTACTGGTGCAAACAATAAGTAGTTTATTAGCAAAAGATAAGTCATCTAACAACCATAAAATAATTCTTCTATACACTCTGTTTTGCTGGCTGCTTCTCCAGCCAATCAACAATATTTTTCTCTCACACCAAACCAGCACCAGCCACCAACCATCAGCCAGCCAGCAGTAATTTTCTCTTACAACAAACCAGCACCAGCCACCAGCCGCAGCTAGTAGAACAGAGTAAGGCTCAATTAATACATGCTAAATTAGACAAACCTAACCAGCCATTAATGTAAGGCCAACTTACTCCTTTCTCTCGTAATGTTTCTTGGTTCTTGTGTCCAAATCGGCTGCAAGCTTAGGTCAGTCTCAATGGGAGTTTCATAGAGAGTTTCATGACATTAAATACCATCACTTTTGCTGACATGTCAAGAAGAGAGAAGAATGAAGTTTCATGGGATGTGAGTAGAGTTTTTTCACCATGAAATCCATCTGGCACGATTACCTAGTTCTCAGTCTAGGTAACTGTGTCCATAAACTTACTTCTCCTCTCTCTTCTCTCTTCCATCTCAGCATTTAGTCTGTTTGTAGCCTCATATAATACTTACTCTATGACGCCCAACCTAAGCAGTAGGACCCGTGTCGATCGGAGCTGGATCCAACCGGAGCCGAGACATCAACCATTAGAGCAAGGACAACAAAGATATTTTATATTGAGTCTGATCTCTCTCATATTTCTTTCGCTCCCCCCTCTTAATTAACTATTCTTTGCTAGAAACCCATGTAGAGGTAAATGCTGATAAAGATGGCTTTAATTAAGCCCCTTATTGTATTTGCTGTTAATTCATGTGACCTCGAGTCAGACGTATGCTGATCGATGGAAACAGGTGAAATTTTTGAATGTATGTTGCAGACATTTGGATCAAGTTTCGATCTGCCCAGGCTCAGGGTTGCATGGCCGGCCGGCAAACTCGATGACGGCAGCCAGCACTCAACTCAGAAAGCATGTGGGTTAGCAGTCAAATTGATGATGGCATCATTAATCATGGTTGGCATAGATGGATGTACTCCCTCGCTCCGTCTCATGATCAAAAGAAAATTTCTGGCCCCAAAATTTTGTACCATGACGAGCCCATTGCCTATAGTTGGGTCCCACCAATTAATAGGCCAACATCATTTCCACTTTTCAGTTCCAATCTTGTGTCATTTATTTTCTCCCTACTTTGTTTCCCTGTTGCACGACAGCCACCCCGGCGCATGCTGCACGGGCTGCGGGCGGAGGTCTTTTCTCATCACCACTAATTTGTCTGAGTAAATTCTAGAAGAGTGCTCATTATTATTTTATTAATCATGCTGCACTACTTTGTTTCCGTCTCGAGGTCAAGGATATCCTCCTCAACGACAACATCCCCACGGTGGGCGTCATCGGCACTGGGCCCATCATTGACGACAGCACCCGCAACTTCACCTCCGAAGGCTACCCCTTCGGCACCAGCTTCGCGGGCTCCATCTACACGTTGTACTCCTTCACAAACGAGCTATTCCTCTTTGGGTGCAACCTCACGGTGATGCTGGTGGAGGACGGCAAGGAAAGCAATCCCAAAATCAGCGCCGGTTAAGTCGCACCTCCATCTGTTCACCAGACTTATCCAAATATAAAGGCATCAAAGACAAGCTCTGCTTTGGCATTGGCTGCTGTCAGGCGGAAATCGCCGTCGCACCAAGGAACTACAGCGACTTTCTCCGTGGTTTACCCAATGCTGTGCAGGTGCAGGTGAGGTGGCAGGGGCCCAAGAACAAGTCGCCATGGCAAGTGTTCATCGCTGAGAAGGGGTGGTTCGACAAAAATGGTAGCAACCTGATCAAGGCGGACATTATTCAGAATGGCGGGCGGCTACAATCAAAATGGGCTGCCGGTCTCCTGGTTCCTTTTATTCTCCGGTGGGGCGCCTAGCCAGGCAGGCGGAGCCAGGATTTAGAGGTAGGGGGCTCTCCTTTCTTTCTTTCTCCTCCCTCCTCTCATTCCTTCTTCCTTCTCCCTCCTCTCATTCCTTCTTCTTCCTCCTCGAAATTTTCTCCTTTTTTCTTCTTCCTCCACAAAATTTGTAGGGGGGCTTCCATAGAACCCAAGGTGGTGGGGGGGGGGGGGCTTGAGCACCCCCTGCACCCTTCCCGGCTCCGCCACTGCAGCCAGGGAAGGCCGGCTTGCCAAAGGGGAACTCAGGACCAAATAAAGAATTGTGCCCCGGGAACACATCCCGCGTGCTATGCAGGAGCGATAACGCAGAGTGCGTATCCTTGTCCTATGGCTACTTCTGCAGGTGCATAAAGGGTTATGGCGGCAACCCTTACCTCCCCGGAGCCGGCGGCTGCCGAGGTTCACTACTATACTCAACTTGTTTTTACTATTAACTACTACTCTCTCTGTTTTTTTATATACGAAGTTTAAGACAACAAATTTAGTACTGCTTTATTTTCTATTTTATTAGCTTGTTTAACTATTGATTAATCCACCTTTGCATATGCTAATTGCTGTGGTGGCTGCGTCCTTATCTATATATCTTATATAGATAGCACCCACTAACTATTTCTCTCTTCATGCAAGGTATCCACCTCATTTTCCACTAAGTGTCCCACTAACTTTTAACTACCTTATTAATTACAAAAAATATTCATGTCATCTCTACAATATGCAATACTTTTAATCTTTAATTAAGTAAAGTAAAATCATATACATACTCTATTTTTTTCATCACCTATTCTTCTATAATGTGATCAAATATTCTATTGGTGTTTCTTCTTTTAGCTTATCGATTTTTACGAGATTGAATAAACAAGAAAATGTCCATATGACCTCTACTATGTGCAATACTTTTAATCTTTAATCTATTAACGTAAAGTCATATACATACTCTATTTTTGCAATACTTTTAATGTTTAATCTATTAACGTAAAGACTTATATACATACTCTATTTCTTTGAGCACTTATTCTTTTATAATGTGATCAAATATTCTATTGATGTTACTTCTGTTAGTTTATCGATTTCTACCAGATCCTGATAAAAAATAACATGCAAGTAAAATTCATATCACCTATATAGTCTATATAGATGACACCCACTAAAGTCATTAACTCTATTTTTCTTAACATGCAAGTTATCCGCATCATATATGAACCAATTATATCAAATGTCACATCAACGTCCACTAGGGCCATCTATTTATGTTTTCCATCGATTTTTTTGTTAATGTTGCCATGCAATCATCTTAATTTTTCTACTTTCAAATTTCACGTTAAAATTTTATTTAAGAAATCCCGCAGCAATGCGCGGGGTATCACCTAGTACCAGCTGATGATCCAGTCCTCGAAAAGCCCCGCTCCAAAGGTACATATCTTATTATTATTATTATTATTATTATTATTATTATTATTATTATTAGTGTAGAGCACTTCATGTTTGTGTGTTTAAAATTTTAGACACACCGGATTTTAGCTCGAGTTTGCAACGTAACATTGATAGCACCAAAGCACATATGAAAGTTTTTTTTCAGTTTCCTTTTTTTACTGCTACAAATATAAAGGGTTCACGTAGACCGAGATTACACTTCATTGCCTGTTAATTTGCTTAACCTAATTGTTTCCACTTAAATAAACTTCTCGTTACTGAGAGAGTGATAACAATATTATCTACATGCTTTCAGGTTTAATCATCGGTATAGCAATTGGTAGCGGGGTGGGCTCCATACTTTATGTTCTCCTTGCAATCTTTATGACACAAAAGTTTAAACATTTGAGGGCAAAGAAGTTGAAGCAAAAGTATTTCAAGCAAAATCGTGGACAGTTGTTGCAACATTTGGTATCCCACAATACAGTCATTGCGGAAAGGATGATCATACCAGTGGATGAGCTTTTAAAGGCAACTAACAACTTCGACAAAGCCCGTGAGCTTGGTGGTGGAGGGCATGGTACTGTTTACAAAGGGATTTTATCAGACCAACATGTCGTAGCCATCAAGAAATCAAATATAACAGTCCAAAGAAAAATAGATGAGTTCTTAAATGAGGTAGCCATCCTCTCACAGATCAACCATAGGAATATAGTAAAACTTTTTGGGTGTTGATTGGAGACAGAGGTCCCTTTGCTTGTTTATGAGTTTATTTCGAATGGAACCCTTTACCATCATCTTCATGTTGAAGGACCAAGACAATTGCCATGGGGATTGAGGTTGAGAATTGCAGTTGAAACTTCTAGTGCTCTTGCCTATCTTCACTCATCGGTTTCAATGCCAATAATCCATAGAGATATTAAGTCTAGTAATATACTTCTTGATGACACTTTGACAACAAAAGTGTCGGACTTCGGAGCCTCAAGATACATTCCTGTTGAAAAAGCAGGCCTAACTACGAGGGTCCAAGAGACTATAGGATATTTGGATCCTATGTACTTTTACATATGCCGTCTTACCGAGAAAAGTGATGTGTATAGCTTTGGTGTCATGCTTGTGGAATTGCTCACCCGGAAGAAACCATTTTCATATTTGTCCTTGGACAACGAGAGCCTTGTTTCTCACTTCGCCAACTTGCTCGACCAGGACAATCTTGTCCAAATACTAGATCCACAAGTGGTAGAGGAGGGAGGCGAGGAAGTCCATGAGGTGGCCATACATGCAGCATCATGTATAAAGTTAACAGGTGAGGACCGACCTAGGATGCAACAAGTGGAGCATGCACTCAAAGGCATTGCTGCCAGAAGAATTGAGGAGAATGGCATTGCTGCGGTGAATTGTCCATCAGAGACAAAAGAAGGGGAACGAAGCAAGATGTCGAGCAGAAGATACAATATGGAGCAAGAATTTTTGTTGTCTGCAAGTTTCCCTCGTTAGACGGGTATCTTTAATTTCTGCCGTACGCATGAGCGTAATGTAGACAGTAAGTATTTATCTGTGGTGATTCGACCAGAAACTTTACCATTTCTTTTGTTTCAGTTAGAAAGTCACCTTTTGTATGTGAAAGTTGCCTTTTGTTTATACTAGAAATTAAGTCACGTTTTGTGCGTGGAAGTCACTAGATGGTCGATGCCACCACTGCCGGCCTTGGACCCTTGGTCACCGTCGTGGTCCTGCCGGCCGCTGTGCTGCTGCCAGGGGGATGAGAGGTAAAAGAAAACTTTTTCGCGTTATTGGGGCAGGCGTGCGAGTGTGTTTAGGGTAGAATTAGATTGGGCTATGAAGGAGGGGAATAGAAGAGATTGGGCCACCAGACATTATGCCTAACACCCTAGCAGCCCGTCAAACCCAGCCCACTGTCTCTTCCTTTTTAATCCAAGTCTACTTTTCCTCCCTCAACTACCGTAAAAGTCTAATTTCGGTCCCTCAATTATAAAATCAGATATCCAGCCTCGCCAAACTATCAAAATCAGTGATCTGATCTGAGCAGGGATAAATAATAAACAAAATAAAAGAGGAAAATTGCATGGGCGTTGGGCAGCTGATGTCATGCATACCTCAGCCATGTACCGTGTGTTTGGTTGTGGGACTAGTAGGATGGAGCGGCTCCAACCCCAAAATTGGGGATGGAGCCGCTCCATCCTTTGTTTGGTTGTAGTCTTGATTTTGGGGACGGAGCGGCTCTATCTGGTGTTTGGTTGAAGGTATTGGGAAGGAAGAATGGATGTCGCTTTAACAGTGTTAGATTCCTGACACCTTGGGCCCACCTGTCATTCCCACCACCGCCATGGCAATGCCCGCATGGAGCTCGCACCCCCGGGGGGCTCGTGCAGGAGCCTCGTCCCGCCGCCGCCGGCACGCCTCGCGCCCCCCCGGCAGCGCCTCCTCGTCCCGCCGCCGCCGGCCACCTCGCCCCCCCACGGCAGCGCCTCCTCGTCCCGCCACCGCTGGCGCGCCTCGTCCCGCCGCCGCCGGCCACCTCGGCCCCCCCGGCAGCGCCTCCTCGTCCCGCTGCCAGATCCGCGCCCGAGCTCACCGCCGCCGCCGCCGCCGGATCCGCGCACGGCCGAGCTCGGGGCCGCCGGATCCACGTGCGGCGCCGGCCTCAGCTCCTCCACCGCCGCGGCCTCAGATCCTCTGCTGGGGCCGGCGCCGCCCGGCGCGGGCTCCTCCGTCCGCTCCCCCGCCGCTTTAGGTCCTCGCTCCTCGCCAGGGCGCCATGTTGGGGCCGAGCTCGGGTGCTCCTTGCTGAGCTCGGGGGACGCGTGGAGAAGACGATGACTGCGACCCACGCCGAGAAATGGGGGTCGGCTCCATCTGCCCGATTTTGGCGGATGGAGCAAACCCGCATCTAGCGCGGATATTCCCTTGCGGGTCGGCACCGTCCCCTGATGCTCTACAACCAAAAACCCTAAAAAGGGGTTCGACCCATCCGGGTTGAACTCCTCCCACCATCCAAACAGACGGGTAATGGGCGTCCCGGCATTCCGCAGCTCAGCGAAGGCAACGACCGACGAACGAAACCACTCGGCCCACGGATCAAACATAACGCTTTTCACGCCCGCGTCGGCGTTGGGCGCGCGCCGCCGCCCGTCTTCGTCCTCCTCTCGACCTCTCCTCTTCTACACGAGCGCTTCCAAGCTGCTGGCGGCCGGGGCCAGGGGCACCGACGAGGGTAGTGGTGACAGATCGAAGTCAACTGCAGCCACGTTGGATTGGATTTGTTGTGTGGTACGAGATGCATCCATGGATCTAATTCCTTTTATCTTCATGCTCTTCTCTTTTGGCCTGGGTTGAGAGTTACTTTTTCTTTTTTACCATGAGGTGCCTTTTCGTGTAATGTCTATTTTATTTTATTTTCTTCTTACTTTTATTCTTTTGGTATATTTATTTGATAACATATGTTATGCAAACTACCATTGTATGTAAACTATGGAAACTCCAATCTGAACCACCGGATCAAGATCTATGGGGCATGAGGAGGGGTAATTTTACAATTAACTGTCCACTCTTGGATTAGATAATCACACTTTTGCAAATCCCTCCTCCCACTCCCCCTGCGCACCCCCCTTGGATCTTGATCCGGTGGTCCAGATTGTGGTTTTTATAGTTTACATACGAATGTGGTTTCCATAGCATATGTTGCCTATTTATTTTACATCTGTCTTTAATTATGCCAATGTTAATTATGTGGTTCAAGGCACACATCATCATCTTTTTCGTGCCGCAGAGAGATGCAGATAGACGTATACGCCATTTGTGGACGGAATTCCTCTGTAGAACTCCCCGTCACGTTCGATAGCGTTTTCCGCCATTGACTTAAGCGAGCATATAATGAGATCTTGATGATCCGATCTCCGCATTATTATATGAAGGTCAGGATAAATTGGTAGGATTGCCCGCTGTCCCGACCACGGTCAGGAATCAATGTATATATAGCATGAAAATCTCTTGTGGTACTAGACAGTTACCGTTTCAAGTAAAATTAATTAAATCATGACAAAAGCTAAACAACACCCAGTTGTTTTGAAGTCATTATAGGCGTGCACAATGACTTCATAACTCAGTAATTCAAGAGAATACAATTGGAACAATCAGAGGGAAAATGAAAATAAATCATGAGCTAAGCCTCGTACTATGTGTGTGTACGAGGCTTAGCTCATGAACATTGACGATGACGGCGATGACCACGCGGTATTATGCAGTAGGAATTTGTATACTCATCATGGCAAGTATGGTGGCGGTGGCGGCGATGGAACCGGCACCGGCGTAGGGGCGCCCGGCGGCGTCAGGGTGTTGAGGGTGCAGGCGCTCATGCAGAGGGTAATACACAGCTGAGCGACACGCACGTTGCACGTCCCAGCGAAGAACGGCAGGGTCTTCAGGATGGGGGCGAGATCAATGATGGCATTGCATGTATTGGAAGCCATGCCATCGCACTGAGGAATACAGAACGCGCGGCAGTCGGTCTGTATGTCGGCCATGGCCGCCGGACCCATGGACAGCAGGACCAGCGCGGCGCAGGCGGCGGCGATGGCCAGCTTGTTGAGCTCGGCGGCAGCCATGGCGATCAACTATGGCCGGACTAGATCAATGGCTGCTGCTGGGTGGGGTGGGTTGCTAGAAGGAGAGAGCTGGGGAGCAGGAAGAGCGAGACATGGAGAATCAGCTGGTGGTGGATGCTATTTGTAGGCAACAAATCTGTCCAACACACGTACGTCGGAGACGCGGAGTGAACATGTACATGTGCGCAAGTAGCATGCCGCTCGTTAACAATGCAAGCAGGTCTGTTGACTTGGCAGACAACTGATGATGGCTCACGCTGTCATGAACTCATGATGATCAATAAACAATTGACAGAACTAATTAATTATACGATTGGGCGCTACAACTAAGGAGCACCGTTGACCTGTGGAATGAAAAATGAGCTCGTGATGCATCCTCCCATATGAAAAATAGGACAAATGGAATGAATAGTTGCTCCATGCCTCCAACGCCGGCGGGCTCCTCGTTTCGGGTTGTGGGGGCGCACCACCCCCTACGGCTAGCCTGGCCATGTGCCAGCGCCCCCCGCCCCCCACACCCCGCCTGGCCTGCCACATCGTGGAGGGCGGAGGAGCAGTGCGTCGTACACCGTGAAGGGGGGTTGACGATCAAAATTGACATTAGATAATACAGATCGGTCTGACTGGTATGTACTAGCGGTCTGACCGATCAGACGCTATAGTCGGTCCAGTAGTAGCCGACCAGTCTGACCGGTAGGGTCGACCGGTCTAACCGGTCCAAGTGGAATCCGAGTACAACTAGGGATTTTAATAGATTTAGATCTTGTAATAGAATTTCTTGCGGGATAAGTCCACCCCACCCTATAAATACAAAGGGTCGCGCCCGATTAGGGTATCCAATCGATCAAATCAATACAATTTTTATCTTTTTACTTTCTTTTTGCCCTAGCTTTTTCCCATCTACTATCTGTTGTTCCTCCTTCGTCTCTACATCGATTGAGGGCGTTCTAGGTGGCCTGCCGACCCTAGAACAACCTTGCATGCGCCTGCCCCGACGGGTCCTTCCCGGGCGACATTAGTTGGTCTCGCCGCCGGCCTGCCCGGCGACAACCGGTCTGACCGGTATACCCGACCGGTCTGACCGGTCGGAGCATCGGCGCTGCATCGTGCCGTCGCTCGCTGCGCGTTCAAGCGTTTTCGTGTGTTGGCCCTAGTTCTGCGCCAACATATTTTGGCGACTCCGCTGGGGAAAAGAAAAAATAAATCGGTTGCCATGGTCGGTATTTCTAAACCTGGTGAAGTTGATTCTGCCAATATCCGGAGGCCGAATGTTCAAAAACTTTCAGTCGAGCATCAGAAGATTTTTGACGGCGTCCAGAAGAAGATCAGAGAAGACAAGGAGAAGGAGATCCAAAAAATTAGAGAAGAGAATGAGAAAGAGATCCAGAAGCTGGAAGAAGAAGCCATGAACCAGTACATCTCGCACTTCTCCATCGACCGGCAAGGGAAGGTCACGACGGATGACGCCTTCGACGCTTCACAGTTTGAGGTAAAATTCGATGAGAACGAACAACCTATCCTTAATTCCGAAATAGCTAATGCTATAGATGATGATGTTTTTTCTCATGTGAATAATAAGTTGGAATTTATTGGCCAAAATATACATGATATGTTTGATGATCGCTTTAGCCGAATTGAAATACATCTTGGTATGAAATCTATCGGTAATAATGCATCTACATCTAATACCGATAAGACAATGAATGGTTCGGCAATTTCAACTAATAATGCTATTGTGACTAATTCGGCTAATCAGCGAAGCCAAATTAATTATTATGCATCACCTAACGTCAATGTGCCATATGGGGCATCAAGTTCGTTGCGACATTCTACACCGCCGAACTTTGCTCAACCTAATAATACACCGATCACTAATCGGCTTAACGCCGATGATGTTGGATCAGATAGTATTAAAGAGGAGGTGATTAAGATATTTCGGCAAACTTTTGGTATAGAGCCTAAAGCCAAATGCCGATCTTATCAAAGACCATACCCTGAGAATTACGATTATGTTGCATATCCTCAAGGGTTTAAAATTCCTGAATTTGTTAAATTCACTGGTGATGATAGTAGAACTACATTGGAGCATATTGGTCAATTTATTATACAATGTGGTGAAGCTAGCACTAATGACATTTACAAATTGAGATTATTTCCTTTATCTCTATCGGGTGCTGCATTTACTTGGTTTATTTCATTGCAACCCAATTCAGTTTTTACTTTTGCTGATCTAGAGTAGAAATTCCATGATTATTTCTTTACTGGTGAAACTGAATTGAGATTGTCACATCTTTCATCGGTTAAACAAAAAATACATGAAGGTGTTTCTGAGTATATTAGAAGATTTAGAGATACTAGAAACCGATGCTATAGTTTGACAATTTCTGATAGAGATCTGGCTGATCTAGCTTTTGCTGGTTTACTTGATTTTCATAAAGCAAAACTAGAGGGACATGAATTTCTAGATGTTAGTAAAGTACTACAAAAAGCTCTGGCTAATGAAAGCCGAGCTAAAGAAGCTAAAGATTCTCAAAAGTCCAACGAAAAACCTAATCGTCCTGTTTATGTGCTTGGGTGTGATTCCAATTGTTCGGACGATGAAGATAAAGATGTTTATACCGCTGAATTTGTTTGGCCCTCCAATGATAAACCTTGCATGTGCGGTTCTCTTAAGCCGATTCACAAAGATTGGCAGGAAAGATTTACTTTTGATGTATCCAAATGTGAGAGAATATTTGATGAATTGTATAAGAATGGATACATCAAGATATCACATGTCATACCGCCGCTTGAAGAATTAAAGCGGCGAGCTTATTGCAAATTTCATAATACTTTCTCTCATGCGACTAATGATTGTTATGTGCTTCGGAGACAGATTTAATTGGCTGTTAATGAAGACCGAATAATTGTTCCACAAATGAAAGTGGATCAGAATCCTTTTCCTGCACATACATATGTGCTTGAGTTGAGTAATACCAAAGTGTTAATTCGGCCGAATCAAGCGAGTCAACAAAAGGGGAAAAAATGTAATTATCGGTGAAGAGAGATTTGAGCCCTCGAAATCCCACCAGGAAGCTCTAGCGAAGAAAATCCCTGAAGATTTATTGAAGGATTCAACGCTCGGGGGCAAGAACAGAAAAAGGGCGCCAGGTCATCTTAGACCGGTCAGGAAACCGGTCTGACCAGTCACTCTGGGAGTTCTGGAAAAAAATTCCAGAAACAATAAGGAAAAAGAAAAGCCGAGTTTTAAAGAACTCTTGGCCAAATATGAGAAGAAAGGAGTCGTCGAGAAGCAGAAGGGACAACCAGATAAGGTTAAGGATACAAAGCCATCATCGTCTCAAGTGCAATTGAGTTTGAGCCAAGGTAATTTATTTAATGGGCCGATTGCTCCTTGGTATTGTTGGTATCCTTGTTATATGTCTTTGGATTATAGTAGGATGCACATGCAGTCATATTATATTCATTATCCTCCTATATATCCAAGTTTTGCTTCGCAAAGACCGATTAGCGATAATCTGGTCAAAAGGGACACTGATTGCAGCAAGGAGTGTGAGAAGAACATAAAACAAGATTCAAAATATCTACAGTCGAGGTGGTGTCCCTCAGGCTTGTCTCACACTCAAAAGAGGAGGTTGCAAAGGATGCGCAAGAAAGAGTCCATGGAGCAGCAAGCGGAGGTTGTACCAGCAAAGTCGGCGACCATGAAGCCGGTATGGAGGCCCAAGCAAGTTGTTTCGTCGTCAGCTTGAAGAAGAAGCGAGATATGGCCGATAAATTATTATCGCCCTTAGCACAAAAAATGGCCGATGTATTCATCGCCCTTAGACAATTTTGGTCCAGAAGAGTGTTCTTTGTCACGCAAGCTTTGCCAAAGAACAGGGGGCATATGTTGACGACCAAAATTGGTATTAGACAATACAGACCGGTCTGACCGGTATGCCCTAGCGGTCTGACCGGTCAGACGCTATAGTCGGTCCGGCAGCAGCCGACTGGTCTAGCCGGTCCAAGTGGAATCCGAGTACAACTAGGGATTTTAATAGATTTAGATCTTGTAATATGATTTCTTGCGGGATAAGTCCATCCACCCTATAAATACAAAGGGTCACGGCCGATTAGGGTATCCAATCGATCAAATCAATACAATTTTTATCTTTTTACTTTCTTTTTGCCCTAGATTTTTCCCATCTACTATCTGCTGTTTCTCCTTCATCTCTACGTCGATTGAGGGCGTTCTAGGTGGCCTGCTGACCCTAGAACAACCCTGCGTGCGCCTGCCCTGACGGGTAATTCCCGGGCGACGTTCGTTGGTCTCGCCGCCGGCCTGCCTGGCGACAACCGGTCGGACCGATATACCTGACATGTCTGATCGGTCTGAGTATCGGTGCTGCATCGTGCCGTCGCTCGCTGCGCGTTCAAGCATTTTCGTGTGTTGGCCCTAGTTCTGTGCCAACAGGGGGGACTTAGTGAAGAAGGTCATCCGTGGTGGCGGCGGTTCATCCGGCGGCATGGGCGAGGAGACGCGATAGCACCTCCTGCCGGGTGGGTACGTGGTGGTGGGTAGCAAAGGAGGAGGGGGCACCTGCGCTATGCTCATTAAATCCGCACTGGTCACCGAGCTCGGTGCAGCGAGCCAGTGGTGGACGCGCTTGCTGATCAGGAGGATGCATCCGATTGCATCGCCGCCCAGAAGCTTGAGAAGTTCATCGTCGTGTTGACGCATATTTCGGTCAACACACGAGAACACTCGAGCGTGCGAATCGCAAACGGACCCAAGGGCAGCAAGGTCGTGCAGAACACACGAGAACACTCGAGCGTGCGAATCGCAAACAGACCCAAGGGCAGCAAGGTCGTGCAGACTGGTCAGACCGCTAGAGTAGACCGGTCGGACTGGTTCCCTAGGGTTTTGTCGGAATCGGTCACCTCGAGGGATAACTATCACACTTGCGTAGTGAAAGACGGCAAGGTTTACAAGCAAACCAGTAAAGGATAACCAACGCGCTTACGTGACGAAGAACGACTAGTTTACGAGCAAATTAGCAGAGGCCGTCGAAGCTCTCGCCCGGGAGGGACTCCGTCGGGGCGTGAACGTCGCCGGACGTGCCCTAGGTTGACCAGTAAGCCTTAGGACGCCATCTCTGGTCGTGGAGATCAGTAGACGAACAACAACCTGTTGAGGTTGGAAGATATTTAGGGTTTGGAGAGGTAGAGAGTTGATTTGTTCGATTGGATGTGTCTCAATCGGCCGTAACCCTTTATATTTATAGAGTGGGGTGGTCTGTACCCTTACAAATTCCGTGTCAAAATACAACTCCTAACTCGGATCATCCTTTTCGGACTGGTCTGACCGGTCAGACAGAGCGCAGGTCTTCCGGGAGGCATAACTTCCTCATCCGGAGTGCAAATTGGACGTTATATATATGCATTTCGATCGTCTCGACGAGATCTACGCAATGGTGAAGTCCAATTTACAATTTGACAAACTTGTCTTGACCGGTCTGACCGATTTATATGACAGGTCTGACCGGTCTGCCCAGATTATTCAGCAAACCTCATGAGTGCCAATTTTGGGTGTCAACACTTCGCTGTCCAGGAGAAGATTCCCACCCCTCTCACCCATGCCCGAGAGGGCCAAGCGGAAGTTCATCTCAGCTGGGATTCGAACTCACGACCTCGCAGGAGCGACGCTACCGGGCTGGGCTAGCCAACTCAGCCGCCCAACCTTTCGCTCTGGATGAGGTACAGTTGGGTTGTTTTTCCGTTACAGTGAAGGTGGCCCCTCTTAACATTGCGGTTACGGACGCCACACCATGGTGGCTCACATCTGTGTACGGGCCGCAAGAAAATAGTGAAAGGGAGCTGTATCTGGAGGAGCTCGCAGCGATTCGTGTGATGATGCATTTACAGGCGCTTCTTTGTGGGCCGGATCCGATGCTTCTGTCAGAGGCAAATGCTTAGTTTCATGGTCGGTGGTGGCATGCCCAACCTCTCTAGGGGGGCTCGCCGTAGCTGATTTGAAGCTGACAGGCTACGCTTTGAGAATAAGGTGACTTTGGCTTCAAAAGACAGATCAAGATCGTGCTTGGTCAGCCCTGCATATTCAGGTTGACCCAATAGTGCAAGCCTTCATCCATGCTTCCATTTCAGTCACGCTGGATTACGGGCAGAGAACCTGGACTGATAACTGGGTTGAAGGAGGCACCATCATCAGCACCATAGCACCAACGCTGATCAGAGCAGTGCCCAAGAGGGTGATCAAATCGCAAACAGTATCAAGGACTACTACGATTGCTGGATCACCAAGATCACTGGAGGCCTGTCTGTTCCTGCTACACTCCCTCCGTATTGTAAACGTATTGTAAAGGAAGTCGTATCGGACATCGACACGGTCTCTAAAATAAAACAATTTTGACCACTAACTTTTTACTATAAAAAAATTATAAAATATAATCGATGTATACTTTTACGAAACTATATTTTAAAATAAATCTACTTATATCGCTTATATATTTTCAAACTCAACCAAAAAAATTTATTTATAGTCAAAGTTTAAAATGTTTAACTTAAGACAAACTCAAAACGATTTCCTTTACAATATGGAGGGAGTACGAGAATACCTGCAAGTTTGGGACATGATCTCTGAAGGTAACTCTGGGAAGGAACGACTGATCGATTCATTGGGAAGTGGAGGCCAAACGGTGAGTACACAGCCAAATCAGCATACAAGATGCTGCATGCCGGGGCTCGGTGCCGCTTCCTGGCAGCTCTCTGATCTGGCCGCTATTAGCTAGGCCAGTCTCAAAAATAGCATATGCATATGACTTTACATTAATAGATCATAATTAAATGTAAAGTCATATGATCTATTAATGTAAAGTCATATGCATATGCTATTTTTTCATCACCTATAACTAACTTGCAATCCTTTCATACAATATATCTCTGTTCCCTTATTAGTTACAAAAAATGTCCATGCCATCTCTACTATATGTGATACTTTTAATTTTTAATCTATTAACGTAATGTCATATACATACACTATTTTTTCATCACCTATATTCTCCTATAATGTGATCAAATATTCTATTCTATTGGTTTTTTTTTCTGTTAGCTTACCTATTTTTACCAGATTCGATATCCAATTAAAAAATAATGCGCAATTCAAATTCATATCATTACCACAAAAATGATCACCAGAAGTGTCATAAATGCTATTTCTCTCTTCTCCATATCATTGGAATTAACATTTTTGCCCGATCAACTTCGTGCACCTCTTCTGTCCATTAGATGTATGTCTTCTTGATTTTTTTCTTCTCTTATTTATTAATTAACCAACAAAGAGGTTAAACGTTCATGCATGTAAGCCGAGTGCAATTAAGATTACATCTCTAAACCAAAATTACCATGTGTTAAGTAACATCTATCTATTTTGTATGTGAATATCAGTTCTATTAATTTCATTTGAGTGTTCATTGGCTCAATGACAAGTTTACTTAATTAGTCATATTTTCAATAAACTTGATCTAAGTACTATATTGTAATGTTGCATACTCTCCATACTATTTTACTTAATAATATTTTGCATCATTTAGTCACAATTTATTGAAAAGCTCCCTCAAATCCCGCAACAAAGTGCGGGGAAATCACCTAGTTATTTGTTGGATCTATTATCTTTTCTAATAAATTAGCCACCTCTACTATTATGAAAATAAACAAAACTAACCCCTTAAATATGTATATAAATTACCCACCTCTGGCATTATAAAAAAAATTAAAAATGATCCCCCTAATCTTAGTGTAAATTACCACCTATGCCACTATAAAAGTAATACAAATAACCCCCTAAAATTTGCATATAAATTATCCAATTATATCATTACAAAAGTTAAAATAACCTCTAAATCTAAATCTAAATTATATAATTATAATAAAATATTAAAGTGCACCAATATAAAATTCTAAATTACTATTTACATCATTTTTAATATATTATTATTTATATGAAAATAATATCCACAATATGCGTCACCATGTATTCATGTATGATGAAAGAGATAAGAATACCAATTCACAAGCAATTGATTCAATTTAATATATCAAGTACATGTGAAGGTGTGATGCAAAATAAAATCTATTATAATTAGATGATGACAAATATGTATTTTAGAGTATGTGTTAGAATATTCAATAGATGAAAGAGGGCGTGGGATAGATGATTATAATTGTTAGCTATAAGCCTTATTCCTGTATTAATTCTAATTGGTCCATGTGGGAGTACGAGTTGATAGGTTAGTGATATTTAATCATGACACTTCTATAACACTTCCATTAAAATTAGCCTTAGGAATAGTAATACAGCTCTTGAGCACGGGGAAAAGAGCATGCAACTTTGTAGAACTGCACCGCTAAAACTTGGCAGAACACCCCATCACCATTACTGCATAAATGATTTTTAGAAACATGTGCCTTTTTTAGGGTAGACGAATAGCTAGGTAACAAAGCGTTAGGGTATCCTCGACTCTCCACGTAGGATGGTGGCACCATAATAAATGTGTGTGTGTGTGAGAGAGAGAGAGAGAGCGCACGTGCGAGTGGAGAGAAGAAGAAATTGGGTCTCAAGAAAGATCCAGTGTCAACATGTAAACCAATACACTAGACACAGCAAGTTGTGCACTGAGAGTGATGTGGTGTCTTCGCAATAAATGGAGAACAAGTATGATAGGTGGAGAAAATAGAGTGAGTTTAATAGGAATCCACACTAAGACATCATAGGTTAACATAGGCACTATCCATAGATACTATATGTTGGGATTGTCTTTACACTGTAGCAACTAGTCCGCTCCAGAGTAGAAAACAACCAGGACAATAATTAAGGGGAATAATTTTGGTCGATACCGAAATTTATACTTCCATTAAACAGGGGTTCCAAGCATGCATGTGCTTGGACACCAGTATCAGATACATAGTATGCATGAGGCTTAGCTCATGAACACTGACGACGACCACGCATTACGCGCACGCTTCCTTATCTGGCCGGCAGGAGGCAAGCATCATCTACCGGGAGCAAGATAAAGGACACTTTTATTCATTTATAAACATACATGCATTATGCTTATATATGCAGTAGGAATTTGTACACTCATGGCATGCATGGTGGTGGCGCTGCGCCGGCCGGCGCCGGCGTTAGGGTGTTGAGGGTGCAGGCGTTCATGCAGACGGGAAGACACAGCTGAGCCACACGCACGTTGCACGTCTGAGTGAAGGACGGCAGGGTCTTCAGGATAGATGCGAGATCAGTGATGGTATTACTATTACACGTATTGGAAGCCAAGCCATTGCACTGAGGAATACAGAAGGCGCGGCAGTCCTGCTGTATGTCGGCCATCGCCGGAGGACCCATGGACAGCAGGACCAGCATTGTGCATAGGGCAGCAACAGGAACGACCTTCTTCTTCCTAAGTGCAGCGCCTCTAGCTGAAGCCATTATATTGATCAGGGCCGGACTAGTTGCAGATGCAGCTGATGCTCACTTTGGGACATCAAGCAGGAGATGCATGCGCTATTTGTAGGCAACAATCGATCGATAGATGCAATTGGTCCAAGTCCAACGCGTGGCGTGCACCACATAATGACATAAATGTGTGGTTGACACGCCTCACAGATTTGATGCGCCTAAGGCCAGTCTCAGTGGGAGTGTCATCGACACAGTTAACAAGACTGAAAACTTAAAGAATCGTGCCAGTGAAGTGTCATGGTGATGACATTCCTCTCATATTTGATGACACTCCTCTTTCCTCTCTCCTCATATTATTGGTATATGTTAGCACATTTAATGTCCATGACACTCCTATAACAATCCACTGAGATTGGCCTAATTAATTTGGTCCGTACTTGATGCATAAAATGGCAAGTCGGGTTGACACGCCTCACTAGTTTCTTCTAACGGATACCGCCGTACTGTTGACTGAAGAAAGTCATTAATCAGCGCATGCATACGATGCACTCATGGCCAATGAAGAAATTCAGAGGGTGGCAATGGGAATTTCTGCCGTCCAAGACAATACCAGCCATTATCTTATACAACTTCTATTTTGGTCTTGAAGACCATTTAGTACCGGTCCAGTCCCAAATTCATAGTTCCGGTTGAAAAAAATCGGGAATAAAACGGCTTTCCAAACAGGGCTAATAAATAAATCGCGTGATGCTCTTATTTCAATAATTAGATGGTACATACATGAAAATTGTTCGTTACATGGTATGTACATACACGAAATCCCGTGGTTGTAATCCCTCTGTTCCAAATTATTAGTCATTTTGATTTTTCTAGATGCATAGATTTTACTATGCACCATCTAAAAAAGCCAAAACGACTAATAATTTGGGATAGAGAGAGTAGTTAATAAACTAAAGATATTATACATATTTGTACTACAA
Source organism: Panicum virgatum (assembly GCF_016808335.1). Lineage (NCBI taxonomy): Eukaryota > Viridiplantae > Streptophyta > Magnoliopsida > Poales > Poaceae > Panicum > Panicum virgatum. The sequence goes on along the minus strand of NC_053143.1, from coordinate 52,434,462 downwards.
GTTGTTACACTAGTATACTACTACGAAAGGAGTTTGAAGGGGCAGGTAAATATCCATTTTTAGAGAACACTACTTTTTGCAGCTAAAAATGCTGTTTACAGAGGCGGGTAGCATGCCCGTCCTTGAAAATCCATTTTCAAGAGAAACTGAGTGAAGGCATAACCCGCCCCTCGAAATTGATTTTTAGGGGCCTGATCCTACAGATTGAATAAAAAAATTCGCCGGAGCCGCTCCTCCCGGGCGTTGGCAGGAGCCACTGCTCTGAGCCGCCGCCGCTCCCCGTGCAAGCTGCCGCTACTAATGCGCAGCAACCCCGCGTTGCCACCGTGCTCTGCAGCACCTCGCGCTGTCACAATCCCGTGCCATCACGGCCCTGCTGGCGCTATGTGCCGCTGCCCCGGCCCTATGCCGTGGCGCCGGCCCTGCTTTGCGTGCCTCCGCCACTCCTCATCGGTGTTGCCGCGCCGGCTTGGCCTCGAAAGAGGTAAGGAAGAGATAGAGAGGTGGGGAGCAGATCGGTGAAGGAAGGGAGAGAGAGAGGGGTGGAGAAGATAGGGCGAAGGAAGAGAGAAGGAAAAGGGAGAGGCTGGGAGAAGATAAAGTGACGGGCTGGAGGGACGTAGCGAGGTGGGCTCGACGATCCTCGCACACTTGTTTGAGCCAACGGTCTTGAAGTTTTGCCCATCACGCATATCGCAACCATCTGCTGGACAACCCTCCATTTTTAGAATCACTCGCTCTTACAAATTCTATTTTTAGGGGCTGGTGATGCCACTACCTTCCCTACAAATGGATCAAGGGGCGGGTGGCGGGTGACGCCCCCACCCACCTCTACAAATAATTTTTTATTCTAAAATTTCGTTTAAATGAAGACATATAGCAAAACACATTAAAAAGAGTAAAAATTTTACCGTAAGCCTATTATGACATGTAGAACTTAAAAAATATTAAAACTATATTTTAGCGTATATAATAGTTAAAAGTGTGAAACCATAATATATAACTCACTCACTTTACTGTCTCATACAACTCAAGGCTCGCTTTGTGATTTTCACACTCATAATCACTATATATACTAAAATATACTTTTAATATTTTTTTAGATGACAATAGGCTGATGGTACAAATTTCACTTATTTTGATGTGATTTGCTATTTTTTTGAAATAAATGAATTTCCAGAATAAATTTGAAAATCATTTGTAGGCGCGGGTGAGGGTGTGACTAGGGGCGGGTTGGTTGCTGTAGTAACCCCGCTCCATTTGTAGCAACAGTCACATTTTCACCCGTCCTTGGAAAAAAAATCAAGATGTTCGTATAAATTTTTTTTTTGAACCGGAAATTACAGATTGTTTAATACTCCGACCTGTTACTGATAATGCGCACAAAATATATTGTCGTGATAAGCTACTATGCCTTCCTACATGTTTCCTTAATGTGTGATCAAAACTTTGATTAACAATTTTATAAAAATATATCAGTTCAAATTTGAGCATTTTATTTGAACAAAATTTCAAGATGATGTCTATATAGTTCACAAACAATACATTGGTGGTGAAAGAACTCCACATGGGGAGCTCCGCCTCAGGAAGAGAGAGAGACGGAGACGGAGACAGAGACAGACAGAGAGATCGATCGATCGAATAGGCGGCTGCTGTGTGCATGGTGAAGAACGAGACAATTAAAGTGGAGGTACTAATTTTGTTTATTTGTATAAATATTTGTGTCCAAGACAGCCGGAGCAAATGAAAGGGGATTAAAACAGAAGGGCGACCACCATACATCGTCAACATGCATGTCTTGCATCAATGATGGTGGCGGGGGGCTGGCTGGCGGCGGCGGCGTCACGGCGGCGCTGGTGCTGCAGATGGTGCTGCAGAAAGGCGTACAGAGCGCGGAGACCAGCGCTTTCACGGAGTCCGGCACTTGCGCGGAGACCAGCACTTCACACGCATGAGAGACGAAGTCCACGCTGTTCAGGGCTTGGTTGTTGCACAACGCAATGGTGAAGCCCTGGCACTGTGCACGGCAAATCTGGCGGCACTCTTTCTGAACGTCGGCCGACGCCGCGCTGGCGGCGGCGGCGGACCATTGACCAGCGCGATGCAGGCGGCAACGATGGCCATCTTGAGCGCGGCGGCACTACCGGCCACAGCCATGATGATGATCAACTGGACTAGTGGCAGGCTGGCAGCTGGTGGGCGGGTAGCTTGAGGAAGAGATGCTAGGAGAACAGGATTTTTTTTTTTGGGGTAACGGGGGACAGGATCCCCACCAATATATTGCCAGTCTCTTGCAGACTGAATAAAATTCGGAGGATTCAGCAGTTGTTACATAAGAAAAAAACACCAATGTATCTAGGGGGTTTATATTGGAAGAAAAAACATTACACCAGGCCTCTACGACGAGCTTGTCCAATCGCGGTAGTCTACAGCTCCATAGACGAGCTTCTTCCTTGCAGCTTAGCAGGAGACGTAGGAGGGATGGGGTTTGGCCTCGGAAGACAACATCATGTCTATGTTTCCTGAGTTGCCAAGCACACAACAACAAGAATGTGGAGTAGTGTTCAGCAGGGATTGTCACAGGGCATTCCAGCAGCCAGAGTTGTGATACCATTGCGTCTTGCACCAGGACACCTATTTTTGTCTAGAACTGTGAGGCGAATTGGCAGTGTAGGATGAGGTGGTCAGGGCTCTCATCAGCAGCATGGCACACCTCACACTCCGGATTCTCAACGACTTTCTTGACAACTGTAACACCCGGTGATTAGCACATGGATCAAGCACCAATTGCTGGTCAAAACACCATTAGCCATGGCCCACTCGTCATCCACCCTTCCATCCTTGCCCATCCCATTTCCCTGTTCGGCACAGGGCAAGGCATGGCCCTCGGCCAGCTGCCTCCCCTCTTGAAGCTACTCTGCTGTGCTGTGCTGGCCGGCCGCATACCGCGCGTGCTGGGCCACGCCCGTCCCGCGCGCATGCCTCTAGCCAGACTGGCGTGCTCCATTTCTCCTCTCGATGCTACACCGCGCCACGCTGCTCTCTCTGCTTCGCTCTCGCGAACGCGCCGGCCGAGCCTGTCTGCGCCGCCCGCCTGCGCCGCGCCGGCCCTGCCGGCCACGCGGGTTCCGCGCCCCAGCTCCGCCTGGCCCTACTAGCTGCTGCATCGGCTCGCCCCACCGCCGTCTCGCCTCGCCATGGCCGCCACCCGCTCCTCCACGCTGAGCACCCACCACCGGCCGTTCCCGACTCTGCCGAACACCTCCCAAGGTCGCCCGTGGCTCCCTCTTGCTTCTCCCCCACCTAGCCCTCGCCGCTAGCGAGCGAGCTCGCCGGATTTCGGCCTCAAACCGCCGCCGGCCATGGCTCTAGGTTAGTACCGGTCTGACTGGTGGGCGCTCTTTTATTCATTTGACGAAAACTTGTAGATTGACTAACAAATTAAGGAAAAATGGTAAAAATACCAAACTAGTTTTGTTAGATTGGTTGCATCTATATCTACAGGGAAAAATATTTATTCTTGTAAAGTGTCCTTTTTTACCCCTGTTAGAAATTAAATTGTGCTTAAGCTGGTTTAATTAGTTCATGCCAATATGTTAGTCTAAAAATTGTAAAGTTTGAGCAGTAGCTTATTTTAAGGATGTGTAGTTCACCGTAAGAGTCACAAGCCCAGAAAACATCGTTAGTGTGTTATTCAATTATTCACGTGCCAGTGTAATTTTTTTTCTTTAAATTCACTTATAGTCTGTCTGGGTATAATTAAGAGTCTTGTAGCTTTTCGATTTGCAAACCTAGGCTCTGACTCGGCCAGCCGACTGTAACCAGTCTAACCGGTTGAGCCGGCCGGTCTGACCGGTCGTGTACTTTTATAATAGTCAATAACCCAATATCCGGATTATCCGGACATATATCCGGATTATCCGGATATGCGCGGCACCAGAATGTACTCATGATTTACTTTAGCGAGTTATTTTACTTATGGCAAATCTGGCTAACTTGTATTAAAACTATATTGCTAGGTGTAAGGCGAATATAATTCTTTTGTGAATAAAACCCTATAAAGATTCTATAAAATAGGTCAGGGGTATCTAGGTACATTGGACTCTGTTTTCCACCACTTTGTTCTCTATGTCTGTATTTCTATAATTTGTGGTTATATTTGTTAATCGTTCAACGGTATTCTAGGTGCATTTAGAGTTATGCATTGTGTCAGTTAACGTTTTATGCCTATACACGTAGAATCTTTAGCTAAAGATGTCATTCATAAATTGATCGTGAAAATCTGGCCATGGCTCCTGTGCTGGTCATGGTCCGACCAGCCGGTCTGACCGGTGTAGGGGCCGGTCTGACCGGTGTAGGGACCGGTCTGATCAGTTTGGTAAACCGGTCTGACCGGTAGTATTAGGGCTGACAGTTGTAATTGTAGGTAAATCGTAGCGTTTATACTCGGTCAATAGTTACTTTGTGATTGTAAAATTTTATTTTCGTTACTTATTTTATGTGCATTTAATTGACATATCATATGCATACATGTAGAGCTCATAGCGAGAATGACGTCTACGAATGGATCGCGAAACCCCGGATCGGAGCAGAAAGATTGAGGGAATTCGTGAAGACCCGGCCCAATGGTCGGAAGGGCCCAAGGCCTTGCTAGAACTAACACTGACTCAGTGTTAATCCCAGGCAAGCCCCGGTGCATAACCCACTATTTTAAATTATGAATTATTATATGTGTATTACTTGTGCATTATGTTGTTAGGAGTTGCCTGGAACCTTAATTGCATGATCCCTAAATTTTCTTGGTCTTATACTAGTATGGATAGGTTGATAGCACTGCTATGCTTAAATAAGTCTCGGTAGAAGTCGAGTGATTTCCCGTCACTCGCGAGCTATAGGGTAAAAGTTGAGTAATTTCCGGTTACTCGCGAGATTTATAGTTAACTTTATATTCCAGTATATGAGATATGGAATGAAATATGGAATGAATGGAAATTTGAGACCGGACGGGGGAATGATGATGAGATATAGATATGGCAACAGGACAGGGTTCCTGGTGTCTTAGCCTCGTCTGTGTCGATTGAGGACCGTACCGTTGTTGGCCCTGCTGATCATGTTTGAATTGTACTAACTGAATGCCGGGAGTAGGAGATAGTCAAAATCGGTAAGCGTAGTACTGCCTCGTTTCGAAAGTACAGAACTTCATCACCACCCCTTAGGGCGAGTCGGGTAGTCGCGGAGAATTGGGATGCATATGTTTCCTTTTGGTGGTCTCTCGTTGAGCCCAGCTGACTATATGTAGGTGGGGCGGTTCTGTAGTTCGAGGCGGGGAGGGGAAGGGTTGGTCCGTATGGTCCGACGGGGCTAATACGTGCCGTGTTGGTTAGGTCCACCTTGCAAGGTTAAATCGGATCGATTCGCCGTCAGTCGCTCTCGGACATGAGCACCTTGATCTCCGAGTCACATCGTAGTAAGAACATGGAAGGGAATGAAATGATCAATATGGTTGTGCCTAATCAATTGTTTTTCCACACTGATTGGTGTAGAAATGCAAACCGTAGAAAATAGGTACTCATTCTTAATTTTGAGCTAAAATATTGAAAGTAAGGACTCACTCTTAATTGCTTTTCCGCAAAACAACCCACAGCCAGAAAGCCGTGCATGTCTAGATAGTGGTTTATGTATACCCATAGTCGGGTAAGTCTTACTGAGTATTAATATACTCAGGGTTTGTTGTTTACCCTGTTTCAGGTATAGAAGCTAACCAGGATTAACATCGGTGGGCTCAATGTGACGTCCTCACGTCTCCGTAGTTATCATTTTATTTCAGTTGGTTTCTAATGAAAATCTTCCTCAGGTTAGACTCTCTCTCTCTACCGCTGCTATTATCTATTATGTGAACTTTAATTTGTAAAAGTCATTTTGTAAATATCTTAATATTGTTTACTATTTTGTAAAATTTTATCATGCTGTTATCGTCTGCGCTCGCCGTCATGCGAGACTACTGGTGTGTTTCGATCGGGCCGTGGTTTGAAAACAGGCTGTCAAGTTACACTTAATTAAGCTAATGCGCCTGATGTGTTGAAATGATAGCCATTACGCTTAATTAAGTCTTTTAACTTGGCGGTTCTATCACAACAACCAAGTTGGTTTTGCACTAGATATTCTTCTGAACCAGCAGCCAAGCAAAGAAGCGAACACGGGGGGAGCACAGTTGGTCTAGACAAATTTGTTGAAAGAGCAAGGTGTATGTTCCTGCAGACTCATCATAGCGGCATAGATCAGCCCGGCACGCAGTGTGCCATCTTTGCCCGCCAGCGGGCATAGCTGGTTGTCAGGGGACTCTTGTAACACGACTTCTTCTATGATCTCTTCCAGCATGGCGAACTCGGCGGCAGCGACATGAGAGAGACAGGTGACAAAGTGATCGCGCAGTGGTCTTGAATATACTTTGGCAATTGATGCATTCCGGTCATTGGCATCACTGAAGAGAGAAGGTAAAGCTTCAGAAAGTTGGCCGACAGGGAGCCAGTGATCAAGCCAGAAGGAGGTGCGCAGCCCGTTGCCAACTGTGGTTGTTGTGATTGCTCTATAGATATGTAGCAAGTCCTGGAAGTTCTTCCAATGTGCTCCAGCATAGTCACTTTCCAAGGAGGCAATGTCGATCCGAGAAGACACCCATTTTGCCCAGGCCGACTCCCCAGGATGGTGTAGGCGGTGTGCTTCAGCAGCAGGCATTGATTGAGGATTTGCAAGGTCTTGATACCGAGACCGCCCAGTTCTTTGGGTAGGCATGTCTGTTCCCTAGCGACAAGGCATCGCGCTCCAGTCATTGTAGCTTCACCTGACCAAAGGAATGCTCGACGTTTTTTATCAAGAGCATCGATCGTCCCCTGCGGAAGCTGCATGGCAGAGAGGGTGTACTGCATGGCAGAGAGGGTGTATATTAAAGCACTGTCAAGTACTGAATTGACCAGGACCGCCCGGCCCATGTAGTTGAGCAGAGATGCTTGCCAACTGCTCAGGTAACTGTCAGTGCGGTCAATGAGCGGGGTAAAGGTGCTCAGGTTGAGCTTGACATTGGAGAGCGGCATGTCCAAGTAAGTCTGCGGGAATTGGTCTCTTCGGCATCCAGCGCAGTGAGGTAACTTGGTACGTCCTCCTCCGGGACATGCATCGGCACCACTGTGCTTTTGTGAAAGTTAATCTTGAGGCCGGTCGCATCGGTGAACTGGTCAAGGAGCAACTTGAATTTCAGTACATCTTGATCCGCAGCCCGCAAGACTATCAGCGTGTCATCTGCATAGTGGATCACATGGCATGGTAGCGCATCAGACGCCGGGTGCCGCACACCACCATCATATTTGATGAGGCGTTGTAGGACGTCTGCCACCAGCAAGAACAGATATGGGGATAAGGGGTCCCCTTGCCGGAGCCATTTTTTTGCAGGTGAACTAGCTGCCCGGACATCCATTCAGCAGGATTGCAGACTTGGAAGTGGTGAGGATGTGCTGAATCCACGAGCACCATGTGGCGGGAAAACCTCTGCATTGAAGGATTCTGAGCAAGCTGTCCCAATTGACAGAGTCAAATGCTTTGGCGAAGTCCAATTTGAGCACAAGTGTTGGCAGACGTTGTTTGTGGCAGTGCTGAACTAATTCCAATGCATAGATGAAGTTTTCTGAAATCGAGCGGCCTTTTTTAAAACCTGTTTGATCCATGTCAATCAGCTTGGGGATTTGCACCTGCAGACGTGAGGTGAGGATCTTGGCAATGATCTTCGGGGAGCAGTTCTGCAGATAAATAGGACAGGATTTTGAGAATCAGCTGGTGATGCCCGTATTGTTGGGACACCTCACGTTCTTCTTATTTGTAAGCCACGAATCCGTCCAACACATAAGAGTATAGAGTTGTGCAAGTAGCACGCAGTACATTATAACAAGGTTGACCCGCCGCAACTAATGGCACGCGCTGTCATCAATATATAATTGACAGAATTATTATGTGACTAAAGGGAATTATAACGAGCTCGTGATCCAGGGCATTTTTTTTGTATTTTCGTTTTACATTTTAGTTCTTTTTTCATAAGTCTTTCATATTTGGACCTCCGGTGGAAAGAATTATATTGCAGTTGCGCGTGGTATGTTATTAACAGGCCGTCAACTGATGGTACACGCTGTCATAAGTATATAATTGACAGAATTATATGATTGGGTGCTACTAATTAATTAGGAGCACCATTGACTTGAAGGAATTATAATATGAGCTCGTACGTGATCAGTCCTCCGATATGAAATTTAGGATAAATAGGAGTGCAAGACTTCACCTGCTAGCAGTTGTTCAGTCTTGCATATATATTGTGCATGCGATCCATGCCACATGCCACAGCCTTGTAAATAATAACTAAAATCAAACTAATCCGAACTAAACCTCGTCCATCCTTTCAATTCTTCGGTTGTGGACGGATCCTTTCGATTTTTGGGTTGCGGCCCTCTTGGTGCGGAGAGATTGTATTTCACACAGAACTACGGAGGTGACCCGCGTATTTGCGCAGCTAGTTTGACTAAGATCTTGTATATTGCTATTATTTAAATGTTGTTATAAATGTTTGGAAAACAACTTATGAAATTTTAGAAATTAAAAGTCATCTAGCAAATGAATGCTCCCTCCAGTTTTAAACTTTGACTATAAATAAAGTTTATATGTGTTGAGTTTGACATGTTAAAATTGTATTAAAAAGATTCATCTTAGAATATAATTTTATAAAAGTATATCTCAATTGTATATTATAAATAATTTATAGCAAAAGGTAGCAGTCAAAGTTGAGTTTTGAAAATTTTGTCAATGTCTAAAATATCAGTATTTGAAGACCCGAGGGAGTAATCACATCAGAAATTACTTTGGAGCACATAGATCCTAAGAAAAAAAAAATTTAGTATGTAAGGAATATACACAGAGAACCGTGGTTAAAAAATTATATGTACCTTCTTACTGCTTTAATATGGTGACAACTAACAACAACGCGTCAATGTGTTCTTCTATGTGCTCCTCGAGCTTTGTATGTTCCCGTCATGAGTGATTGTATGGTTACCTGGTCCGAATATATGTACGCCGGCAGGTGGTCATCGTGGTGGTAGTAGAGCAATGGGGTCTTCACCTCGACTGGATGCCCCATCTTGACGAGTTCGTGCAGCTGGTCACACCAGCGCAGTGGAGCTCGGCAACACGGACTGCAAGCGTAGCGTGATGCTTTGGTACTGACGAACTGCGTATCATCAAGATTAATCAAGCGAGCCGTAAGAAGAAGTCAATCTAGGGTACGGGTGCTCCCTGACTCGCCTAGCGTTGGGCTGCGGGTTGCCGCTGTCCGGCTGGTCGAGGTCGTTGTGCATGCACATCGTAGCGCTAGACAGGTCCCGCTGGTCGTATTCCGCAGGTTGCGGAGTTCATCATCGCTGTAGGGTTTTGCGCGCCGCCGGCATCTGGGGCTCGGCATCGCTGGGGAAGAAGACGCTCTTTTTTTTTCTCTTGTTCTTTTATTAATTGATTGTTCTTTTATTAATTGATAGTAGAGGTGGGTAATATAGGAACTGCTATAGGGATATTTTAGGTTTACTTTTTATAATGACAGTGGTGGATAATTTTAATTTTTTTCTTCGATTAATGTGGGAATTTCTAGGCCTTGTGAGTGAACATGGAAACTCCGTTTGTTGGTCAAATAATAAGATAAAGATCATCGCGCTCCAACCGGTGGAATGGCCCACAGAACAGAGTCCTAGCCTACCGCCCATGACTTATCCTCTTCCAGACTGCCCCAAATCCGCCGCATCCGCGTTCGCATCTCGTCTTAGGCACCCGGTATAAAGGTACCAGGTGGTAACACCACCCGGTGCCTATGGATAGTCTTAGGTACTTAAGGCTCATCCAGACCAAAAGTACCAGTACCTATGCTAGCATTGGTACCGGGTCTTCTTCGTACCGGTACTTTTGGGGTGGATCTTTGGCCTCTTTTGTAGTAGTTCGATGAGGTAGCTTGCCTTGGCCGCTGTTAGGACCCGGATCATCCTGTGTTTTGGATGAATCCCCTCCCTTGTTTTGTAAACGAGATTTTGGCTCATGATTCTAGTGAGCCCGATGCTGATTAAATAAAGCGGCAGGAAGTTTGAATAAAAAAAGAGTAAAGTTCATCACCGGTCTCTAATTTTGTCGAGCTCATTCCGGTCCCTAAACTTGAAAATCGACCGTTTAGGTCCTCAAACTTGTCCGGTTGTGTCATCCCAGTCCCTAAACTTAAAAATCATCCGTTTAGATCCTCCAACTTGTTCAATTGTGTCATTCCGGTCCCTAAACTTGGTTTTGAGTCTCGTCTTGATCAAAACAGGCCGGTTTAAAAACTTTATATTAGAAAATAATTCATAACATTTTCATATGAATTTGAATAAAGATAAACTTTATATCAAAATTATAGACCTCGACACGGTCTACAACTTTGTAGTTGAAAAGTTTTTTTTATTTGAAGTCATTTAGTGTCCCAAAATTTAATTTTAAATTTTAAATTTCAAAATCTATAGACTTACATCAATATTTTGGGACCCGAAACAGTTTTAATTCGGAAACTTTTCAACTACAAAGTTATAGATCACGTCGAGGGCTACAATTTTGATATAAAGTTTGTGTTCATTCGAGTTTATATGAAAAAGTTTTGAATTATTTTTTGATATAAGTTTTTAGATCGTATTGTTTTGATCTAAATGAGACTCAAACTTAAGTTTAGGGACCGGAATGACACAACTGAACAAGTTTGAGGACCTAAACGGGTGATTTCTATGTTTAGGGATCGAGATGACACAGCCGAACAAGTTTGAGGACCCAAATAGTCGATTTGCAAGTTTAGAAATCTGAATAACACACCGATACAAATTTAGGGACCGCCGATGGACTTTACTTAAAAAAACAAAACTACTAGCTAGCAGCACACAGTCAGCCGGTCCACGCCTTCCAGGCAGTCATCTCCCATCATTTTCGCATCTTTGCCAATCTCCTTCCTCGACCTTTCCTTGCCGAGAAATGGCCTCCAAGGACCTGCCTGTTCCAGTTCCTAGGTAGCCCCATCCTTGCATCCACCAGCTCCCGTTACTCGTGAATTCTCAATCATCGATCTCCACCTAGACAGAGATCGATTGAGAGAGATCCAGAGAGAGAGAGGAGTGACGGAGATGGACGCCCACGGCGCCCTCAACTCGCTCCTGGGTCGCCTCACCACCATCCTCGTCGAGGAGGCCCACTCAACTCGCTCCTGGGTCGCCTCACCACATCCTCGTCGAGGAGGCCCAGCTGCTGGGCCGTGTTCGAGGCGACGTGGAGTTCATCAAGGACGAGATGGAGTGCATGAACAGCTTGATCTTTCAGCTAACCGATGCCCAGCACCGTGATCACCTGGTCCGGGCGTGGATGAAGATGGTCGTTGGCCTCACTCGGGACTGCGAGGGCAACGTCGAGCTCTACGTCCACTATGTAGGCAGCCGACCCGGCGAAGGTGGTCTGTTAGGGTATCTCCGGGGAGTGGTCCAGTTTCTCCGGACTGTCCGGTGCGCCACCGGATCGCGACGCGGATCCGGGAGCTCAAGGTCCGCGCGCGGGAAGTGGGTGACAGGAGGCAGAGGTACGGCGTCACCGTGCCACATGCTGTCAACGTCGAGCCTTCACATGACGAGAAAGATCTTCAGCGACGCGCTGTTCTATTTGAGGGTGCTGAACCTCTGTGAGAGGCAGTGGAGGCCTGCTCCTTGGTGTGATGAGTGATTGTCAACACGTGGAGTGGACTAACTGTGTGTAGTCGCGACTCTGTGGAGATTGCGCCAGTTCTTGGTCTGTGGTGTGCAGGTACACGGATGGCGCGGTTGCAGTGAGATGGTTTGGACAAGAGCGTGGCGCGTGCCGATGGACCATGCGGCGGCGTTGCGGTGGCTGGGAGCTCGACGACCATGCGGAGGCGGGAGACCTTGCGGTGGCGTTGGAGGCCCGACCGGACGACCGTGCGGTGGAGAAGGACGGCCCAGATGCTTGGGCCACTGCTGGGCCGCGTGGCGATCCACTCCTGGCGCCAAGGCGGGACGGCGTGGAGTTTGTTGGTAGCTCGGGAAAAACCAACGGCTGGGATGCGTCGACGTCGGCCGAGTCGGAGAGAGATGGCGATGGCGTCAGGGATGACGAAGGCGCTAGGGTTCTGGCGGGAGGTCGGACACGTGGCGACATCGGGCTTGGCGGGTGTGCCTGGAAACATCGCGCGGGAAGATTTCGCGGTTCCTCCAAAACCGCACCCGAACTCGGTTTCGGCGGTTTTCCCAAAACTGCCCCTGTGAAGATTCCAGAAGGACGCGTGGCGACATCAGAGGAATTGCGTCGGGTCGAAGCAAACTTCTCCAAGTCGTCGCAGCCATCGGATGGTCTTCAATGTATCTTTTCCGGTTTTGCCCCTAAGGGCTTTCTAGTTTAATTCTAGCACTTAGGGTAATTTAGTCTTTAGAGAAAGGCTTGGAGGAGAAGCAAAGGGGGAGAGGGAGCGCTGGGCGGTTGGCAAAAACGAGGCGCCCTCCTCCCTGGAGATTGGCTCTGGCATTTTTGGCGCTGGAAACCAGAGAAAGAAGAAAAGAGCCAGGCGCCCTCCTCCTTCTTCCTCCATGTTCTTCCTCCTTCCTCTCTTTTAGGTTGGATTTTAGCCATGGAATTGTGAAGACTTTGTAAGAAGATTGTGTGGGAAAGGAGGCTCTTCCCTCCTTGTGCCCTCCGGGGATTTGGGTACGTTTAATCTCATATGCTTCATGCTCTGTTTGTGACGATTTTGATTTCGTTTGTTCGATCATGAAGTATGAGTTTTGTGTGGTTCCTTGAGCTCTTTGACGTGATTCTAATCCCTCTTGCCTAGTGCAAAACCTCTAGGAATCACGAGCTCTTTAGGATCGTTGTTCTTGAGCTTTTCACATTTGGAGAAAACCCCGTTCTTGATTGCCAAATCTTTGATTCCTTCCTATCAATGAATTGATTCGTTGATTCCTTCCGTGGGTTTGTTCTCAAGACCCTTGTGATCCTTCCCGCGTAGTTTGGTATGATTTGAACTCGTTTTGATCCGCTATTCATCAAGTTTTGGTTTGAGCCAAGAAAAACAGAGTTTCTGGGCTCGGGGTGAACGTTCTGCTTTCACCGGTTAAACCGACGCCTCAAACATGGCGGATCGGTTCAACCGGTGAGTAGGAGCATCGAGGGTTAGGGTCTTTGGGGTTTTCTGCAGTTGCACCGGTGCATTGTTTTCAACTTGCATCGGATTAACCGGCGCTACTACGAGATTTTCGGTTTTGGGCGTTTGACCGACGGGGTCAATTTTCCCTTCACCGGTTTAACCGGTGTTCAGTCAAATTCTTTGAACTGCTTCTCTGGACAACTGCACCGGCGTAATGGAGTTGATCTCATCGGATTAACTGGTGCTCAGTAGTCCATTTTGAGTCGTTTTGTTGCCCCTCTGGACAACTGCACCGATGTCAGTTTCTGATTTTGTCGGTTAAACCGGTGTCGCTCACCGGTTGAACCGACGCTATTCAAACCAGGGTGTCGGATCAACCGGTGCTTGCTGTCTGCTGCTGCCGGCTCTGTATCACCGGACAGACCGACGTATTTAAGCTGTATACGTCGGTTCAACCGGTGATAGTATACCGTGCTGTTATCAAGCTGATTTTGTGTGTTTGCTTTCGCGCTCGATTTCACTTGTCCCTAAGGTTTTTAGTGTTCGTGTAGCTCTTCTGAAGCTACTCTGCACTACGCCTAGGACTCTAGGGTTGGGGTGCGCTTTTGGATCTTGAGCCGAAGTTTTCGATTGCGATAATTTTCGAAGGCTCTCATTCACCCCCCCTCTGGTCGCATTTCTCGGTCCTACAATTGGTATCAGAGCCGGGACGGTTTCTCTATAGCCTTCTCCGGTTCGAAACCGTTGTGCGACCATGGGTTCACCGGGCAAACCCCCGATCTTCGATGGATCCGATTACGACTATTGGAAGGTGCGCATGCGTGCCTATCTTTTGAGTCTAGGTTCCGAGGTCTGGGAGATTTGCGTGGACCCTGATTATGTGAACCTTGCGGTCCGCACGACCGAGCTTCAGGTTAGGAGACATGAGGTCAATAGCAAGGCGTACAACGCTCTCATAGCCTGTCTCTCTCGTCCTGAGTTCGATCGTGTCAGCGACCTTCTCACAGCCCGGGAGATCTGGACACGGTTGGCCAATTTCCATGAAGGAACCAACCATGTCAAGTCGAGGCTGTATGAGACTCACCGGCGGGAGTACGAGAACTTTTCTCAGTTGCCGGGTGAGAGCATCGACACCATGTTCAGTCGTTTTCAGTCGATTGTGAACAAGGTGCGTGCGAACCAGCCACAGGGCACCCAGGCCTACTCCGATCATGAGAAGGCTATGAAGCTTCTCTATGCTCTTGATCGCAAGGTCTGGGAGGTGAAGGTTCAGACTATCATAGAGTCTGCTAGCTATGAGACCCTCACCGTGGATAAGCTGTTCAGTAAGCTCAAGGCTTCGGAGGTGGAGAAGCTCTCTCGAGCTAAGATGGAAGGCAATCATGGTGATGCCTCCGCCTCCAAGTCTATGGCCCTGGTAGGCAACTCTGGAGCTAACTCTGACCCCTCTCTTGGAGGTTTTTGCTTGTCTTCACTTGTGTCTGTGACAGATGAGCAGTTGGAGGTGCTTGGGAACGAGGAGCTTGCATTGATCATCCACAAGTTCCAGCGTGCCTTCAACAACAGACAAGCACGAGCGAAGACTTGTTTCAACTGTGGCAAGACCAGCCACTTCGCCGCCGAGTGCCCCAAGAAGAAGAGTTCCAGGGATGATGACGATCGCTCCAGGCACGAGGAGTACCGCGAGCACCGCCACAAGCACAAGAGTGGGCACTCCCACAAGAAGAATGGCGGACGCTCCAAGCGGCACCACGAGCGGAAGAAGAAGAACGTCGGCAAGTACAAGAGCAAGCAGGCGTTCGTCGCCCAGAGTGAGGATCACTCCTCCACCAGTCAGAGCTCGATGTCTTCATCTTCATCCAGCTCCAGCGACTCCGACTCACACCACCGCGATGAGAAGAAGCGGAGCACCAAGAAGATGGCCACGGAAGGCTTCACTGGCCTTTGCCTCCACACTGGGAAGGCGGCCGGTTTCTGCACCATGGCCATCGACTCCGACGCCGACGGAACTCCTCCCACCACTGCAGAGCCTGCACCTCAGCCAGAGCCAAGCTCTGAGGTACGTCCTGAGCACCCCACTCCTGAGGAGTTGGAGGATCTTTACACTGCTCCAGATAATCAGGACTTGATCATTAAGGATGCTAAGAGGCAGTTTAGAGCTTTGAGACAGGAGCTGAAGGAAGTTAAACTAGCTTTAGAGATTGCTCAGTCTGCCCCTATTGTGGAGGATTGTGTTGAGGAGGATGAGTGCAGTCAGTGCATCGGATTGATGTCTGACCTTTCCGAGCTCAGGAGCAAGTATGATGAGAACTTGCTCAAGCTCGAGGAGGGCAAGAAGGCCTTGGACGAGCTCAAGTCCCGGCCTACCCTCTTGGGTGCTTGTAAGGAATGCCCAGTGCTTAGAGAAGAGCTTAAGGAGAAGAATGCTGCTTTGAGGAAGTTGGAGAAATCCGCAGTTCCTAGCTCTTGCTCTGCTGATTGTACTGTGTGCCCAAGCCTGATCTCTGAGCTTGAGGAGGCACGGAAGGACAAGACCCGGATGGAGGAGGAGAATTCCCATCTTCGGGAGATTCTCAGTTGGGTGTCCGCCCGCGAGCCTCAGTTGGGCATGATGGTTCAGCAGTTTAAGCGTCCTGATGGTGTTGGGGTTGGTTTTGCTTTTACTCCTGCTGATTTTGTCCAACCCTATGGCAAGATTGGTAAGATGCTTGAGCCGAGTGTGAGTGCGCTTTCTTCTTCCACAGCTCCACCAATTCCTAAGCCAGCACCAGTTAAGGATGGAATCCTCACTGAGCCACCCAAAGCTCCACCTAACAATTCAGTGTGGGTTCCCAAGCCTAACCATCTCAGGAACCGACTGGATACACTCCCTCCTAGTGGTAAGCCAATTCCTAAGCCCAAGGTGAGGACTCAGCCCTCCAGAGTACCTCAGAGAGCCCCAGCACCTACACCACAGCCTACACACAAGAGAGAGCCTTACCAGTGTGAGTGGTGCGAAAAGGAGGGTCACTTGGCAGAATTTTGCTTCCGGAGGTTGAGGTTTGAGCGCAGGTAGTCTGAGAGGCGCGCTCCGGAGGTGTTCCACCAGCCTACAGGTGGACACACTCCAGCTCGACGTGGGCAGAGGCGGGATGCCAGGCCACATCATGTAGGTGGAGGAGGGGGAGGCGGTGGTGGTTACTGTGCTCCTGTTGGTGGTTTCGCCAGCCCTGTTCCACACCGTGCTTTCGGTGATGGTCAGCGTGGCCGAAGCTTTGGTGGCGGAGGCGCACCACGTTTTCCTCAGCGTGGTGGTCGCCAGCCACAGTTTTCGTTTAAGGATACTTACCCTGCTTTCGAGCAGATGGCACGACACTGGTTTGCTTCTTTCTGTGCTAACCCCAGTGTCGGGCCATTTGCCCGCTCTTTCTCTTCTTACTGAGCAGGACACTCGAGGCCTGGAGGACATATGTCTCATGGGCTCCGGTTGTTCGCGCCACATGACCGGAAGTCACAGATGGTTCTCCAACCTCACCCCGATGAAGGACAAAGAGTACATCACCTTCGGGGATAACAGCAGAGGAAAGGTATGTGGAGTTGGCGCTATTCGGATTTCAGATGACTTCACCTTGAGAGAAGTTGCTCTTGTTGATAAGCTGGGTTTTAATCTGCTCTCTGTTTCACAACTTCTTGATGATGGGTTTGAAGTCAGTTTTAAGAGAGGTTGCTCACGTGTTCTTGATTCCAGAGGAGAGTTTGTGTGCGGCATTGTTCCTTTTGGCCGTGTGTTTCGCATTGACTTTTCTGGATCTTCTTCTAGCACCTCTCACTGTCTGGTGACTGGTCAGTCTTCTGAGCTCTGGAAGTGGCATAGGAGGCTTGGTCACTTGAGTTTTGACCTACTAGTTAGGCTCAGCTCACTTGATTTGATCCGAGGATTGCCCAAGCTCAAGTTGGACAAGGACCTTGTTTGTCACCCGTGTCGTCACGGGAAGATGGTTTCCCTTCCGCACCCACCTGTGAATCAGGTGATGACATCGCACCCAGGTGAGCTTCTTCACATGGACACCGTTGGTCCAGCTCGTGTGCGCTCTGTCGGTGGGAAGTGGTACATTCTTGTGATCGTTGACGACTTTTCTCGGTACTCTTGGGTTTTCTTCTTGGAGACTAAGGATGAGGCTTTTCAGTACTTTCGAGACCTTGCCTTGAGGTTACAGAACGAGCTTCCACATGCCATGAGGGCTATCCGCAGTGATAATGGCTCTGAATTTAAGAACGCTCGTTTTGATGACTTCTGTCGTAGCTTTGGTCTCGATCACCAGTACTCCTCTCCTTATGTTCCTCCACAGAATGGCGTGGTTGAACGCAAGAACCGGACCCTAGTGGAGATGGCCAGGACGATGCTCGATGAGCATAGGACTCCTAGGCGTTTTTGGGCCGAGGCGATCAACACCGCATGCTATGTTGCCAACCGCATCTTTCTTCGCTCTTTCATGAAAAAGACTTCTTATGAGTTGCGGCTTGGTCGACAGCCCAGAGTGTCCCACCTGCGTGCTTTCGGTTGTAGATGCTTTGTTCTGAAGGAGGGAAATCTTGATAAGTTCGAGTCTAGGAGCTCTGATGGCATTCTGCTTTGCTATGCTCTTCAATCTAGAGGATATCGTGTTCTTATTCTTGAGACTAACCGGATCGTCGAAACTTGTAATGTAACCTTCGACGAGTCCACTCCTTCTTTGTCTGCTTCTTTGGAATGTGCAGGTGATGATGAGTTTGGCCAGGACATCTTCGAGGATGAGGATGAGCCTGAGGCCTTTGAGGGTGATGGTGGTGTCCCTGCGCCGGCTGCAGGCCCACTTCCTGGAGATTCGAGTTCTGACGACGATGGCGGCCCGCTCCCCACAGCTTCGACCACGGCCGATCCACGTCCAGCTCAAGGTTCTTCCTCCGGGACCCATGTTGAGGGCGGTGGCGAGGCGACTTCGTCAAGAGAAGCACCACGACACATTCAGCGTCGTCATCCACCTCAACAAATGTTAGGTGACCTCAACGAGCGAACCACGAGGTCCAAGGTAACAAGTATCGCTGGCTTTGCTCATTCAGCGTTTGTTGCCTCCTTTGAGCCCAAAGATGTTGGACATGCTTTATCTGATTCTAACTGGGTCAATGCCATGCATGAGGAGCTAGAAAACTTTGAGCGAAACCAAGTCTGGGTCCTTGTAGAGCCTCCATCAGATTGCCACCCTATAGGTACCAAATGGGTTTTCAAGAACAAACAGGGTGAGGATGGGATGGTTGTGAGGAACAAGGCTAGGTTAGTAGCTCAGGGTTACAGTCAGCGGGAGGGGATAGATTATGAGGAGACCTTTGCACCTGTAGCTCGTTTAGAGGCCATCAGGATCTTTTTAGCCTTTGCAGCTTCGAAGGGGTTCAAGCTGTACCAGATGGATGTAAAGAGTGCCTTCTTGAACGGGTTTATAGAGGAGGAGGGCTATGTGAAGCAACCTCCTGGCTTTGAGAGTCCCAAGTTTCCAGACCGAGTCTTCAAGCTTCAGAAGGCTTTGTATGGTCTGAAGCAAGCCCCTAGAGCCTGGTATGCGAGATTGAGAGCCTTTTTACTTAAGCAGGGGTTTGTCATGGGATTGGTAGATAAGACTTTGTTTCTCCTCAAGCGTGGTGTTGATTTTCTGTTGATTCAGATTTACGTGGATGATATCATCTTTGGTGGCTCCTCTCACTCTCTTGTTTCTAGCTTTTCTGATGATATGAGCAGGGAGTTTGAGATGTCGATGATGGGTGAGCTTCAGTTCTTCCTCGGGTTGCACATCAAGCAAACCCGGGATGGCACCTTCGTCCACCAGGCCAAGTACACCAAGGACATGCTCAAGAAGTTCGACTTCGAGGACCTCAGCCCCATGCCGACTCCTATGGGCACTTCTACGGCGCTGGATGAGGATACTGAAGGTGTGGCTGTGGACCAGAAGGAGTACAGGAGCATGATCGGCTCGCTCCTGTACCTGACGGCCACCAGACCCGACATCCAGTTCGCGGTCTGTCTCTGCGCGAGGTTCCAGGCTTCTCCGCGCACTTCTCACAGGAACGCTGTGAAGAGGATTTTCAGGTACCTTCGATACACTCCAGAGTTTGGCTTATGGTACTCTGCTTCCTCTTCTCTTGCGTTGGTTGGCTTTTCTGATGCTGATCATGGTGGGTGTCGGATTGATCGCAAGTCGACTTCAGGCACTTGCCAGTTTTTTGGAACTTCTCTTGTGTCTTGGTCTGCCCGCAAGCAAACTAGTGTAGCCCTTTCCACCACAGAAGCCGAATACATAGCTGCTGCTAGTTGCTGCTCCCAAATCCTTTGGATGAGACACACTCTCAGCGATTATGGCCTAACCTATGGCAGAGTTCCCATTTTCATTGACAGCACCTCAGCCATAAGCTTAGCCAAGAACCCCGTCCTACACTCTCGCTCCAAGCATATAGACGTGAGGTTCCACTTCCTGAGAGATCACTATGAGAAGGGTGATGTCGAGCTGACCCATGTGTCCACTGATAATCAAGTAGCCGACATCTTGACCAAGCCAATAGAACAAGCCACCTATGCTCGCTTGCGGGGAGAGCTTGGCGTGTGCTACCCATTTTGAGTTGGGTAGTTGTTTTTGTAATTTAGGATTTGTTTTTCCTTCTTTTTGCTTTTTCTTGCATTTTGTGTACATACCATCTTGCATTGCATTTGCTCATATGCATTACACTTGCACTAAGCTTCTCATGTATGATATCTGCATTTGCTTGTGCCTTGTGCTATGCTATGAGATGTATATATGCTTTGACCATGTGTAGCTAGCTCCTTTGAATATGTTGTTTTTTAGCTCTGAGCTTAGCTATTTTATTCTTTGAAAATCATAAAACATGGTCACCTTCAGGATCTGCTACTAGCATGTGTAGGCTTGTATGCTTATGCTATCTTGTTCCATGCTTAGTGGCTAGGTCCTTTGCTATCATATGCAACAAGTTGCCCTTTTTCCTGTTGGAATAGTTTAATTGGTATCTAATTTCAAAAAGTCCAACAATCTGGTATATCTTGGGTTGCTTTGAGTGAAAAGATCCAGGTGGGATTGCTTGCACCACTGTTCTTGATCCAAGACTGCTCCTCTGGAGAACTTGGACAAGGCTGTGGATGACTGAGAGTGATGTCTTAAGCTTCTGATGGTCTTTGACCTAGGCTTGGCACATTCGCTAAGTTAAGCACTTGCAAGTTTTCAACCCCTGGCACCAATTCTTTGTGTTTGAGAAATTTTCAATTGGCATCAATGTTGGTTGAGTGGCGGTTGCTATGATATGCTTTGGATAGCTCACCGGTATGTTCTTGATAGTACTAGCATGCTGGTTTACCTTCTAGTATGCTAGGTTCTTTATGGTGATGCTTTTCTTTTACAAATGACAAATGCTTGCTCATGATCTGTATAGATATATTCTTATGAGCTTCTTCATGCATTGTCTTTGTATATGCACCCTCATATGCTATGCTGTTTCGACCCTTGCAAATGCTTTTGTTCTGTACCTGGAAGCTTTTAGGCACGCATGCACTGCATTTCATGGCATATTTCCAGGGGGAGCATATAAGCAGGGGGAGTTTCCTTGACGTGTGCCTTGTCAACAAGGGGGAGAGATTGTTGGTTAGTGGTTAGTGTCTCACCTTAGGGGTTAGGGGGAGATTTTCTTGATCTTTGTCCTAAGGGGGAGAGATTATTTTGTTTGGTCTCAGGGAGAGATTCAGACTTTGAGTGTGCACACATCGGGGGAGAGTTGCATAGTGAGGGGGAGCTGCATTTCAGGGGGAGCTTTTGAGCTTTCTCATGCTCTTTGCTGGTTGCGTTGAGCTTTGTCTCTTTCTGGAGGGACCAGCTTTGCACATGTTTGGCTGTGTTGAGCCTTGCCTCTTTCTTGAGGGGTCAAGCATGTTTTGGAGTCGGTGCGTCGAGCCGTTGCCCTTGTCTTAGGGACTGACTCTTTTGGCTTTGCTATCTTCAAGTGATCCTTTCTGGCTTTCATTCGCTTTTGATCACTTGAGTTAGCTCTCTTTGTTTTCTATTTCTTTTTCGGTTATCCTTTTCTTTCACCAGTGCCCGTGTGGGGTGTGGTGTTGACAATGCACTCATCAAGGGGGAGATTGAGAGGCAGTGGAGGCCTGCTCCTTGGTGTGATGAGTGATTGCCAACACGTGGAGTGGACTAACTGTGTGTAGTCGCGACTCTATGGAGATTGCGCCAGTTCTTGGTCTGTGGTGTGCAGGTACACGGATGACGCGGTTGCAGCGAGATGGTTTGGACAAGAGCGTGGCGCGTGCCGATGGACCATGCGGCGGCGTTGCGGTGGCTGGGAGCTCGACGACCATGCGGAGGTGGGAGACCTTGCGGTGGCGTTGGAGGCCCGACCGGACGACCGTGCGGTGGAGAAGGACGGCCCAGATGCTTGGGCCACTGCTGGGCCGCGTGGCGATCCACTCCTGGCGCCAAGGCGGGACGGCGTGGAGTTTGTTGGTAGCTCGGGAAAAACCAACGGCTGGGATGCGTCGACGTCGGCCGAGTCGGAGAGAGATGGCGATGGCGTCAGGGATGACGAAGGCGCTAGGGTTCTGGCGGGAGGTCGGACACGTGGCGACATCGGGCTTGGCGGGTGTGCCTGGAAACATCGCGCGGGAAGATTTCGCGGTTCCTCCAAAACCGCACCCGAACTCGGTTTCGGCGGTTTTCCCAAAACTGCCCCTGTGAAGATTCCAGAAGGACGCGTGGCGACATCAGAGGAATTGCGTCGGGTCGAAGCAAACTTCTCCAAGTCGTCGCAGCCATCGGATGGTCTTCAATGTATCTTTTCCGGTTTTGCCCCTAAGGGCTTTCTAGTTTAATTCTAGCACTTAGGGGTAATTTAGTCTTTAGAGAAAGGCTTGGAGGAGAAGCAAAGGGGGAGAGGGAGCGCTGGGCGGTTGGCAAAAAGGAGGCGCCCTCCTCCCTGGAGATTGGCTCTGGCATTTTTGGCGCTGGAAACCAGAGAAAGAAGAAAAGAGCCAGGCGCCCTCCTCCTTCTTCCTCCATGTTCTTCCTCCTTCCTCTCTTTTAGGTTGGATTTTAGCCATGGAATTGTGAAGACTTTGTAAGAAGATTGTGTGGGAAAGGAGGCTCTTCCCTCCTTGTGCCCGCCGGGGATTTGGGTACGTTTAATCTCATATGCTTCATGCTCTGTTTGTGACGATTTTGATTTTGTTTGTTCGATCATGAAGTATGAGTTTTGTGTGGTTCCTTGAGCTCTTTGACGTGATTCTAATCCCTCTTGCCTAGTGCAAAACCTCTAGGAATCACGAGCTCTTTAGGATCGTTGTTCTTGAGCTTTTCACATTTGGAGAAAACCCCGTTCTTGATTGCCAAATCTTCGATTCCTTCCAATCAATGAATTGATTCGTTGATTCCTTCCGTGGGTTTGTTCTCAAGACCCTTGTGATCCTTCCTGCGTAGTTTGGTATGATTTGAACTCGTTTTGATCCGCTATTCATCAAGTTTTGGTTTGAGCCAAGAAAAACAGAGTTTCTGGGCTCGGGGTGAACGTTCTGCTTTCACCGGTTAAACCGACGCCTCAAACATGGCGGATCGGTTCAACCGGTGAGTAGGAGCATCGAGGGTTAGGGTCTTTGGGGTTTTCTGCAGTTGCACCGGTGCATTGTTTTCAACTTGCATCGGATTAACCGGCGCTACTACGAGATTTTCGGTTTTGGGCGTTTGACCGACGGGGTCAATTTTCCCTTCACCGGTTTAACCGGTGTTCAGTCAAATTCTTTAAACTGCTTCTCTGGACAACTGCACCGGCGTAATGGAGTTGATCTCATCGGATTAACCGGTGCTCAGTAGTCCATTTTGAGTCGTTTTGTTGCCCCTCTGGACAACTGCACCGACGTCAGTTTCTGATTTTGTCGGTTAAACCGGCGTCGCTCACCGGTTGAACCGACGCTATTCAAACCAGGGCGTCGGATCAACCGGTGCTTGCTGTCTGCTGCTGCCGGCTCTGTATCACCGGATAGACCGACGTATTTAAGCTGTATACGTCGGTTCAACCGGTGATAGTATACCGTGCTGTTATCAAGCTGATTTTGTGTGTTTGCTTTCGCGCTCGATTTCACTTTTCCATAAGGTTTTTAGTGTTCGTGTAGCTCTTCTAAAGCTACTCTGCACTACGCCTAGGACTCTAGGGTTGGGGTGCGCTTTTGGATCTTGAGCCGAAGTTTTTGATTGCGATAATTTTCGTAGGCTCCCATTCACCCCTCCCCCTCTGGTCGCATTTCTCGGTCCTACAATTGGTATCAGAGCAATCCGTACATGGTTGAATAAAGATGAAGCTGAAGCGATGGAAGCTAGGCCATCTCCTTTCAGCCTTTTCTTTTCCCCCGAACAACATCTCCTTCTCAGCCACACATGCATCAGAGTTTGGTTTCTTCCTTCATGTGCCTATATTCGTTTGTGCTACTTTTGCATGTACGCCGCCGTGTGCTTGATTTTAATTCTCTGTACTCTCTGGACATTTATCTTGAGTGTCTGTGTGTACTCAACTTGTTTGATTGTTAAGTGATGCTGGGTTTGTGAGCTACTTACTCTCTGCTGATGTGGCTGCAGACCGTACGTGTTTCTGTCATTGTTGACATCACCTCCCTCTGTTCTCTGCTACTTTTATGCATTCTTTCTTCAGGGCAGCGCTTGAACAGTCCCAATTGTGCGCCAAAATTCCATCCTTTTAACTGATGCTGAACAAGCATGTGTGCACTTGTTGCGGCAGAAGCTAATAAGATGTCCAAGTGGAGACTCGGTTGGTGTCTCCGACTCGTCGGCACCACCAGCGCGACCCCATCCGTTGCTCCTCCTCCTCGTCTCCCAACTGCGACCATCTCCACCCAGCCGCTTTATCCTTGCCAGACCTCCAACAGAGCCGCCGTCGCCGCAGCTGGGAGCCCGCCGGGCGGCCGCTGCTGCACGGCGCGCGCGCGATGCGTTTTGATCTCTCTCTCTCTCTCTCTCTCTGCCCTGTGGGCCTACTGTTGAGTCCGTTCTGTTTCTCTCGGGGGCGGGCCGTCAGAATATCACGGGCTGGCCATTTGCGTTGAAACCCGTCCTAGTGCTGGGGCTGGGCACAACGCCCAAGCAAACTCCGCTTAGTTCTGGGCTTAATTAAGGCCCACAGGGAAAGACCCAGCCGTCGCCGTGTACCGCCCTGCGTTGCCCGTCAGGTCACAGGGCGCAGGGCACAGGGCACGGTCTCTCTCGTTCGACGCCGCACCATCTGGCCCTGCAGACCCCGCGTGGGGAATAAGGATTTCCACGTGTGCTACTCAAAGTGTTGCTATATATCTAACTACCTACTGAATAAATATTCAGCAACGACTACTGCGTATGATTACTAACACCGAATTATTACTGAATTACATTCAGTAATACCACAACTCAGTTTAGTAATTCTCGGGTCAGTCCAGTTAGTAATAGACGCTACACCTAGTGTGTACAATAACATTCCTGTGTGTGTTTGTTTGTCTCTATGTAGGTATGTATGTTGCCACTTGCCAGCAACCGGGGAAAGCATAGAATCCGCATCATACACGGAGCAGAGATTGCCATTGCCAACAAACTCCAGTTCATGCAATACTTAGCTTGTCGATTAGCGTTTCCTCCAAGCTGAATATATAGTGCACAAATGACCAAGCTTGCTTAGGCAACACAAGTCAGGGATACGGTACAAGTACGACAACGACTACAGCAAGCAGACAATCGTATGAAACATTGTCTTGTACACTGCAAACATGCAAAACGCTGAATCGACGACGAGGCTGAAACAGATGACTGCCATCGGCGGGTTCTGATGGACTTATTTTTAGCAGGTACATAAAACAGCTCAACAAATCTCATAAATAACCACATGAAAAGAGCAAACGGAGCAAGATAGTCTTCGCAACGATCGCGTGGCGTACTCTTCTGTCTTGAAGCGAGCAGTTAGCACACCACGAATGGCGGTCGAACCAGAAACTTTTTTTTTTTTTGAAATGAACTGGAGGGGCATGCACGCCCCTACAGGAAGTCGAACCAGAAACTTTGCTTCACTAGATGCCCCTCCGAAACCTGGTGCTTCACCTCCCCCTGTGCTGCAGAGTTTAAATGGATATATCACTATATCAGGTCTCAATATTCGGATAGAATCACATCAGTAAATAGTAACCGTTACAGGTGAATGGTAAAGGTCCTTGATTGCTAACCGAAAGTAGCTACGACATAGGGGAGAGACCAAGAATTTGCTTTACATGCCTTATTAACGAACCAAAGGGCAAACTTAGACGCCTTTAATTTCTTCCTTTCTAGAGTTTAAGCCAACGGCCCTTGTTTCAACTTAGATGCTTTAACCAGATTTGGTTTGGGAATATTAGAGAAAGAAGCTGCACCACTGTCATCACATATATTTCTGCAAAGGGGATACTATTTTATATTGAGCGATTTTATCTTACTGGTTACTAATTGGACAATTTGTAAGGGAGGGTCCATTTTACTCCTCAGGAGATGCTTTAGGGAAAAATTAAATTTGACAAATCACAACAATCGAAAATATTTACCCATCGATTGTGTAGACTGTAGTCGCAGCAGTTAGATTTATTCTATTTTCTAAATAACCACTACACCCCTAAATATGTATCTAAGTTGCTATCTATGCCATTACAAAATATAATCTAAAGTAAACCATAAATTTGTACCTAAATTACGCACCTTGTCATTGTGATAGGTAATCTCAATAACCAATTAAATTTATCGCTAAATAACCATTTTTCCAAAAATAATAAACTAATTAAAATACCATCTCAAATCTACATCTAAATTGTTAAAATCTGCTTATACATAAAAAACTCTAAATATCAATAAAATTACACCTATATTTGTTTCAAAATTACATGCTTCTATTGATACCCTATAGAAACTAACTTAGATTAAACATACACATGTACATTTTAAGTGAAACATTACGGCATATCTATATTGACATAGTAGTTGTATTATACTTTTTATAAAAAAGAATACTATAAGTGTAATTCTTTGATAAGAAAATTTAACATCTCGAACACTGTAGTAGACTAATGGAGACCAAAGATGGCTGTGATTCCCTTCTTTTTTAGATTGGTTTTAGACTAAATATTAATTCTCTTCAAGTTAGCACCACTAGCCCCTCCTAACTCGCCTCAAGCTCCACTGCAAACTTTAAATGGCTGTTTGTGCCATCCTAATAATTAGGAGTTCAGTCTGCTATGTTCTATAAGATCTTTATTTTATAAAATATGATAGAGCAGTTTTAAATAACATTGCAAGGAAAGAAAATGTAGCAAAAAAGAAAATAAAAATTTGGAAATTTAGATTTGTGACATCATGAGATGAGACATGGCTACAACAAATAGCATCACCATAATTAAGCTACCGTTTTAACTAAATGCATATTGAACACACATAGAGGTACCATGCATGCAGAGCCGCAGAGGGAGAAAAACTATAGCTAGTGATGGAAAATACATACCAGGACCATTATATAATGTCTATATGCATATTTAGAAAACAAACTTCTATTGGTTATGTCTCTTAAGAGTTTAGCCCCACTGCAAATTTTAAGTGCCATAGTACGAGATTAAATGTCCGTTTGTGCCATCCTAATAATTAGGAGTTCAGTCTGCTATGTTCTATAAGATATTTATTTTTATAAAATATGAAACAGCAGTTTTATATAACATTGCAATGAAAGAAAATGTAGCAAGAAAGAAAATCAAAATTTGAAAATTTAGATTTATGACATCATGATACAAGACATGGCTACAACAAATAGCATAACTATAATTAAGCTAATGTTTTAACTAAATGCATATTGAAGACGCTTAGAGGTACCAACCATGCAGACGAAGAAAAAATATATAGCTAATAATGGAAAATACATATCAAGACCATTACATAATATCTATATGCATATTTAGAAAACAAACAAAAAAGGTAAAGAATTCGTATTAGTTGTACGAGCCAATCAACTCATGCTCCTACACGGGCTAATTAGAATTAATATAAAAATAAAGCTTATGGCTAATAATTATAATTATCTATCTTAATCCCTCTTTCATCTATTAAATATTGTAACACATACTCTAGAATGCATATTTATCATTACCTAGTTGCAATAGATTTCATTTTGCATCACACCTCCATGTGTGTTTGACATATTTAATTAAACTATTTGTTTTGTGAATTGGTATTCTTATCTCTTCCATCATACATGAATACATGGTAGCACATATATCATGGGTAGTATTTTTATATAAATAATAACATTAATAATATGTTAGAAAAAATAATTTAGAATTTTATATTGGTTCACTTTAATATTTGTTATAATTATATAATTTACATTCAGATTTAGGGGTTACTTTTACTTTTAATAATGACATAATTGACTAATTTATATGCATATTTAGGAGCTATTTGTATTGTTTTCATAATGGCATAGGTGGGTGATTTATATGAAGATTAGGAGGTTACTTTAGTTTTTTTAATAATGGAAGAGGTGGGTATTTAGATATATGTTTAGGGGATTACTTGAGTCTATTTTTGTAATGACAGAGGTGCGTAATTTATTAGAATAGATAATTGATCTAATGACTATTATGATTAGAGTTGTCGGATTAATGACTATGTTTCTAATTTTTTGTAAAAATTTTTATCTTATTATTTGGCTAACAAACGGAGCCTCCATGTTCGCTCTCAAGGTCTGGAAATTTCCACGTTAATCGGAGAAAATAGAAAAATAAAATTACCCACAACTGCCATTACGATAAAAATTAGCCTAAAATACCCCTATGTCTAATTAAAAATCACCCACCAATGCCATTATGAAAAATTAAATATAAAATACCATTTAGCTATGTATCAGTTACAAATATATACTATTAATAAAAACTAAAGCTAACAACAATCAATCAAAATAGAATGAAAATAAAAATAATTATCTGCATAATATTATTAAAGCTCAACAAATCAAATTGTTATTATAGGTAAATCATAGTTAAATTATTTTAATCAACAATAAGACATAATTTACAATAATGAACATGATGATGTATGGTAAAAAATAGTATAATCTTTAAGTAAGGATACAATGACATGTAAATTTTTGAATTTTCAATACTAGCCGCGCAAATGCGCGGGCTATACGTCTAGTTTCTAGAATTTGTCTATTTTTTAGAGTGTCCATCTATGTGGCTTCACATGGAGCCTTAAAAGAGCCTCTAATTAGTAATAGCAAGACATTAATAACAAACCTGTAAGTTATGTCTCTTTAGAGTTTAGCCCAGCACGTATTAATGAAGTACTAAAAAAATAGATGAACTGACCAGAATGCTGTCGCTAGCCATGATTCAGGACACCACGCTTGAGGAAGGTGGCATGTCATTGTCAATGTCCATCGCAGAACTGCAGAGCTCGGTGGACGCTGGAGAGGGGTCAGCAGCTACTATTGCTTCCTTCATAGAATGGTCGTCTTCTCGTTTTAAGTGTTTCGAATCAGAAGAACTAGGTTTGTCAACTGAATTTGATTCGATCCTTGAGTTTGCCCGTTTCCCTAGCAAGGTGGACCAAGTCTTAGGTACTGTCCTCTCGGTGGCAACATATTTCACCATAGACCCTGTGTCATTCACATCAACCCTTTTCAGATACAAAACTCTTGGTCTCTTTGGATGGTTCTTAGCTGCATCTTCCCAATCAGTTCTTGTTTCCTGCTTTATTTCAGAGTCCAGTGCAACTTCCTGGAGAAGTTTGTGCCTTTTGATTTCGATGCCTGATAGCCCATTTAAACCATGATTGAGAAGCCGAAGTGAGAGGAGATTCGGCAAAGCTCCTTCTTCAATCTTGGGGAGGCTTGGACATTGCACAAGGCATAGGCATAGCAGTCCTGGGAAATCCTCACTGGTGATGACCAAGCCTTCAAGACTGACTCCACCCAATCTGAGGCACTCCAAATAACTGAGGTTGCGCAGGTCTGATAGATCTTTTTCCGTCAGTTCATTAGTCGACCAAAGGCACAACTCGCTGACATTCGACAAGGTCGAGGTAAAGTGGACCAACAGTCCGTTCAGGGCTCCGTGTAGTTTCAGGGACTTGAGATTACCATATGCTAGAGAACGCAGGATCTTCACTGAAAATTTCTCAATATCTAATGACAGAGAACGAACGCCAACACCTGTGTCCAGGTCAGCCCGCACGAAGTTTTCAATAGCCACCAAGAGGTCATGGAGGTCCTCATTTTTTGTTGAGTTGTACCTTATCCTAACCTTTCTCAACATCTTCATATAACGCATCAACTTTAAAAACCCGGGATTATTGTCAGTAACAAATCCTGCCAGTGTTTGCAGGTTGGTTTTTTCAGGCACATAATTTTGTGGTTCACTTTCCTCCCAGTCCCACTTATCAAGATTGAAAGTTCCCAACAGATGAGCTAGGTGGGGCAGCTTGATGACTTCCACGGGCAATATGATAACTTTCTTTGTTTTCCTCATGTCGAGGGTCTCTAAGCAATGCAATTTATCAATATGCTTCGGCAGTCTACTTATTTTGTCCCCGACACTCAAGTATTTCAGATGCCACAGCTTGTGTATGTCATCTAGATGTCTGTCCTCCAAATCCTTGCATTCTTCCAAATCCAAAACTCTCAAGAGCTGACATTTGGCAAAATACCCAACAGCTTCACCTGCATTTCCACTGATTGTCAGAGAATGGGCACGGGATTTCTCTTCATCATCTCCAGACTTGCTGTTTGATGTGTTCTGGATAAGGAGGTGGCGGTAGTCTCTTCTATCTTTGTTGTCGAAAAATGTAATGAACTTAGCAGACATGGACACGTAGAGCAGGAACTCGTGGAAGATGCTATAAGCTCTGCAAGTCTTCACGTTTGCATCCTTGCTTGTATCGATTGGCCAAATGGTACTATGGTCAACTAGTTTCTTGAAGGTATCTTCTGCAACAACTAGAGTGCTGCGTGAATGATCATGCTTTACATATCCTTCAGCAGACCATCGCCTTATCAATCTGCTCCTCCTGATGTTACAACCATTTGGGAACACACAAATATAGAGTAAGCAGGTCTTGAGATTGAGAAAACCTTTTGGAAGGCTTTTGTAGGTACTCATAAGAACCTTTTGGAGCTCCTTGAAGGAATCCTCTTGTTCCATATAAAAACCTAGGTTGCTGCAGAGTTTCTCACAGACTGATTTTGTGATCCTATCTTCAGTCTGTAAATAATTTGCCATGGTAAGAAGAGCATGGGGGTGGCCATCACATTTATTCATGATTGACGTTGAGCTCCTCTCCAAATCAGGTGAGCGCCCCTTCAATACAGCTTTCAGCAACTCCTTGGAATGGTTGTTATCTAGAGCTTCCATATTGTGCACATAACCGTTCCCACGGCTGCACGCTTTAGCTACTCTCTGAATTGTTGTTGTCACAATCAGTCTGCCTGTCACCTTTTCAGGGAAGGCAGATTTGATACCGTCCCACCACGTTTGATTCTTGATGTCATCAAGTACAATGAGGTACCTAGCAGATTGATTGACAAAATGAAAATGTTAATACAGTTATCATTTACTGGAATGAGGGGTCAATTTGGTACATTTGCCATTGTAAAATATTAGAGATAATTTTAGATGGGATTCAGGATCTCTTCTTTAACACACAAAAACTTCAGGATCACTTCTTTGCTAAGCCTATACTCCCATAAAGAAAATGGAAACAAGCTAAATGGAGAATAAATCGTCACCTCTTAGTTTTCTTCAGATACTCTGAGATCTTGGTCTGAAGCTGCTCAACGTCTAAGTCAGAGTTCTTGCCTCCCTTGTCAAGCATCTCAAGTAACTCCATGAGGATCCCCTTAATGACGGCGGAATCTTGGTCTGAAGTATCACTCATGTGATTCGACGCCACAATCCAGGCTTTGTGACGGAATCTGCTGGTGACCTCGGAGCAGTTATATACTGCCTTCGCGAGCGTGGACTTTCCAGATCCAGTGAACCCGACAATGGAGACCACGCTCAGCTGCTCCGGCTCGCCCTCCACATCCTTCGTCCCCCACTCGCAAATCTCTCGCTTGGACTCGTCGATGCCCACAGGTCCGACCTTTGTGCTGTATGTGTTCGCTGGGGATACCGACGAGGGTTGGCGGACATTGCCGTTGTGGTTGTTGCTTTTCCGCAGTTTCGCATCCTTCAACCTCTCTTTGAGTTCTTTTGCCTTGGCTTCTAACAGAAGTTTGTTCGGGAATCCGAGGGCCTCATGGAGGGGGCCGCAATTTTTTTCAACAACGTGCCGTAGGATCCGATCGAGGAAGTCCTCGATTTCGAGTGCTAGATCATGCATCTCTTTCTTGTATAGGCCAGTCACGGCACTCAAATTGACCTCTTCCGAAAGCTGGTCCTCCATATCTCCGGCGATCAATAGAAGCTCTCTCCTGATGGATTCAATGTCATTATCAAAGCCCGACCAAAAATCGTAGCCCTTACCAGCAAGTTTGATGACCACCGCCAACACGTTGTTGGTCACAGCACCCAGAACACCGGCCGCCAGGGCAACCACCACAACCATCTTTCCCCTCCGAGCCCCGGTTCACGAGCATCGCCCGAATCACTCTCGCGTGGAACTATATATCCATGCTAATCGCTAGACATGTGTTTGAACTCATGGGAGCTCCAATCGAGAAAGTTATGGCCGGATGATGGACTTATGGAACCTAACGCTAGACCAGTTAGTGGTTGTGGCAATGAAAAGAAAAGTACTGTTCCTTTTCTTTTTATCACAAAATGGTTATTGACATATATATTCCTCACTCCTAACTGATAATACAGGGTAACTCTTCGTGGAAAAGAACAAAGTAGTCAAAATATCATTTTTGTGGGACCGGCGACAAGAAGGGAGTTGAATGGGAGCCTATAGCAAATGGTGTCTAAAAATCATGAGTGTCTTCACTTGTCTTAGCAATGCACCGTTCATTGCACCGACGCCTCAAATTTAATTTATGTACGATCATTTGTATTGGCAGTAGCTTATATCAACCACCCGTGTAAACAATGATTATTGGCCGTTCACTTAGCCTGAGGTGACCTACCCGCGTGGAAATACTTACCTATACTAACGGTTGATTCAGTCAATGAATGATCCTATACAAGTTTTGTGGGCCAAGCTAGCCTGTAAATCAATGGCGTGATGTGGATCCTCCAGTCAATGATGATGTAGATGGGGATGGTTGTATTCGGACAGCACCTATCTCTCCCTATTGCTCTGGCTGTTTAATTTGGGGAAGGCGTTAGCTGGGGATGGTTGCATTCAGACAGCATTTATCTCGCCCAACAACTGATTTGGCCATTTATCAAAAAAAAACCTGCTTTGGCCCTTGAGCTTATTATTTTTTAATTATTTTCTTTGCAGTAGCTTTTTATCAGCGAGATGCCAATTCAGCGGTATATGACAGATACGGTTTCATATAGCTAGTAACAAGACCATTTCTATATGTCGTCGTCCGTATCGAAACAAAGTGTATAAATTGCTACTAGCTAGGGTCCCAAGTCCCAACCCTAGTGAGTTTCTAATGATGGGTTGTTGCACTGGTGTAAATCTATTTTGGCTGTGTTGTGGCTAGCCTGCCGCTTTCGCCTACCTACCCAACAGCCACAGCCCACATACGGCTTGGAAAACCAGCAGCCGAACGGATGGATACCATTGGCAAATTCATCATCAAGAGATAACAGAGAGATAATAGAGAGAATATAATAGAAGTTACCCATATATTCCTGCGCACACCCTGCTTTGAATGGACTTGTGCCAGGCCATCATTGGAGATCTTTGGTGAAGTTCTTTCTTCCTGCAGCATCATTCTCATTTTCATAGGATTCCCTTCCTCATATTCATCAGTACTAACTACAACAAGTGATCTCTCTGGTCGTTGCAGAGAGAATTAATGACGGAACCTCTGAATAGCTCTTCGCTGGGTGCCATGGGGTCCCTTCTCAGGAAGCTCGACGAGCTACTGCGTACTGAAGAGAGGGCACAGGGACTCATAGGCGACCTTCGTATCATAAGAACCAAGATGGAGGAGCTATTGAAGGTAGACAGCCCTCCCCATACGGTGAAATACTGGATGAATGAAGCACGTGAATTGTCCTACGACATGGAAATCTGCGTGGACTTGTTCGTCCATTCCAGCCAGCCAGAAGCGTTGCCAGATAAGTTGGCGTGGATTTTTACCTGGCATAAAGAGATTTTGGGTTTCTTGGCTCGCGTGAAGGAGGTTAACGAAAGATGTGAGAGGTACAATCTTGTCCCCAACAGTAGTCGGACAAAAATTATAGCGAGCCATCAGCTTCAAACTCTATACGAAGAACCTGATCCTTTCGGCATGGAAGAGCCCACAAACAAGCTTCTTGAGTGGCTGATGCTGAAGGACCACGGAGAAGACGAAGACAAGCTCAATGTTGTTTCCGTTCTTGGTGATGAAGGAGTCGGTAAAAGCACGCTTGTCAAAAGACTATGGCGAGTGTCGGAAGATAATAAGTTCCAATTCAACTGCCGGGCTTTCGTGCAGGCGGCCAAAAAGCCTGATACGAGGATGATTCTCAGAAGCATACTCTCACAAGTCCACCCGCAGAAACCGCCCGAATGCTCCAGCAAGGTGCCAAATCTCATTCGCTATCTAAGGGGGCATCTCCAAGATAAGAGGTTCGAAAATTACCTTAGATAATCAGATTCTTTTACATACCTTCTTCCCTAAACTTCCTATGTGCATGCTACTACATATATTTAGGCCCTGTTTAGATTCATTAGCTGCTAATAGTTAGCTAGCAAATAGGCCACAACTAATATTAGCTAGTTTTGTTCAACTAGTGAAAATAGTCTATTTGGTATTCAACCAACTATTAGCTAAACTATTAGCTAGACCTGTTTGGATCCAAGCAGCTAACTATTAGCTTCTTGATCCAAACAGGGCCTTAGAGACATACTAGTGAGGGACCGAAAGGGCAACTAGAGGGGGGGTGAATGGGAGCCGATAAAAATTATCGCAAACTGAAGCTCGGCTTATGATCCCAAGTGTGCACCCAACCCTAGAGTCCTAGGTGAAGTGTAGAGTAGCTATAGAGGAGCTACACTAATACAAAACAACCCTAGGAACAAACACGACAACACGCGGAAGCAAACACACAAAAACAGCGTTAGGAAACACACGGTATACCTCACCGGTTGATCCGACGCATATGAACTTGACAGCGTTGGTTAAACCGGTGAGACAGAGCCGGCAGCAGAGAAACAAGGGCACCGGTTGATCCGACGAACGAGTTTGACCAGCATCGGTTCAACCGGTGTTACACACCGGATGATCCGACAAAATCAAACACCAACGCCGGTGCAGTTGTCCAGAGAGACCACAAATCTGAGATTCCAAGCACCAGTTAAACCGAAGTAGACGAACTTCAATACGCCGGTGCAACGGCAAAAACAGCACGCAGAGACAGATATTCAGGCTTCACCGGTTGAACCGATGCTTGTGGAACAAAAACATCGGTGCAACCAAACCGAACGTCCAAAACCCTAAAGTACCAAGATCCTATACACCGGTTGATCCAACGCAGACAACTTCAGAGCGTCAGTTCATCCGGTGCTAGGAAGAACAGAGTCCAGAAACCCTTTTCAGCCCGCGATCTTTGGAATCTTCGATGATTGGAAGATCAAATCAAGTCCAAAGGAGCTAAAATTTTGCAGCCACGATCACAAAGGACTTGTGAACATGTCCACGGAAGGAATCGACGAATCACTCCATAGTTTGGGAGGAATCGAAGAATTACGAGCAAGAACGGGGGTTTTCTCTAGAACGCCAAAAACTTCGATTCGAGTGGACTCGTGATTCCAGGGGTTGTAGCACTAGGCTAGATGTATTAGAGTCACTTCAAAGAGTCACGAAATCATCAAGAACCAAGCCATCAACCCGTGCTCATGAATCGACAAAGGAAAATCGAATTTCAAACAAACGAGGCTCAAGATGAACGAAAGAAGTGAATTCAAAACCCTGGAGGACACAAGGAGGGAAGGGCCTCCTTTCCCGATCAATCTCAGTACAAAAACTCAAAATCCCATGGTTCAACTTGTACTCCTAGAGAAGAGAGGGAGAGAACAGAGAGAGGGATAGAGGGGGCGCCTGGAGGAGATCAGAGTGGCGTCTAGTTCCTTGGCTCCAGGGGGAGGTGAGTTGGCTGCCCTCCTCTCTATTTTAACTCCACTAACTGTCTATACTAAAGACTAAAAAACCCATAGACTTAACTAGACACTAGAAAGCCCGTAGGGGCAAAACCGGAAAAGATACATTGGACTCATCCGACGGCCGAGGTTCTTTCTTCGACTCGAAGCCTTCTCCGCGATGCCGCCATGTCGATGAAGATCCGGTTCACGGTTTTGGGGGGTCCGCGAAACCCGGGTAGGTGGCCGGTTTTGAGAAAACCGTCAAAACTCCACGCGCGGGAAGATTTCTGCCTCCACGCCGTGGCCCTAGACGCCGTTCCTGCCTCGGCCTTCTGACGGCCCTAGACACCGCCCGACGCCCATCACCTCCTTGCCCGCAGCGAGGCCCTAGACTCCGTCGACGCCCATTGCCTCCATCAGTCCCGAGACCGACGCCCGTGCCTCCACGACTTGGCGTCTTCAACCGCCGTCCGCAAGCTTGGTTTTGTGGCGCAAACCAAGAAACCCGCCTTCCGTCGCCGCTTGCGCCCTCAATCCAGGAGTGGACGCCACAGCTGCCGCCCGGCACGAGCTCCGGTCCCGGCTGCCCTTCACCGCCGTCCACCGCACGGTCCATCGGCCACAGCACCTCCACGGCAGCTCTCCGTCGACACTCGACGCCCGTGTACCTACAACCAAAGACCAAGCACACGATCACACCGCACGGTTGACAATTCACTCATCACCGCCAGGAGAAGGTACTCTCATTCCTCAACTAGCCATACAGTGGATACACACTTATAGACTGTGGTAGAAAAAATATGACAAATTTTTATAAAAAAATAAAACAAACAACTATCGATTTTGCAGTCTCAAATTCCAACAACTATTAACAATAATACCATTAACTAGATCTAAGTATCACTAAATTATTCACATCTATCATAATGACAAATGACACTTAAGTCTGCATCTAAATTAAACATCATCTCTAGCACCATAGAAAGCAACCTAAATAAAACCATCAATCATATATTTAGATTGATGGTGTTTTTGTGTTCTTCTCTTTCTTGTTTGTTTAGACTACTAGTGTGTAGCAAGTATTTTTGTTGCAACTCAACCTTTCTTTTTTGATATATAAAAATAATCTCATTGGGGACACTACCGGAAAACGCTAATTTGCCGTGTGCTCGGGACTTTACCGTGTGCAGTTTCATGGGCACATGGCAAAGGAGTTTGCCAATGTCTGTTCGCCATGTGCCAAAGGCCCAAATGCACACGGCAAACTCCTGTTATCCCGTAGTGGGAGTACTCTTCTCAACTTTATGTTAAATAAAACACTAAATCTACATCTAATAGGTTACATCTAGTCCTCTACTGTTACGAAGGATATCCTAAAGGAACCCTAAATCTATATGTATTTGAATTATCAGCAAACTTACAATGGATTCAAGGTTTACCTAAGCGAAAATTTCCAAAGTTGGACCATGATTTCAGAGAAAGGTATTAATATTTACCTAATAATATAGGTAAATTAATACAGTATCTTTCAAAATGGATATAGTATTTTCATTTAAAATTGCAAATATTATTGCTTTTCTATGATCTTTGATCAAATCTTAAGAATTTTGGCTCAGGACCAACTTAGACCCACTTATATTTCAGGATGGAGGTGCTATTGTTTGGATCACCTGGCTAGGGCTAACTGTTCGTAGTAACAATTAACTACTTATATCCAGGGTTGGGCCTGTCGGTAGTGTCACAAATATGGGAGGGATTGCTAGAAGTGAGAATCGTGAAATTCCGGCTGAATTTTGTTAAACGTTGTGAATTTTTGACTAAAATTTCAAAATCTGAACAAATAATTTTCGAAAAACAAAATTACCAGCATATACATTTACCCGAAATCACCGGTAAAATTGAAAATCACTAAAGTTTGTCCGAAATTCCAAACCTTGTATCTTGAAAAAGATGGAGTAACAATAAATATTATTTTACCTTGCTAGGAGATTCTGAAGCCTGAAAACTGTGTAAGAGTTGCAGACATTCATAATTTAGGTTATTAGCACATATCCATCTTGAATTTAAAATTTTGTCTCTTACAATGCTCTATGTTATATGATAATTGTATATGAAGCATGCTGACATGTATAAATATTTTGTTAGGTACTTTATTGTAATTGATGACTTATGGGATATCTCAGTTTGGAACATTGTTAGACAGGCCTTTCCACAAAGGAAGTGCAGAATAATAACAGCAACAACAATTGAGAACGTCGCCCGAGCATGCTGCAGTTATGACAGTAATAATATTGTCAATGTCTACCGTCTCCGTGACAGTGAAGCCAAAAAACTATTTATTGATAGAGCATTCGGCTCCAAAAAAATATGTCCATCACAGTTCAATGATGTCACAGATAAGGTCACAGGAAAATGTGGTGGTTTACCCCTAGCCATCATCTGCACAGCTAGACTTGTAGCAAACCAGCCGGAAACAGAACAGGAACAACTTTTGGACTATGTAAACAATTCTCTACCCAGCAATTTGAGAACAAAGTCATCTTCTACGGAGATCCTGACCCAAGTACTGAATCTCTGTTACAGTAGGCTTCCTTGTTCTCTGAGGACATGTCTGCTCTATCTTAGTATGTATCCCGAGAACTACTTATTTCTGAAGGAAGATCTGGTGAAGCAATGGATGGCTGAAGATTTCATATGTGCACTAGACGGGAATGACATTGCAGATGTTGCCGGCGGTTATTTTGATGAACTCGTCAGTTTAGGCATGATCCAACGAATGGATATGATTAACTCCAACAAGAAGGGTTTGTTGTCCTACACAGTGCACCCTGTGGTATTTGATTTTGTTAGATGCAAGTCTACGGAAGATAATTTCGTGACCACTATAGATTATTCTCAGTCGACAGCAGTAGTGCTCACTGAGAAGGTTCGTCGACTCTCGCTCCACTTTGGCAGTGCAACATATGCTACTACGCCTGCATGTGTGGAAGTATCACAAGTTCGATCACTCTCTTTTATGGGACTCTTAGGTTGCATGCCTTCGATTGCAGAGTTTATGCTTGTTCGAGTTGTGATCCTCCATATCCATAGTGATGATGGCGACACCAAGTTTTCCCTTGAAGAAATCTGTAAGCTGCTTCAGCTAAGATATTTGCAAGTCCAATGCAACGTCACTGTGGTTTTACCACACCAGATGCGAAGTCTAAAACATCTGGAAACCGTGGAAATAAATGCAGGAGTAGAATATGTTCCACCGGATATGTTCCATGCTTCAAGATTGCTGCATGTCCGGCTTGTTGGAACGATGACAAGTCAAACTCGGACTTTTCCCTCAGTTGATGACTCGGGGAGCATCGTGCCCTCTCCTCCTGTCTTTCTTCAGAGTTTTGAGTTGCTACCTCCCATTTGCATCTTCTCAAGAATTCCCCTGTGGTTTCGTGAACTGCACAAACTCCGCGTTTTGGAAATTGTGGTCAGAAAATTGAGGAACACCATTGATGCCCTAGAAAAGTTACCGGTGCTCAAACATCTTTCCTTGTATGTTCGCACACCAACTGAGGTAAGCATAATCTTCATAAAAGATGTGTTCCCATCCCTCGAGTACTTCAAGTTTGTGTGTGGTGTGCTATCGTTGGTCTTTCTGGAAGAAGCATTACCCCAACTTCGGAAGCTCAAGCTAGTGTTCAACGCCCACGAAGGGGAGCAGTACAGGAACATGATGCTTGTGGGCATCAGACACCTGTCAAGCCTCGAGGAAGTTGTTGGAAGCATTGGGTTGGCCCCTGATGCTGTTGAATCTGACAGGGTAGCTGCAGCGTCCGCTTTCAAGGGTGCAATTAGAAAGCATCCACGTCACCGAAGCTTCGAACAGGTGAAAATGGTCGATCCAGTTGACGAAGACGACGATGATCCTTGGATGAAGCTGACTGGCAGCTGCAGCCAACGGCGGGAAGAATCCTCAAATGAACGTGAAGTGCCGAGGTGGAAGCTGGCGTTTCAGAGCCCACCACAGCACATCATCTTCGCCGGCTCCAACATCAAGGACCGCGACGGCAGACCGCTGGAGGTGATCCTCGTGGACACGGACACCGGCTCGCCACTGTCAAAGCTCCGCCCGGGGCGGCTGTCAAAGCTCCGCCGGAGGCCGCTGTCAAAGCTCCGCCCGGGGCCGCTGTCAAAGCTCCGAATCGAGTTTGTACCGCTCGAAGGGGACTATATTGGCCTCTTCGGGGACTACTGTACCGCAGACGAGTTCCAGAGGGCCGTCGTTAGGGAGCGCCAAGGGAAGCTGCTCACCGGCCAAGTCAGAATCATCATGCGGGACGGGCGCGCCACGGTGGGCGAGCTCCAGTTCTCGGACAAGTCGTCCTGGTCGCACTGCCGCAGGTTCCGCATCGGGGCGCGCGTCGTGCCAGGAAGCTACGACGGCGGTAGGATCGCTGAGGCCATCACCGAAAACTTCATGGTCATAGACGATGAGCACGAGACGTATGGGCGGAAGTACTACGCTCCCGTCCTCGGCGACTCGGTGTGGAGGCTGGACAAGATCGGCAAGGACAGCGCGTTCCACAGCAAGCTGAAGCGCAACAACATCGAGACTGTTCAGGAATTCCTAAGGATGCTAATGGTCAAGCCCGACCAGCTGCGAGCGGTAATATAATTAAGTTTCCATTCTCTTCAGGGCCGGGGAAGGAATGAATAATAATACTAGTACTTTAACCACACATAAACGTTACTCTCGCCGGCTTGTACGTTTATTTGAATGAATGCTCTGCTTAATTAATTTGTGGGATCCATCAGATTCTGGGCGACGGCATGACGGACGATATGTGGGAGGCGACGACCAAGCACGCGAGGACCTGCGACCCCGGCAACAAGGTATACGCCTACAGCTCGGCGGGAGGCACTATCTACACGAACTCTATCTTCAACCTTGTTAAGGTCGAGATTGGCGGCATCGAGTGCCCCTTACATCAGCTGAATAGCGACCAGACGGTGAGTGGATGATCATGTCTCCCTGAGCTAAGCCGTCGGAACGGCAGAGGTGCGTAGGTTTTATTGCATTAAATTTATTGTCTCGTGCAGATGTTGGTGAGGCAGCTAAGTCTGGAGGCGTACGAGCACCCCGGCAAGCTCATGGAGCTACAGAAGCGCAGCTCTCCCTCCCTTTGCCCACTACAAGAAATCCATTGATCCATGACGAATTTTTTGTGACGTTTATGAACATCGTCATAAACAGGCAGGATCTATGACGATTTATGAATTTTCGTCACAGATTTATAAAAAGCCCATATGGGCTCTAATTTGGGCTTAGTTTCCATGACAAACCTCTGAAAACGTCATAGAATGAAAATAGAAATCATCACGAATTTGATATGGTGCTCAAACCATAATGGTGATAAAGAAAATACGTTATAGTTTAACATGAATGCACGAATTAGCGTAAGACTAAATTCATATATGCATCCATTTTTAGCCCACTCAAATCATCATTTTTCTATCATCCTTATTATTTTGCCCACTCAAATCATCATTTTTCTATCATCCTTATTATTTTGCTAAAGGCCCATTTATTCTCTTCATTCTTGTGCCACCGCAGGCCCATTTATTCCCTTCATTCTTGTGCCACCGCAGCCTAGGACCAACTCCGGCCTTTCTTGACTCGGTCCACAGCAGAAAAAATAGGATAAAAATAAAAAAAACCTTGGCGCACATAGGAATCAAACTCATTACCTCTGTCTACGACAAAGCAATCCAACCACTGCGCTAGGCATTTGTATGTGTTTAATTAGCAGGAAAACACATTTTCTTCGGGCCTCCTCTCTCTCTCCTCCATGCTGTCTTGCGCCACCCCGTTCTCCTGCAGTCCTGCACCAAGCCCAGCTGCATGCTGCAGCAGGAGGAGGAGGACCAACTGAAAAAAGCACCAGCGGAGGGGAAAAAACACGCTGAAAGGAAGGAAGAAGAATCGAACCAGGGTCTTCTAGGTAAGAATCAAGCGCCCTTCCACCATGCTGCGCGTCCATTTTGTGCTGGAGTTTGGTATTAGCCTATATATTTACTTACTTTCTCATTTATTTACTTGTGCGGGCCCATACGTGAAGAACACATGTGTAGTTTGTCTTTTTCTTTTAATTCGGAATTAAAATTTGTAAAAAGTATTTGTTTAGATAATGCTGGGTGCGGGTTCGAAATACATTCGGGCATCATATTTTTGCCGTTTTTTTTATTTCTGGCTGAGCTAAAAAAAACAGAAGGAACGGGGGTACAAACCTGCGACCATCTGCTCATCAACGGCTCCATGTACCACTGGGCTGCACATGTATTTGTGGATTCAAAGTGACAAAAATATATAAACATCTGCAACAAACTCGATTTACTTGATAAACATATTTATTGCTCATCTTTCTCTTTTTGAAAATCGTACCAAAATTTTATTTCAAGATTGAACATACGTAACAGGATTCTATAGCAATTTCTAGAATTTTTCTAGAAGTTTTTAGATATTATTATCATTATTTTATATTAAGGTTGCAAGTAGAAGTTGGAATTATTCCTATCAAACATTTAAAATTTTCTTTCATTTTCATAATATGCGCTATAATAGAACTGAGATGCTTAAAATATTTTTTTAGATATTATTAGAGATAATTGTAGTTCAAATAGTAATTACTTTCAATAAACATGCAGAAATTCATTTAAATGGTAGAAAATACCAAATCTGTTCAGAAATTCTTAAAACTCCTACATGGCAACGCAGATGTCATTTATTACATGTAAAAACTGTATTGGGATCTATAAGATAGATGGTTTTACAATTCACTTCACAAGATTATCTTAATTTGATATTTGAAAATAGAAAACTAACTTTTTCGCAACAAGTGGCAATGTGTATCAACAAATACTAATAAGAGAATAAAGGTAAGATTTTGTCCAAAATTGAGGTATATATGAACAAGTAAAGACTTCAGGATGTTTAAATTTCAAAGTTTGAGTTGAGTTGTGTGAAACAATATAAGAGAAGGAAAATATCACAGCGACCCTCCCTCCCTTGGCGACTCGGTGTGGGTGCTGGAAAATATCACAAAGGAAGGCACGTTCCACAATAATCTGGAGCACAGCAACATCAAGACTGTTCAGGAATTCCTAAGGATGCTAATGGTGCAACCTGACCAGCTGCGTGCCGTAAGTTTATTTCCACTGCTGAGGGGGTCTGGACACTTCATCAGGAACTCTGGCCGTGCATGCTTGTTTTGAATGCTCTGTTTTGCGTGGGATCAGATTCTGGGCGACGGCATGACCGACGGTATGTGGGAGGAGACTACCAAGCACGCGAGGACCTGCTACCCCGGCGCCAAGGTGTACGTGTACACAGCGGGGGATTGCACCATCTACGTCAACTCCGTCTTCAACCTCGTTAAGGTCGAGATCGGTGGCACTGTCTGCCCGTTGCAGCAGCTCAACTGGGACCAGGTGGTGAGTCTATATATCTTCTGACTGCGTGCTACCTTGATCGTCATAGCTAGCGCCAGTGGTGACGAATTAACACTTTTCGTACATTCCCCTGTCGCGTGTAGTCGTTGGTGCTGCTGCTAATTATAGAAGCGTACGAGCACCGCCACGAGCTCCAAGAGACCAACGAGGTCGTATTCGTCGACAACGCCACCGACAACATCGCGTTGCTTCGCAGTAAGTATTTCGAGTCTCAGTCGGCCGGTATTCTCAAATAATGTTACATTTTGTGGCTTGTAGATATCCTTTAATTTTCTCACCTCTGTACGTGCTCCGGTAATTTGCAAATGCAGCACGCTTCAAGGAGCAGGCACTAGCGGACACACAGCCCTTCTTCAACAACATGGTTCCCAATCCTTGGGTCATACAATAGCCAAGCAAGCTAGCGAATACCACACCTAATTATATATTAGGGTTTAGGGTTCACTAGCCTATCAACCCGTGCTCTGCGCGCGGGCTAATTAAAATTAATATAAAATAAGACTTAAAGCTAATAATTATAATTATGTAAGCCCTCTTGCATCTATTAAACTAGCAAGGTGGCCCGCGCAAATAGCGCGGGTGGCTAGTTTTTATTTTTATTCTTCCATCTACAATTCTTTAAAATTTACGCATATATACATTTATTTTTTTTATGATCGCGGTATATTTTCTCTATTACGTGCCGTTTATGGGCTCTACAAATTAATTATTATAGCCGGCAAGGTACAATCTCCTTTTTTATGTTCACCATCCTCTATGGTCGGCATCACTTTCTCAAAGTCTCACTCGTATTCACTTTTTTGTACTCATAGTTTTTTTAAACAACGCTATTAAATTATACTTCTCCATGGCCATGCCAATGGTTTTTTAGTTGCTAACATGCTTCCTAGATAGCACACTAACAATATATTTGGTTGGACCTCATCTCCTCCTAAAACTTCTTTAGTTTTGACTTTAATGGTGAAACCATGGTGGCCCATGCTAATAGCGCGGGTAGCTATTCTTTATTTGTTTTCTTAAAATTTTTATCTTAACAGAATAGTCTATTTGGTATTGGACCTCTCGTTCGTTCTGGTTGAATACTACTTGCAGCTTCATATGGGTTTGTATTAAATCATCAGATTTTAAGTTGCTTTATTATATATCACATTTCTATATTTATAATATTTTAACTTGCAAAATCTAAATATGATGATTCAATAATATTAGGTAACCTTGAATATGGATGCATATTGTAGCACATAATATTTAAGTTCGATGATTCGCAAGATGGGATCAACTTGGATACATGTTTATATTTTTACAAAGTTTTTATATGTAGATACTAAATATGCTATATGTATGTGTTAGTGATGTTGAAGCCAACAACTTGTAACTTAGATGTTGAACTTTGATTTGTGCAATATTTTGAATAATATTAAGTGAAAGAAAGTCTAGCCTAGTTGTTAGAGCA
This sequence comes from Panicum virgatum, assembly GCF_016808335.1. Taxonomy (NCBI): domain Eukaryota; kingdom Viridiplantae; phylum Streptophyta; class Magnoliopsida; order Poales; family Poaceae; genus Panicum; species Panicum virgatum. The sequence continues at coordinate 52,389,989 of NC_053143.1, read as the reverse complement.
CCTGAGTAACATCCAGCCGATCTCGATCGGTCATATCTTTTTTTTATTCTGAAATTAGATATTTTTTAATTATATTTGATATAGACTTTTTGAATTAATTTTGACTATTAGATGTTCATTAAATTCAACTGTGTATATTCTTCTTTTCTTAAATTAATGTGTGAATTTATAGACACTCTCGATGAACGTATTTAATATGGACTCTTTCGGCTAGTTTTAAACATGGCTTCTTTAGGCTAGTTTAGACCGTTCGATCTTCATGACATACGGTGTCTCTTTCTAAAATTAATGTGGGAATTTCTAAATGCTTTTGGCGAATTTGGTGGCTTCTTTTAACGCTCCCTTGCCTATTCTTTGAGCGTTAACAGGATGAGTGCCACACCCTTTTCGTCCCTCTTGATGGTTATGCTATTGGTGACATGCATCTCATTGCCTTGGATTTATGATATATCGATCTCCATCTATCTAGTTCAACTTTGTCTCCTCGAGCCAATGTCACCAAGGACGCTTTTACAATAAAGAATTAAGCAGATATATTTTAGACCGCGAGGCGAACAGGGATGATGATTCGCTAAAAAAACCTCAAATATGTGATAATCGATATCCACATGTCTAGATCGACTTTGGCTCCTTAAGCCATTCTCACCAAGGATGCTTTGTAATTAAGAATCAAGCAAACGGACTAAAGATCGACATGCGAGGCAAAGGGAGATGATGATGATCCGAAAAAATTTTAGAGCGCTGCATGGTTGGCTTGATTGACACATGCATATGTATTGTCCTCGTTTTTTTTTCAAAACTAATATACTGCAGAGTAGAGTTTGTTGTCATTTATGTCATATTTGTGAGATCGATTGCACACTCCAAGAAACATGATTTTGGATTGATGTCCACATTAAACCTAGTGCATGAAATTAAATAGCCTTAACCTCTCTCCATTCCCTTCTACTTTTTATGATTTGCACCCTCTATAAATTTGTTGTAGTTTTGATCAGGTCAATTCGGCCAATGGAATTAGTTAAAGGTGGGATGTTATTACTCTTATATTCTTTTAATTTTCTATATTTAATATATGCATACTATTTTTTATTTAATATCTTTGATCGTATTCAGCATGGATTCTTTGAATTAATCTTAAATTCTTTTTTTTCTATATTTAACATATGCATACTCTTTTTTACAATAACTAAATATCTTTGATCATATTTGGCATGGACTCTTTGTATTAATCTTACATTCTTTTCTTTTATATATTTAATATATGCATACTCTTTTTTATAATAACTAAATATCTTTGATTGTATTTGGCATGGACTCTTTGATTAATCTAAGCCATTAGATCTTTATAAAATCCAACGGTCCAAATTCTTCTCTTTTTAGATTAATGTGGGAATTTCTAGTCTCTCGGCGAACGTGGTGGCTTCTTCTAACACTCAAATATTTATATAATAGATATTGTAACACATACTCTAGAATACATATTTATCATATCTACACTGCTAGAAAAACAGCCATTAATACCGGACCGGAACCCCCATTAGTACCGGGTGGTTGCCCGGTACCGCTTGGCCGGTACTATAAGGTCCGACCGGTACTAAAAGCCTTCGTGTCCAAACGTAACTTTTCCTTTCCCGCCTCTTTAATTTTTCATTTTCATTTTCTTTTCTCATTTCCTTTCTTTTCCCTTTCCCATAACACCGGTCATCAAAATAAAAAAATCACATCACAATCACAATTTTTAGAAGAATACATCTCACAATTACAAATTTCAGAAGAATAGGTCTCACAATCACAAATTTCAAAAGAATACACCTCACAATTATAAATTTCAGAAGAATAGATCTCACAATCACACAAATTACAAAAAAATACTGAGGTAGAGCAGCACGCGGCCCCGTGCGCCGCCGGGAGGCCGTCCTGGGCCTGGGCCTGGCCCTCGCGCGCCGCTGCATGGCCGAGCCCCCGCATGCCGCCGCAGGAGGGCCGAGCCCCCGCGCCGTCCCGGAGGTGGCCCCGCGCGCCGCCGCACGGCCTGGCCCCGCGCGCCGCCGCACGGCCGGCCTGGCCTGGCCCCGCTCGCCGCCAGAAGGCCAGCGTGGCCCCGCGCGCCATGGGAGGCCTGCTTGCCCGGCCATGGCGCGCTGCCAGGAGGTCAGCCTGGCCCCCATGTGCCACCGGAAGGCCGGCCCGGCCGAGGCGCGCCGCCGGGACGCCGCCTCGCCGCCGTCGGGAGGCCAGAGAGGGAAGGAGAGAGAGAGGATGAGGATTTAGCAAGAGAGGATGAGGATGAGGACTTAGTGTGAGTGGTGGTGAGATATTTAAGGACTGTGGCGGCGGCGGAGAGATTCAGTACCGGCCGAAGTCTCCTGCCGCTACTAAATGTCATCAGTGTCATTTAGTACCGGCTGTGGCTCCAGCCGGTACTAAATTGTTACCTAGCTGTTGCGCCCGGCCTTCAGTGGCGCACTTTAGTGCCGGCTGGTAGCTGCAGTCGGTACTAAAAGGCTCCAGGGTGCACTGTAGCTCAGACCCGGTACTAAATGGGCCCGTTAGTACCGGACCAAAGTGCGTCCCGTACTAACTGCCGCGGACGAATGAACCGTTTTCTGGCGGTGCTAGTTGCAATAGATTTTATTTTGCATCATACCTCCATATTTGTTTGATACATATTAATAAATTGAACTATTTATTTGTGTATTGGTATTCTTATCTCTACCATCATACATGAATACATGGTGACACATATCGTTGGTAATATTTTTATATAAAAAATAATATAAATAATATATCAATAATGGTAAAAATAGTAATTTAAAATTTTATATTGTTGCACTTTAATAATTAGATTTAGGGGTTCCTTTTACTTTTAATAATGATATAATCAAATAATTTAATTATATGCAAATTTAGAGGGTTATTTGCATTATTTTTATATGTTATATATAGGTGGGTAATTTACACAAAGATTAGGTGGTTAGATTTTTTATAATAGTAGATGTGGGTAATTTATTAGGAAAGATAATAGATCCGATGATTATTATGATTAAAGTTGTCGGATTGATGGCCGAATGTATCTGATTTTTGTGAGAATTTCTAGAATTTCTCTATTTTCTTAGAGTGTCCACCTAAAATTCTAGACGTGGCTTCACGTGGAGGCTTAAAAGGAGCCTCCAACTAGTAATAGTAAGTTAGAGTCTAATCATCACCAGGGATCAGCAGTGTGCACTCCTGCTTTTTTTTCCATGCTGTCTATCAGCCACTTTCCAAAACCCATCTGTCCTCTCTCGAATTTACATACGTCTTTCTAGTCCTGCACAGGCCTGCTGCATGCAATTCTTCGTTGGCACTCAAACTAATTTCTTCCAACCAGCTCAAACCCTCCATTGTGAAGTGCGCAAAAATATACTACTTGTTTTTGGGGAATACTTCTTTTGTGTGTACTTGAGAACTAATTTGTGCATAAAAAATAACACGAAGCGCCTAGTTAGGCAATTTGCTGGCACACAATAAGGGCTTTGCATGCCCACCACACCAACCCACCCCAACACACATGGATTGAGGTAAATACATAGACATCCAAACAAGTCCTAAATGATTTTGTGTAGAAAAGCTTCTTTTGCAGGTTCTATTATTATATTTTAACAGGATGCACTGGTTTCGGTCTTGTGCGTGCTCTCTGTTTTATATATAGCATAAAATGACCAGAAGGATTGGTCCGTTACCTTCAAACATGTCTCACGGATGGCCGCTTAGGATTCGCATTGGTCAATAATGTTAAATGTATTTTTTTATCTTAAATTATTCTTGTAATAATCATGGTCTGATACCTCTCCGTTGAAAAGGTACGAAGGACTGAAAACAGCGACAAGAGGGGGTGAATAGGAGCCAAAATTTTCTTTCGAAAACCTTGTAACATCCCGTAATTTTTACGAAATGTTAAATTCTCCAAAAATATGAATTTTCAAAAAAAAATTGTGTGATTGCGCAACTAGCTAAAATAACCTAAGTATAGTATTAATGCTATCTCTCTCTAATTCCTAGAAAATAAAGGCAAATTAAATATAAGGATTATAATGTTAGTGTGATTCATTTGGAGTTTTGGATATTTTTTGAATCTACCTTGTTTAAATTTGGTTTATTTGGTTTTTGTTTGAAATTGTGTGGATTTTAATTTGAATTCAGCCATTCAAATTAAAATCAAAAGCTAACTATCACTAAACCTGGGCCCAAACCTCCCTAAAATCCTCTAACCCAACCCACCAAGACCCTAAACCTAACATCCCACGCCGACCCGTTTAGCCTGCTTTGCCGGCCCGATCCGCTTCGCCTGCCTCGGCCCGTTTCCCCTTTTTCTGCCGTCAGCCCAACCGCACTCGCGGCCCAGTCCAGCCCACTTTTCCTTTCCCCACGCGGACAGCCCAGCTGCGCCCCCTCACTTCTCTCCCTGTGCCGTTGACGTCCCGACCCCATCAGTCAGCCCCCTCCCCTGTTCCTCTTCCTCACGCGGGCGACGCTGCCCCTCGCCTCACCTGCCCGCGCACTTGCGTGCGTGGCACACCACCGCTCCTGCTCCACGACAAAGGCCCGCAACCACAGCCGCATCTCGCGCTACCCGCCCGCGTCACACCTGCCCGCTGTCGGCCACCACCCTTGCGCACAACCCCGAACCTAGGGTGGAGAGGGCTCGGATGCGCGCCACATGCACCCGCGCCACTCCCGTCTCATCCGCGATGTTCCCTCGGCGTCCGTGCCCCATAGAGCGCAAGCCACATCCCGGAGCCACTATAAACCCCGCACCACAGCCGCTCCCAAACCCTAGCGCCACTAGGGAATTTTCCCCCTTCCGTCGCTGCCACGGTCAGAACAGAGAGGGAGAGGGCCAAGAAGAGGAGAAGAAGGAGAAGAGGAGGAGCACCACGAGGAGGAGGAGGAGGACGCCATCGCTGTTGGAGTACGCCGCCGAGCCTACGCCCTGATCCACTACATCGATGCACCTGCGTGGCCAGCTCTGCTCCGACTCACCGCGGCCTCAACTCGTCACGGCGCCGCCCTTTCGTCCCTAATCCGACTCGGTAGGCCCTGTCTTGCTCCACTCCTGCCTCTATCATGCTGCCGGTGTGCCATAGGCGCCGATGAGCCCTCCATAGGCAAGCTAGACCACCATCCCTTGTGTGCTGCAGGAGCCCGTCACTGCAGCCTTGCCTCGCAGGCCACCATCATTGTCTTGCCGCCGGCCATGTCATGGCCCTGGCATCCCAGGTGCCCGCACGCGAGTCCGTGCCCTGGCCGGCGGAGCACAAGGCCATGCCTTTCGCAAGGCCGAATCGAGCTCGTTGCCTCCGTGGCGTCCGCGCGTGGCATTGGCCATGCCGTTACCCACATTCGCGCGGCATGCACTCCAAACCTGCCCAGCCGCCCTTGCCTCTCCGTGACCTCATAGGCGAGCCGTGCTGTGGCTTCTCGCACACGCGCACGCCGTTGCCCCGCTGTTCGCCATGCACCCCATCGCTCGGCGCCCCTATCTCTGCAACCACCGTTGGACCCGCACGCGAACGCACACTGGTGCCAAGCATTGAGCTTCGATACCGGGTTTGCGAAGACCTCGGCAACGGCCTCAGAAATGCCTGTTGGCAGTCCTTAGTGCAATCACTAGAAATAAGGGCGCCAACCCATCCTAGCAACTGCACCCAAGGGATGCCACTCTCGTGGTATAATCTATACGATTATAGATGGGTCCGCAAGCGCACGGATATACCGTTGTAGCATTTCACCCGGAGAGTAAGGGTATCATTATTTATTTGTTTCTCAAAGGATGGCAATGGCAAAGGTACTGTACTTAACATTAACCATGACATTGTGCCTCAAGCAATAAGCAATAGGCAAAACTCTAACAGGGGTAAGTCCAGGTAAAGAGATAAACAAGGTTAATGCGACACAGCACACAACCACACTCCAAGAGGAAGGAATAAAAGAGAGAAACGACGAAACAAAGGACTAATCTATCCTACGTCAAGTCAGCTGGAAGGATGTTAATCTCGGGTATTTAGTTGATAGCACATCGGGCAGCCATCTGTTTTCCCAGAAACACACCGTGGACCCACTTCCAATGAAGCACTGAGAAACAGATCGGTAGATATTGTTTAAACGCATAACATCCTGCCACCAAAATGATCCCACTTCTCTTGTTGTGTGTGGAACTTTGTCTTGGTAATACCTGAACCACACAAGCTGTACCCAAGGGATTTCCTCTTGATTGTAGAATTTGTGCAAGTGCTTGAGCAAGAGAGCATCATTGGAAGTCTTGGCACAACTCTATATTATGAATAGAAGTCTGACAAGTCGGATACAAAGCCATACCGGGAGCCGAGGATTGCTCAACGACCCCGATGACGACTTGCTCGCTAAAGAAGACCTAGCCTAGCTCCACTACCTAGCTTAGAGAGCAAGAGAGAGGAGAGCCTTCTTGGAATGGTGGAATTAAGAGAGAGAGAGAGTGTGTGTGTGTGTTGATAGGGGTGGAGGGGAGAGGCCTATTTATACTAGTGGAGGTCGGTCTCTCGCCAACGCACGTATGGAAGGTGATCAGGTGCCTTGGGGGCGACTCCTCCTCGAAGTGCACCTGGACAGGAGCCAGACTAGGTTTGGCCGACCCACCTGGCAGGCTCTCGTCCTTATCCTCCTCTGGTAGGCTGACAGGTGGGCTCTTGTATCTTTCCTTGTATGCATTATGTGTGGCGCGCCCGTTTGCTCTGCCAGATGGGTCCTCTTTGTAAGTGAGTGACGCCGGATGCGATCTTCTGCGTAGTTGTACAGCGTCTGCTGTGTGTTTTCTTCTTATTCCACTCTTGCTCATTTGAAATGTACAAAACTCGAAAACAATTGTGGAGCAAGGTTAGTGATATAAATATGCGAGTAAGGTATATAGTTTTCCTTTATTGTGAGTCTAGTTGACGGTCAACAACTCCCCCAAGCTATCCCTTTGCTCATCCCGAGCAAAGTTTTAGACTTAGGTTGTTGATCAGGAGTTGCTACAATGTCGCATTTCTGACTTATGCACAAGGCACAACTGAGTGTTCTCACCTTTATTCTGAATAAGTTGGCCTTGTTCGCACCTTTTTACCTTGCTCCTGTGGGGCTTATAACATCATCCTCATCTTTGGCGGTTGAGGGTCAGAACGACTTGTAGAGTACCAATTGCCCACTCTTTTGTTCAATCGTCAATCCGGAGGTTTTGTAAAGTTTTTGAAAAGAAATTTTGTAAGTTCCTCGGGTGATCTCTCGAATCGCTCAAATGTGTTTCATTCCTCACTAAGGCCTTTTTGTGTGCCTTTCTTTTCCATCCTACTTCTAATAGTTTCTTTTTGCTGGATCTGTTGGTATGGAGGATATGATGGCAAACCTGCTTCTCATATTTTGTTAAGTCAAAGACCAGATCCAAAGGAGAAACAAGTCATAAACCTTGATCAAGATGTGCAAGTGTGTGGAAATTTTTGGTGGATGATGGATGAAACTCCTTTATATGATTTCTCTCTCCCTTGTAATATTTTTGGTATGGGCTATATTTTCTAGTTGTCATGCCTTCGGGGCATGTGGCATTCCTTCTCTGGGTATGCATCTTTTTTTTTGGACATGCCTTATAGGCATGCAGCATACCTTCTTGGGTATGCATCTTTTTTTTGTATAGCCCATACATTTTGACGATAACTTTGGAGAGATTCTTGGTATGTCATGGAGTTTTATTTGTGGATGGATGGGTGGATGTACTTGCTATCTTCCAGTGTAGAAGTATAGCATGTGAGTGGACGTGTACGTGATCTTGATCATGGGCGTATGAAATGACTCTCTCAAAGGGACACAACAATTTGACAAAGCTCAATGAGAAAACAAGTTGCATAAATGGAAAGACTTTTCAAACTTGTAACTCATATGGCTTTGGAAGGGAATTGCGTATCACCGAGGAACAAGTTACAAGTAACCTCTATTGACGGTCGTTAAGTGCAAAATATGACCGTCAACTATACTCACAAGAGAAGGAAAATCATGCCTCTTACTCACATATTTGTATCACTAACCTAGCTCCATAGTTGTTTTGGAGAATTATTGATTTTAGGAGCACAAGTCAGGAATAAGAAGAAAACACGAAGAATACGCAGATGAAGTCACAGAATATTGCGTCCTGCGTAACAGGAGCAAAAAAGTCCACTTGACAGACCAAACCGATCAACCAAGCCCCGGACCGACCATCTGACATCAGGACCCACCAGGCAGTGTACCAGAGAAAGACGGTGGCCAGAGGCAGTTATGTGGGGCCGCCCGACCCACTGGTTCGGCTGAACTAGGATGAGCTCCCGTCCAGGTGCATTTTGGCGAGAAGCTTGATCTGATCCTCCTTAAGGCGGGTTGGCATGTTTCCATACAAGGAGATGGCGGGAACCGACCTCTCCAAGCTATATAAGGGGCCTCCCACCACTCTCACCACACACCATCCAAGGGAGTATAGTAGTGCCACATTGCAAAGGCGACGCGCTAGTTCGCTAGTGCTTAGAATAAAGGAGGAGAGTGAGGAGTAGTTCGGGGAAGCACCGGGCCTGTCGGTGTTCCTCTCCAAGCTTGTACCTCTACAGATACTAGCTTCTTTTGGAGTAAAGTAAGTTAGTATTTGTGATTCTCTATTCTTGTATAGTACTAATCTTTTAGTGAGATCAGTTCTCTTACTCGCGGGTTCATCGCTCTGTTTTATACAGAGTGCCGTAGTTTGCTACGGGGTACCAAACGTAGTTAGACTATGGTAGTAATTTGTAGCATAGACGTGGTGTCTAGGCTAAGGGTTACTTTCGTTTGCCTTATATCCCACGGTCTGTGAGGTAGTCCACAGGTGGTGACAGCCCTGTTATTCCTTAGTAGCCCTCCACGTTCGGATATAGCGTAGAGCCATTGGCCGGAGTCTCCTGACCATTTCAGGGGTAAGCCAGTGCCCGAAGCAAGTATCTAGCCTGAGAGATCGACCTTAATACATCCTTAGTACTACCTCAGGAATCCTCTCTATCCCCGCCACTTAACTTGGTGTGTCCTTGGACCGACTTAGTAAGAAGTTAGTGCACACACGTTCCCTGTGGATACGATACCCTTGAATACTCATGGGTGAAAGCTACAACGGTATCCGTACGCTTGCGAATTTATTTGCATCGTTAAAATACCCAACAACCTCTCGTGGGGGTCCTCCCCCAAGCTAGCTTCAGGCTCACTGCTGTTGGTTAGGGTTAAACCCAGCCCAACGGTAGTAAGCCCTCCACTCCTCCTGGGTCTGCTGCTATTGCCGCTCCAAGTTGTGGATCCTCTCGCCTGTGTATCGCTGCTAGTTCTGAGTTGACTCGATGTGCTAGCCCAGCGACTCGTCGATGTTGGTGGTGGGCATGTTCAGCTCGCCCATCTGCCGAGTCAGAGTGGCGAAACATCTGGATGAAGCTGAATGTCTGGTGGAGATCAGGGGTCCACTGGAACTGGAGCTGGTGGACCGGCACCCTGGGGCCTACCGCGCCCACTCAGTGGAGCTGGTACTCTACCATGACGAACCTCCAGCCTCGTATTGCTGTGGTTGAGGCTGAGGCTGCATGAAATTTTCCCTTCTGGCCCTGCTTCTTGTAACCCTGCCAGGAAGACCAGAAACACTTTGCCTGCTGCTATCTACTTGTGGAACAAGAGGAGTGGTTAGTGAATGGCAGTTATACAAGTGATACCCCGCGTTTGGCAAAGGAATTTAATTTGCATAACCGAGAGAAAAGAAAATCAAGAAGTCATCTGGGCCTTTTTTGAATGTGTGGCCTTGAACCAAGTACGCCTCATCGATCATAACACGGGGCTCCTCAATGAAAGGAACAGGGTTCCTGTCTAAGATTCCCATGTTTGATGCGATGCGGGTAACCAAAGAAGTGCATTCAATAGGACTCATCATCCGAAAATTTGTAAGCCATTGCTTAACCATTGCTCTTGCAGGGAGATTCGGATCTTGTTAACCATGGAGTATAATATCATCAACTCATCGTTCCACACTGGTCGTGGATCATCTCTTGGAAAGAGAGTGATAGCCACCCACTTGTGCATCAAACGAAGAGTCGGATTTTGAATGTCATTGCACCGAGGTGCAAACTTGCCATAGACAACTTGACCTGAAATCAAACCCCAAAACTCATGTCGATCAAAACCGCGACAAGCTTTTGCAAGGGAAACCGACAAGCGCACGCTAAAACCGAGGAGGTGGCTGAAATTCTCCAATTAAATAGCGTTCAACTCCAAAAAGTAGGAAAGAAACACCGTTGTCCACCTCCCAAAGAGTGCAAAGAAATTGGATGGTGAGGAGACGAGAACCATTCTCCTCAACGGGCACAAAGTCATCCCATCCAACCGCATGCCAAACACGAGCGAAGTTAGTGTCCATACCTATTTTCTCAAGGAGTTCCAGATCGAAGGCTCTGGTGTCACCAAAGCTTTGATGCTTGATCATGGCGTAGGCTTGACGCTCGCGGTCGTCTCGCAAGTCGAGGTACGGTGCATCATTGTAACAGAACCGCCCAAATTAAACTGGCTTAAGTGCGCTAACTATCATCTTAATGGTTAATCAAGTTAGCACGCACTTAAAACGGTGTAATCCGGTCGTTTGTCGGGTTAAGGATCGAAAAACACTGGAAGTCTCGCACGAAGACGAGCACAGACGATTACAAGCGGACAAAAATTCTCAAAGTTAATTTACAATGCGGATTTTTACAAACAAGTTTACATAAAATATCAGAGTTCAAAATGCAGCGGAAATTAAATAGAAGTTTAGTTTAGAAAAACAACGATAACTACGATGACGTGAGGACGTCACATCGAGCCCACCGATGTGAATCCTGGTTAGCTCTAACCAGCAGCAGTTACCTGAAAACAGGGTGACCACAAACTCTGAGTATACTAATACTCCACAAGGCTTACCTGACTATAGTATATACTTAGCCGACTCCTAGTATGCAAGGCTTTTGGCTCTGGAGTTTATTTTGCTAGAAAGCGACTAATAGTGGATCTTTACTTTCAATATTTTAGCTCAAGTTTAATGTAACCAGTACCAACTAGGTTTGTATAAATATCTAGAGCAAGAATGATATATCACATTAATCTTTCCAGAGTATCATAATCATATCATCATCATTCCATTCTCATTCCAATTCTTTACTACGATGTGACAAAGAGATCAAGGCTCTCATAACCGCGAGTCATGGTGAATCAATCCGATTTAACCTTGCAAGGTGTACCTAACCAACACGACACATGCAAGCCCCGTCGGGCCACACGTGTCAACTGTTCTCATCATTACCACGACATCTGAATCACGCCTGCTAAAACCCAGGTGAAGGGCCCCTCACGGTGAACTCCCAGAGAACCCGAAGGTGGCATCCTATCCAACACCCGCCAACTCCCATGCCCAGCGTAGCAGGTCGGAATTCAAAGTATCGTTGTAAAGTAGTACACAGCTTACCGGTTTCGACTACCTCCTACTCCCGGCATGCGGTTAGTACTATTCAATCCTCGATCAATAGTGCCAACAATGGTACGGTCCTCAATTGACACAGACGGGGCCATCTAAGACACCAGGACCCTGTCCTGTTGCCATCACTTACATCTCAATATCATTCCCCGTCTGGTCTCCATTTTTCTTTCCTCATTGATTCCTTCTCAAATAACTTTGCCATAAGTAAGAAGAACATATAACTCGCGAGTGACAGGAATTACTCGACTTCTACCGAAACCTAATTAAGCATTGCAGTACTAACGACCTGCACACTAGTAGAGTAATTGAGGAAAGCTAGGGATTATGCATCTAAGGTTCCAATCAACTCCTAGAAATATAAATGCACAATAATTATATAGTAAACATTGAATACTAAAATGAAGAGTTATGCTCCGGGGCTTGCCTGGGATTTGACACAAGTCAGTTAGTTAGCTTGCACTAGCTTGATAGCATTTCTAGTCCCATCATGTAATCCAGGCAGTCCATTCATCTTCTGGATCGGCTCCAACTTTGCCCTTTAGTTCCACGCGTCGCGCATCTAGCATACCTAGATGAGATGCAACGATACAATTGCATGAACTTAAGAAAAACACCACAGGATGCATTTAAAAAGCATACAAAGGCAAGTTTAAGGTCACAATTGCATGGGTGCTGATGATGCAATGCAATGTAATGCGATTAAAAGAAAGACATGACTGGGCAAAAGAGTTGGTGCTGCAATAAGCGAATTCAGGTTCAATTTATTTTAGCCTGAAGTGTTTCCTCCAAAAAGCATAACCAAACTTGTTTAGAAAAGTTAAGCAAAGGCCTAAGCAAGAAGGAGCAACTATAGGAAGACTAATTTCACTAACACGCAGATTTAAGCAAGCTAAATAAAAGCAACCCACATTCTGATCATTACCGAGTTAACATGATTTACACATGAACAAGAACTTAACAACTGAATTTACCATGCACCAAAGCATTTATTAGCAACAACACAAAAGGTAAACTATAGCTAGAAACTAAACAAATGCAAAAACATAACTTGCAGGCATGATTTGGTAACAAAAAGTTACCAGCAAGACAAGCTAGTGTAAAGCATGCAATAAAAATTTACCAATATTTATTGACAACAGAAAGCATTTATTTTAGCCTCATCAAGATAAATTGAACAAAAATAGATTTACAAACATGCACATAGCTTATTGTTTTAGAATTTTTACAGTGAACTAAACATGCAAAGAGTAAGCTACTGCATAAATTTCATAATTTTTTGACTTCCAGAACTGTAGATATTAAATAAACAAGCTAAAACAAGCATTACTCATGATTAAATCAATACATCATAGAAACATTAAACAAACAGCAGGTTAAATATTTTTCCTAAGTTCTACATGCCAAAACAAAACTAACCCAACTGGTTTTATATTTTTCTCATGCTCCTAACTCCATTTATGCATTTAACAATCTACAAAAGCATTTATATAGCATAAATAAAACGGCACAGCAAAATTTGTCAAACAACACATTTAAGGATTCTATCATATATAGTATTAAAAGATGAAGCTAACAAAACAGATTTTGCATTTTTAGCATTTTTCTACTATTTTCTACGGATTTTCAAAGTTTGCAGCTAAAATATTGAAAAGGCCCTTCGCGACACTATTCATATGAGTCTATGACTTCACAAAAAGACCCCTGCACTTCTATTTATTCTTGCACGAGGCTCCTGGATGGAAATAGGAACAGAGGAGCGGACGGGGAGCCCGATTCCGGCGACGATGCTCACCGGCGGCGAGGGGAAAGAGGGGGAGGAGCAAGAGGAGGTCGAGCTCTACCTGTTGGTGGGTTCGGACAGGGTTGGGGGCGGCCGGAGAGGGGCTCTCCGCGGAGCAGTTGCTCCAGCGACGGCGATTGGCGGCGGCGGCGAGGTTCCGATGAGCCTGGTCGGCGGGGAGCAGGTTCGCGAGCACCGGTGGAGGGCGGCGGGGAGCAGGTCAGCGAGCACCGGCGATTCGGTTCGGGCGGAGGGAGACCGGAGGTGGGAGCTCCATGGCGAGCTAGGCGGAGGCGGCGGCTATGGCGCGCTAGTAGGGGCTCGGACCGGCTCTGGGAGGAATGGAGAGGGAAAAAGGGAGGGAGAGCGAGTGCCTGAGCTTGAGGGAAGGGCCTGCGGTTTGAGGGGCGAGGGCGTGACGCAGGGGTGGTGCTCGGCCGGCGATGGTGTGCGAGCAGAGCTCGGCTCGGGGAGAGAGTGAGAGTTGAGAGGGGAAAAGTGAGTTGGCTTTGCAGATAGATAAGGACGGCATGAACGCCGTGGAAGGCCGTAGAAGGGGGCATCCTCGGGCGGCTAGCGCGTGGGGTCGCCGGTATGGGCGTGCGGCATGGGCGCCGGGAGCAGTGAACAGAGGAGGGGGGGTTGAAACGATTTTGATCCGGTTTTGACTGGCTAAAACTCAAAATTTCGCATTGAAACTTGAGACTTGGCCAAAATAGAAGTTGTAGAGGAATAGAAGATCTACAACTTTTGTTTTGGGCGAAACTTAATTTGAGGTCTAGATTTGGCAGAAAAACAAGGTTTTAGAGTTCAACTAACATGAAATGTAACTAACCCCGAGTGATTAATACTAATGACCAAACTAATACTATGACTAGCGACTAAAGCACAACCTTAACACCCGGGGTGTTACAATCATCTTCATCTATTTCCATGTCCTCGGCTTGTGGTTCTGCAGCTTGCTCCTCAAATTGTTCTTCTTTTTCGTCTTATTCATAGTCCATCGTGGTCGGTGTTGGTGTAGGTTTGGGGGAATGACAAGAGCTCGACTCACCCCGTGAACGGGATGAGCCTAACCTCATCATCCTCTTGAGAGCTCCGGTTATCTTCCATCCTGCACCCTTCATGCTTGCAACAAGAACGAATAAGAACGAACGAGAACAACTCGTTTCTAGTTACATTAGTGAATTGAAAATGAAACTCTTCCTCCAAGTGTGTGGACAATCTTGCAGCAAAGAAAAGAGAGAGAGAGATTTCTTGCAATCAAACTTGAGCCAAAATCCAATGAAAATCCGAGCAAGAATGTGTGAGAGAGGGAGTGTGAGTGAAAAGAGTGAGCATGAGAGCTCAACACCCCTCTCTCGGCCTCTATTTAAAGGAAAACGAGCGAAGGCACACGAAGATAGGCTGGCCACAACGGTCAGGCGACCGTTGGAGCAAGTGGGGCCTGCACAACGGCTACCAAGGTTCGGCTGACCCCCTGGTGGGCCCGCTGCTGCTCTCCATTGGCTGTTGAGCTCCAACGGTCATATGGGAGATGACCATTGGGTGCTCGGCTAGAATTTTGCTCGAAAAGATGTTCAAATTATTTTCCAAAGAACTTTGAAACCTTGAAAATATTTTTGGTATTTTTATGAAAAGGAAAAAGTGCTAGAAAAATTCCAGCATGCAGAAGACAATTTTGAAAATTTCAAACATGCAGTGGAAAACCAAATGAGTTGAAAGAAATTGAAAAGGCAGAGAAAGAAAATATGAGATAAATACCAATTTACCTTTGGCAAGGGCGCGTTGTTTGTAGTCCAACGTGCACAACTCTTCTCTGTCATACTTACCACTGGTCGGATCGTCCTAGAGAACTGGACGAGGCCGAACTCTCGACCTTCCGCCACACCTTCTTTGCTTTCTTCTTCCTTTTAGGTGTGGTGGGTCTGTGTTCTGGCGGGGGGTTCTGGTGCACCCCAGAGTGCTTGACCTTCGCTGTCATGTTGTATGATGAAGCGCTGCTCTTCCCTGCTGTTGGCGTCTACCAACGTCACCACCGGGAAACAGCGATGATGCCCGCAGACGCCAATTTGGGGTGGTAGTATTTCATGAACAACGAATAAATCCGTAAGTGCACGGAATACCGCTGTAGCATTTTACCCGGGAGTATACCGGGGTGTCATTTATATTTTCGCAGGAAAGGCGGTGAGTGAAGGGATATATAGACTAGTTGATGAACTTTATCTAGATTGGATATTCTCATGCATAAACATGGGTAAGATAATAACATAGTAGGAGGTAGTGTGACACACACACAAACTACCCTCTTGGATAAATAAATAAAAGAAAGATAAAAGATGCTCTAGGCCGGGAGCAAGGCAGAAGTTAGAGCTCGAGTCAACTGTGCTAGGACAGCTATATCTACACTTTCTCATTGGTTAGCTCGTCAGAGATTAAACTACACAACAGGGAGATCACTATCGAAGCAACGGGAGGAGCCCGTACACCCCGGCGACTTTATGTACCTCCTACCCCCCATACCGAACATGGAGGATTACTCGGGCTCGGACAGGGTAGTCACCACCAACCGGCTACCTCTACAAACCGTGGGTATAGTTGACATCCAGCAACTCTTAGCTAATCTAGACACCATGTCTACACTAGTAAGGGATACTCTAGAGTCCCGCACGGAGCCCCCACCCTCCGGATGGACAGACATCACACTAGAGCAATCATATGAATACTGGAGCAGTTGATAGAGTTCTAAGAACAAAAGACTAACCATCTCCAGCACAGGGCGATCATGCAATGCAAGCATTGAATAATAACGCAACCATGACAAGAAGCATATACCCGATAACTCAGAACATACTTCAAGCAGATATCGGTAACCATAGTCTAATTCTATTACAAACAACTGAATATTACAAGAGAGAGCTAGAAATGAGCCCATACCAGAACTCTCGAGCAACTCCGGCGACTCGATGACTCCTAGACTTCTCCTAAACTCCACTAAGCCTAAAGACTATGCAAGATGAGCAAGAGAGGAGAGGTGTGAGGTGTGTGTGTGTGTGTGTGTGTGTGTAATCTCTACCCCCACCCCTTTGTATTTATAGCAGGGAGCCATGGGGTGAGACTGCTGCAACCGACTCCAGCAACCAGTGGAGAGGCGACACATGGCGAAGCTGAGGCGGTGGGGCCCATGGGCCACGTCGGCCGACCTGTAGTTCGGTCGACCTGCCAGGTGGGCCAACCGACCCCAGCTTTGTCCAGCAGGCTGTCTTGGGCCTCCTTGTTTGGTCTACGGTGGTCTTGGTCTGTTTTGGCTTGTCTGAATTGGGTTCTTACATCACTTTTGGTCCAACTGAGCCTGAATCGGTGCTCTGATAATTTCTGTGATTTTATGTCGGGCCAAAGTGTGCTTGTAACCTATATATTAGCTCTGAAACGCAACTTGCATTTTCTAAAAGATAAAGTGTGGTTTAGGGACTTTATTGAATAAGAATGCGTGTAAGAAATGCAAACTCTCATGATTTTCTGATCAAGTTGACGCCTGGAAATGATCATTAGTGAGCATCAATAAGATCCCCCATGCTATCCTTTGCTCGTCCCGAGCAAAGTAGGGCAAATCAGGTTGTTGATCAGAAAATCACTTTGACTCGTACCTTACCTGTCATGTCATAATCTGAAGCAAAGAGATTCATCTATAAGCTTAAATCAGTTGGCTACCATACCGTTGCACAATTACCTTACTCCTTCATGGGGGTTTTTAGCTGTCTCCTCGTCTTGGGCTGTTGAGAGTTAGAACGGTGCATAGAGTAGTACTTTCTTGCTCATAGATCCGCAATCTATCTGGAGATACTTTTTGAAAGATTTTTGAAAACATGGCAAAGTTCCCAGGATAACTCTCTCGAGGCACTCAACTTGTATTTCCTTAGCAAGGCAGTATCTGCCTTTGATCTTTCTTACTACTACAAGCCTTTGTGGAGCTCAAGGTAGGATAAGAACAGGCACACTTCTGTTCTATATGTTGTAAAGTCAAAGAGATAATTTATGGAGAAACAAGTCATGCAATCTCGATCAAAAGGTGCCAGTGTATGAGTGGATGGATGGATGGATGGATGGATAGATGTGGCTTACTCCTTGAGGTAATGGCTTTCTCTCTCGAGTCATCCCTGTGTCTCTTTTTTTTTCTTTTGAGACATGGTCACCCCCTCTCTTTTTTTGGTCATGCTTCTTTGGCATGCCATCTTTTCTCTTTTTTGGGGCAACCATAGTCTGACTTTATTTTATTTCAGGGATGTTCTACGAGAGATATCACTAAGACATGGAGCATTTATTGATGTGGAATGGATGGATGGTGGTGCTAATTCCCAGTATAGGAATGTAGCAAATGAATGGGACGTGTACATGCTTATGATCGAGAAAGCATGAAAAGCATCTCACTAGGGTCACACAATTTGACAAAACTCAACAGAACATCAAGCAGCATATGTATAAGATTTTTCATGGAATATGACATATGGCTTTGGTAGGACATTGCATATCACTGGGGAACTTGCCTTTTTAATTTTTCGAAAACAACTCCAGACTTCAAGCATCAGTAGAACAAACTTGCACAACCTTATTTACCATATCTGAACTCACAACAACTTAGAATTGGATCAAGCATATGCAACCCACGGAACTTTCAAGTTCATTGGCAAGATATTTGTATAACCAACAGATTCAAACTCAAGAGAACTCTTTTTTTCAGACTAGGCACAACAGATATGATAGAGCAAAGCAAAACTCATCCTTTCAACTTATCGTAAAGAGTTAAAACATTCTTACCGCGCATGATGAAAAAGAGAAATAAAGCAGTAAATTTTTATTATGTTTTTGAATGTTTTTATCATATTTTATTGAAAGCAAGTAAAGGGATACAGTTGACTTAGGGGAGGGAACCTCCCCCAAGCTAGCTCTTGGTTTAGGGTCCGAAAAGCAGGACCTTTCTCCATACCTGATCAGGTTGAGGTCGTTTCGTCCGTACCTGGAGAAGTAGTAGCGGTCGATGACGTCTTGTTCTTCTTGCGCCCTTTCTTCTTGTTCTTCTTTGATGGCGTAGTCGGCGCAGGAATAGGATCCTCAGGCGTAGTAACCTTTGATTTACCCTTCTTCTTAGACCTTTTTGAGCTTGCTGGATCTTCTTTCATAAGTGTCTTCATAAAAGGTATAAGACTATCTTTCTGAGAGGGTGCGACTTCGACTTCTTTAATTTTCTGAGGATTTGGCCCAAATTTGACTCGGATCATTAAGCATTGCTCCTTCTTGGGTCAGAAGTCAAATTTCTCCTCTTTACCATTGATATGAAGTCGGATTTCTCCAGCCCCAACATCAATATGTGCGTCTGCTATGTTGAGGAATGGCCGTCCTAGAATGAGAGTAGTCTCCTTCTGATTACCCATGTCAAGTACCACAAAGTCGACTGGGATAAAGCAGTTCCGTACTCTCACTGGGACATCCTCAGTGATTCCTTCTGGGTGCCGTACTAAGGAGTCAGCCAGTTGCAACTGCATGGGTGTTGGTGTCAACTCGGTGTAGTTGAGTTGGTCGAAGACCGCCTTTGGCATCACACTAACACTAGCTCCCAAATCACATAAGGCATTGTCGAAGTTCTGTGCCCCTATCGAACATCTGATAGTTGGGAATCCTGGATCCTTTTTCTTCTCGGGCAATTGTTGAAGTATAGCTGCACTGCATGCCTCAATGAGCTTGATTACTTCGGTAGTTGGCAGCGGTCACTTGTTGTTGATTATGTCATTGATATAGCGAGCATAGGTCGGAACCTTCATCGCATCCATCAAAGGAACGTTGATGTTCACTTGTTGTATTATCTCAACAAAGCGGCTAAACTGCTCATCTGTACTTGGCTTCTTTGCCCTCATAGGGAACGGCAATACTTGAGTATCATAAAATTCATGCGGAGCCATCTTCCCTTCATGAACCTTCTCGGCTTCCTCTTCCCAAAGTGGTTCTTCTGCCACCGGGCTTGCCTTCTTTCTATTGACATGGTTAGGATAAGACAGATCTTGAGTAGTTTTACCTCCTCGTGTAGTTATCGCCTTAACGTTCTCCATAGCATGGGGCATGGCGGCAGCCACTTGAGCTAGCTAAGTCTCAATCATCTTGTTGAAAACTCAGCTGGTTCTTGATGGCAGTGGAGAATCCGTCCATCTTGGAATGGATGGTCTCCATAGATTTGTCTATAGCGGCCAACTTCTTCTGAAGGGACTCATTGATCTTCGCTTGGTCGTAGACAAGATCTCTCAAGATAGGCTGGTTAGGATTGAAAGAATTTGAATTTCCATTACCTTCTTGGTAGCATTGGCGTGGTTGATTCCACCCCTGACCTCCTTGTGGACAAAACCCATTATTGTTGCCATTGAGGAATAATGCTTCTTCCTGGGTTTCTGGGCAATTGTCGCCCGAATGTCCAACATTCCCGCAGACCTCGCATGTCATGCGAGTTTTCAAGGCTTGAAGTGTTTGCATTTGAGCCTTATCTTGGGAATAATCTTTAAATTTCTTGAGGAGGAGATCAATCTCAATAGCGAGCATGTCGGCCTCCTTGACTGAGTGCATACCTCACTGGCGTGGTTGGAGGTGATCATCGCTTCAACCTTGGTTGGAAACCATCTTCTCGATCAATGATGTAGCTCTTTCAATGGTCAGCGAGAAGAAAGCTCCACCCGCAGTGGCATCCACATGATCACGGGATGATTGCGTCAACCCGTTGTAGAAGTTCTGTTGAATGAGCCAATTGTCCATTCCGTGGTGCGGATATGCCAGAATGTACTCCTGAAGCCTCTCCCAAGCCTCAGGAATTGACTCATTTGATGCCTGCTGGAAGTTCGAAATCTGACCTCGAAGAGCATTGGTTTTGCCCGTCGGGAAGAACTTCGAGAGGAACGCCTTGGTACATTTGTTCCAAGTATCCACAGCAGCCTTGTTAGCATAAAGCCACTGCTTTGCTCTTCCCAAGAGAGAGAACAGAAACAGACGGAGCCGGATTGCATCTTGCGATACACCCTTGATAACAAAAGTAATGCAGAGCTCCAGAAACTGCTGCAGATGAGCGCTGGCATCCTCATTGGCCTTGCCACAGAAAGGGCTGGCCTGCACCATCGTAATGAGACCCATCTTGATCTCGAAATTTTCCCCTCCAGTGTTAACCTCGGGCCCAGTAGGGACTTGGTTAGCAGATGGAGCAGAGTAATCATGGAGTGTCTTCTGGGCCATAGCTCTAGGAGCTGACGACGATGCGATGACTGGTTCGGTTGCCGAGAGTGAGATCTAAGGAGGTACGATACGAGGTCGAACTCTTCTCAAAAGTGAGTCTGGATCGGAATGAAAGTTTTGTGGCAAGTCGAAACCAGTCATACACTACCCTGTTTTCATATCAACAAAGACAAGAAAACAAAGCCAAGTTAGCCTGTTTAGCAAGCAAATACCAATTTCGATTTTGTTCACAACTTTGTCTATATTCTTCAATCTATGCCTTCCCCAGCAACGGTGCCAAAAATACTTGTTGGCGTCTACCAACGTCACCACAGGGAAACAGCGATGACGCCCGCAGACGCCAATTTGGGGTGGTAGTATTTCATGAACCACGAATAAATCCGCAAGCACACGGAATGCCGCTGTAGCATTTTACCCGGGAGTATACCGAGGTGTCGTTTATATTTCCGCAGGGAAGACGGTCAGTGAAGAGATATATAGACTAGTTGATGAACTTTATCTAGATTGGATATTCTCATGCATAAATAGGGGTAAGATAATAACATGGTAGGAGGGAGTGTGACACACACACAAACTACCCTCTTGGATAAATAAATAAATAAAAGAAAGATAAAAGATGCTCTAGGCCGGGTGCAAGGCAAAAGTTAGAGCTCGAGTCAACTGTGCTAGGTCAGCTATATCTACACTTTCTCATTGGTTAGCTCGTCAGAGATTAAACTACACAACAGGGAGATCGCTATAGAAGCAACGGGAGGAGCCCGTACACCCCGGTGACTTTATGTACCTCCTGCCCCCCATACCAAACGTGGAGGATTACTCGGGCTCGGACAGGGCTGTCATCACCTGCCGGCTATCTCTACAAATTGTGGGTATAGTTGACATCCAGCAACTCTTAACTAATCTAGACACCATGTCTACACTAGTAAGGGATACTCTAGCGTCCTGCGCGGAGCCCCCACCCTCTGGATGGATAGACATCACAATAGAGCAATCATACGAATACTGGAGCAGTTGATAGAGTTCTAAGAACAAAAGACTAACCATCTCCAGCACAGGGCGATCATGCAATGCAAGCATTGAATAATAACGCAACCATGACAAGAAGCATATACCCGATAACTCAGAACATACTTCAAGCAGATATCGGTAACCATAGTCTAATTCTATTACAAACAACCGAATATTACAAGAGAGAGCTAGAGATGAACCCATACCAGAACTCTCGAGCAACTCCGGCGACTCGATGACTCCTAGACTTCTCCTAAACTCCACTAAGCCTAAAGACTATGCAAGATGAGCAAGAGAGGAGAGGTGTGAGGTGTGTGTGTGTGTAATCTCTGCCCCCGCCCCCTTTGTATTTATAGCAGGGAGCCACGGGGTGAGACTGCTGCAACCGACTTCAGCAACCAGTGGAGAGGCAACACGTGGCGAAGTTGAGGCGGTGGGGCCCATGGGCCAGGTCGGCCGACCTGTGGGTCGGTCGACCTGCCAGGTGGGCCAACTGACCCCAGCTTTGTCCAGTAGGCTGTCTTGGGCCTCCTTGTCTGGTCCACGGTGGTCTTGGCCTGTTTTGGCTTGTCTGAATTGGGTTCTTGCATCACTTTTGGTCCATCTGAGCCTGAATCGGTGCTCTGATAATTTCTGTGATTTTATGTCGAGCCAAAGTGTGCTTGTAACCTGCATATTAGCTCTAAAATGCAACTTGCATTTTCTAAAAGATAAAGTGTGGTTTATGGACTTTATCGAATAAGGATGCATGTAAGAAATGCAAACTCTCATGATTTTCTGATCAAGTTGACGCCTGGAAATGATCGTTAGTGAACGTCAACACCTATGCTTAAACCTAAAAATCATGTCTTCTTTTCCGACATGGAAACGGATTTCTCCCCTTCCGACATCGATCCTCACCTTGGCGGACCTTAGGAAAGGTGGCCCAAGTACATAGTCGACTCCGAAGTCGCCCTCCATATCCATTTCCACAAAATTGGCAAGGATGAAGGAATCTCGTACTCGTACGAAGATGTGTTCGGTTATCCCTTCGGGATATCGAACGGTCGAATCTGCAAGTTGTACGAGCATCGTTGTTGGGGAAAGAGCAGTATATCGGAGTTCTTCATATATTACCTTGGGCATTATGTTCACACTTGCCCCCAGATTGCAGAGACATTGCTCGAAGTGTTTGACGTAGATCGAGCAGCTGATCATGAGGACCCCTGGATCCTCTTGCACTGTTGCCACCATGCCATCCCAAATGTCATTCCTTGGGTGATTTTACCTACCTGCATGATTAGTGCGTGGTGGCCTCCGGGACGAGTTACCCCATCCGGTGGACACCATGCTAACATTTTCAATGGTAGCCTCGAGTTGCCCCGGGATCTTCCCATTTTCAACAGCAGGTAACGCAGCAGCAATTTGAGCAAGCTGGGTTTTGATCATTTTGTTGAAACTTAATTGATTTTTAAGAGTTGAAGACAAAGTTTCAAGCTTTACATTCAAGCTTTCTAGGGTTTTATCGTTGGCCAAAAGCTTTTTATTTATATTTTCATTAATTTTGGTTTGGCCAAGCACAAGCTCTCTCAAGGGAGGTTGGTTCGAATTGAAATTCGAATTGAAAGAAGGATTGTAATTATTACCTCCCTGGAATGGTGGACATGGCTGGTTCCACCCCTGGCCTCCTTGTGGTGGACGATACCCGTAGTTGTTGTTATTGTTGTTGAGGTAAGCACAGTCTTCACGGGTTTCGGGGCAGTCGTTCCCCGAATGTCCATCATTGCCCCAGACTTCGCACGTGAATCTATTGCTTGCTCCCTTCCTCCATCTTCTTGATGAGGAGGTCCAGTTTTCCGGCAATCATATCCATCTCCTTGACAATATGCATGCCTTTCGTGCGGGATTGGAGTCATTCATCGCTCCACCCCTGATTGGAGACCATCTTCTCGACCAATGCTTTGGCATTAGCTATGGTCAGGTCGAAGAAGGCTCCTCCAGCAGCGGCATCGATGTTCGCACTAAATGTCGTCGTGAGCCCATTGTAGAAGCTTTGTAGGACGAGCCACTCGTCCATGCCGTCGTGGGGACAGGCTAGGATGTATTATTGCAGCCTTTCCCAAGCTTCTGGGATGGATTCCATTCCCGTCAGCTAGAAACTTGATATCTTCCCGCGCAGGGTATTTGTTTTGCCCAGCGGGAAGAACTTTGCGAGGAACGCCTTAGAGCATTTGGCCCAGGTGTCGATGTATTTCTCCTTGTAAAACCATTGTTTCGCCTTCCCCAGCAGGGAGAAGGGAAACAGACGAAGCTTGATAACATCGGCGGCGACACCCCGTATGACTACGGCGTCGCAGAGCTCCAGAAAGTTTTGCAGATGCGCATTGGCGTCCTCATTTGGCTTGCCACAAAATGGGCTAGCCTGCACCATGTTGATGAGGCTCGATTTCAGCTCGAAGTTCACGCCCCCGACGTTGATGTTGGGTCCAGTGGCCACATTGTCGGTGGAGGGGATGGAGAACTCGCGGAGAGTCTTTTCGGCCATAGCCACAAGAACAAGAGGTGCTTCTGAGATGGGTTCCTGTGCCGGGAGAATAGCGAGAGGAGGAACGACGTGAAGTCGTGTCCTTCTCACGAGCTTTTCTGGATTGTCTGTGTAGTTTTTCGGTAGGGAGAAACCAGTCATACACTACCCCCGTCTTCTTTCAAATCAAAAATAAAAGAAGACATTAAGTGACATTAGCCTGAAAGAGTAATGACTATATCCTGAGTACAAAGCCTAGATTAATATCAGCACAATAACTTTGTTCACATGCCATCCCCGGCAACGGCGCCAGAAATGCTTGTTGGCATTTCTTAAGTCGATACCGGGTTTGCGAAGACCTCGGCAATGGACTCAAAAACGCCTATTGGCGGTCCTTAGTGCAATCACTAGAAATGAGGGCGCCAACCCATCTTAGCAACTGCACCCAAGGGATGCCACTCTCGTGGTATAATCTATACGATTACAAATGGGTCCGCAAGCGCACGGATATACCATTGTAGCATTTCACCCGGAGAGTAAGGGTATCGTTATTTATTTGTTTCCCAAAGGATGGCAGTGGAAAAGGTACTGTATTTAACATTAACCATGATATTGTGCCTCAAGCAATAGGCAAAAATCTAACAGGGGTAAGTCCAGGTAAAGAGATAAACAAGGGCAATGCGACACAGCACACAACCACACTCCAAGAGGAAGGAATAAAAGAGAGAAACGACGAAACAAAGGATTAATCTATCCTACGTCAAGTCAGCTGGAGCTTAGGCTATGTTAGGTGTCCTAGTGCTTCTATCCAGAGCTGGGGTCATGTTAGGACATGGTTAGGACTACAAGTGCCAGGAAAATGGGATAGCGGGGAGAAGGTCCCGCACCGGAGTGCATCCAGTC
Organism: Panicum virgatum; assembly: GCF_016808335.1. Lineage (NCBI taxonomy): Eukaryota > Viridiplantae > Streptophyta > Magnoliopsida > Poales > Poaceae > Panicum > Panicum virgatum. Next base: position 52,365,011 of record NC_053143.1, on the reverse strand, counting down.
CCGTTATCTCTTTGCATGAACTCCAACACCGAAACCGATCGTCGGGGAGTATGCTAAACGCAACACAGCTGTTACGCCGGACGGACAGAGCTGTCACCACCTGCCGTCTACCCTAGTCACACCATGGAGCACGGTCATATCCGAAGGATCCCGCATACCCGAGCACCACGCTCGTACATGAGGTCACTACCCAAGCGTCTCCGGGTCTCCTACCCTTCGGATGGACAAGTAAAATGCTAGAGCAAGCCCGAAAGCACAACAAACCCCTATCCGTACCCGGATCATCTGGCCTAACCAAGACCTTAGCATAACTCATGAACGAACTAAGCATGCTTTGATAAACTATCAAGATAGCAAAGCAACCACGGCACAACTCGATATTATGAATAGAAGTCTGAAAAGTCGGATACAAAGCCATACCGGGAGCTGAGGATTGCTCAACGACCCCGAGGACGACTTGCTCGCTAAAGAAGAACTAGCCTAGCTCCACTACCTAGCTAAGAGAGCAAGAGAGAGGAGAGCCTTCTTCGAATGGTGGAATGAAGTGTGTGTGTGTGTGTGTGCTGAGAGGGGTGGAGGAGAGGCCTATTTATACTAGTGGAGGTCGGTTTCCCGCCAACGCACGTATGGAAGGTGATTAGGTGCTTTGGGGGCGACTCCTCCTCGAAGTGCACCTGGACGGGAGCCAGGCCAGCTTTGGCCGAACCTGGCAGGCTCTCATCATTATCCTCCTCTGGCAGGCTGATAGGCGGGCCCTTGTATCTTTCCTTGAATGCATTATGTGTGGCGCGCCCGTTTGCTCTTCCAGATGGGCCCTCTTTGTATGTGAGTGATGCCGGATGCAATCTTCTGCGTAGTTGTACGGCGTCTGTTGCGTGTTTTCTTCTTATTCCGCTCCTGCTCATCTGAAATGTACAAAACTCGAAAATAACTGTGGAGCAAGGTTAGTGATACAAATATGCGAGTAAGGTGTATAGTTTTCCTTTATTGTGAGTCTAGTTGACGGTCGGATTTGGCACTCAAGGACCGTCAACAGCGCCGTCCAAGCCTGTCGCTTTAACCTTGCCTGAGCTCACCGCAACCCCGCCGGCCCTCGCTGTACGCGAACACCGTGACCACCGCCACAGTGTCGTGCGCACGACACGCTCGACCGCAACGGCCCTTCCGTCGAGCACCTTGGGGGCACCGCACCTCTGCACACAGTGGAAGAAAGAAGGAGGAGAAAAAGAAAAGAAGTAGAATGGAGGAGATATGGGCCGCCATCGTCGCTTTGACCCGACCCGCCGGCCGAAGAAGAGACGCTGCGCCGCAAGCCGTTGCTGGGCCAAGAGAAGCCCGCCCAATCCCCGTTTGAGCCCGTTAGACTGCCAGCCTTTCCTCTTTTTCTTTTAACCCAACCCTGCACGCGGGCCCCACATGTAAGTCTCTCCTGTGAGACTGACTGGTGAACCCCAATGATCGCGGACCCTGCTGACCGGGCCGTGGACCCGTTGACTGTTGACTAGGTCAACGTTGACCAAGTCAACACTAACGTAATGATGACGTCAGCAGAGGCTGACCCAGTGCTGACGTCATGCTAACGTCAACATGACACGTGGCACACCCAGAGGCTACCACGTGGCGCGCTGTGTGTTTTCCTTTTCCAAAAATCATTTATTAATTCTAGAAAATAGTTTAATATTCAAAAATTCATAATAAATTAACCGTAGCTCCGAAAATTATGAAATCAATTATGTAATTCTTCTAAAATCATGCTCTACACGTTAGAGTAGATTTTGTTGTTATTTGGATCTTATTTGGATACTTTTACTCTTGCACTTTGGCCCCTATAGTAATACGTAATTACAAATAGGTCCTGCTGCTGAAGAGACGACCAACGACCAGGACTACCAGGAGACCCAGGAGTACTACGAGGAGACCTCAGGTTCACATCCATCTACAACTTAAATTCCTATTAGGCATTGCTTGCTAGAATTGCCATTGCTTTTACTTTGTGTGTGAGATGAGCCTGCATGGCCTACTTGTTTACCGTATTCCTTGCATCCCTACGATACCTTGATTGATTCTTGAAATGTGCTGGCTACCATGAGAGTGAGTGGGTATGGGAATCCGTGATGTGATAGTCTTGGCATGCAGAGCCGCCATATGAGAAGCCAGTGATTAGGGCTTTTTAGCGGGGGCGAGTGACTGGCCGGGGATGTGGATTGGGCACAACCTGGGGAGCACCTGTGGTGGGTGCGGGATAAGGAGGGGCATACCTGTTATATGGGAGCCCAAGGAGTGGCGATACCTGTTATGGGTGCCTTTGGCGGACCTCTGCAGAGGACTACACGAGAAGATGCTTTGCCCCGGCTCGTAAGGATATATGCGGTAACTATGATTTGTGGGACTTTGTAAACGTGCACGTCACTTATCCACTATGCGGGTGGAACCGGTCCAAGCTAGCTATGCGCGTCACCAGACCTGTTAGAAGTTGGGTATTGTGCGGGAGAGGCCCAGTGCGGGAGTAGCATGGGCCTTGTACAACTCCGAATGGTAAGGGGTGGGCTTCACAACTCCAGGGCGACCTGTTGCGAGAGGATGCATCCCAACCTAGGGAAATAGGATGGTGCCGTAGCGGTTAGTTTCGTTCTCAGTAGACCATTGCCTCGGGGTTAGTCGACTGATCCCTAGCTAGCATCAGGGCGAGTGGGTATAGGTGCACAATCTCTGTAGGGTGAAAACTATACGTATAGCCGCATACTCGGTCATGTACATTCCTACTCTTCTGTTACTTCATCTAGTTTAATGTACCGGCTTGATATTTCTACCTCCCTCTAGTCCATTTCCTCCTATTGAGTCAAATGAGGTGTAGGGAGCGGGAGTTCGTTAACCGGTGCCGGTATGGCCCGTGTCGATGAGTGACAGATGACACACACACACACACACATATATATATATATGTATATATACATACATATATATACATATATACATATATACGTATATATATGTATGTATGTATGTATATATATATGTATATATATATAGTATTCAACACCCCGGCGGCGCTGGACATGCTCCGGCGAGTAAAATCGTGATGCGATAATTACTACCCACACCAGCCAATTCCGTATTTATTATCTATTTAGTACCCAGTGAGTTAAATAATATTCAGTGCACCAGCTCCGTCCCACTCGCACCCCCCAAATTACTACACCTTGAGCACCACAATCAACGCAAGAAAGCAAACCAAAAGAGTAAAAAACAGATCGCATTTTACGGTCCATGTTTCTTTTAGCGTGGTGTTCTCTGGAAAAACACAGAAACTCTTCAAACCGCCGGAAATCGCGCCATTGACAACGCTTGACTGAAATTAGTTCCCCAAACCAATCCCCTTCCCCATGTTGTCCCCATTCCTCCGCCCCATGGTGATTCGGCGTTTGGATGGCGGACCACCTGGCACCAAGGGGTGCCGTCAACATCGGGTGGCCGCCATCCGGCTCCATTGGCGCCGTCAACATCGGGAGGCCGGTTCAAGTGCCACATTGGCCGATTGGATTACATCTGCCGGCACCCGTCCACCCCCCCCCCCCCCCCCTTCTCCCATCGCAGCTCCCTGTACTCCCCTGTTGTGGCTCCCGTGGCACCCGTCCACCCCCCGCAGTGGCGCCATGTACTCCACAATCACAGCTCCCATCCTGCATCCGGTTATTGTGGCTTTCAGCGGAGCAAAGGGGATCCAATCGGCAACGACGATTCAAACGGCAGTAAAATAGGCGAGTTCAGGCACCACCTCCGATCCCCATTCCTCCGGCCCCGCCGTGTTCAACCCAAAGCCACATTTGATGGACACACATGCCACGGTTTCTAATTCACCAGCCACTTTTTTCAAAATAAAAAAAAAATTCACCAGTCGGATGCCCGCCAACAATTGCTCCCACACACACAAATCCCTCACGCGCACTAGAATTGACTGCCCTAGGCATCCTTGCTATTCTTGGATATTTTTAGGCAATGCACTACTACAAAATTCCATTAACCGAGGCGCTTTGAAAAGAGCTCGGAGGCGGGCAGAAAAAATAACCACCTCGGTTAATAGTCCGCATTATCAATTTTTATTAACTGAGGCGGTTATACAAAACCACCTCTCAAAATCTATTAACCGAGGCGGACGCATTATAAATGTCCGCCTCGGTTAATAGTCTATTTTTGGAGGCGGACACCTTATAATGGTCCGCCTCGGTTAATAGCCCAGGCCCATATAAGCCCACATGAGCCTATTTACTCAGAATGACTATATAAACAAAGAAACCCTAACTCTCTCCACTCCCCGTGAAGCAATTTCTAGCCTTTTCTAGGTAACACCAGCTGTGAAGATTTAATTTACTCATGTAATAGTTAAAAATTACCACAACCACTACATCCATTTACTATCGTGCTAGAGCATTCATTATTTTTTAGGGTCTTCAAAACACCAATTTACTGATTACAACCAATTATATGTTCTGGAGTAATTTATAACTTCATTAGTGTCTCGATTGCTGATATTTTTTGTTGGCCAAAGTATTTGTATATCAGCCTGACCTTTTGTTTCTAATGTCGTGTAGATAACCTAGCATACCTTGTATTTGAGAAGCTTCGAGCTAGAAGGATGCATATAACCTTGCATACCTTTTGTTCGAGAAGCTTCAAGCTAGAAGGATGCAGGGACATATATATGCATGGATATTATTCGCTTTCTTTTGTTCCTGGAAGGAGTTTTGTCAAGTTTTGTTCATATGTGTATGTGGAAATATCTAGGAGTAATTATTTATTGATCGTATAAATATTACTTGTCACTACATTTGAAATTACTCCTCGAAAATTACTCCATTAGAGGGGAAAAGGAGCAAGTACTCCTCGTTTCACATAGAAAATTACTCCTCTGCTTCCAAACTAATTCTTATACCGAGGACTAATAATTACTCCTCTTCTTTGATTATATAGTCCATTCACTTAACAAAATAAAATTGAGTTATTTTAATTACTCCATGTCTAACTAGTCTTGTATGAATAATTACTCCAGGCATCTTTTCCTTTGTTACCGATGAACCAACTTTTACAAATTATTCATTTTGCACTCATTACGGTTTAACTGCACCTAGAATATCTTCATCAACTGCAATAAACCTCCATGGAAACGCACACACCGCATGCAAAAAAAATATCATGCATGCATCATTACAGTTTAATTGGCTGTCAATCCTTCCAAAGCACGAGGATGGAGCACTGATCATGCCTATTCACTTCACATCAAGGGTGGGGTGACCACGTCATTGATAGCAGTGAAAACCTGACATTAAAAGAATCATAACAAGAATGCTGCATGATTTTTTACTACCCGTGATAAATAGTAGTATTTGCTCCTGCAAGTGTATCTCCCACCTGAACCCATTTTTTTTGCTTTTCAAGTCCGTGATTGCAGATAAGATTCGGTACATATGCAATCCACACGTTCCGCACAACTCAAACGTACCTTTTTGCTTTTCCAGATCCAATTGATACGACAATCATACTACTAATCTTAAAATTACTTCTAGGATCGTACTACTAATATTTACCGGCACATGTTTTTACTACTAACTTTTATCAACGATCGTACTACTAATCTTAAAATTACTTCTAGGATCATACTACTAAACGTAACTGGACTCATCAGATCTCTGACCATAATATGTAATGTGGATCTCATCGAGGCTTCATCCATAACGCCTTGCCGGGAGCGCCAAATATCATTCATCTTCTAATGCGCTTAGAATCATCGAAAATCCACCTTTTACTCCCAAACACTCTAATTTATATTTCAGCCAGACACGGATAAGGGCAACCCTGATTACACACATGCATAGAATAAATTCTTTTCTTGAAGCCACAACCCACCTAACTGTAACCTAACTTTTTACTTTCACATATTACATTTTATACTCCATCAGACATTTCAAGTAAAAGTGCCTCGCTATGATGCGATGATGGCGCCCCTATTTTACCGGTCAAACAATGCTAAAATAACATGCAAGACATTCAAGCTGTATTAAATATTTTAGGCCTGCGTCAAACGATGACATTATGACCAGACCCACAACAAATCACATTAAAAGCCAACAAAACACTATATTTTACTACCGTCTCAATCAAGCACCGTAATTTCCTTCCCGCCAGAGAACAGGCAGCTCCCACCATGTGTCCTAGTTTTTGACTTCTACAAGTTCCGGTTTATACTCCATCTAAACATTTACATTAAACACGGGAAGATATGACACGCTCATGGTGCCATATTCACTTTTCAACCAATGCTCAAAAAAATTGCAAATCGTTGAAAATGTATTAAATACTCCAAGGCCCCGTCAGCTCATGAGAATTTCACCAGATCCACCGCAAACTATGTTAAAAGCAAACCAAACACTAAATTTTACTACCAACTTAAGTATTAACCGTAATTTCCATGATGCTGGAAAACTACTTTTTACTCACACGCCGGGAGAAGCATGAACCACTTTCGAAAAAAAACTATTTTTTACTCCCTGGCAATCCAATTTATACTTCAACGATATGCGGGCAAGGCAGCGACACGCTCTTGGAGCAATATTCACCGGTCAACCAATGCTAAAAAAAACATGCAAGTCATTGAAAATATATTAAATACTCCATGGCCGCGTCAACCCATGAGAATTTGACCAGATCAAACGCAAACTACGTTAAAAGCAAACCAAACACTAAAATTTACTATCGACTCAAGCATTAACCGTAATTTCCATCCCACCGGAGGAGGGGCGGCGCTCCACCGTAGGCGTTGAATATTATTCAACACCCGGGATGCTGAATAGACCAGTGGGCGTTGAATATATGCTTGCATAAGAAATCTCGGCCTATCCATTGGCTACTTTTTATACCTTTGCATCAACTTAAAGTTTGTATACGGATGGTGACATGAACATATCCCGTTCTTGGGGATAGTTTAACAAGATGCAGGAGCCGATCAGAAGTTCGACGCCAACAATGACGGATGGTACGACTGAAACTTAGAAGCCCGTGCTATGCTCAAATTTTGCCTGTGGAGATGGAGTTCAAGATGAAGGAAGACCCGAAGACTAGCTACTACTACCGTTTTCTGTTTGTACCAGTTTAACCCAGCGGGTTTGTAATAAAAGATTCGCACTACAATTCTCTGGATTTCGTAATAATTAAACCCATGGTTGAATCGAATATGAACTAATTTACTATCTGAAATGAGTTTTGTATGTAATAGCTACTGGTTCAGGAACTATCACGATGATATAGGGATTCGGGTTCTTCTGTTGGAAACCCGGGTTGTTTCGAACTTACCGCTGTCCCACGCTCAACCCGAGAGGCAAACTCACACGGCAGAGATATCCACGAGCCAACTGGTGGCTGGGTGTTTATGGATCTGACGAAGAAACACAGCGCGGGATACTCAAAGTAGCACAGGATCAATCAACTCAAGCACTGAAGACGAACATGGCACCCTCAACTTCTATGGAGCAAGAGCCCGACGCTAAACACCAAAGCCAAGTAGTTTTTTTTTAGTTTAACCAAAGCCAAACTACTCCATTTACTAGAGTGTTTAGAAACAAACATCAGATCAGCAGCAAACCAACGCAAACAGACGGCAGACGGATCTCAGAAACTCAAGAAAAAGCAAAAACAGCTGCTGATCGATCCAACTCCCAACCGGCCTGGCTGCTTCACAATCCGGCCTGGGCGCCTGGCTGGTTACTGCGCTAGGGAAGCCCCCAAATGGCATGGCCGGCCCGTGATCCGGCTAGTGCTCGACGGCCCGCCAACAGCTTGCGGGGCTACTGTGCTGTGCTGCGACCCAGCGAATACAAGCGTTTTTTATTTTTTTATTTTTTATTTTTGTTTTTTAAAAAAATATATTTTTGTGTTCGAAATTTACAGGAATATACCCCGGCCGCCCCGCTGCCGGGCGGCCGGAACCTGGCCGCCCGCTTATCTGCAAAAAAAAATCGAGAAAAAATTGCGCGGAGGTCCCTGGAGGACCGGTCGCCCGGCAGCGGGGCGGCTGGCCCCAGGTCGCCCGGTAGAGGGGCGGCCGGCCCTGGCCGCCCAGCTGGGGGGCGACTAGCCCCTAAACCTATAATATCGCCCGACCCCTCATTTGCTTCACCAAAAATTAGAAAAAAAGCTCTCGATTTATCGTAATACTATTCACATAACATATAATGGTCTAACAATTCATTGGTACTGCAAAAGTGTGCTTGCATTACAAATTAGCATAAACGAAGTTTAAGTACAAAATATGAAAACCAAGACGACAGGTCCATAATAATAATAGAGAAACAAGTGCCAACAACTAACCACCCCTACCATTCCGACCTCTCTTACGTTGTGCGTGTACATGATCTGTAGGGTAGCTATGACGGTCCGGTGGCCTCACGTCTCTAGCAGGACGGTGTAACAGAGTCACAGGTGTATGTAAGCTGGGTTCATCGTCCTGGGCAGATGTAGCAAACAACCGCGTAAAGTCGTCGAAGGAGGCTTATACATTTTTGTTACCTATGATCGTGGCGCTGAACACGATCCAACGCTGAAGACTCAGGGAAAGACTGGTGTTGACCGAACTGCCTCATGACTCTGTCCGGGCAGTGGGCCTCTACTGCAACGTCATACACCAAAGCTGCAGTAGTCATCCATAGGCCCTGGTCCTGTGTGCACACCGAAGATATCCCAAGCGGTGCGCGTGTGGCTATAGCCGAAGGACTGTATGGCTCCCACACAATGTCTTCTGGGGTCAATCGATCAAATTCCCCAACAAACTCAGGATAAGACCGCGGGGTCTGTACATGTGCCCATATTTTTTGCAAAAATAAAAATTATGTGTTCATAAAAAAGGTATTGAGAGAACAGTGTATTACCATAGTATGCATAGAATATAAATTTTTATCGGGTCCATACCTGTCGAGAGTACCAGAGAGTCCCCATGGTGGGTCTGTCGTCCTCCGTGTCACCATACATATCCGGCTTGTATGGTAACTGGTCAATCATGGGACGACCGATGGCAATCCTCTCGTAAGACCAAAGCTGTAGCAGAATTGGGCACCCCGTTAGGACAGCATTCCTATCATTCTGTCGTGATGCCTTGCAGAGTCCACGATATGTACATGTAAGAACCGCTGAACCCCAACTATATAAGGGTATGGCATCCTCATCTGCATCGGCGATCTCCTGTGCGTAGGGCAGAAGCACCCTATCCACACAGTGGTCGTGTGAGTTGTTGAACATAATGTACCCAAACAACCATAGCAGGTATGCCTTGAGTGATCTAGTCACGCTGTACTCATCAGCATCGGCTGCCAACAGATCCGGCTGCAATGAAGTACGAACATTGAGAATAAGAAACACATGAGGTATTTCAAAGCCATAAAATACATCAACACATCGTTTTGTACGAAGTTGTACCTGAAACTGTAATAGCCATGACTTGGAAGGGCCTTTCGACTGTGGGTACTCATTGAAATCTTCAGGATCAATCGTGGTGGCAACACCTGCAAAACGTTGCTCAAGATCCTCCAGCTAAATAGAAGGTACCACGCGGGGCCCGACAGCGTCTCCGGTGATAGAAAGACCAAGTAGCATCGCAACATCCTGCAGGGTCGGTGCCATCTCCCCACAAGGGAGGTGGAACATGTGTGTCTCAGGTCTCCATCTGTCAACGAGAGCTAAAAATAGAGACATGTCTAGTTTCACCAAATCACTCTCAGCAAGACGAGCCACAGTGAGAAGACTTGCCTCGCTCAGCCTGCATCATACAGTGTACAAATGTTAATACATTATATAACGAAATGTATAACGGATAAAAACAGAAAATAGACGACATATCACCTGGGCACCCATCGTGGGTCTACAGGAACCAACTCTACAGGTGGACATGGACGCAGCACGTTTAGTTGTTGGTGCTGAACCACAGCAAGGAAGGACCGGTGACCCGAGTCTATTGTTGGGTCAAGCAGCACAGGAGTAACCCCGACCATACCTACCACGTAAGATCAAAACAATACAATACAATCACACATATCTAAATATTTCTAATAGTTCCTTATATTTTCTAAATACTTTCTAAGATTTTCTAACAATTTATAATAATTTCTAGTATTTTCTAATATTTTCTAAATTTTCTAATATTATCTTGCAATTTTTAAGACTTTCGAATACTTCTCTAACAATTTTCTAGTACTTTATAATATTTAATCTAACAATAATCACTACTAACATTAATTAATTAGATTGCTAATGTACTGTATCAACGCTAATCACTACAAATAACTACACCTAAATGTACCACTAATCACTCCTAATAATAATTAAACTGATTGCTAATCTACTGTTTCAAAAAAATAGTTTCTATAATTTTCTACAATTTTCTAACATTTTCTACAATTTTCTAATATTATCTTACAATTTTGTTTAATTTTCTAATACTTCTCTAACAATTTTCTAGTATTTTCTAATACTAAATCTAACACTAAATGTACTATATCAACGCTAATCACTATAAATAATTGTACCTAAATGTACCACTAATCACTCCTAACAATAATTGAACTGATTGCTAATCTACTGTTTAAAAAAATAATTACAACATAGTCTATTTATAAAGTGTAGAAAATTTTAGTTATCTGCAGTCGCCGGCTTGAAAATCCGGCAGGGCTTCGCCGCTTTGCCTCTCCCTCACCCCTCCTCTCCCTCCCTCCCTCTCTTTTTTTTCTGGATTTTTAGTGAGGCAAATGAGGGGGTGAGGGGCAGCCAACACCTTATATAGGGTTGGGGGCCGGTCGCCCCGCAGCCGGGCGGCCAGAGCCCGCCGCCCCTCTGCCGGGCGGCCGGGGGGGCCGGTCGCCCCGCTGCCGGGCGACTGGTCCTCCAGGGACCTATGCGCAATTTTTTCTCGAATTTTTTTTAGATAAGCCCCTGCCGCCCGGCAGCGGGGCGGCCGGGGTATATTCCTGTAAATTTCGAACATGAAAATATATTTTTGTAAAAAACAAAAATAAAAAATAAAAAAAAATAAAAAAACCGCGCGAATACAAGCGGTGATTTCGCCAATTTCGCGAGTTGCCGTTGCCGATACAAGCCGTGCTTCGGTTGCATCAGGAAGACCACTCACCTGCAAGTTCTCCGACTCCTCGGCCGGCACGGCACCACCGTGCGACCCCATCCGTTGCTCCTTCTCCACGTCTTCCGGCGCATATTACCCTTTCCAGGACCTCTCCTACCAGGGCCATCGCCGGCTCTGCCGCCGCTGCTGGGAGCCCGAGACCGAGAGGAAGCGGGGAGCGAGCGATGATCCGGTTGGGGAGCGGTTTGCCGTTGTCAACTTGTTTGTGGGCTGTGGGCTATCGTGGAGAAGGGGCTGCGCGTCACCGTCGATGCGACTTTAATTTCCCGCGCGTCACGAATTGGATGCTGTGTGTTGATGGAATACTGATCAAGATTGGGGTTACTCGACCGGCAGCTGACAAGCCAGGCACCAACGACGGTGCCAACTTTTCATATTTTCACCAATATGTACTGTTTTGCTGTACGCATCTCCTTTAGAGGATCAATGTACGATAGACACTGTTATAAAAAAAAGTACGATATATATGCATCCCGTTCTTTACGCTACAAGTCAATTGGATGAGTATCATCGGGCTGTGACTTGTGATCTTGCCTAATCATGGTAATCAACTAGCAGCACCTCCTTTGCAAAAAAAAAAAAAAAAAAACTAGCAGCACCTCACGTCACAAGGACTCAGATGATGAATAAGATTTTGTGTTCCTTGCTTAGATGAATGCACAAGAGGATAGTGGCGGCGGAGCAATCCTCCTTCCATCACTGCCAGAAAATGGTTTATTCGTCCCTGCATGTTAGTACCGATCACACTTTGGTCCGGTACTAACAGATCAATTTAGTACCGGGCGGGACACACAGTGCCCCTGGGAGTCGGTTAGTACCGGCTGGAACCCCGAGCCAGCACTAAAATGCGCCACCGACACGAGCGGCGTAATGGCTAGCGATCGTTTAGTACCGGCTGGAGCCACGAGCCGGTACTAAATTGCACCGAGTTCATTTAGCACTGGTCGGAGGCTCCAGCCGGTACAAAACGTAGAGCTTTAGTACTGGCTGGAGCCACCAGCCGGTACTAATGCTCTTAATATAAAGCATTGCCCCATCTTCATCCCCAAGCTCGAGCCAGCATTTGACCGAGCTCAAGCTTCTCTTCTCTATGGCGATATAGAGAGGAGGTGCTGCCATTTAGACAAGTTTTGTAGGAATTTCACTCATCCAAGTGCACCAAAGGTTTGCAACTTCATCCTCTCTTGTTTGATGGTCTTCATTCTTTGTTTCATGTTCAATACTTAGAGAAATTTATGATTTTTAGAAATAGTAAGAATGAGCACGATTTCTTTGATTTATGCATGGATTTGAGATGTATAGAGCCCATTACTTGAATTTGGAGAAGGTCTATTGGATAGGTTCAATGTGGATAATTTATAGTGTTTTTTTTAATTTTTATCAAGTGGCATGCACGGTTAATTAGATTGGTATTTGCTATGCATTTAGTTACATTATTTTGACACTCTAATGATGTATTTATTCAGGCTCACATGGAAACCATCGAGAAGTTTAAAATTTTTTGTTTCGGATCATGGATATGTCATTAACCTTGATCCTGCGTTGATAACACTGCTATTCCGGACTAACATTGACATCCACGATACGGTTCGGTATATATGAGGACGTGATGAAGGAGTATGAGCTTGGTCCCAATACTAAAATCCTCACCTTTGAGCGAGTTGAGAATGACATTATTCGTACCAAGGCCGTACTCCTTCATCAGGTCATATTGTACCGAACTATGTCGTGGATGTCAATGCTAGCCCCGAATGGCAGTGTCATCACCGCAAGGTCAAGGTTAACGACATAGACAAATTTCGAAATAAATATTTTTTTTTCTTCTCGATGGTTTTAGAGAAAGTGAGCCTGAAAAAAAACCGCGAACATTGATTGCACATTCCTTATGGCGTGGAACGACGTGTTCGCCTTGAACTGAAGAGTGTCAAAATAATTAGGGTTTACTATTTATGTTTTCATTTTAATTTTAATAATTTGTTCTATTTTTTTACATTTATTTGCTAAGTGTACTAAAATGTCTGCATAAGTAGCTATATTGGTATGGCAGTGGCAATACTAATTAGATGGAAGTGCCGAGTGTTAGCCTGATAAAAAATAACTGGACAAACTGGCCTTGCGAATACAAGGAAGCTAGGAATTTCTTAGCAACAACTTTGCCTTGGCGCACACTGAGGCATTTTCCTTAGCAGCTACTCCCTCCGTCCAACTATCCAAGGTCCATTTGTGATAGGCTAGAAAAAAACCATGGTGCACAATGACTCCGGGGACAAAGTTACTCCACGACGGTCCACGAAGCGTCACACGTCATGATTTCCAGAAAAACTGGAATAGACCTTGCATATTTGGATTTTTCAGATTTTCTAATAGGCCTGGATGGAGGGAGTAGAAACCAACATGACTATCTGCAGTTTAGCACATGAACTGGCATATTATAAACTGCAGTGATAGAAACTGGTACTAAAGGTCTAAAATTACAGTAGTTGTATGGTACAATAAGGTAATACAAATCAATTGATAAAATTCAGAAGCAGACGGCATACTGCTGAACATATCAAGGTAAATTCAGGTTATCTTGCATCTAGAAACTTGATTGCAAGCTCAGTTCAAGCAGGAAGGCTACATGTGCCACAGATAGAAAGATAATGAAGCAGCTGAATGTAATCGCAATGGAACTCTTCATCAATGTTCACTTGCTTCTGTTTCCTCTGCACTGAAAAAAGAAAACTAAAAACTGCATAGACACGAATATGGGGAAAAAATAGGAATCCGAATCCAAGAGCAAAGGAATTGGTATGACAAGAACACAGCAAAAGGATAGTCTCATGAGTGTTCCAAGGGCTGTGATGGCTTCCTCGGTGTCCTCCCTCTAGTGGGAGCTGGCCGAACAGCAAGACCAGCTTCCCGGCTGCCCGTACCGGTGCTAATTGCTAAGGGACCAAGCATGGTGTGCTGGCAACAATGGGCAGCAAAAGTCTGGGCGAGGAAGGGCCTTACCAAGAGGGCACACCCATGGTGGTCGTTGCCTTCTGGCACGGGAAGCACCCTAGACGGCGACGTCGTTAGCGACACCTGAGCCTCAGCCTAGCTAGGGCCATGGTTCAAATCGGTTAGCAGGCGGATCAAATCGGCAAGAGGTGATGCAAGACTCTTCCATGGGCAATGCAAATTTACGGTCGGCCAGAAGAAACCTTCCGTACGGTCAATTTCCGACCGGCGGTCGGAATGGCTTTTCACGTGCACAGTGTCTTTCTCGGTTCGTTTACTCTAAAAAATATATATTGAGAAATATTATATGCAAAATATTTTGAAACAGAAAATTTTTGTTGCAAGTTATATTAAAAATATGTTCAAAAAAATTGCATATACAATTTTTGTGGAAATAATTTTATAAAAATTTTTTATAAAAAACTAAGAATATAAAATCAAGATAACTTTTTCTGATAAATATGGAGAACAAAACGTTTGGGAACAAATTTTGGAAAAAAACTCATAAAGGAAAATATGAAACGAAAAATCCTTAAAAATTAGGACCAAAACTCAAAAACATAAAAAAAATATCAGAACCAAACAATGTCGACAAAAATCAGAATAAAATCACGGAACAACAAAAGTTTTATGGACAAATTTAAGAAAAAAATTATACATCGAAAGAAAAGGGGAAAAAAGTTAAGCTAGCTGCCGCCGCCGCGGCGGCGCTCCGCAGCTCGCCGGCACGGCTGACATCGCCGGCCGCCGCTCCTCCAGGCCCATCCGCTCTCCATCCCTAGGGACTTCAGCCTCATCGGACCGTGCGCCCCCACCCGCCGTGGGAGTTCCGGCTGCCGGGCCCTTGCTCGCCGCGGGAGATCAGCGCTTCTTCACTCTCCGCGGACTCTACCGCGCAACTCCTCTTGCGGAGCTCTGCGCCCCCTCGCTCTGTACCGTGAATCTCGGGATCCAGTATAGAGAAGAAAAAGGGGAAGAGGGAAGGAAACGGGGAAGAGGAAAAGAGAAGGCTGGCTCCTGGATAGGGACGGGAGGACCCACCATGTGAATCAGCTCTGGGGGCAGTAGATTCGACCGTGCCTTTGGAAACCACCGGTTACCCGGAGAATTAGTTTTGCGCTCTTCCATCTATTTGGGATGCAAATTGATTGGAGCAGAGGACGCTTGAGTTGGTGTTGCTTCGGTGGGAAAAAGGGAGAGCAAAAGATGCTTGAGTTGTGCAAAGCTGTCGATCTGCTGCTGCTGCTATGCATCTCATGAGAAGGGGGGGACATATCTGATGCAATCACGGAACTGGTGAAATCACCGTGCAATCAAACTAAAAAAGTCTTCAAAAAATTCTGAAAAAAATCATGAATGTACATCTCGGTCTACCCCATCTACATATAAATTTCCACGATCAAATTCATCTTACACTTGCAGTTACAAAAAAGACAAATTTTCTGACAATCATTAACGTTCAAATGCAGCCCAAATTTGTCTTTTTTGTAACTGCAAGTGTAAGATGAATTTGATCGTGGAAATTTATATGTAGATGGGGTAGACCGAGATGTACATTCATGATTTTTTTCAGAATTTTTTGAAGACTTTTTTAGTTTGATTGGACGGTGATTTCACCAGTTCCGTGATTGCACCAGATATGTCTCCGAGAAGGGGAGAGTTACCTGGTGGAGCAATACGCCTAGCCCACCTCAAACCTTCCGATGGCACGGCGGGCCCGTTCATCGCCGTGGATCCATGGGCAGGAGCAGATGCGATTTGGGCACAGTACCTGAGGGAATAGGGATCCACTGCTCCCCAAGGGAAGGAGCCGCTTTGCAATGGAGATGAGAGGGAGGTACCCCAAGGGAATGGAGTTTTCAGGGGCGGGTAAAACAGTATTAGTAGGAACGGGCGCCATATTTGCTCCTGTTTGTCGCTGCTACAAATTAGTTTTGCAGGGGCGGGTAAAGGACCCGCCCCTATAAATGTGTTTCCAAGAGCGGGTCAAAACATCAACCACCTCTGAAAATCAGTTTACAAGGGCGGGTGAGGGCGGCATCCGCTCCTAGAAATGAGTTTCTAGGGGCGGGTCACGGGGCCGCCCGCCCCTACAGATCGCATAAAAGATAAAAAAAAATTGCTGCAGAAGGCGCAGGCATGCACCTGCCACCTGGGTTCGCGCCGTCGGCGTGCGTCGCGGACCCAGCCTGCTCGCGCCGCCGCGGACCCGCGCCCACTGCTGCGGCCCCGAGTTCGTCGCGCCACCGCCGGCCCGCGTCCGCTGTTGCGGCCTCTGGATCCTCATTCCGCTGCTGACCTACGCCCGCCGCTGCCGACCCGAGCCCGCCGCAGCCCCAAGATCCTCACGCCGCCGCGGACAAGAGCCCGTCGCCTCTAAAGGCGGGTGATAGCGTTACCATCCCTAAAAATAATGTCATTTCTAGAGGCGGGTGATAGCGTTACCCGTCCCTAAAATATATTTTTTGGGCGGGTCAACTGCTACAGTATGCTCGCTCTATTTGTAGAAACGGGTGACATTTTGGTTTACCCCTAAAAAAATTTGAGGTGTTGCTATAAATCGTTTTTACAGTAGTGGCAGCAAGGTGCGACGGCGGCGGTGGCGGCTAGGAGAGGAGGGAGGGCGTTGCTTTACAGTTGGGACTGCGGATTAATTTGAGAAAAATTGTAGGATTCTTTTGCAAGTCGGGTGGACTGTTCCATGCGACTGCCTGACCCGTAAGTCCGCGTCTAGGCTCTCGTGGCCTGAGCGCCCGGAAACTTGGAGGCCTCGGTTCGCTGCGCTCCCGTGCTTCCAGGATGCACAGCTTGCTCCTTGCTGCTGGAGCGACGTGGCGATATGCGGAAGGGCAAGCGCGGCCGAGAAACGCGGAGAAGACAGGAGGGGGCACCGGTCTTTACGAAACTAGAGTGTCGGCCGTTGGCTTCTTCTACCTGCTTGCTATACGGGCTCAGACTGCTACAAAGATATAGTAGTAGTACTTTTTTTTTTCTCTTTCCGAACACGAATAATGAGCCTGCTTTTTTGGTTCTTTGTGTTGGGCCTCCACGAATGGGATTTCTCCGCAACAACAACGATTTGGCTATCTAAACATACTAGCATATAGAGTGCCCCTGCTAACGCAACGGGGCGATTTCGACCCTGTTTGGTTGCAGGAACTTTTTCATAAGTTTCTGAGACTTTTGGGACTAAAAACCCAAACATGGGAGACTTTTTGGGACTAAAAACCTGGTAGGGGCTAAAACTTGAGAAGTCTCTCAAGAGGTGCTTTTTGGGACTTTTAGATCCAGATTCCACTCTACCCTTGCCCCTGGGTCCACCCACCGCGAGTCCAGGCCACCCGTGACCCCCTCCCGCTCCCCCTCCCGATCCACGCCGTTGCGCCACCTGCGCCCCGCTCCACCCGCCTGCATCTCCACGCCGCCAACAGCGCCGCCGCCGCCGCCACCTGCAAATCCAAGCGCCTCCACCATGGACGACTTCGCTCATGGCACCCGCATGCGCCCCGCGGAGCTCCCTTCCACTCCTTCGCCGGCGGGGCGCGGGGTCATGGCGGCGGCGCTCCGAGCTCGGCCTGCTCACTCCCCTCCCTCGTTCCGGCGCTACTCCGGCCGGCCTCGAGAGGATCTGTGGCGGCGGAGCTCGGCCAGCCTCCTGCTTGAGCTCGGAGGCCATGGCGGCGGCGGCCATGGCGAGCCTCGAGCTCGGGCCGTGGAGGGAGGCGCAGACCAGGGGCATGGTAGCAACTCCTTGCGGCGGCCGCGAGAGGAAGGAGCACGGCACGGCATGGCTCTGCAAGGAGCGGTATTTGGAGACCCGCGCGACCTCCCGGGCCGCGGCCATGGCGAGCCCGATGTGTTGGACCCGCCCGGGATGAGGACGTGGCGGCCTTTGAGCGGGATGCGCGGGGGCGCGCCAGGAAGGCGAGCGCGGCAGGGCCGGCGAGGATGGTGCCGTGGCGCGCCCAGGCGGATCTGAGCGGGGGCAGGAGGCGGTAGGTGCCGGCGAAGGGGTTGCAGACGGCGAGCGATTTGGGCGGGTGCGCGGGCGAGGTGGAGATGGAGGTGGATGTGGAGGGGAGGAGGGGCGAGGTGGATGTGGAGGTCTCGAGCCAGAGGTAGAGGAGGGAGGTGGAGGAGGCGACGGGGGAGAAGGAGTGGTAGGGGAGGAAGTGGGCGAAGGGTAGGCGGAGCCAGTGGCGGCGCGCGGGATCGAAGGCGTGGAGGCATCCGCCACCTTCGGGGCGCGGGTGGCGGAGGAGGAGGAGGCGCAGGGTGGGGAGCAGCGCGAGGAACTGGGCGGAGAGGGTGTCGTGGAAGAGACGCGAGACGGGGCGGCAGACGACGGCGTCGCGCAGCTGGAGGCGGAGAAGGACGTTGTGGAGGGCGTCGGGCGGAAGGTGGTGGATCGGCGGCGGGGGCTGCGAGTCGGCGGCGGGGTCGGAGCCGGTGGCAGCCATGGCGGATGGGGGTGGGGTTTGGTGGTGGCCGGCCTGGTGGGGATTTTTTTGTTGGGGGATAAACAGATGACTACTCGGGGGAGAAGAAGGTGGAGTGCGGGGATGGATCGGGGTGGCGGGGTTGAAGAAGTGGGGACTGGGCAAGGGTATTTGTGTCCTTTCACAACTTCATTTAATGTTCTCTAATCCCTTTAGCACCTCAAACCAAACAGGTTGGGACTTTTTGTTTTAGTCCAGAGACTAAAATTAGCTCATGGACTTTTAGGAACCAAACAGGGGCTTCGTGATGCAAATCAATTAACGGAATGGAGTTTACATTTTTCAGCGGAAGTTTAGGATGAGATAAAACTAAGATCAATGCTAGAGAAATACTGATACAGAGAGATTTTGTATGCTCATTACTCATATGGGTGAGAAGACATAGGGGTGGAAATGTGGATATGGATATCCGAATTATGCAGCGGTAGTAAAATGGTACGCAACTAGTAACACATATACGTCACTATGGCTCGCGTGTGTGTGGTGGGGTGCGTTTGGGGGGTGGGGGGGGGGGGGGGGGGGTCTGGCAGCCGGCGCCGGCGTGACGGTGTTGAGGCTGGAGGCGTTGACGCAGAGGGCCGTACAGAGTCGATATGTGCTGACTTTGCAAGTCGGAAAGAAGAAATTCAGAGTATTCAGGATAGCGGCGATGTCAATGACCACATTGCACACATCAGTACTGAAACCATCGCACTGTGGACGACAAATAGCACGACAGTCATCCTGTATGTCAGCCATGGCGGACGACGGACCCAACCGCGACGTAGGATGTAGGCAGCGACAGTGGCCGTCTTGAGCGCTGCGGTGGTGCTACTGGTGGCAGCATGTAACATTCCGGATCGTGGATCCGGATATTCCGAGCGAGAGCCGGATAATCCGGACCCGTGTTGGAACCCGGCCTTATCTCTTCCCCGTGCTCTCCTCCCTTCTCTCTCATTTCCTTCCTCCTTAGCCAGCTCAGGAAGAACCGAGCTGAGCAGACCCCCCACACCCCCCACCGATCTCCTTCCTCCGACCACCACGCCTCGATTCTTCGCGCGAGCATCTTCCCCAACCCCTCCTCCATCTTCCCCAACCCCCGACCGAGCTTCTCCCCGGCCAAATCGACGGGGATCGACCCTCCTCCGGCCGGTCACCATTGGAGCCGCTTGAAGCTCAGGGCCACCATCGATCTGCTCCCTCCGGCCATTTCTCCTCGCCCCGAACCCCAAGAATCGATTTCCCGGTGAGCCCTCAACCTTCCCCACCCTTTTTCCCATAGTTTCCTTGCCGGAGCGCTGCCACACGCCGCGCGCGCTGCCGCCCACCCAGGTCCGAATTATCTGGCCTAGGGCCGGATTATCCGGCACCTTCCAGAGGCAAAAATGACTGTTTGGTCGGATCATCCGGCCTTGGGTCGAATCATTCGATCAGCACTGACCTTTAGTGTTTGTAAAATATGTAGAAAATTGTAGAAAAATAGGAAAAATATAAAACCATTTTTGTTAGCTTCATATTTTTATTCTCTATATAAGAGAATCATGAAATGTGTTATTTGATAAATTTTACTAAGTAGTTTTAATTATGCTAGATAAAATGCTTCTATAACTTGTTAAATGCAAAATTGGAGTTAGGAGTGTGTTAAAAATATAAAACCAGCTGGTTTAGTTTGTTTTGAACATGTATGTTGGGGACACCACCTTCGGTCTGGACGCCGAAGGTACGCGAAGACCAAGTGGCGTGCGCGTTGAAGCAAAGGACGAGCGAAGAATATGATCGTCTTCGGACGATTGGCCGAAGACGCCATGAGGATGCACCAGCGAGGCGCCTGTGCTGTCCAGCGAAGGACAGAAGGTCTTCGGAGAGTGCGACGAGGTTGATTGTCGCGAAGAGGGCTGCCTGAGGTAGCGGGGCCCATCTGAGCTGTAATCCACTCGCAACTGTAATAGGAAAATTACAAGTACGTCCAGGAATATTCTAGGAATATGACCGTTGTAGAGGCTTAGAGTAGTATTTACACTTGGAAGGCGAAACGCCGCCTATAAATACCCCTGTAATCCACATTGATGGGACACATTGAATAGAGGGAGAGAATACACTTCTTAGTTTTGTGTGCCTTTCAGTACTGTTGTGGTATTCACCCGGTCTGGAGACACTCTCTACCAACAATGTAGTACTTAGGAAAGGAATTAAACATATTATTGGTTAATGTTTCTACGATGTGTTGTTGCATGCCATTCTCATGTTGCATGACATCTTTTCATACGTATAGACGCAGCGAACGAGGTTGTGTAAGAGGTGACTGCAGAGCCCTAGGAGCAGCCAGAGCAAGCCCAAAAGGAGGTTCACAAGGACTCGGCCCAAGGCCCAGTTGACCCTAGCTCTGAGCAGCAGCCCGAAGGCAAGTCCCGGTGCATAACCCCTAATTTAAATTTATGCAATGTACCTAATTAAGTATTTGTGCATTAAGTTTACAGGAATTGTTTGAAACCTTAGTTGCATGATCCCTAGGTTCCTTGGGCCCTATACTAGTTTGTGTAGGTCGATAGTTTGCTATGCTAATTAGGGATCAGTAGAAGTTGAGTAATTTTCTGTTACTCGCGCGATATAGAATGCCTTTATAATTTGAGTATATGAAATATTGGAAATTGGAGAAAGAAAGGAGGAATTTGGAGACCGGGCGGGGGGATGTTTAGCCCCGTCTGTGTCGATTAAGGACCGCACCGTTGTTGGCTGTGCTGATCGGGGATTGAACTATACTAACCACATGTCGTGAGTAGGAGATAGTCGAAACCGGTAAGCCTAGTACTGCCTTTCTTCGAAAGTACAGAACTTCTACCCACCCCTTAGGGCAGTCGAGTGGCTGCAGAGAATTGGGATGCATATGTTTACTTTTGGTGGTCTCTCGTAGGGCTCGGCTGACTATACGCAGGTGGGACGGTTCTGTAGTTCGAGGCGGGGAGGGAAATGGTTGGCATGTGTAGTCTGACGGGGGCAAATACGTGCCGTGTTGGTTAGGTCCACCTTGCAAGGTTAATTCGAATCGATTCGCCGTGTCTCGCGGATATGAGAGCCTTGATCTCTTGGTCACATCGTAGTGATGAAATGGAATAAAATGAGATGAGACGGAATGGTGGATGATATTATCTAATCAATTGTTTGTGCACATTTATTGGGCTGTTGTAGGTATGCAAAACCTAGATGATTAGCAGATTTATTGCTATAAATTGGGGCTAAAACTTTGCAAATAGGGATCCATTTTTAGTCGCTTTTCCGCAAAACCAACCATCGGCCAAAAAGCCTTGCATGTCTAGATAATGAGCTAAGTATACCCATAATCGGGTAAGTCTTGCTGAGTATTAGTTGCTCAGGATTTGTTGCCACAATTATTTCAGGCCATAAAGATATAGATTTCTGTCCCTACTGTGTCAAGTTCATCCGCCGCGATGCGGAAGGTTGGGAAGTGGTGGAGCCAGATACCTAGCTTTTGGAGATCACGGGGTTCACACTTGTGGGCAGAGTGTGTATTCCTTAGCTGTTTTTGAGCAGACCGGCCTGACAGGTAGAACGGGGCAAAACTCTAGAAACCGGTCTGATGGTTGGGTGAACCGGTCCGACCGGTTGTGTCAAGGTAGTGTAGGAAGTAATGTAGTTGTAGACTCTTTCTATTTGAACTTTAGTTTTAAACAGCTATAAACTTGTAAATTGAATCCTTATTTGAGCTCTAGACGTGTAAATTATTTATTTACTAAATTCCGGTTTGTAAACTTAATGTTTCGTAATATGTATTGTGTATGTATTTTCTCTATGTTTTTCGTGCTTATACCATTTGTGCTCACCTTCGCGTGAGACTACCGGTGTTGTTTAGATCAGGCCGTGGGTTGAGAAACAACTGTCAAATTAAACCATTAAGCTAATGCGTCTGATGTGTTCAAATGATAGTCATTACACTTAATTTAGAGTTTTAATTTGGCGGTTCCATCACAACTGGTATCAGAGCCGAAACACACTGGGGGTAGTGCGAGCATGACTAATTTTAAGATTTTACAAATTAAAAATGAGTTTTTAATTTAGGATAGCAGTCGTTTAGTGGTATGAGATGGTTATCCGTAATAGCCCTATATAGTAAGTGATCGAGTTATAACTATATGCAAATTTTTGTCGGAGAAGATAACGTAGGACGCTCATGCATCATGTCTTTCATCATTTTCGGTTGCATTCGGGAGTTTGGTTTCAGGGCTCATGCATCATGTTGCTCATTATTTTCAATTACATTTGGGGTTCAATTTAAGGGATTATCACCCAAGTCTTAGCACTGAAATTTTGGTTTTTTGGTAGTGACCGATATTTTCCACCGGTCTGACCGGTTGCTTTGCGTTGAACCGGTCTTGATGCACAGATCGGCCAGACCGCTTGATGGACCGGTTTGACCGCCTAGCACAGACTGAAAGCCCTGCAATCTAATTCAATGCCTTACATTCTGTATTTTTCCGTGATTGGAATTTTAGTTGTTGTCATAATTATATTTATATAATCAGGATATTATGACTAATTCAATCATGGTTAAATGCAGAATGGCAGAAGATGGTTCTGGAGCGCCGCTGCTGCAGCCTCCCAATTTGGCGGAGGCCATCGCGACTATGTTGACTGGTCGTGATGAGCAGACAGAATTTCTCCGTCAGCTCGTACACCAAGGCGTAGCACCGCGGCATGGACACCACAACCATCAGCAGCCGCCTATCTGTAGGTATCAGGAATTCTTAGGTACCCAGCCACCGCCATTTCATAAGGCAGATGAACCATTGGAGGCTGACAGCTGGCTCAGGACCATTGAGTCCAAGTTTAGTTTGTATCCGTACAATGACAATGACAAGGCAGGATTTGCAGCTCAGCAGTTTAGGGGTCCTGCACGTACGTGGTGGTGGGATAATCATGTGGCTATGTTCTCTACTAGCACTCATTTTTCTTGGAATGAGTTCAAAGCAGCTTTCAGGGCACATCATATCCCGGCAGAGGTTATTCGAAGAAAGCTCACTGAGTTCTTAGCTCTGAAGCAGGGCAACAACAGTGTGATGCTGTATGCATAGGCCTTCAACACTTTGTCCCAGTATGCGGGGTATCACATGGACATGGATGAGAAAAAGCAGGCTTGTTTCAGGCAAGGGCTTAGCAGCAAGCTCCAGGATCGCCTGGCAATGTTTAAATTTGACACTTTCAGTGAGCTGGTCAACGGGGCTATCACTTAAGAGGACGCCCACCTAGCTCACAAGGCCAAAAAGAAAAAGAAAGCACCAGCTGTGGGATCTTTTGGCAGCACCCCACAGAGGTTCCGTCTCGTATAGTCTGGGCCACAGCGAGCCCCATATCAACAACAGTGGGAGTATAGGCCGCCGCAGCCACAGTGGGGATTTAGGCCACCTCAATACCCACAGCCACAGGGGGCAGCCAGGTCTCTTGCGCCTCAGCAGAGTGAGCAGAAGACGTGGGTGCAACAGCAGGGGGTGCGCTCAAATTTATATCTGTGCTACAACTGTGGGTAGATCGGTCACTTCGCATGTTACTGTCAGATACCACCTAAGCAAGCTCAGGGGTCTAATCAGCAAAATTAGAAGCTGAAGGTCGCTCATTTCAAGCCAGGGCAAGTGCACTACACTACCCTTGAGGGTATTCCTGAGGGAGCTCAAGTGATGACAGGTATGTTCTCCATTAACGAGCACCCTGTTACCGTATTGTTTGACTCTGGGGCGTTCATACGTTTATTAGCAAAGAGTGCGTCAATAGACTTGGGTTGGAGGTGGAAAACATGCCAATACCATATAATATTCAATCCCTGGGGTTGGGGGGACAACTAATTACCAATCAAATTGTTAGGCAAGTGCCTCTACAGTTACCAACTCAAAAGATGGACATTAAACTAGGCATGAATTGGATGGAGGTTCATGGAGTTCTTCTAGATACGTCCTCGCAGTCTGTGCATATTAATTCTACCACACATGGTTCTATGACCTTGCATCTTGGGGACCATGAGTCTGACCACTATGGTATATCACATCGAGAGCAAAGTTTTAGCTGACATACCAGTGGTATGTGAATATCTAGATATTTTTCAGATGATTTACCAGGGATGCCACCAGGTCGCAATGTTGAATTTGCTATTGAATTGCAACCGGGAACGGCACCGATCTCTAGAAGACCTTATCGCATGCCACCCAATGAGCTAGCCGAGCTAAAGAAGCAATTACAAGAGTTGCTTGATAAGGGGTATATTCATCCTAGCACTTCACCTTGGGGTTGTTCGGCACTCTTTGTTAAAAAGAAAGATCAAAGCCTCAGGATGTGTGTGGACAATAGGCCTTTAAATGCCGTCACCATCAAGAACAAATTTCCCCTTCCCCGAATTGACATTCTATTTGATCAATTAGTTGGAGCCAAGGTGTTCTCTAAAATTGATCTCCGCTCCGACTACCATCAGATCAAGATCCGAGCTGAGGATATTCTCAAAACAGCCTTCTCTACCAGATATGGGCTCTATGAGTATCTGGTTATGTCTTTTGGGCTAACAAATGTCCCAGTACATTTCATGTATCTCATGAACTTGGTGTTTATGCCCGAGTTGGATAAGTTTGTCGTGGTTTTCATTGATGACATTCTTATATATTCTAAAAATGAAGACGAATATGCTGAGCATCTTCGCATTGTGCTTCAACGACTTAGGGAGCACAAGTTGTATGTCAAATTCAGTAAATGTGAGTTTTGGCTCAAGGAGGTTCAGTTTCTGGGCCATCTCATCTCAGAGAATGGGATCTCTGTTGATCCTAGCAAGATTCAGGATGTCCTAAATTGGAAAGCTCCCACATCTGTTCTGGAGATCCAGAGTTTTCTTGGGCTAGCAGGATATTATCGGTGGTTTGTTCCGGAATTTTAAAAAATTGGTAAGCCCATGACTGAGTTGCTTAAGAAAGGGGTAAAATTTGATTGGGATGACAATTGTGAATAGTCTTTTCAGACTTTAATAAAGCTTTTGACATCAGCTCCTATCTTGGGTCAGCCGGATATTACTCAACCCTTTGATGTATATTGTGATGCCTCTGGCACGGGTCTCGGCTGTGTCCTCATGCAAGACAGCCGAGTGATTGCTTATGCCTCCAGAGCACTCAGGAGACATGAGGAGAATTATGCCACCCATGATTTAGAACTAGCAGCAGTGGTGCATGCGTTAAAGATCCGGCGCCATTATCTTCTGGGCAATCCTGTTCATATATACTCAGACCACAAGAGTCTCAAGTATATTTTTACCCAGAGTGAGCTGAATCTACGCTAAAGGCGATGGTTGGAATTGATTAAAGATTATGATTTGGAGATTCATTACCACCCGAGAAAAGCTAATGTGGTTGCCGATGCACTGAGTCGAAGGGCAAGATGCAGCTGCATCTTAGCCACACCTTTGCATGAAACATTGTGCCAAGAAATGGAGAAGTTGAATTTGGCTATTGTATCTGAGGGCACACTCGCTAATATTACCCTCATCCCTATAATTCGAGATCAAATCATTACTGCTCAAAAGAATGACATTGGCATGGAAAAGATTCGACAGAGACTTGCAGGAAATGATCCTAAGGTTGAATGCTTCCATCAGGATGGTGAAGGGATGTTGTGGTTTAAACACCGATTGGTGGTACCTAAAGATTTAGAGCTTCGAAAGCAGATTCTTGATGAGTCTCATCTCTCTAGATATTCCATCAATCCGGGCAGTAATAAAATGTATCAGGATCTAAAACATCAATTTTAGTGAACTAGGATGAAGCGGGAAATTGCTAAGTAAGTGTCGGAGTGTGACACTTGTCGAAGGGTTAAAGCAAGCCATTTGAGGCCAGCCGGTATGCTTCAACCTTTGAATATTCCATCAGGGAAATGGGAGGATATCAGCATGGATTTTATTGTCGGCTTACCCAACACTGCAAAAGGGTATGATTCTATTTGGGTTATAGTCGATCGGCTTACCAAGATAACCCATTTTCTCCCGGTAAAAACATCTTATACGGCGAGGCAATATGCCCAGTTATACCTGGACCGTATTGTGAGTCTTCATGGGATCCCCAAACCAATCATTTCAGACCGTGGTACACAATTCATTGCATAGTTCTGGGAACAATTTCATTCCGACTTGGGTACACGACTGATTCGCAGTTCAGCGTATCATCCTCAGACTGATGGTCAAACAGAAAGGATTAATCAAATTCTAGAAGATATGCTGAGGGCCTGTGTACTCTCTTATAGCAAGAAGTGGGATGAGTGTTTGCCACTCGCTGAATTTTCTTATAACAACAGCTATCAAGAAAGCATCAAGATGGCACCTTTTGAAGCCTTGTATGGACGGAGGTGTAGAACTCCCTTAAATTTGTCAGAAGCCTGTGAGAGGAATTTCTTTAGGTCCGATATGGTTGGTGAAGCTGAAGAACAAGTCCGGCTCATACAGAAAAACTTGAAAACTGCACAATCCTGCCAAAAGAGTTATGCAGATAAGAGACATCGGCCTATGATGTTTGAAATGGGTGATCATGTTTATCTTCGGGTATCCCCGATGAAAGGTGTCCATCGATTCGGTGTGAGAGGCAAACTAGCACCCCACTATGTTGGGCCTTTTCCTATCATTGAGCATCGTGGGCCGGTGGCATATCAAGTGGAGCTTCCTTCGCATTTATCAGCGGTCCATAATATCTTCCATGTCTGCCAGCACAAGAAGTGTCTCCGAGTTCCAAATGAGGTTGTTGCTACGGACAATTTATAGTTGGGGCCCGATCTTGTTTATTCAGAGTATCCTATCAAAATTGTTGACTACAAGACTTGGGTTACTCAAAATCAAGTTAGAAATTTCTATAAAATTCAATGAAGTAATCACTCCGAGCGAGAAGTTACATGGGAAACAGAGGAGTTTATTCAGTCCAATTATCATGAGTAGCTACAAGCTCATCAAGGTACCAACTCTTCCGCTCTATTTTTAATTTTTGCACCTCCACCAAAATCTCGAGATGAGATTTCTTTAAGGTGGTAGGATTATAAGATCTCGGATCGTGGATCCAGATATTCTGAGTGAGAGCTGGATAATCTGGACCCGTGTTGGAACCCGGCCTTATCTCCTCCCTGTGCTCTCCTCTCTTCTCTCTCTTTCATTTCCTTCCTCCTTCCCTAGCTCGGGAATAACCGAGCCGAGCAGACCCACCGCCCCCAATCGATCTCCTTCCTCCGACCACCACGCATCGATTCTTCGCGCGAGCATCTTCCTCAACCCCTCCTCCATCTTCCCCAACCCCCGGCCGATCTTCTCCCCGGCCAAATCGACGGGGATCGACCCTCCTCCGGCCGGTCACCATTGGAGCCGCTCGAAGCTCAGGGCCACCATCGATCTACTCCCTCCGGCCATTTCTCCTCGCCCCGGACCCCAAGAATCAATTCCCCGGTGAGCCCTCAACCTTCCCGCCCTTCTCCCCGTAGTTTCCTCGACGAAGCGCTGCCACATGCCGCGCGCGCCGCCGCCGCCGACCCAGGTCCAGATTATCTGGCCTAGGGCCGGATTATCTGGCACCTTCCAGAGACAAAAAGGATAGTTTGGTCGAATCATCCGGCCTTGGGTCGGATCATCTGATCAGCACAGACCTTTAGTGTTTGTAAAATATGTAGAAAATTTTAGAAAAATGGGAAAAATACAAAACCATTTTTGTTAGCTTCATATTTTTAATCTCTATATAAGAGAATCATGAAATGTGTTATTTGACAACTTTTACTATGTAGTTTTAATTATGCTAGATGAAATGCTTCTATAACTTGTTAAATGCATAATTGGAGTTAGGATTGTGTCAAAAATATAAAACCAGCTGGTTTAGTTTGTTTTGAACATATAGTACTTAGGAAAGGTATTAAACATATTATTGGTTAATGTTTCTACGATGTGTTGTTGCATGCCATTCTCATGTTGCATGACATCTTTTCATACGTATAGACGCCACGAACGAGGTTGTGTACGAGGTGACTGTGGAGCCCCAGGAACAGCCAGAGCAAGCCCAAAAAGGAGGTTCCCAAGGACTCGGCCCAAGGCCCAGTTGACCCTAGCTCTAAGCGGCAGCCCGAAGGCAAGTCCCGGTGCATAACCCCTAATTTAAATTTATGCAATGTACCTAATTAAGTATTTGTGCATTAAGTTTACAAGAATTGTTTGAAACCTTAGTTGCATGATCCCTAGGTTCCTTGGTCCCTGTACTAGTTTGTGTAGGTCGATAGTTTTGCTATGCTAATTAGGGATCGTTAGAAGTCGAGTAATTTTCTGTTACTCACGCGATATAGGATGCCTTTATAATTTGAGTATATGAAATATTGGAAATTGGAGAAAGAAAGGAGGAATTTGGAGACCGGGCGGGGAAATGTTTAGCCCCGTCTGTGTCGATTAAGGACCACACCGTTGTTGGCTGTGCTGATCGGGGATTGAACTGTACTAACCGCATGCCGGGAGTAGGAGGTAGTCAAAACCGGTAAGCCTAGTACTGCATTTCTTCGAAAGTTCAGAACTTCTACGCACCCCTTAGGGCAGTCGAGTGGCCGCGGAGAATTGGGATGCATAATTTTACTTTTGGTGGTCTCTCGTAGGGCTCGGCTGACTATACACAGGTGGGGCGGTTCTGTAGTTCGAGGCGGGGAGGGGAATGGTTGGCATGTATAGTCCGATGGGGCAAATACGTACTGTGTTGGTTAGGTCCACCTTGTAAGGTTAAATCGAATCGATTCGCCGTGTCTCGCGGATATGAGAGCCTTGATCTCTTGGTCACATCGTAGCGATGAAACGGAATAAAATGGGATGAGATGGAATGGTGGATGATATTATCTAATCAATTGTCTGTGCACATTGATTGGGCTGTTGTAGGTATGCAAAACCTAGATGATTAGCAGATTTATTGCTATAAATTGGGGCGAAAACTTTGCAAATAAGGATCAATTTTTAGTCGCTTTTCTGCAAAACCAACCATCGGCCAAAAAGTCTTGCATGTCTAGATAATGGGCTAGGTATACCCATGGTCGGGTAAGTCTTGCTGAGTAATAGTTGCTCAGGATTTGTTGCCACAATTATTTCAGGCCATAAAGATATAGACTTTTATCCCTACTGTGTCAAGTTCATCCGCCGCGATGCGGCCGGTTGGAAAGTGGTGGAGCCAGATACCTAGCTTTTGGAGATCTCAGGGTACACATTTGTGGGCAGAGAGTGTATTCCTTAGCTGTTTTTGAGCTGACCGGCCTGACAGGTAGAATGGGGCAAAACTCAGGAATCCGGTCTGACGGTTGGGTGAACCGGTCCGACCGATTGTGTCAAGGTAGTGTAGGAAGTAATGTAGTTGTAGACTCTGTCTATTTGAACTTTAGTTTTAAACAGTTGTAAACTTGTAAATTGAATCCTTATTTGAGCTCTAGACGTGTAAATTATTTATGTACTAAATCCCGGTTTGTAAACTTAATATTTCATAATATTTATTGTGTATGTATTTTCTCTGTGTTTGTCGTGCTTGTACCATTTGAGCTCACCTTCGCGTGAGACTACCGGTGTTGTTTCGATTAGGCAGTGAGTTGAGAAAGAGCTGTCAAATTAAATCATTAAGCTAATGCACCTGATGTATTCAAATAATGGACATTACGCTTAATTTAGAGTTTTAGTTTGGCGGTTCCGTCACATAGCAGCGGCCATGGTGTGATCAAACTGGACTGGTAATGGCAACTGGGTGGGGATGCTAGCTAGAGTAAGAGACAGAATGAGAAGCTTGCAGTATTATATTCCAGCTGTCAGTGATTCATGCCCATATTGGGAAGGAATGCAGATGCAGATGCTATTTGTAGGCAACGAATTTGGGCAGCGTCAGAGCACACAGCTGTGTAAGTATTAAATCGTCAAGCACGTTAACACGGTTGAACCACCGACATGGATTATCAGTATATGATATCGGAATGTTTAAAATCCGCCCCTCTGCGCTCTCCCCACCGCGTTTCATGCGAGAAAAGGGACGCGTGTCGCATCCCCGCGAGCTCTGGCTGTTTTGCAAAAACGGCCTCTGATTTTCTGAAAATCTTAGATAAACCCATCCCGCCCTGGCTGCACAGTATCCATGTTCGAAAAGTTTTCATAAAAGCCCTCAAACTTATGTTTATTTCCACACGAAGAAGAAGAAATATGATAATACTGTTGTGTTCGAACCCCCCCCCCCCGGTAATTTTTCGTTAACACCCTCCCGCAGCCCAGAACCCTAGCCCCGCTCACTGGCTCCTCGGCACCCTCTCCCTCCCACTCCTGCTCCCCGTCGCCGCCCTCTCTCTCCTCTCTCTCTCTCCCTCCCTGCCGCCGCCTCCTCTCTTCAACCTCTTCGCTTTCCTCCGTCGCCCCTCTCCACCGGTGCTCCTGCTCCCCGCCGGCACCGCCTGCTCCCGCGGGATCCAGATCCGGCGTGGGGCGCAGCTCGGAGGGAGAGGAGGCAAGATCCGCGAGGGCATGGCAGTCCGGGAGACGCGCGCCGCCTCCGCACGAACCCTTGCCGCGCTCCGCTTCCACCTCTACAACCCCGACGACCGTGCGCCTCTCCGCGTGGTGCTCGCGCTCAAGCGCCACCCGTGCATCGAAGCCAACATCAGCCGCATCGAGGAGGTCGATGTAACACCCTGCCTCACGGACAGTCCGCTCTGGGGCGGCGGACAGTCCGCCCAGGCAACACCCAGATATTTATCTGGTTGTGGGACCCGGCTCGTGCCGTTCCCGTCACCGCCCCGTCTGCTTGCCTTGTTGTCCGGCCACCGTGAGTGCGCCGCCGAGCCTCCAAAGCCCAAGCCTTAACATCGCTGCCACCGTAACCCCGCCAATCATCGTAGCTTCACCTCGCCGCCGCGTCGTACCACGGGCTCAGAGCGCCGATGCCCCGCGCGCACGGCAAGGCCCTGCCGCGGCCCTGGGAAGCCAGGTACCCGCGCATATGTGCGCAACCCAAGCCAAGGCAAGGGCATGTGTCTCGCCGCCATCCGCTTGCCCGCCTTGTCAACACCGCCCGGACCCGGAACACCGGTCCTCGCGCGCATGTGTCTCACCCTGCTCTGCTCCGCCTAGGCTTGAGCCACGCCCTCTTGGCCCGCACACACCGCTGCGGCGCTGTGTCGCGTTCGGAGCGCACACACACCGCCTCGTGCATGCCCGTGCCAGGCCCAGCTCCGCCTTGCCGCACGCGTGCATAACCTCGCCCCGCTCCGCTCTGCCACGCCGCTCACCGTCTCGTAGCACCGCCGCTCACCATTGAGGCCGAAAGGCCACGCCTTTGTCTCGCTCTGAGCTCGTCGCCGCCTTGGCGACCCATGACGCGCATGGCCACCGCGGCCTGCCTGCACATCGCGTGTGCCTCGCCGCCGACCCGTAGAGACCCTTCATCGAGCACCTGCAGTGCACACACCACCCACACACCCCGTTCGCACACACAGAGGCCGCTCAGGGCACAGCCACATCGGATTTGGTTTCCGCCACGCCGGATCCCACGCTCGCTGACGAGCGGACCCCACTTGTCAGTGGGTGACGAGCCACGGACCCGCCGACCCTACCCGCCAGTGAGAGAGAGGAGGAAACGTTTTGGGCCATGGCCCATTTCCTTTCCCGCCGAGACAGCCTCCAAGCTGAGTGTCTGAGCCGAGCCCAGTAACCCGAGCCGATCTGTGGAGCCGAGCCCAAGTCGATCTGCCAAGCCGAGCCGTCATCGCTGAGCCGAGCCTAGCCTTTTGGGCCGAACCGAGCCGGCCCGACCCAGCTTTGAGCCCAGTAACCAAGCCAACCCTTCCCTTTTTTCTTTTAAACCCAGCTGACACGCGGGTCCCACGCATCAGCCTCAGGGTGAGGCTGACAGGTGGGGCCACTGACTGGTGGACTCGCTGACCTGGACGTTGACCGTTGACTGTGTGCTTTCCTTTTTCCAAAAATGATTTATTAATTCCAGAAATAGATTTAGGCTTCAAAAATTGATAATAAATTAACAGGAGCTCCGAAAATTATGAAACCAGTTTCATAATTTTTCTAAAATCATGATCTACCCGTTAGAGTAGGTTTTGCTGTGATTTGGATCTTATTTGGATGCTTTTGTGCATTCTTGCACTTTGGCCCTTTAGTAATTCGTAATTATGAATAGGCCCTTAGCGAGGAGGAGCTGATCAACGCCTCAGACGCCCGGAGGACCCGGGAGGACGTCCCGGACTACGAGAAGACTCGGAAAACCTAGGACGACTACGAGAAGTCTCAGGTTCACGCCTATCTATGAATTGATTACCCATTAGCCATTGCTTGCTAGATTGCTATGCTTTATTACTGTTATGAGATGAACTTGCATAGCCAATTGTGTGCCGTTATTCCTTGAACTCCTAATATAAACCATGTTGAATGGTTGATATGCTTGCATGTGTATGTGTGGGATTTTCTCGTGATATGATAGTCTTGGCGTGAGTGGAGATCCACCATATCAGGAGTTGGTGATTAGGGTTTTTAGCAGGGGGCAAGCAAGATGACTTTGCTGGGGGTGTGTGTTGGGCACACCCTGCGAGCACCTGTTGCGGGTTCATGTTTGTGTCGTTGGACACGGTTAGACTCTTGAGGTGTTTTGGGGGGCCTTACCTGTAATGGGTGCCTTTCGCGGACCGTTGTGGCGGATACGCATGAGGACGGAGATGGTCCTCCCGGCATATAAGGAACTTGGGTGAGTCTCGGAGGTGTGAGTTGACCGGGAGTCCGGGATACCAGAATGGAGTCCGAGATGCCGGAATGGCCCGCGTCAGGTGACTTGGTAGATGCTACGCATAGGAAACCCTAGGCTTATCCGTTGGCTATTTCTTTATACTATATTGCATCCACCTAAAGCTTGCATACGGATGGTGACGTGAACCTATCCCATCCTTGGGGATAGTTTGGTAGATGCAGGACCCGACTCGAAGGTCAACGACGACACTGAAGGAAGAACTAAGGACAACTCGTGCTTCGCTCAAGTTTGCCTGTGGATGAAAGAAGACGTCAAGATGGAGGATGCCCCAGAAGTCTAGCTACCGCTTCCGTTTTCTGGTTGTTCCCTTTTAGCCCAATGGGCTTGTACCAGGTGATTTCGTACCACAATCCGCTGGATTATGTAATAATTAAACCCCTGATGTGTTTTAACGCAAAGTATGACTGTGATATGTAATTGGAATGAGTTCTGTATATGATAGCTACTGATCCAGGGACTATCACGACAATACAGGGAGTCGGGTTGCCCGTTCGACAACCCGGTTCGTTTCAAAACCTTTGCCAGTGGCCACTAAATCATCTTTAAACTGAGGTGGGATGATTAATGCACCAATTTGGTTAATTAAGGGATTGATTTGCACTAATTAAAATATTAGGGATGAGAACCACACTTTCACAATACTTGAAGGATGAAAAGTAAACTTTTTTTCAAAAAAAACCCTCCATTGACGACCTGGGAGATTTTTATATTATATGAGCTCCGGATGGAGGCCATGCCGACGGAGAGGTAGCCCTTGGCGCCGTCCGGCCAGGTTGGCGCTCGTTGTACATATCGGTCTGGAGCTCCATGGTGACTCTGGTCTCCGGCGCGCAGCTGGCGAAGAAGAGGCTGTACTCGTCGGCTTGCAGGACGGGGAAGGTTCTGTTGTAGAGGCCTTGGTCGTCGAGGTCGGCGAAGGTGAAGAGCGTTAAGGCGTAGGGGCTGGAGAGGACGCAGCTTGGGGAGGACTCCGGGAAGGGGTTCAGATCCATGGGCGCCTCGTCGGAGAGGAGGAAGAAGCCCAGCTGCGAGGGGTCCGGCTTGGCTAGCGCGGACGATGAGGCCTTGGCGCCGGTGACAGAGATGGACACCACGCCATGGGAGCTGGAGCTGAACCTGTCGATCAGGACGGAACTGCGGGGGTCGTCGTTGAAGGACACCCGCTTGGTCTCCGCCGCCGGACAGATGAGGACCCCGGCGACGGCGAGGAGAAGCAGGACGATGGCGCGGGCCATCGTTTTCTGATGCAGCGGCGTCGCCTGATCCACCACCTCGAAACTGTCGTTGGAATATAACCTGCATTGAAAATTATTTGTAATAAGGTGTGGCATACTGGCATGCATGGGATTGTCCGTCGTCCAAACTACAACCGCTTGCAAGCTTTGGCACGATCGATAATGTCTGAAACGATCCATCTTTCTGCTTACGTGTATAAGCATATAGGAGTGCAGCAAGCAGAGCGGATCTGGTTGAAAACCCTGGCTATGCCACTGGTTGGAAGCTGTATTATACCAATAAAATACGAAAAAAATATGGAGCTTATGAAAAAGCAATCAAGGGCGCTGCTGAACCAGGAATTTGGAAAAGCTTATCACAAAACCCTTTTCTTAAACTTCCGCATTTCTTACTTGCAATTTTGTGTGCCTTTACTTTCATAGAGTAGAATCTTGATAGGATTGGCTATAGGTTGCAAAACTTTTTGGGATGAGATTTTGACACTAGTTGAGTCCTAGTTGCACATATAGATAACATGTTTTAGCTTATGTTTTGTGCTAACTAGAATTTAGCATAGGTTAAGAAAATTAGTTTGCCTAATTCACCCCTCCTCCTCTCAGACTAATCGCGATCCGAACTTTCACACTGTCACGATCGAGTAAACGTTTAATTGGTTCCCAGCCACCATTCGCCCCCTCAGCTGTGGCCGAATCTGACTCCTGTGTTGACGTGGGAACGTGCCACGCACGCGCCAAATACTGAGCACGTCACGTGCAGCATGCACAGGGAACAATTTTGGTCGCGAACACATTGCTTGCAATTCGTTGCTCGATCAGTAGCTTGCTTTTGGCAGTCACAGCCAAAAAAAACATGTAAAATCAACAGGTTTGGCACCACACAGAGTGTGGCGTCAGTTTTCCCTGCCACAACTGCTGCGCCGCCGCACCTGCGGCATGGTAGTTTGCTGGCTGGGAACCAAACACGCCATTAGGCATACCACTCTTGATGACGCACGGGGAAAAGAGCATGCAACTTTGTAGAACTGCACAGCTAAAACTTGGCAGAACACCGCGTCACCTCTACTACATAAATGATTTTTAGAAACTTGTACTCACTCCATTTCAAATTATAATTCGTTTGACTTTTCTAATCCCAAATTATAATTCTCCTATTATTTCGGCTTGATTTCAATTTTTTATTATCCTATAATTGCTCAATCATGAATGGAGAATTTTCTAGACCACGGATGGAGAGAGAATAATTTTTTTATAGATCTAAATGAATAATTTAAAGTTTTTATTTTGTCTAGATCTACTCAAGTAAGTTTATTTGCCTAGACCCCTTGTACGAAAGGAGGTTGGACACGGGGATTGTTTCTCCAACAAGTAGCTAGTATTAGTCCAGTCTCAATGGATGTTTCATTAGAAATTTCATAAGAACTAAATATATTAACAATTTTACTAACTTAACAGTTTCACCATGAGGGGAGATGAGGGAAAGTTTCATAGGATGAGAGAAGATTTTAATCCCCATAAAACTAAGCCCGTGTAGTTACCAAATTCTGTCTTGGTAATTGTGCAATGAAACAGTGCACCAAGACTGGTTTTATATATAATAGTTGTGCACCGAGTGATGAATGAATAATAATACTAACTAGAAAACAACCATAAAAATAATTAAGGGGAATTTTGGTCGATACACATAAATATACATCCATTAAACAGGGGTTCCAAGCATATCCTTGGACACACCAGTATCAGATACACAGAGGCTTAGCTCATGAACACTTTATTAATCAGATACACCAGTATCAGATACACATGACGCTTCCTCTGGCCGGCAGCATCATGCAGGCAAGGCATCTACCGGAGCAAGAAGGACACTTTATTAATTAGACATTATATGCTTACATATGCTGTAGGAATTTGTATATTCATGGCCTGCGTGGTGGTGGCGCTGCGCCGGCGCCGGCCCCGGCGTGGGGACGCCCGGCGGCGTCAGGGTGTTGAGGGTGCAGGCGTTGAAGCAGAGGGTAAGACACAGTTCATTGACACTCACGTTGCACGTCCGATTGAAGGCAGGTAGGGAGGTCAGGATAGGGGCGAGCCCAATGATGGCATTACACGTACTAGAAGCGAAGCCATCGCACTGAGGAAGACAGAACGCGGCGCAGTCTTCCTCTATGTCGGCCATCGCCGGAGGACCCATGGACAGCAGGAGCAGCATGATGCAGGTAGCAACAAGAAGGACCTTCTTCCTAAGCGCAGCGTCGCTGCTAGCGGGAGCCATTATTATTGATCAGGCAGGACTAGCTAGTTGCAGATGCTGCTGGGGTACCAAGAGAGAAAGAGAGCAGCAGTACGTGTCAGCTGATGCTCATTTTGGGACAGGAAGCAGGAGATGCGCTCTATTGCAGGCAACGATCGATTTGAATTCGTGCAAGTTCAGTTAACAGGCACTGTGGCACATGCATAGTTTTTCCTCCGTACTTGATGCATAGAACGAAATGGCACATGCATAATTTCTAACGAAGGCAGTACGTACTGTTGACATTAATTATATTCTTGGATAATAATGAAATTAAGAGGGTGGCAATGGGAATTTCTGCCGTCCAAGCAATACCAGCCAGCATCTATCATTATATATATTAAACAATATGCAACTGATATTTTTCATCGGTTCAACACATGATAATAGTAGTTCTTCTGACAAACTATAATATTGAAGAATTTCATCAAACTTCAGACATGCTTCTGTGCTAGCTTCACCTCAATGCACACACCAAATTAAAACAAGCATACAAAATCAGTAACACTTATATGTGCATGACAAACATCTACACTTAAAATTAGGGTCTTTGGTGTTTCTACCCTCGTTTTTAGACCCAATGGTGATTTTACCCCCATTTTTTTAACTTTGCATTTTTACCCTCACTTTTTCAAAATGAAGGGAGAGTCTACCCCTCATCTGTTAAGTGCACCTAACAGTGTAAACTTTTACACAAAAGGACAAGACTACCCCTACTGCTTCCCTCTCTCTACCTTCACTGAAATATGGGCCTAGGGGGTCAGCACGGCCCAAGCCGGGTCAAGGCAGGTCAGCACCTTGACCAAGGACGAGGATGTGCCCACAGCGTGGTCCCGCGCGCGCGACGCGGCAGCGACGGCGCAATGAATGGCAGCGCGGCCAGTCGAGGTCGGAGCAGGCGAGAGGCGCGCGCACGACGTGTTCTAGGGCGAGGCGAAGCTCACCACAGCGGCGGATGGCGAGGAACGGCGGCGGACGGCGCCCACGGCGAAGGCAGGCGGCGCCGGCGGGAGGGGCTCGCCGGGGCTCCTGCACAGCAAGGGAGGAGGCCGGTTAAGGGGCGGAATCGGCCGAGGGGAGGGAGGAGAAGCTCCCCACACGAGGAATCGAGCCACGGCTCACCACAGGCGACGAATCGCGGTGGCGATGGAGCTCCAGGCGGCGGCGGCCGCGGCAATGGAGATTAAAGAAGTTAGGGAGAAGTCACAACAGGGGAGGGGCGCGCCGGCGCCTCGGCGGTGGCCCTGCATGCGGGCTGGCGCCGCGGGGAGGGCGCGCGCAGGCAGGGGTGGGCACGCCGGCACCTTGGAGGTGGCCCCCGCGCGCGACTGCGCTAAGGGGTGGGTGCGACGCCGCCTGGGCTGCTGCCCCGCGCGCGCCACGGCGCCAAGGGATGTGCGCGCCGGGCGGGACAGCCGAGACGGCACTTGACGGTGTAGCGAGGGGTGCGACGGGGCCTGGGGAGGGCGGCGACGACGACAGCCTCCAAACCCTATCTCCAATGGTGATGGGTTCGTTTCTTCCACCAGGTGAAAAAAGATAAGGTGAGGGGTAGTATTGTCTTTTTCCGTATGTGTTTTTCCTTTTCTATTTTTTTCCTCCCATTTAATCCTTGCAAACCTAACGATGTTACAGACCAGGGGTAAACGTCTCGTTCATTTCAAAGTTAGAGGGGTAAAATCACAAAGTTTAAAAAAGAGGGGTAAAATCATCATTGACGTTTGGAATAGGGGCAGAAACGCTTTTTCCCAAAATTATATGATGAGATATTGTGTTTGTGATTGTGTGGAAGATCGATGCACATGCATACACACAATACTCATATGGACTCTTGTATCACATAAACTAGTGAGATGTCCCGCTCATTTGCGCGGCTAGTATCGAGAATCTAAATATTTATATATTGGTATCATTATTATTATTATTATTATTATTATTATTAAATTTATACTTCTCCTTATGTTGTTCTTTTACTATCGCACTCTATGTCTAGTTCTTAAAAGTAATTTGAATGTAGATACATTGTTATAAGTTTTTCTGTTAGGTCTCTATTACTATCTCCATTGGTCAATCTCTCTTTTCTTTTAACTTGTTCCTATTCTAACTAAACAACTTTTGCTGGCTTTATTTTTTAATCAATAATATAGTTGATAATTTATACATAACTTGAGATATCTTTGCAAAGAAGGTAGCTAAAGGTATTTTTTATTAATGTTTTCATAACAGCAATGATTAGTTATTTTCGTTAGGCATAGCAATATTTTTGGCTAATATTATCATAATTGTAGTGGTCAATATTTTTTATTTATTTTCTAATTAGCATGATTATTTATATGTCTTGAGACCAAATATACATAAAGAAGCAAGTGTGTTAGCAATAGAGATTGGGAAAATAGAAAATGACTTTTTATCTCGCTTGATTCTTTTTTCGCAGTACTTCTCCACTGTGTATTGCGCACCTCTGAACGCTTGCTTAATAAATGATTTATGATTTTTTTCCATCTTCGTTATCATATCTTGTATCGTTGCCGCCGCATGCTGTCTCGAACTCTCGATCTTCTTGCTCAACATGTTACTTCGCCCAGTCGCTCGTCTCTCAACTACATGTGATTACCGTCTTCAAGTCTAATAACAACACTCCTTATTACTCTTCGGGGTCAACTCACAGCCGTCATGGATTACTGCTCCTGCTAGTCGCAGACTCTGGTGTCCCATATCCGGCTAAGCTATAACTTGGTCAAGATGAACACTCAACGATCTGTACATATGAGATCGATTGGATTGTAGGCTCAAAACACTACTAGAAAAGTGGCATTTGTCCACCTCCGATTAGTACCGGTTGCTTTAAAACTGGTACTAATGTCAATTTAGTACCGGTTCTACAACACAGTGCCCCCCGGAGCCATTTAGTACCGGGTCATATCTCCATCCGGTACTAAATGCCACCATTTAGTACCGGTTGGTGTTATAGCCCGATACTAAATGTCTCCCGGGGGCCCCCAACTATTTAGTACCGGTTTTTAACACCACCCGGTACTAAATGGTGGCATTTAGTACCGGGTGGTGTTATGGCCCGGTACTAAATGGTCCACCTGGGTTACTTCAAAAGGATAACATCTTCCATCCACTCACATGGATTGTGTGGATGGAATGGTAAAGGAGGCTACGCGCGAGGCCACAGGTCACAAGTTCGAACCCCGACGCACGCGTATTTATCCGGATGTATTTTTTCTAAAAGATGATACATTTAGTACCGGGCGCTGCGACCAGTACTAAATGGACCGTCCATTTAGTACCGGCCAGCCGGTACCGGGCGCGGCAGCCGGTACTAAGGGCGCCATGTGCCCGGTACTAATGGCCCTTTTTCCTGCAGTGAAAGGTGGTTACTTCATATTTTAATCTTCCCAATCCGTGTGTACAAATAATAAGTTTTCTATTTCCATGACTTAAGTTACCGTAATTCATATAAATAAGATATGGAGTATTTTAGATTATTTTTTAATGGCAGTGGTGGGTTAATTTTAATTAGGCATAAAGGTATTTTGAGAAAATTTTATTGTAATGGCAGTGGTGGGTAATTTTATTTTCTCTTATTTTTTCCGTTTAACGTGAGAATTTCTAGACCTTGAGAGCAATTACTATTTCTGAGGGTCTTAGTTAATGACCTACCGTTTAAAAACGCTAGGAGATAGTTACGATTCTAGTAGTGCTTTTATTGGTCAAATAATAAGATAATAGATACAAGATGTTTATACAAGAAATCATGCGGATGGAAGAGAAGATGCTTGCCCTTGTTGTCACCGAGTCTCTCATCACCAGGCCATGCGCGTGATGCGGCTAGCACGAGCCGAGGCACGGCGATTTTACTGAAGGGTAGGCACGCGTGGGTCACAACTAAGTTTTTTTTTTCTACGATGGGTTTTTCGAGACGGATTTTGTTGGTTTTTACATTCTCATAGTGTTGTAGGTAACAATATAGTGTTGTAGATTTTGTTGTATTTTCACATCCTTATTGTATTCGAGTTCATTCAGATTATAATGTAGGGTTATTGTTCGGTTCTCATTATGTGCGCTTTGGATTCACATATATGTGATGCATGTTGGACCAAACAAAAATTTTTGGTTGAAATATTATATATATGCTCTAGTAATAGTTTAAGATATGGGATCACATTCCATAAAGCTGAGATCGATGTTTTTCCTTTTCCTCTGTTCCTAATGCACAGAGCGACCAGGGGATCGAGAAAAAACAACTGGTGGAACAATAAATGGAAATTAAATCAGAACGCTGAACAACGATTGCACGAATGCTTCCTGCATAAATATCATGATTATAGAGTAGCAATATTCATGGATTGCTAAATGCACAGTAAGTTATCATCAATATTGCTTGTCTGCTCGGGGGTCTTGCCAGAGCTAGATCGATCACAGGACTAGGTCTAAGATGCAGCTGGGAGCGCACCGAGAGGAGGGAGGTTGCAGAGTATCAGCTGATGCCCGTATTGGAACAGTAGATGCGCTGCTAGGCAATGACCGAATTTGTCCAACATTGTCTACGGTGTATATCAGAGTACACAATAGCTTG
The DNA here is from genome assembly GCF_016808335.1 of Panicum virgatum. Classification (NCBI taxonomy): domain Eukaryota; kingdom Viridiplantae; phylum Streptophyta; class Magnoliopsida; order Poales; family Poaceae; genus Panicum; species Panicum virgatum. The sequence continues at coordinate 52,323,458 of NC_053143.1, read as the reverse complement.
CAGTGCCTAACACGTTGACACGCCAACAAATGCGCGTGCAGATTTTGCATTGTACTTGATAGAGAGAATGACACTTGGCATGGTTCCGCTAGGTGCTAGGCGGATTCTAGGCGCTGACCCTCAGTGTAGCGTCTAGTCGGGAGTAATCGCGTCTAGGCATTGCTAGGCGTTTTTCTAGACGATGAATAATACATGTATAAATACTTAAAAGAAAAGAAAAAAAGGAGATGAGTGGTCATGAAAAAGTAGAAAGGGAAAAAGGCCCATTTGAAGGTCCATTTGAAGGCCCAACTAAACCCTCAACCCTCTCTCCCGCACCCTCTCTGCCTCTCTCGCATCTCTCTGTCCCGCACACGCCCGCCGCCGCTGCATACGCCCGCACCCACCGCCGCCTGCACCTGCGCCTGCCCCCGCCCGCAGCTCCTCCTCCCCCACCGGCGACCTCCGCCGGACGCCCGCCGCCCGCGCCCGCGCCCGCCGCCGCCCGCACAAGCCCGTGTGAGCGCCCGCCGCCGCCCGCAGCTCCTCCTCCTCCACCAGCGACCCCCGCCGGAAGCTCCTCCACCCCCATCGGCGCCGCCGACGAGCTGCCGATGCCTATGGTTCTGCCTACCCCCATAGGCGAGGTGCTGACCCTTCGGAGGAATGTTGAGTACTCTATCCTGCCTGTGATGAGTGAATTGTCAACCGTGCGGTGTGATCGTTCATTTGGTCTTTGGTTGCAGGTACACGGGCGTCGAGGGTCGACGGTGAGCTGCTGTGGAGGAGCTCAGGCCGGGCGGCGGCTGTGGCGTCCACTCCTGGATCGAAGGCACAAGCGGCGACGGAAGGCGGGTTTCTTGGTTTGCACCACAAAACCAAGGCAGTGGACGGCGGTTGAAGACGCCAAGTCGTGGAGGCACGGGCGTCGGTCTCGGGACTGACGGAGGCGACGGGCGTCGACGGCGTCTAGGGCCTTGCTGCGGGCGAGGAGGTGACGGGCGTCGGACGGCGTCTAGGGCTGTCAGAAGGCCGAGGCGGGAACGGCGTCTAGGGCCACGACGTGGAGGCGGGAATCTTCCCGCGCGTGGAGTTTTGGCGGTTTTCTCAAAACCGGCCACCTACCCGGGTTTCGCGGACCCCCCCCCCAAACCGCGGACCGGTACTTCGTCGACGTGGCGGCATCGCATCAAAGACTTCGAGTCGAAGAAAGGAGCTCTGCCGTCGATCGAGTCTGTACAGCGGGCTGCTGCAGACCCGACCGGTCTGACCGGTCCACCCGACCGGTTTGACCGGTCTGGCCGCAGCAGCCGGGTATATAAGCCCCCCCTTGTCCAGGTGGAGGGCTTCGAGTCTCTTGAGTCCTTTTCGGTTTTTCCTTCTCCCTTCCCCCTGCTCAGGTTAGGGCCAAGGTCTCCAACGCAAAGGGAGTTTAGATTATAGCTATTCTCTTCAATCTAGAGGGTGGATGATAGGCGGATGGCTCTAGCCTTTGTATAGGTAAATTCCTCTGTGAATTAATGGATGAATTTTGTTTGAGATTCACTTGTGTGTGCTGAGCATCTCGTCCTCCCCTTCTCTCTTGCGTTTTGGGTTCAATTCTCCTCTTTTGATGTGTTTCTTGTTTGGAGGAGAACAACCCTTGATTTCGTGGTTTGATGAACTCTTTGGAACGATTCCTATGCATATAGCCTAGTGCTAAACCCCCTGGAATCATGAGTTCTCACGAATAGGCGATTTTGTGTTCTTGAGAAAAACCCAATCCTCTTTGATTCTCCCTTGATTTCTCACGATCTGTTAATCCTTTGGGAAAGATCTTTTGGGCATATGCTCATGGGGTAGTTACGAAGCCTTCCTCCAAGTTTCGTTGAATTTGGACTTCGTTTGCTCGAGTTTTGCCAATTGGAGCTTTGTTTGCGGGCTGTCTGGGAGCGACCGGTCTGACCGGTCTCTGTAACCGGTCTGACCGGTATGGGATTTTGAATTCCAGCCCGACCGGTCTGACCGGTCTGTGCTAGCGGTCAGACCGGTATGTGTCTGCTGCGCTGCACTTCGAGGAGTTTTCTCGCCTTTGCTTCTGCGCTGCAACCTGGGTCTTTTGGTTTGAGATATCTTGTCCATAGCTAGTCTCACTGACCTAGGTTCGAGGGTTTGCGGTGTTTTTGGGATATAGGCCGACGGTTTCAAATTTCGAAGAAATTTAGATCGGCTCTCATTCACCCCCTGGTCGCCAGTTTCAATCCCTCACCTTCGACTCGAGATTAGGCGCGCGGAATCGCGCCTAGGCGAGCGCCTAGCGGAACAAGGTCACTTGGGAGATACTAGTTTCTAATAAGAACAGTACCGTTGACTATGTTAACATATACTGAGAGCTTGTGGCCATTCTTGGCATATGAAAATTAGGGGGCGGTAGTATTGTCAGCAATCAAAACCAGGACCTGACATGCATAAATATGTGACCGATATTTTACAGATAATTGTTGTTCTACCTAGAAAAGTCCATGTGTCAAGAAGACACTTGTGATACTAGGGTAAAGTTGAAGAATTTCATCTCGGTTTGTACATGCTTCACCTGAAGCATATACATGTAAACACAAGAAACAACTGAAATTATGATAACAAATTCTTTTTTTGTGATTACGTGGAAGGTACGCATACACACGATTTCTCACACACCTTTGAGTACGTTTGGTGCCACATGAATCTACGTAGACTTGAAAGCACTTGCTTCTGAGGTATGGTGGATGAAAGCAAGGAGGAGATGAGAAGCGTGTGCTACTGATTTTCATTGATTATAAGTGGTACATACATTGAAATCATGTAGACGGGACAAGCATGTTGTGATGTTTATTTTCATTGATTATATGGTACATACAAGAAATTAAAACTGTTCCTTATATGGTACATACATGAAATCCTGTGGTTGTAATTAATAAACTAGAGAGAGATTATACATGTTCCTACTACAAATGGTTACACAAAGCTATACGTGTGGAGGATGAAGGATCGGCATCCTTGAGGACCCATCACCTATCGAATCATGTTAGCGACAACCAAATTAGAGATTACAGATGGTTTAATACTTCAACCTGTTACTGATAATGTGCACAAAATATATTGTTGTGATAAGCTGCTATGCCTTCCTACAATGGTGGTGAAATATTGACTAACAATTTAATTAAAATATATCATTTCAACTTTGAGCATTTTATTTGCTGAAATTTCAAGATGTCTATATTCATAAAGAACTCGGCACGGATCAAAGTGAAAAGGGACCTACTCCATCAACCAAGCTCCAAGGAGGAAGGGGATCTAGGATATGGTGGTGGTCAGGTCTTGATGGACTGAATTTGATGGGATAACAAGGTGGTTGTAGTCGTGGCCGGATTTGGAGAAGGTGGGATGATTGATGAATTAGTGCTTGAGAGAGTGATGAGGTGGCAAGGGGAACAAGACAAATGAGGGTATTAATTATAAGATGGTATATTTGGGGGCAACCTAACCTTGCTGGTAGTAGCGAAAATATTGGCGGATCTCGGGCCTAGCGGTGGATAGTTGTGGGTGAGCCGTAGCGATTATACATCGCTTGTGCTACAATTGCATGATCCATGGCCTGAAGTGTAAAAGCGGGCCGTTATAGTCCCTAGGTGTGTAGAGCAATAGCCCAGCACATGGACCAACAACAGCCAATAGGCCTGCGGGCATGCATGTTTGAGTGGGTCAGGACTCAGGAAGCTGCAGACCTTAATCTGCGTGAGAAATAAACAAGCAGAAGCATCCAGCCACCTATTGGCCCACCGCGGAGATGCCTTCACGGACCAATGGAGGTTTTTTTTCTTTTCATTTATTTTCTTCCCGATTTCACATTTCTTTTTTGGCTGAGGCTTAAAGCTAGTTTCAGCATTAATGTTGTTTTCTATTTATTTAATGCTCCTTTTTGTTTCTTTGTCTTAATTTTTATTTACCTTTTCTCTAATTCTCTATCTATATTTATTCATTTATTTTTCTTTCCTCTTTCTTTTCTTCTTTGTCTTCAACATATTATACAATATATGTGAACAGATTGTAATAATTGTATTTTTATTAATTCTACCTTGTTAACTTTTTGTTTCTCCTTCTCTTTTCTTTAGACACAGCTACTATTCTTTTCTTTATTTCTCTTTTCCCTTCATTTCAGTAATACTCCCTCTGTTCCAAATTATAAGTCATTCCAAGAATCTTGGAGAGTCAAACCATTTCAAAGTTTGACCAAAATAGAAAAATGCAAAAAATACCAAAATAGAAAAATTGCAAAAATAGGTGGCTGTCGGCTATTGAGTAGCCGATTAGCCACTTATCGGCTACTGAGGAGCCGACTTCCAACGTGGCTTGCCACCGTGGCACCCCGCGGCCATTTTGACCGCGTACGCGGGGGGCTGTCGGCGCCGAGTAGACCTATCGGCTTCTGAAGAGCTGACTAGCCTTTTTTGGCCGACAGCCCAGTCGGTACGACTCCCCAGTCGACCTAATAGACCTATCGGCTATTGGGGAGACGACAGGTCCCCTGATTTGCGCAATAAGGACCTATCGGCTAGTGGGGAGCCGACAGGTCCCCTGATTTGCGCAACCCAGCAACCTAGAAACAAAATTTTAACTTCCCAGTAAACGAATTTATTTTTATACTGCAATTTTTTTGGACAGTTGATCAAAAATATATTTCTTAAATTTCATTATTGCTGAAACGGCGCTATGTGTTACCGCCGTGCTCCAACCGGCTATTCAGAAAACGATGCACGGTTTTATTACGAACGAGAACAACTTCCAGAAGTACAAGTACACATACAAAGGACAGTGAAAAAAATATTACATAGGGAGGCAGAAGACGCTTTCGAAACAAACATGCAACATATTGGTCATGAAGGAACGTAACTTATTCAAGACAGCAGGACTAATCAGAATGAAACGGACCACTACGACATCCATTATTCACGGCCACTACCATTGCCACGTTTTGCTTTGTCAATGCCGAACTTGCGTACATCATCATCCACCTTCTTCAACCACGCCACATATTCCTGATCACGACGACTGATAGATGTGTCAATCCACTCATGAAAATGACAAAAATGAGTATTTGTCTCCTGAAATATGTGCATTCATAAACAAGAAATGAAACAAAATTGTTAGAAAATTTTAAAAAAACTAGACAAACATATTAAAAAAACATCTATACCTGTGATATTGCACCTGCCTTTTGGACTTCCTCAATATTCTTACAAGACCAATACCTCTGGCCAAAAGTCTCGTACTCACGAGATATGTTGGGAACACAACGCATCTGACAGTAGCAATAGGGTGGCTCTACATCTTTCGGCTAGACCTTGCAATCCGTAACACATCTAGTTGAATCGTTAGGTGGAGGTAGCTGTCCGTCAACCAAGTGCGAACGGTGCTTCGCGTCCTCCACCGGATCGATCAGCTCAAGGTTCGCCATACCTGCAGAAAGAACACATGCGGTGAAAAATATAAGATATTGAAGACAATACTTAATTATAAAAAACAAAGGATACAGAACCATAAATGATGAAATATAGTACAACGACGACGACATATAAATTAGCGACAATACAACATAGAAAGTGAACAATAAAGCATTCGTACAGCACATACAATGTAACAATTAAGTACTGAAACGTTCAAACCATAAAGTACACATACGGTCCAACCATAAACTACGCTTATAGTACAAACAAAGAACACATACAGTTCAATCGTAAATTACATATCTGATGCAAACGTAAAACACATAGTCTTCAAAGTGATACATGTAGGAGCTCGAAACTACGTCTTCTTAATGGTGCGTTGTGGAACACGCCTTTCCGCTGTCCCTCCAGCAACCCTATGTGTCGGGTAGCTTTCGCAATCCTTATGACGATGGTCAGTTTCACTGCATGCCAAGCAAACTTTTTCACCACCTCTTGCCTCTGAAGCATCCATGTCATTTCTAATACGACGACTCTTCCGACGGCCATGGTGAATTATCTTTGTGTCCGAATCGGGTATCCAATCCGGCCCATTGGCTGGAGGCTTAGTGAAGTCAACTAGCCCTCTCCAGCCACGAAGTTCGCCACTCCAAGTGGCCAGCACTGCCTCCTTGAGATAATACGGCGACACATATGTCCCCTCAATTCCTGCCTTTCCACGAGCAGCATACACATGTGAACAAGGAAGGTGTAGCAGCTCTGGTTTGTTGCATGTGCACAAACATTGATTTGTTTCTGGCCACAGCTGACATTACATGGTCACTGTAGTATTGCCGATCCCCACACCCCCTTGTCTCGCACTGTCACCTCAAAAACAAAATCCTGGTTGCCTATGAATTTGACTAGATGTAGCGTCCCCTTGGCACTTATTTTTTCTAATATCTCTATCATCTTGTTGCAATACACCATTTGAGGATTTCGCACTGCGATTGAAGCTTCCTGAAAGCGTTCACGAAGATATGCCACTGTACCTCGAAGAATGCACTCAACAATTGCCACTAGAGGAAGGGAGCGGCATGCCTTCAGTACCCAATTGTACACCTCAGCAAGATTAGTTGTCATCATTCCGTGCCTTGATCCATCTGCAATCAAAGCCCATTTCTCTAGGGGCTCATTTTTAATCCACTCGGAGAAGCATTTCACCGATCTTCCCCCCTTTCTTCTTCTTGTGACACGTGCAGGCTCGCCCTCAATTGGTTCTAGCCCCCGCGGTTCCTCTTCACGTGCCACAACAGGTTTATTACGAACATCCTCCATATGACTGGTTGTCAGCTTATCGAGAAGGGCCCATAATTCATCAAACTTGCAACGCTGATTCTGTTTACACATTTTCTTGAAGAGATCCTCCAGGCGCTTGCTTCTAAACTACGAGTAAAAGTTTGCACCCATGTGCCGCATGCACCATCGACTATGCAAGTCAGGCCAAGCAACGTCAGCATTGCGACCTTCCTGCAATTTCTTCACAGCTGACAGTATGCCCTTATGGCGATCATGAATTACACACACGTTTGGCCGCTCATAAACAACTGCCCGTTTAATCAGTGAAAGGAACCACAGCCAGCTTTCAGCATTTTCAGATTCAACAAAAGCAAATGCAATCGGCACAACCTTGTTATTTGCGTCCACCCCAATGCAAGTGAGCATCTGATCTTTATACATTCCTGTAAGAAATGTACCGTCGACAGAAAGAACTGGTCTGCAGTGTTTGAAAGCTTGAATCATGCAACCAAAAGACCAGAACGCACACCTAAGAACTCTATCACCATTAGTATTCTGGTAGTCATCTATATCGATTATAGTTCCAGGGTTTCTACTCTGAAGTAGTGACAGGAGATGTGGGAGGTGGTGGTACGAATCCTTGTACGACCCGAACCTTCACTCAAGCGCCTTCTGCTTTGCTCGCCATGCCATGTCATATGATATTTCATAGGTGTACCTATTTGATATTGCAAGCATAATCTGGAAAGGTGAGATGGAAGTCTTCTTCACAATTTCTCCATGCAACACAGTAGCCACAAATTCTGCTTTCATGTTTCTATGCTTCACAACAGTTTCTGAAAGCTTGCACAAGTGGCCAATGACTATCGAGGCCACAAAGTTGCTCTCAGCCTTCGGCAGATACCCGTGAATGCGCCAGGGACAACCCGGGGCGAGACACTTGACATCATAAGTGGTCAGATTGAAAACGACCACCTTGAATGGTTTCTTTTCTAAGAAAGACCACTTCTTAACAGCATGCTGCAAGTGCTTCTTATCATGAAACAATTAACCACTTGTGATCTCCATTTGATTGTACACCCAGTTACTGTCATGGTCGTCGTTAACCGTAAGCTCATCCATACCAAAGTTGCCCCAATCCTGAGGGACGGTATCTTCATTTTTAAATAGACGACCATCTCTACCTTCAACAAAGGTTTTGTACTCCTCGTCATCTAGATCCATTTCATCAACTATTGTCTCATCTAATTCCCCTTGATCAACAATCATGTGACCTCCGAATTCCCAATCGCTAGCTTCAGTTTCATGCTCAGCTTATTGGTGGACTTCAGGCTGCGACTGCTGATCCTCTGCAGCAGAATTTTCAGGAGGCCAATCGGTTTCAGCGACCACCTCAGCTGCAGGACCAACATGGCTACTCTCCCCTTGAGTTTCGTTAGCTAGTTGTTGCTCAACGAGCACAATAAGGGGGAATTTCATTTTGTTCGTAGCCATATGAACTAATGCATGCCAACATTTCGAGTTGCTCAACTCACATAATTCTCACCGCCAACCGTGCTCACGATGCCTTGGAACAACACCACTAACTTTAATCGTCCAGTGGCTTGGGTCTACATGCAGAAAATTATGCAACCAACTTAACAGATCCGCATGTCGCATGTGCAACGGATTGGTCATAGTTGTATCTATGTACTGAAACTGACTCAAATCTACCCCGGAGTCACAATAATCGATGAATCCATTGCCATAATGAACTCTTATATTTACTATTTCAGAACTCATCCTGGTAATGCATTAGATGATGGCATGTCAGACGTAACATCCTTAAACAATTTTTATATAACCCAACCGCGAACAAAGAATGATGTTATAAAACTAATTCAAATAAAATCAGTATTCCTATGCAATAATTATATATAATCACAATACAAATAACGACACATAATCATGAACTTCAATTTCTAATAATAGCTATGGAAAAGTCATTTCACCGGTTCAAAACAATGAACAAACGGGTGCATACAATCATGTGCTTTCAATGTAGTTATAAAACTGCCTTCAAAATCTCTCACAAACATCAAGTAAACAAAGTTAATTATCAATGCTTTCAATCATGTGCATACAATCTATTGGTTTCAATTTCCTAGAAGTACATCATGTTATTGTAACACTTTAAAAAGCTAAATTACTGTCATTCCTACACTACACGACGGCGTCCACGATAAACCAATAATAAACTAATCTAAGTGTAACTAAACTGTAATTAAATAAGACTTTATTAAATATTTCACCTTCGATCGATCTATGGAGTTGTCGGACTTGCGAGAGTTGTCGGACTTGCGGGAGCCGAAGACGGAGCCGCGCCCTGCAAATGGGCGGGGCGGGGCAGCCTTGCAGCCTCCCACAGGCGGGGCGGGGCATCGGCCCCCTGCAAAGCCCCCACGCCCGGGGCGGCGAGGGAGGGGTGGCAGCCCCCTGCCTCCTACGGGCAGAGCCGCGAGGAGCGGCACCCCCCTGCAGCCCGCGCTCGCCCCCTGCAGGCGCGGCCGCGGTAGACGACGGGGCGGCGGAGGCGCTCGCGGGGGTGAGGGGCGCCGGCAGTCGCGGGCGGGTGGGGGGCGCCGGCGGCGTGGCGGGCCGGGGACGGCCGGTGGAGGGGCGGCGGCGGGGCTGGCGGTGGGAGACCGGCGGCGGGGGCTGGAATCTCGATCTGGGTGGACGGTCAAAGTGAAAGGCGCGGGTTAAGTGCCGACTGACCTGTCGGCCCCTCAGGAGCCGACTAGACCCTAATCGGGCCGATAAGGCCTGTCGGCCCCTCAGTGGCCGACAGGTCCCCTTGTTGGGCCGACTGGGCTTGTACGTTGACAGGCCACGGTGGCGGGGCCCGATCCACGGTGGCGCAACTAGTCGGCTATGGAGGAGCCGAATTGTGCTTGTCGGCTACCCAAAAGCCTATAGGACTGTAGTCGTCTCCTCAAGAGCTGACACGCACCTATTTTTGCAATTTTTCTATTTTGGTATTTAATTCTATGATTAACTATTAAAATAATATTATTTTAGAAAAAATTCGAAACTTTGATTTCATTTTTCTTTCAAACTATAAGTGTGTTTTGGATTTTATTTAAACCATGATGTTACTTAGATTTTATACAACAAAACAAGATCTAATATAAATGTATTTTATTTTTTTTTTAATAAAACATTCAAAATGTATTAATTCAACATTTTGGTATGCATGTTGATCAATTTTTAGATACTATCTCAGCATTTCCATATAAAATGTTAAAGTAGTTTATTGAAATTGTTGAACTACATTTGAATAAATGTTGAGTATAAAAGTACACCTACCACCTCCCTTGTACGACATCTGCCCAAGCTTGTTGCTGCATGTTCTGCTCTGCTGACAGCAATGGTCCTGCATGCAGCTCACAGGATTCAACATCCAATGTTTGCATTGTTGGGCTGGGCCAAGGCGCCAAGCAATTACGTGCCATGGTGGGCCGTGCGTTAGATTGTTTCCCATATTTCGGAATATAGATAGGAGTCACATGCAGTCGTGCCAGACTTTCACCGGTCGCTGCCATTGCCGAGATGCATATAGATTTTTTTTTTGAGAATACGCAGGAGAGCTACGTATCATTTCATTAAGAAGAAAGAAATAGAGTATTACAATGTGTGTCATGATCGGCACTCGCACCACCGTTTACAAGATAAGACTCAAAATAGAGATTGAACATTTATTTACACATATGTAGTTAATAGACTCAAAATAAACAAGAGTGATCATTAACATTGTATCCCCTGTCTAGATTATATCAGGTCAGAGGTGCGTGATGTGAAATAAGTCACAAATAAGATTATATCAGGTCAGAGAGGGGTGTGACGTGAAAGAAGCCATAAAAATATTTGTGGCGAGGAGGCACACAGAGTTTCGGAAAGAAGGAATATGCAGATTTCAGTATATTTAAATTATATAATTCAGCAAAGCACACAGAGATCCGACATTCTAAACTCCTTGCAGAGTGTACACAGGTTTGGAATCTGTGTGGTGTACTATGAGAAGTTACCTCTCTATCGGACCCTGGTACCTGCTCAAAGGTAGCTTCTCCCTTTATTGTACAGTCCAACAGTGGAAGGGGACTAAAATATGAACCTCAAGCTCATGTTGCATCCATATACCAGTTCAACTAATCTCAAACTCAGAAGAATCCGCGATGGTGTTGTTTTTCCATGTCAAGACGCACTGAATGCGAGACATCATTATTCTTCCTTTCAAAAAGAAAAACATACTTATTCATCCTATTTTTATCAATCAACTGATATGAAACCAATGTCCTATTGAAAGATGAGTGGGATATTTTCATAGTGATACATCTTTTGTATCCTAATCAAACACATAATAATTTGTTTGTTGTTGAAAAACATTACGAAGTTTAGCCTTTTCAAATCCTAGCATGCCCATAGTTTGACACGGTAGGAGTATTTGGACTTGTGAATAACTAAATTCAGTGCAATGCAAGGAGGGCACCTCATGATTGCGTATGGATTGCTTCCAGAGCACCCCGCTGAGATAATTGCTTGAAAAACTAAATGATTTTTTCTGTTTTTGCCGGTTGCCGCCACCTGTTTTTGCACACACCTGAGGTCAGCATGTCAAGAAAAACCTGTGTGCTGTGTCGACCTTGAGGCCATGATACTGGTTATAAATTTCGCCTCTCATCGCTTGCTTATCATCAGCCTGCAGTTGAGAGATCACGGATCAGTGTCAATGCAAAGATGAACACTCAGGGTTCCATCGCCTCCCTCCTAGCCCGCGTCACCATTGTGCTTGTCAACGAGGCCCTGCTGCTGGGTGCTGTCCGTGCTGAAGTCGAGTTCATCAAGGATGAGCTGGAGTGTATGAACAGCTGCCTCCTTCAGCTTACTGAGGCCCAGCACCGCAATCACCAGGTCCGAACATGGATGAAGCAGGTAATTGAACTCACTCACAATTGCGAGGCCAACATCGAGCTCTATGTACACTATGTCAGAGGTGGGTTTCATGGTCACAATAGCAAGGGCATTTTAGGATACTTTCGCCGTACGCCCCAGTTTCTGCGCACCATCCGAGTTCGCCACCGGATTGCCACGAGGATCCGGGAGCTCAAGGTCCGCACACACAATGTTGGAGAAAGGCGGCTCAGGTATGGTGTTACCGTTCCAACATAAGGCACCACTGGTGCTGAAACACATGATGGCCAAGCTGGGCCTCTATGGAAGGATGCAGGCAAGGAGGAAGAAGAACTTAGGAGACGCACTCTTCTTGAAGGTGCACCTCCGGATGAAGAGGAGGTAGTAAGGAAAGGCATTGATATTCTGATCAAGAGGCTATTAGAAGCACCACCTGCTCCTGCTGCTGAAGATGACGGTGGGCTAAGGGTCTTTCCTATTCTGGGGGACAGGTACGGAGCTCACTTAGATGGCATTGCACAAGGAGTGTACAAACATCCCTCGGTAAACAGCTCATTTGATTGCAAGGCCTGGGTCAACGTAGGCTGGCAACAAAAAGATGTACGCCGCCTACTGGCCAACATACTCAAAGAACTAACAAGTCTCCAGCCTGGCCAAGAAGATGAGGATGAGGGGCAATTCATCAGAAAACTGCAGGAGTATCTGAAATGTAAACGCTTCTTGATTGTTCTTGAAGATGTCCGAGTGCAGCTGCCATGGAAGGACATAAAATCTGCTACGTTACATCCTGATGGTTGCTGTCGTGGTAGCTCTATAATAATGACCACAACCAATTATGACATCGCCAAGTCATGTTCTCCGAACAAAATCATCAACGCCGAAGGTCTACTGTCATTTTTCTTTTGCAAAGCAGAGAAGCGGGCAGAAAACTCCCAGTACTTCAATGAAAGAGCAGGGAGGCCCATCTTTGAGCAGTGTTACCCCAATGCCTTTGCAATGAAGATGTTTCTGCACCTTCTGTATATGAATCCTAACAGGACAGGACTTGAACTGAGAGACTACTACTTCCACACCATATCCGAGTGCAAGCGGCTGAATAGAAGCATTTCCCAGAAAATGGCAATTTTCTGCTACAATGAGTTGGCTAGCAAGTACAGAAGCTGCTTGTTGTATCTAGCTATTTTCCCCATGGGTCACGTCACCAGGACTACAAGCTTGGCTCGAAGATGGATTGCTGAAGGCCTTGTAACATGTACTGGAAGTGATGGCATAGAGAGTGCAATGGATGAAGCAGACAGCTACTTCGGTGTGCTTGTCACTCGAGGGTTTGTTTCTCCAGTCGAAATCAGTGCTGCAGGCAACATCAAGAGCTGCAAAGTATTAAGCATTGTATAGGCCTGTGTATTGTATAGGCCCATATTGGGCGTGTCGGCCCATATTGGGCGTGTACATCTTGTACTCCAAGCCATTGGCGCTATATAATAAAAGGTCACCCCCCCAATTAGGGTGTGTGGTGTTTCCCATCTCTCTCTACCTTTCTACATGGTATTAGGGAAATCTTGATCCTCTCACTTCCGTCCCCTGCGCTAGGATTTCCAACCCCTGCGCACCGGCCGCCGCCTACCCTAGGCGCCGCCCTTCCCCTGTCTCGCGATCGCCCCCTCGGTGTCGCCCTCTCCCGCGCCGGGATTCCCCCTGCGCGTCCTCTGCCCCCGTGCCGCCGAACCCCGGCGGCGCGCCACCTCCCCCTGTGCGATCCCCTCATATTGCGCCGCCCCCTCCTATCGCCATGTCTTCCGCCGCTCCTACCAACTTGACCATGACGAGTTCCTCCAGCGCCTCCTCTGGCACTAGCAATCTGGCGCCGGCCCTCGTCATCCACCCCGCCGCCGCTGTGTGCGTGAAGACTCACGTCCCCTTCACGTTGGAGATATCCTCCAACTACTACAAGTGGGCGTCCTACTTCAAGGTGCTATGTAGCAAGTTCAGCCTCCGCCCACACATCGACGCTCCTGGCACCCTGCAGCCCGGCGATCCTTACTGGGTCATCGCCGACTCTTGTGTCAAGAGTTGGCTCTTCGGCTCCGTCGGTGACTCCGTCCTCGACCTTGCCATGGCCAGTGACGATCAGACCTCCCGGGCGCTCTGGTCGGCCATCGAGGACCTCTTCACCGCCAACCAAGAGCCGCGCGCCATCCTCCTCCTCGAGCAGTTCCACACGCTCACCCAGGGCGACTCCACCATCTCAGTGTACTGCCAGCGCATCAAGCTGAAGGCTGCAAATCTCCGAACCATCGGCCATCCCATCGAGGGCTGCCAGCTCGCTCTCGCCATGCTCCGTGGGCTCCAACCTCGCTTCGCGAGCACCGTGGACAACATCACCAACTCCACTGTCCTCCCGATGTTCTCCCGCTCCCACGACATGCTTGTCCTCAAGGAGACCCGGCTGTCCAGTGATGAGAAGGCCATCGCCAATACCGCTCTCCTCGCATCCACCGGCTCTGACTGTAACAGCCCGGGCGGGTGCCGCTCCACCACCTCCGGCGCCTCCTCTAGCGGCTCTGGTGGCGGCCAGCCTACCCCACCAAAGCCTGCTAGCAACGCTGGAAACAGGAGGAAGGGCGGCGACTCCAGGAAGGGCGGCGGCTGTGGCAACAACACTGGTGACGGCGGCAGCTGCGCACCACAGCCCCGCAACAGTAGCACCGCCCCCCAGCCCTACCGTCCCATGGGCCCTTGGATTTGCTATAATCCCTGGGCGCCTCAGGGGCTGTTCCCCACCGGCGGCGCGACACAGGGCTCCGCTGCTGGTGCCTGGCATCCCGGCATCCTCGGCGCCCCTCCTCAGGCGCACACCGCCTTTGCACCGGTTCAGGTGTCCTCCCCCGCGCCCACGTGGGATCAGGTGGGCCTCATTGCCACCCTCAACCAGATGGCTCTTCAGAACCAGGCTCCCTGGGTTATGGACTCCGGTGCTTCGTCTCACATGAGCACCACGGATGGTATACTCCAGTCCCGCCTTCCTTCCTCTCATTCTTTCATTACTGTTGGCAATGGTCAAACTATTCCTATCACCTGTCGTGGCGAGTCAATTCTTCCTACAGCAGTGTCCAATTTTGTTCTTGGCAATGTTCTAGTTGTTCCATCCCTTGTGCACAATCTCCTATCTGTTCGCCAGTTTACTAGGGATAACAATTGTTCCATTGAATTTGATGCACTGTGAAGGATATCCTGACCAGCCACGTGATGCTTCGTTGCAATAGTGCTGGTGACCTCTACACCTTCCCCACCGCCCCACCAGCACCACAAGCCCACCTCGCCATCTCCACCGACCTTTGGCATCACCGTCTGGGCCATCTTGGCTCCTCCGCCATCGACGTCCTTAGGAATAATCAGTTGATTCATTGTGATAAGGCACCAAACACTATCTGTCATTCGTGCCAACTTGGGAAACATGTAAGTCTCCCGTTTTCGGCTTCTAGTTCTTCTACCTCTAGGCCTTTTGAACTCATGCATTGTGATGTTTGGACGTCTCCAGTTTCTAGTGTTGCTGGCGCTCAGTATTACCTCATTTTACTCAATGATTTTACTCACTTTTGTTGGACCTTCCCTCTCGTCCACAAATCCGAGGTAGCTACCCATATAGCCAACTTCTGCAACATAGTACAAAATCAGTTCAACCTTGCCGTTAAAACATTCAAGGCTGATAATGGCAAAGAGTTTGTAAATAATGCCCTCGCCTCCCTGTTTACTTCCCGTGGCATTCTTTTATGTCTCTCCTATCCTTACACTTCCCAACAAAATGGCAAGGCCAAGCGTGTTCTTAGAACGTTGAATAACATCATCCGCACTTTGCTCATCCATGCACACATGCCTCCTCCTTACTGGGCCGAGGCCCTTAGCACGGCCACCTATCTTTTGAATAGGCGCCCAAGTTCTGCCATCCAGAATGGCATTCCCTTCTCGCTGCTGTACGGCTTGCCACCGGATTACTCCCTCCTTCGTGTTTTTGGGTGCCTCTGTTACCCATATGTACGGCTCGCCACCAGATTACTCCCTCCTTCATGTTTTTGGGTGCCTCTGTTACACAAATATGACCGCCACAGCTAGCCACAAGTTGGCGCCTCGCTCTACCGCCTGCATGTTCCTCAGATATCCCTCCTCCCATAAGGGTTATCGCTGTCTCGACCTCTCTACTCGTTGCATAATCATCTCTAGACATGTCGTCTTCGATGATACATCCTTCCCGTTCAGTTTATACTCACCCAGGTCGTCTCCCAGTGACTTGGACTTTCTTCTTGCAGGCTCTGCCATGCCGGTGCGTTGCACTGCTGCCACGGCCTCCCCCACAGCTGCTCCGTTGCCTGTCGACGTTGAGCAACCGCCCTCCCGCCGAGCTCACCTGGAGGAGATCCCCGACGACCCCGCCATTCTGTGGCGTGGCCCCCTTGTCGTCCCGGGACCTTGGCGCCCTGCTGCAGCCACTCCGGCCACCCCTCCGGCTCCTCCACATGCTGCGACTGCTCCTGCAGCACCTGTGCAGCTCCCGTCCCGGCCACCGGCTGCCTTCGGTCGCGTCTACAGCCGGCATGTCCGGGACGACCATCCTGGACTGGCAGCGCCGCCGGTCCAGCCTTCTCCGCCTCCTGGACTAGCTGCGCCGCCGGTCCGGCCTCCGCCGCCCTCCAGCCGGCCTATCACTTGGCAGCAGACAGGCTCGCTCAAGCCTGTCCATCGGCTTGGGTTCCCGCCGCCGCCACCACCTCCGCTACCAGCGCCCTCGTCTCAGATCGCACTCATCTCCACCGCCGTTTCCCCAATACTGGGGAACTACAGTAGTGCACTTGCCAACCCCCAGTGGCGTGCTGCCATGGCGGACGAGTACCAGGCCCTCATCGACAACAACACATGGCGTCTCGTCCCATGCCCACCCTGCGCGAACGTTGTGACTGGCAAGTGGATTTATAAGCACAAATTCCACTCTGATGGTTCCCTTGCCCGTCACAAGGCTCGCTGGGTTGTTTGCGGCTTCACTCAGCGCCACGGCATCGACTACGATGAGACATTCAGCCCCGTCGTCAAGCCGGCGACGATCCGCGTCGTCCTCAACATCGCCGCTTCCCAGGGCTGGCCGATCCACCTACTGGACGTGAAGAACGCTTTTCTTCACAGACACTTAGAGGAGACCGTCTACTGTCAGCAGCCTCCTGGCTTTGTTGACCCTGCTCACCCTAACCATGTGTGTCTCCTGCAACGATGTCTCTATGGTCTCAAGCAGGCCCCTCGCGCATCGTACCAGTGGTTCACCACCTATATTCGACAGCTTGGCTTCTCCGCTTCAGCATCCGACGCCTCCCTCTTTGTGCTTCAAGAGGGGGTGCCACGGCGTACCTACTCCTCTACGTCGACGACATCATCCTGACGGCCTCGACTCCAGCTCTCCTGTAGCGCTTCACCGAGCATTTGCACTCGGAGTTCACCATGATAGACCTTGGCGACCTCCACCACTTCCTCGGGATCTCCGTCACGCGCTCCTCCGACGGGCTCTTCCTCTCCAGTGGCAGTACGCGCTGGACCTTCCTCAGCGGGCAGGCATGGCCGAGTGTCACTCTATATCGACACCTGTTGACACTCGCGCCAAAGCTCTCTGTCACTGAGGGCTCCCCCGTGACCAATCCCACCGAGTACCGGAGTCTCGCTGGCGCCCTTCAGTACCTCACGCTGACTCGACCTGATCTTGCATATGCAGTGCAGCAAGTCTACCTGTTCATGCATGATCCGTGTGAGCCTCACCTTGCGCTGGTCAAGCGCATCCTCCGGTATGTGAAGGGCACCCTTTCGGCCGGTCTCCACATCGGCACTGGACCGGTCGAGAAATTGGTCACCTACTCTAACGCCGACTGGGCGGGCTGCCCAGATTCCCGCCGTTCTACATCAGGCTTCTGTGTCTTTTTGGGAGACAGCCTGGTGTCTTTGTCGTCCAAACGGCAAACCATGGTATCCCGGTCCAGTGCGGAGGCCGAGTACCGAGTGGTTGCTCACGTCGTCGCCGAGTGCTGCTGGTTGCGGCAACTTCTTCAGGAACTCCATATTCCGCTGAAGGTTGCTACAGTCATCTACTGCGACAACGTCAGCGCTGTCTACATGACAGCCAACCCGGTCCACCACCGCCGTACCAAGCACATCGAGATCAACATCCACTTCGTCCACGAGAAGGTGGCTCTTGGCGAAGTTCGTGTTCTTCATGTGCTATCACATTATCAGTTCGCCGATATTATGACGAAGGGGTTACCTGTTCAGCTGTTCTAGGATTTCAGATCCAGTCTTTGCGTCCGACTGCCTGACGCTTTGACTGCGGGCGGGTATTAGGCATTGTATAGGCCTGTGAATTGTATATGCCCATATTGGACTTGTACATCTTGTATTCCAAGCCATTGGTGCTATATAATGAAAGGTCCCCCCCTCCCGATTAGGGTGTGTGGTGTTTCCCATCTCTCTCTACCTTTCTACACAAAGTACATCATGAAGTTCACGAGTTCATTGCCAAGATAAGAGATGTAAACTTTGTGGACACAAACCTGCCACCAGAAGTGGCTCAACACCTCTCTGTTCACAACAGAACAGGATTGCAAAATATTCATTCTGAATGTTGCAGCGATGATATTATAGCTTTTCTTCCAACCTTGGCTGCATCTTCTCAATGGAAGATTTTGAAAGTGCTGGAGCTGGAAGGCTGCAGAGGCTTGAACAAGAATCACCTGAGGAGCGTCTGCAAGATATTCCTGCTCAGGTATTTGAGCCTCAGAAATACTGCTGTTACAGAACTACCCAGTCAAATTAAGGAGCTCCAGTGCTTGGAGACATTGGACATCCGGCAAACAAAGGTACCAGTACTTGCAAGAAAAGCAATTGCGCTTCCACAGCTAAAGTATTTCCTTGCTGGTCATAAGATTTCTGCAAGTAGTCATACTAGGAGATCTGAAGAATCGTTTCCCATGGTGTGCATGCCCCTTTGTATTGAGAGAATGAAAAATCTGGAGGTATTGTCTCATGTCCAAGTATCTAACAGTGATATTGAGCTAGCTGGCATTTCTCAGCTGCTGAAACTGAGGAAACTTGGTGTAGCTCTTCTTGGAAAAAATGCCAAGCTGAATGGTCTGTTCCGCGAAATTGGGAAACTGCATAGAAGCCTCCGTTCATTGTCAATCCGGATTTACCAAATGGCTGCTCCTGACAACCATGATGCATGGACGGTAGTAGATGCTTTGACGCCTCCACAGTTCATCAAAAGCCTAAACATCAGTGGCCTCACTAGTGGGCTTCCTCACTTGATTCGAGAGCTGCATCAACTTGTCAAGTTAACACTGACCGAGACTTACTTGAAGGAAGATGATCTGTGCATCCTTGGCAAGCTTCATGGCCTTGGCTGCCTCAGGCTTCAGCACAAATCATACACCAAAAATGAGCTCTCCTTCGAAGAAGAAGAAGAATTCCAAACTCTCAAGTTTCTGCTTGTTGGGAGCAGCAACATCACCAAGATTAGCTTTGTCACTAGGGCAGCTCCTAAGGTGGAGAGGATTGTTTGGTCTTTCCCCGCCGCAGCATGCCTTACTGGAGTTGGCCACCTACATGAGTTGAAGGAGTTCGAGCTTAATGGTAACTGCAACCCAGATCAAGTGAGGCAAGCAGTTGAAAGGCATGTCAAACTACCAGTTTTCACGTACAATCCACATGTTCAAGTTCAACAGCAGGAAGACGGAACTGAGTCGTCAGCCTCACCCCCATCATCTCCATGAGTACTCAATAACTCTCCATCAACTGGAAGTGGACTTTGGTATTATGCTCCCTGTGAATCTGTTTATGGGAGAGCGAGCTGCACTACCTGCACAGTGCACACTGTGGTCTATGGTCTAGGATTGGATTTGCGGGTATTACAGCAACAAATACATTAATAAGTTGACTCTGTAGTCTGATCAATTGGCCAGCTCCCACCCAATCAGTGATGGATTTGCCGCACAAATTGGCTATTGTCACATGGAAAACGGCGATTTTCGAGAGTTGCTACTGATAAACGCCGTGCTTTGGTTCCATCAAACAGCATCATTTATCCCAGGCATTACATCGCTACGGTTTTTATTTGGTTGCCTGCTGCCCTCTTGCTCATACAGTCATTTACCCTCACCACGGCTCGAGCTAGTAATATAAAATGGCCTGGACCTGGCCGGATTCTCACACACAAGTCAACAAAAGAATCAGAAACAGCACCAATTAATTTAATTACCTGTAAGTAGCCGGAGCCGAGCGTTCCTCGGTCGACTCGTCGGCACCGTGACCGCCAAGCGGCCTCTCGCGCGTCAGCACAGCAAGCTCCACCTCCTCGTCTTCCGACTGCGAACGCCCCCGCCTCCGGCGCATTACCTTCGCCGCCCGGGCACTCCGCCGTCGCCGTCGCCGCCGCCGGGGGGCCGGCCGGCCGCTTCGCGGCGCGGGATGAGACAGGGAAGCGAACGCGAGACCCTAGGGGCCTGATTGGTTACTCGGAGGGACGTAGCCTGGCTCGTACCAGTGATCCAGGCCGCCCTCGGCCAGGCTGCGAGCATACAAGATGCTTCTGATTGGTTGCAAGCATGAGCGCAGCCTGGCTCTGCTGAGCACCTGATTGGTTCCCTGGATGGCAGCGAGTCTTACTTTGTTCTCAGCCTGCTCACATGCTCATCGCGCACCACGCCAGCCAGGCCCGCGGATACGCTCGATTCGGGCGTTGCTCCGGAGCCAGGCTTGTGGACCGCTAGAGCCAGGCCAGGTACACTGTACAGGCAACCAAACAGGTCTAAACTGCACCCCACGGGTAGGGGTGGTAATGGGCCATGACTCTAGTGGTCTCTTCACATCCCAACAAAATTTTTGAATTATTTAGTTTAAAATTGTATAAAATTAGAGGCCGACTCTTTTAAGATTCAGCCCTTAAATTTTCTAATTCAAAATCTTAGGCCCTTTACGGCTCCTACCCGCGGGACAGGCTGAGGCTGGATGCAGGCATCCAATCAGCCCCTAGAGCGTTTGATCCGGTCGACAACTTGTGGGCCGTGCCCCTCCAGATTAATGGGTCTTCCGTTTTCTTTCCTTTTTTGCTGGGCCGGGCCGTGAGTTGTTGGGTGGGTTTCGCGGATGATCCGGCCCTGCCATCTGAACAAATTCAAACCTCCCGCTCCAAATGGTAGCCTTGGTAGGATTCATATCAGGTTGGAGAACTGTCACCAAGAAAAAATTGGGAGAGAAACCAATCATATCAGAGTTTTTTTTAGAGCTTTAGGGCTTAAAAATCCCAGCCTTAAGCAACAGCAAAAGACCGTACCATCAGATTTTAGTACGGAAGGAAAGCACCATGACAGCAACAAACCATCAGCTGCTAGTCTCACCCTCTCCCGGAACAGACACCGAAAAGAACCGCAAGCATACAGATAGAGGTTTTTTCTTTCATGGAACAGACTCGATTAGTCATTTTGGCTTTTCTATGTACATAGTTTTTGTTATGCATCTGAATATATTGTGTCAAGGTGCATAGCAAAATCTACGTATCTTGAAAAGCTAAAACAACTAATAATTTGGTAGATAATGACATTAAAAAATTCTTCACATGCCATTAGTTAAACCCTAAATTTCATATATGCCACTGTCAGTGATTGTGGGGGACCCACACGTGTCATAGACACAACAATGTCATATACAAGGGATTATGAGTTTTCTTGATGGCATACAAAAAAAATTGCTCTTAAAAAAGTAAAAAGGACGTAAAAGGATGTACGATATATAAGTTCGAAAGTCAAATTTCTCTTTCATTTTGTGCAAGGATTGAACCAGCTGACGAGAAGCTTGTCTGCCGAGTGCGCCCGAGACAAGATCCGCGGCGCCGGGAGTGATCACAACCGACATGGTCGGTCAAAGAATTAAGCAACCCGTAAATCTCTGCCTGGGACGAAACGAGCAAGTTGACACGTGTATATATACACACATAAAGATAAAGGTACTACCGTACCGGACAGTGGCGAAGATAGAGGAAATTGAAGGGAGATGCACTCGCGTTGTGAATGCATGAAGTTAAGCTATGGGGGTGCATATATAGTGAAAAATTTGACATAATCACTAGTGTTGCTTATTTCCGTGGGTGCATCAGCACTCTACTTAGATGTAGCTTTGCACGCAATAACTGCCCCCCTCCCATTCCCCCCTACGCCCCCTCTAAACGTTGATCTGGTGGCCCATATTGAAGTTTGCACAGTTTGTACGGGAAAATTGGTTTGCACCTGATATGTTTCCAAATTTTAATAACTCATATTTGTCCTTTAGATATATATTATTATGCATGTATAAGAAACAAAAAACTGTTGTGCTATTCATAATATTTTTACCATGCGTATGGTATGTCCGGCAACAATCTTAGTTGATGGTAGAGACGGAGCCAAAAATTTTAATCAAGGGATGAGCCAACAAGAGCAAGACTTTAATGATAAGGGGCCAAATAATACTTTTTTTGTGAAAGAGGTTGTAGCCTAGTGGTTACAAAAGTCTCGGTAGCACCTCAGGTCCTTAGTTCGACTGCCCGTAGGAGCGACGTTCCAATCAACAACGATGCGCATGTGGTGACTTTGTAATCTCGATGATTTGTTGAGGATCCTAATAGGAGTAGAGTTTTTGTGTGTGCGTTCGTAGGGATGAGTGTGCATGCATTGTGTGCACCTAACCTGCATGTGAATGGAGTCGAGAGAGAGGAGATTGAGAAGAAGACCAACATCTTAGTTATAATTATTAAATAATTTTGAACTACGGTTGCTGACCGTAATTTTTTTGTGATTGTTTAGTAACTATGTACATCAGAAGGCATTCTGTTGTTTTTTCTTTGCTAATTTACTTTTTTATTTTCTTGTAAATGTCTCCAGGAGTGAAAATGAAAACGAAAAAAATACAGTTGACATGTCTCATTTTTTTAGTGCAGACCGCGTTGTGTTTTAATTGGATGCTTTCGTTTCCAATTTCCCTATCTATGCCTTATTCTTTTCCCGCAACACCATATTTACTCATGATTTTATTGAAAAATGTGAACCTAGAAACGATTTATTTCACCGTACCCTTTCTCGTCCAGCGTCATCGTCCATCGTCCCATACGTGCGCCCTCGGTCTGATCAGCCGATCAGTGCATGGTTGCGGCACATGTGGGTTTGGGACGTACGGTTGTCCTAAGTATGCATGCACTTCCACCGACGCGAGGGTTCCGACAGCATTGCCTCTTCGAGCAGCAGCGCCGCCTTCCTTGGTTGTCCTCGCCATTGCATCTACATCGCCGTCAACTACGTCCTCAACCTCATCTTCCTCGACAACATCTGTGGTTGTGTCCACGGCTATGTCATTGTGCGCATTGCGCACATGGTCTTCGTCATGCTATTACGCTCGTGGATGCCGCCGGTGCCAGAGAGAGAGAGATTGGAGAGTGAGGGAGAAAAGAAGCAAATAGGAGAAGACAAAAATGTGCAGGAAGATTTTTGCAAATGTTTGCCACTGTGGTGCCATGTGGCATGCCACGTCGGCTTTGGACGCTTGCGTGGCGCGTTTGAGACCTCAGATAAAACAATTAACAGAGTTTAGG
This sequence comes from Panicum virgatum, assembly GCF_016808335.1. Lineage (NCBI taxonomy): Eukaryota > Viridiplantae > Streptophyta > Magnoliopsida > Poales > Poaceae > Panicum > Panicum virgatum. The sequence continues at coordinate 52,300,148 of NC_053143.1, read as the reverse complement.
GACCCGGATGCATGATTTGAGAGTTCAGGGACCCAACCAAAATCTCGGATAAGTTTGGGGACTTAGGGTGCAATTTACTCTTCACATAATATATAGAAGTAGCTAAATCACGATATATAGAACACTTTGTGTCTATGTGGCATTACTATTTAGATATGTTGCTGACAAGTGATTCACATAAGATTAATTAAATGAGAAAATAGTGGATAATCTAAAAAGGGAAAAGATAAAAAAGGAAAATGTGGCATTACTAATTGGAGGCTCTTTTTTGAGCCTCCACGTGAAGCCACCGGATTCTTGGTGGACACTCTAAAAAATAGAGAAATCCTATAAATTCTCACAAAAATCTGAAATATCCAGCGCGATCAATTCGACAACTCTGATCATAATAGTCATTGAATCTGTTATCTTTCATAATAAATTGCCACTACGGGAGACTGCCCATTTGCCGTGTGCCAAAGGCACACGGCAAAAGCCAGTTCACTCACGGCAAACACTTCGCCGTGTGTAACACACGGCAAAACACTAACGGCAACCAACGGCCGGCAAAGAGCTACTTTGCCGTGAGCCAGTTCACGGGCACTCGACAAAGAGTTTGCCATGGGTGAAAGCGACACTCGGCGAACATTTTTGAAAAACATATATAAAAAAAGAAATCCGGCAACCCCACCAATCGGCCGCCAGTGCCCCCACCGGCCGACCGCCGGTGCCGCCGCCAGCCCACCGCCGGTGCCTCCACCAGCCCGCCGCCGCATGACCCCGTATAGACGCCCTCCAGCTCCCCGGCCTGCCGTGGAGGCGGCCCGTCCTGGCTAGAGCCATCGCCGCCGTGTCTCTGGCGGCGGAGACGACGGAACTGGGTGCGGCGGCGAGACCGTGCGCCTCTACCTCATGGCCTGGCGGCCGCGCACCTTTGCACGCACGGATGATGTGGAGGAGCTCGATGGCGGAGCGGCGTGGCATGCATGCCGCCGTGTCTCCAGCGCGCGGAAAAGCTCGATGCCGGGGCCGGAGCGGCGGCGCTACTAGCCGCGGCTGCGCTCCTCGCCCCGCCGCCCCTCCTCACCGGTCGATCTATTCCGGTGAGGGGTGAGTGGAGGGGGGAGGAGAGGAGCCGCGAGAGGGAGGTGGAGGGAGAGGGCTGGGAGGAGCTCTGGCCGGCTTGGGCCTGGCGCCGCCCGGCCGCATTGCCGTCGTTGAGGTCTCAAGGAGGCCGAGAGAGAGAGAGAGAGTGAGTGAGAGATGACTTAGAGAAAAGGTTGAGCTAGCGGCTTTGACTTGGGAGAGGGATCCGGCTCTTTATCTTTGGACCAATGGGAGAGCTCCGTTTTAAAATTTTGGATTGATGACGTGGCAACTGTGTTTTTTTAACTGTCTTTCGATGCATTTTAATACAAGCAAATGAGTTCAGATGAAAAAGTTGTAAAGTACAAAGTTGTAGATCTCGTCGAGCTCTACAACTTTGGTGTAGAACTTATTTACATCCGAAGTCATTTGGAAGTTTTAAAATTTATAATTTCAAATTAAAAATAACTTATAATGACATTTTGAAGTATTAAACAATCTTAAATATAAAAGTTGAAAACTACAAATTTTTATATTTCGTCGAGTTGTATGACTTTGGTATAAAGTTTTTTTTTTCATATGAGATCATATAAACAAGTTTGTATTTAAAAAATACATCCACTAACACTCTAATATACAATCACATATACTTCTTGTGAGATGTTTCTATTTGTAAGCATCGTACGTGAAAAATTTAAGAAACCTACTTAATTTTTTACCACTGCCTCCACATATGATATAACAAGGTATTGACAAATCTCATGATTTTCAGACTTCATTTGCTATTTTTAGAATTTTAAAATCATTTGGACACACATTCGTGGGCGCGTTTTCTGGACAAGATGTTAAAAATTTCTTTTTTATTTCATGTGTAAGGCCTCAAATTGGACTAAATAACATGAATATAATTTTTTCGCTAATTTTATTCTATTATTTGAGTCACTTGAGGTTCAAATTTGACTTGATTAAAAAATTGCTTGAAATGCAATAAATTAGTTAAATATAGTAAAATAATTTAAAAATATATGAAATTTTAACATGGAGTACTAAATGTTGTATGTAGAGGGTAGAAAAAGTTTCGAGGTGAGAAGTGAAAAAAAATTATGACTTTGCCGTGTTCCAAAAATAACACACGGCAAACTATTGAGTTTCCCGTGTGGAAAAAAAATGCACACGGCAAAGTCTTTACCGTGTGCCAGCACACGACAAAGCATGGATTTTGCCGTGTGCTTTTTTTTGCCGTGCATTTTCGTCGTGTCACACGGCAAAGTATCTCTTTGCTGTGTGCCCGACAAAAAGCACACGGCAAAGACCTAAGCACAGGGCAAACTAGCGATTTCCCGTAGTGTGCCCACCCCTGCCGCTATAGAAAAATCTAAATTAATTCCTAATCTTATGTAAATTAGCCACCGATGTTATTATAAATAATGCAAATAACTCCCTAAATCTGTATATAAATTGTCCAATTATATCTACTACTACCTAAAAAGAACGAAGTTGAGTCTACCCTCTGTGGTTCTGCCTTCCCGTGGCTCTGCCTCCCGTCGCTCTGTCCACCACTCCTACCCTGCGTGTAGCCCACGTCTCCCCCCACTTGCGAGAGCAGTTTCTGGCCTCACGCTTCGCTCTCGCGTCTCACCTCCTCCCCCACGCGCTTGTCGCCGCCGTCCGCTCTCGCCTCCCCATCGCACTCGCCGCCGCCGCCGCCGCCGCTCACGCCTCCCCCTTGCGACGCTCCGGCCTCGCCGTTGGGCCGCTCTCGCCTCCACCTCGAGCCGCTGCCCTCCATCACCCCCTCTACGCTGGTCGCTCTTGCCTCTCCCTCGCGCTGCTCCCTCCCCTCGCCCTCGCCCATGCCGCGCACCATGGTCTTCCCGAGCTCCGTCCCCCGCCTCCATCTCCGTCTCCATGCCGCACACCACGGTCTCCCTGAGCTCCGACCCCTCGCCGCACACCCGGAGTAGATCGAGCCGGCGTCGGGGCCTGCGGGCGGATCCTCCTCCTTCCCCCTCCGCCACTGCGGCCTGCTGGCGGATCGAGCCGGCGGAGTCCGAGCTCTCCTCCGCGCATTGCCCCTGGATGCCTCGCAGACTGACGCTCACAAACATGCGTGAACTCCCCTGTGCTCGTGGACGCGCGTGGACTCACCACCGCGCTGCCTCCTCTACTTCTTCCAGTGTCGTCTCTGCCGTCATCCCTACTTCTCTCCTTCCGTATCTCTCCCTCCGCGTGGCATGGATGCAGGCAGTGTTGGCTCTGGGTGTGGTAGCACGGGACGAACCGCCTCCTCCCCCATGCTCACCGGACTCCCTCGCGGTCGCAGTCAATTTCCACCTCCCCAACTCCAATGCGCATTCATAGCAGCAAGCTCTAGCCAACGGTGTCTCTTCCTGCATCCCTTTCCCCAGCGGGAACGACATGCCTGCTGCCGATCCGCCCAGGGACAGATGACGCAGCAGCAGTTGCAGAGTCCGCCGCCGCAAGGCAATGGCTGTCACCTATGCATGCGTTGTGTGCACAATTCTATATGAAAAAGATCTCAACACAATGACATCAAATCAAGTCCTCAATAAGGTGATCGCCCATGAGCTACGCAATGACATCAAGGCAAAAGCGCCATCTTCTTCACCAACACATAGCGCACTTGCATGCAAACACCTCAAAAAGTTGAAGAAGATGACCATTAAAGGTAGCTCAAGTGATGAGGAAGAAAAGGATGCAAGAAGCTCCTCAAATAATGAAAAAGAGCCAATGAATCCCAATCTCTACAAGCAAGTAAAGAAGATGAACAAATGCTTGAAGGAAATCAACTCAATGGGGTATATGGTCTTCCTCAAAGATGGGCTTTACCATCAACTTATGAAGGTTGAGAAGAAGTTCAAGAAGAACAAACAAAAGAAGGAGAAGAATCCCAAGCATGAATCATTTGCTATATTTGGTGAATGGGTTAGCGGTGGTGAAGAATCAAGTGCAAGTTCAAGTGATGAATCAAACAAGAAATTCACCTCCCGCATGGGATCATCATCCAACACTTGCTTTATGGCCAAAGGTATGGATAGCGATGTAAGTGATGATGACTCCGACTCTCCTTCAATTGATGAACTTTTTGACCTTGTTCATGAGCACCAAAAAGTCATTAAGAAGCAATCAAAAGAAATTAAAAACCTTAATGCTCTCAATGATCTAAATGCCTCTCTTACTACAAATTTTGAAGATTTGATGTGCAAATTCAAATTGCTTAGCAAGGAGCATGAAGAGTTAAAATTAAAATTTGAGAGCATTATTGATACTAATGACTTTTTGGAAATGAAGCAAATTATGCCTTGTGCAATTCCTATCTCTAGGGTAGATGCTTCAACTTCTTGCATTGATTTAATTGATGAATCTTGCTCTAACCCTTGCAATGAGAAATGCAATGAGAATGTTGTTGTAGAATCATGTGATGATCTTATTGCTAAGGAGAATGATGAGCTCAAGCAAGAAGTGGAAAGGCTCATGAAGGACTTGTATAGATTGAAGGGCAAAGGCATAGAGAGCAATGTTCAACCTTCTCAAGATAACCGTGAAGACATGGTGAAGAAGCTTGAGAAGGGGTCCACCGTGACTTGCTCTAAGTGCCACAAGGAAGGCCACAAGTCCAACAAGTGTCCTCAACCCAAGAAGAAGCTTCCCGATGAGAAGAACAAGAAGAAGCTCACAATCAAGAGTTCTCTCATCTACACCAAGCCCAACCGGAGGAACAAAAGAAATAGCACCTCCTATGTGATAAAAAAGAAGACCAATGGCAAGGTGGTTGCTCAAAAGGTTGGGAAGAAGGAAAGGAGTTGGAACCACTCCATTTGGGTGCCCAAGGACATCATCACCAACATGAAGGGGCATCAAATGGTGTGGGTTCCAAAGGAAACTTAAAGCCAAGAACGGCTTCGGGGGATTTGGAGGCTTAGCTTACAAGTTGAAGTGAAGATTCAAGCCAAAATAAGCTAAGCTCACAACTTGGACATTTGTTGCCCAAGTCCCCCATAAGGTAGTGGTAGCTAGATTTCAAATCAAGCATCATGTAGCTCCATTACTCTTGCTAGGATATTTGCATTCTTGCATCTTCTAGTGTGATATATGGTAGGTTGCTTGTGTCATGATTCTAACCCATGAGCAACCTACATGGTTTGATAAGTGTGTAGAAAGCTACACAAGGTTACCCTTCATGGTACATGGATCTCATGAGGTATGTATTTTATATGTGTACCATGAACACAAGCTATAGGGTAAACTTCCCAATTATGTCAAAATCAATATGCATATATTTGCTTGGTGATTCAAACACTAAATGCACACATTTAGGGGGAGTTCACTCTATGGTTTGTGATTTTTAGACTAATGTGTTTGCAAGTTTATCTTTTGTAGTCTCACGATGGAGTTAACACTCTAAGAGAATGTTATTCATAATCAATGTGAACAAACAACTCTATAAGAGTGATTAGAAAAAATAATGTGCTTTCATGCATATTGAGCCATACTTTATTGAACTTAAATGCTCATATCTAAGTTCATAGGCTATGTGCTCATACATTTGCCTAATTTTGGTGTACCAAGTGCTCATCTTCTAAAGACTTTCAATTGATTGCAAGTCACTTTCAATTGGTACATACAAGGTAAACAAAGTAACCACCGGAGGTATGCATGGTTCTAAACTCATTCAATTGGTATAATTATCAATTTCTTATCTTTTTTAGAGCTTCCTCCATGCATGATATGATCTAAGCTTTCTTGTTGAATCTTTTAGTTATACACTTGATTTTCACATTATCATATTGTGTACACACTTGTGGAAAGCTTAGCTCATATCATGCTAGTTTCGTGATTTTGTGATCCACCATAGTAAATTTTCAAATAGTATCTTCATTGATATCATACAATTGGATCATAAGTCATGAAACTAACTCCCTAGGCTACTAATCTTCTCTTGAGCTATATTGTTTTGCAAGACCTTTTAGATGCAAGACCTTTTAGGTGATTTAATTCCAATGGAGGAGAAATGTGGATCAAAACAAGACATGTTCCCAACAAAGAGGGAGAGATGTTCCCAAAAAGAAAAAGTATATTCCAAAGGTACCTTTTATCAAAAGTATTACGACCTTCGGATAGCAATAGGCACCTTTCATCAATCTACTATAACTAGCATTTTTATATTTTTTTCTTCCTATATATGATTAACTATTTTATGTCACATTTCAGATGAGCATCTCTCAATTACAGATTCACAGTTATTGGGATGGGGCTGGGTCACTGAGCACAGGAGAGTTATCCAGGTTAATTTCTAACCATCACTGGACTGCTGCTTCTATGTCTCGGCTTGTGAACATTGAAGTTTGGAGAATACAATTACAACATAGCCTACTATGATGCCAGGTCTGTTAATGTGGCTATTGCAGAATTTCTATGTTCTGCTCAACAACAGCTTGCCCCTGAGTTCCGTGAAGTACAAACAACATCAGTTGAGAACCTACTTTATGTGAAGGAAGATTTTATCATGTTAATATGAATGATATGTTCTTGAATTCACTTGTGCTATACGCCTTCCTTTAGACTTTAGAGTGGTTATTATTAGAACCTTTCAAATTATGATATGGAGTGATGGCTGTTCAGTGCATCTTATGAAATAAATTCAATGAACCAAAACCATCCTGAGAGGCTGGTCACACTTGTGAGATACCTTTACATGATTGTTAAACCTATGGTAATAGAATATTTGCGTATAAATGGGAGTCTTTTATACTATTATTATGTTGACACTGTTTAGTGCCAACTAATTGCAATGAAACAACTGGGTCTAATTGTTTTGGTTAGGGTGGAATTGATGAAAGTGAGATAAAGAGAACAATGTTTATTTAAACCAAGGCAACACCTGATAGACCTTGATGGCAACATCTGATGGACCCTGCATCCTTTTCTGTTGACATTGATTACTAATTTTTAAAATTGTTGCAAGTTCACTGGGAACCACACCAACAGAGTTTCACTTTTGAGGCAAGCAATATTGCAACCATTTGATCATATCATATCCTTTTCTTGTCATCATCCTCAATTCTTATGGAATATTTTTTTGCCACCCGTAGCAACGCACGGGCATTCAACTAGTCATTATTAAAAGTTAAAGTACCCATAAATCTGAATCTAAATTATATAATTATAAAAAATATTAAAAATGCACCAATATAAAATTTTAAATTATATTTTTATCATTATTAATATATTATTTAAATTATTGTTTATATAAAAATACTATCCACAATATGTGTCACCATGTATTCATGTATGTTGGAAGAGATAAGAATATCAATTCACAAACAAATAGTTCAATTAAATAAATATATCAACTACACATGGAGGTGTGATGTAAAATGAAATCTATTACAACTAGATAATGTTAAATATGTATTTAAGAGTATGTGTTAAAATATTTAATAGATGAAAGAATGTGTGCGATAAATAATTATAATTGGTAGCTATAAATCTAATTCTCATATTAATTGTAATAATTAGCCCGAGCACGGACTGGTTGATAGGCTAGCGATAATCTAAAGAAGAGAGAGAGAGAGATGAAATGCAATTAAAACTGAAAAGTTGTTCAGCATATTGAACTGTATCTTGGTTTATTGGATCATCAGTATGTGTAGCACCATCTTCTCCGTATCATCAGTATGTTGTCTTGGCCGGATGCTTCGAATAAACCTGCAGTGGTTGGCCGGCCGGCAGCAGGTAGCGGTCTTGTGCGCCGGTATCTGTCGAAATCCGGCCGTCAGATGAACATACACATGGTCTTATACTATTTTATTCATTCAAAGTCAGCAGCCCTGCTTGCACTGGATGTGCTACTGCACAGCATTTGGATTGGATGGACGTGTGCCATGGACGAAGGGCGCTTTGAACCTGCTCACCAGAGCCTCGCCGCCGAGTGGGCCCGCGACGGCCTCCGTGTCAACTGCGTCGCGCCGTGCGGAGACAGCACTGACATCAGCTGTGATGTAAGCTTACCTAATAACCTCCATCAGTTGGTAGAAAACACCAAGGTTTGTGGTATTCAATTTCGGAAAAAATTTGGTCACAACCAAATTTGACGAATTTTGATTAATTTCGGTCAGTCTTCGGATAGATCGCTAGGATATATATATATATATATATATATATATATATATATATATATATATATATATATATATATATATAGAAGAAGACTAACATCTTAGTTATAATTAAGTAATTTTGAACTACGGTTACTGATTACCGTATATTTTTTTGTGATTGCTTAATATAACTATGTACATAAAAATTAAGGTTCTTAAAGAACTTAAAATCAAAGGACTTTCTGTGGTTTTTTCTTTGCTAATTTCCTTTGGACGTGGCTAACCTACGGCCAGCCGTAAAGTAGTCTGCCCGTACGGCCTCTTCATTTTTGGAAAGTGAAACCGTCCTTTATTATCTTTTTGTCTTTTCTAGCAAAATCTACTATTGGCGCCTTTTTTTTGCAAGCACACATCGCTCCACGGTGCATAGTGGGACCATACAAGATTCCCACCAGAAAAACAAGTCTCAAGTTTAAAAAAAATGTGTAGTTTTACAACTGAGTAACCAAATTCAAATCTGATTGTACCATTGCGTTGGCCTCAACAAAAACTTTAAAACAAGATCTCACTAAAATATATTTCGATCTCTTTACAGTGAGAAGCATTTTTGTTAAAAGTTGAAAGCATAATATAATAACTCATAAGCAATTTACAGTAAATGTACAAGCAAATAATGTGCATGACTCAAAACAACATTTGTTTCTTCACAAAAACAGGGCAGATCGAGATGAAATCCCTACAAAAGTAGCATTTTGCTTCACGGACATAACATCCACGTAAAGTAGTTCTTCTCATCTCCTCATTTGTAGGTTAGCCACGTCCTTGTTTAATTGCTCCTCTCATCCACGCAAAGTACGAGAATAGTACTTTGCCTAACCAAAAATACAATGTGTTTGAACGAAAATAATACTTTTGCCTAATTAGAATTAAGAAACAACACTAACTAATGTCATTGTCTACATTGTATTCTAAATTAGTAAGGAGTAATCAATAAGTCGCTTAGCTTAATCTTAAAAATGCTATAACATATATGTAATTATGTATTACTAGATGGACATATATTATGTGTAGACGAATGACAAGAACAATTGAATGGTGGATGGATCAGAGGAACCAGGGTAGCTAGACTTAACTCCATGGGTCAATTTTAAATAAATGTTGAATCATGATATGTAAATTGCTTAACTGTAATTGGAAAAATGCTAAAGTTCCAAGCTATAATTGCGTAAGTACAATATATTAGTCTAATATTTGCTAAACCGCCATAAGTAAAATGCTTAGCTGTAATTAGAAATATGCTAGAGTGCTAGACTATAATTGCAAACAATACAATATACCAGATTAACATTACTAATAACTGAAAAAATACTAAATAGCCAGATTGAAATGGATCAGGAAAAATGGGGGTTGAGATGAGAATGGGATGAAGTGTCCTGCAAGGGAAATAGAGAGAGGAATGGATGAAATCACTTGCGTACTTGATGCATTTCCCCAGCGAGATGCATTGGGGGGATTAGGCCTCGCGCTAACCTGCACGCCTGCATATGTAACGAACATGGCACCATTTATGCCATTTCGAGTGATTTTGGTGATCGAATGACAATGCAATCAATGGGACTAATAGCTTTGTTAAGTGAACATTTCTAGATCCCAGGGATGAAGTAAAAAGGCCATACAAAACAATACACGAAGAAAGAACTCAAAGAAATACTGAATTGGACGAGTTCAACACAAAACAGAGGCACCGGAAGAACTGATGCCTAAGTGTCGGTGCATCTGATGGTTGTCGGAAGATCCGACGCTCTGGCCTAGTGCAAGTCTGAGCGCCCTCTGGAGATCAAGGGAAGATCAAGTGAAGCACCAGTAGAACCGACGATGCAAAGTCAAGCATTGGTGCATTCAATGTACTTTGTTCAGAGACGATGTCAAGCATGAAGCAGCCAGCCCTTCTGCACCGGTTGAACCGGTGGTGCATCGGAGCATAGCACCGGTGTAATGTCGTCAGCAGAAGAGAAAGGTCCAACAGCTAGTCCATAGGCTGTAAGTGACCGGTTTAACCGACGCCCAATCATCGGTTAAACCGATGGTTCTGCAGCATCTCAGGAAGTCCAACGGCTAGTCCAGTGGCTTCTGAGTGACCGGTTGAACCGACGATACCCAATGCAGAGGCATCGGCTCAACCGGTGGTTTGCTGTTTTCTGCTGACCGTTGGAGCAACGGCTACAAGACTTGGTGGCCTATATATACGCCTCACCCCGGCTATTTTGAAGTTGCTGGAGTTGTTGGACATCCAACACACACTCAAGAACACCTCCAAGTCATCCAAGAGTATAGTGATCATATCCTTAGTCCTTAGCACAAGCTTTGTGAGTTTTAGTGATAGGTTAGCTCTTGAGTAAGTGATCAAGCAAGGTTTAGATCCTTGTGCTGTGTTTCTAGAGTGAACCAAACTTGTATCTTGGTGCGCCGGCCATCCTTGGAGCCTTGGTGGCTCACCGGCAAGTCTACGACCCTCCGGCTTGGTGTGGAGCGGCGTCGACAACTTTGTGCGGGGGACGGAGACCCCTCCTTCGTGGGCAATCTCCCATAGTGAAGATCGGGATCAAGTTGACCGTGATTGTGTTCACGGAAGAGACTTAATTGCCGGGAAGCGATACTCTTCGTGAGTGCTTCAACAACATGGACGTAGGGGTGCCTTTGTTGCAATCCGAACCACGGGATATATCCTCGTGTCGAGAGTTCGTTTCCTCTCATCCCTCTCTTTAAGCTACGAAATGACATCAAGGCAAAGGCGCCATCCTCTTCACCAACGCATAGCGCACTAACATGCAAACAACTCAAGAAGTTGAAGAAGATGGCCATCAAAGGTAACTCAAGTGATAAGGAAGAAGAGGATGCAAGAAGCTCCTCAAGTGATGATAAAGAGCCAATGCACCCCAACCTCTACAAGCAAGTAAAGAAGATGAACAAATGCTTGAAGGAAATCAACTCAATAGGGTATATGGTCTTCCTCAAAGATGGGCCTCACCATCAACTCATGAAGGTTGAGAAGAAGTTCAAGAAGAACAAGCAAAAGAAGGAGAAGAAGCCCAAACATGAATCATATGCCATATTTGGTGAATGAGTAAGCGGTGGTGAAGAATCAAGTGCAAGTTCAAGTGATGAATCAACCAAAAAATTCACCACCCGCATGGGATCATCATCCAACACTTGCTTTATGGCCAAAGGTATGAATAGCGATGTAAGTGATGATGACTCCGACTCTCTTTCAATTGACGAACTTCTTGACTTAGTTCATGAGCACCAAAAAGTCATTAAGAAGCAATCAAAGGAAATAAAAAACCTTAATGCTCTCAAAGATCTAAATGCTTCTCTTGCTACAAATATTGAAAATTTGATGTGCAAATTTAAATTGCTTAGCAAGGAGCATGAAGAGCTCAAATTAAAATTTGAGAGCATTAATGATACTAATGACTCTTCGGAAATGGAGCAAACTATCCCTTGTGCAATTCCAATTTCTAGGGTAGATGCTTCAACTTCTTGCTTTGATTTAATTGATGAAACTTGCTCTAACCCTTGCAATGAGAAATGCAATGAGATTGTTATTGTAGAATCATGTGATGACTTCATTGCCAAGGAGAATGGTGAGCTCAAGCGAGAAGTAGAAATGCTCACGAAGGACTTGTATAGATTGAACGGCAAAGCCGTATAGAGTAATGTCCAACCTTCTCAAGATAACTGTGAAGACATAGCGAAGAAGCTTGAGAAGGGGTGCACCGTGACTTGCTCTAAGTGTCACAAAGAAGGCCACAAGTCCAACAAGTGTCATCAACCAAGAAAGAAGCTTCCGAATGAGAAAAATAAGAAGAAGCTCATAATTAAGAGTTCTCTCATTTACACTAAGCCCAACCGGAGGAACAAAAGCAATAGCACCTCTTATGTGATCAAAAAGAAGACCAATGGCAAGGTGGTTGCTCACAAGGTTGGGAAGAAGGAAAGAAGTTGGAACCACCCCATTTGGGTACCCAAAAAAACCATCACCAACATGAAGGGCTCTCAAATAGTGTGGGTTCCAAAGGAGACTTGAAGCCCATGAATGGCTTCGGGGGATTTGGAGGCTTAGCTTACAAGTTGAAGTGAAGGTTCAAGACAAAACAAACTAAGCTCATTACTTAGACATTTGTTGCCCAAGTCCCCCATAAGGTAATGGTAGCTAGATTTCAATTCAAGCATCATTTAGCTCTATTACTTTTGCTAGGTTGTTTGCATACATTACATCTCCTAGTGTTATATATGGTAGGTTGCTTGTGTCATGATTCTAACCCATGAGCAACCTATATGGTTTGATAAGTGTGTAGAAAGCTACACAAGGTTACCCTTCATGGTACATGGATCTCATGAGGTATGTATTTCATATGTGAACTATGAACACAAACTATAGGGTAAACTTCCTAATTGTGTCAAAATCAATGTGCATACATTTGCTTTGTGATTCAAATACTAAATGCACACATTTAGGGGGAGTTCATCCTATGATTTGTGATTTTGAGACTAACATATTTGCAAGCTTATCTTTTGTAGTCTCACGATGGAGTTAACACTCTAAGAGAATGTTATTCACATTCAATGTGAACAAACAACTCTATAAGAGTGATTAGATAAATTGTGCTTTATGCATATTGAGCCATACTATTGAACTTAAATGCTCATATCTAAGTTCATAAGCGTTGTGCTCATATATTTGCTTAACCTTGGTATACCAAGTGCTCATCCTTTCAAGAATTTCACAAGTCACTTTTCAATTGGTACATCTAAGGTAAATAATCACCCCTGAAGATATGCAAGGTTCTAAACTCATTCGATTGGTATCATTGTCAATTCCTTGTTATTTTAGAGCTACTTCCGAGCATGATATGATCTAAGCTTTCTTGATGATACATCTAGTTGTGTACTTGATTTCCACATTATCATTTTGTGCACATACTTATGGAAAGCTTAGCTCATGTCACGCTAGTTTTGTGATTTTGTGATCCACCGTAGTAAATTTTTCAATTGGTATATTCATTGATATCATACCATTGGATCATGAGTCATGAAACAAACTCCCTAGAATACTAATCTTCTCTTGAGCTATATTGTTTTGCAAAGACTTTTTAGGTGCAAGACATTTTAGGTGATTTGATTCCAAAGGGGGAGAGATGTAGGTCAAAGCAAGTCATGTTCCCAACAAAGGGGAAGAAATGTTCCCAAGAAGAAAAAATATATTCCAAAGGGGAAGAAATGCCGAGTGGATCAATTCAACATATGAGAGAGAAGTAGTGAAATAGGAAGAGGAACAAAGGGGGAATCATGGTTTTAGGGGGAGGCCAAACCGTCAATGGATGATGGTAAGCATCCAAGCAAGTGTAAGTAGTTCAATTTGTCAATTTTTGCAAATTTTATGCTTGCTTTGACTATGTTGTCATCAATCACCAAAAAGGGGGAGATTGTAACGAATATGGCACCATTTATGCCATTTCGAGTGATTTTGGTGATCGAATGACAACGCAATCAATGGGACTAATGGCTTTGTTAATTGAACATTTCTAGATCCTAAGGATGAAGTAAAAAGGCCATACAAAGCAATACACGAAGAAAGAACTCAAAGAAATGCTGAATTGGACGAGTTCTGCAGAAAACAGAGGCACCGAAAGAACCGATGCCTAAGCATCGGTGCATCCGATGGTTGTCGGAAAATCCGACGCCCTAGCCTAGTGCAAGTCTGAGCGCCCTCTAGAGATCAAGGGAAGATCAAGTGAAGCACCGGTTGAACCGACGAGGCAAAGTCAAGCATCGTTGCATTCGATGTACTTTGTTCCAGAGACGATGTCAAGCGTGAAGCATCTAGCCCTTCTGCACCGGTTGAACCGGTGGTGCATCGGAGCATAGCACCGGTGTAATGACGTCAGCAGAAGAGAAAAGTCGAACAGCTAGTCCATAGGATGTAAGTGACCGGTTTAACTGACGCCCAATCATCGGTTAAACCGATGGTTCTGTAGCATGTCAGGAAGTCCAACGGCTAGTCCAGTGGCTTGTGAGTGACCGGTTGAACCGACGATACCCAATGCAGAGGCATTGGTTCAACCGGTGGTTTGCTATTTTCTGCTGACCGTTGGAGCAACGGCTATAAGACTTGGTGGCCTATATATACGCCTCACCCTGTCCATTTTGAAGTTGCTGGAGTTGCTGGACATCCAACACACACTCAAGAACACCTCCAAGCCATCCAAGAGCATAGTGATCATATCCTTAGTCCTTAGCATAAGTTTTGTGAGTGTTAGTGCTAGGTTAGCTCTTGAGTGAGTGATCAAGCAAGGTTTAGATCTTTGTGCTGTGGTTCTAGAGTGAACCAAACTTGTATCTTGGTGCGCCGGCCATCCTTGGAGCCTTGGTGGCTCTCCGGCAAGTCTACGACCCTCCGACTTGGTGTGGAGCGGCGTCGACAACTTTGTGCGGGGGATGGAGACCCCTCCTTCGTGGGCAATCTCTCTTAGTGAAGATCGGGATCAAGGTGACCATGATTGTGTTCACGGAAGAGACTTGATTGCCAGGAAGCGATACTCTTCGTGAGTGCTTCAACAACGTGGACGTAGGGGCGTCTTTGTGGCAATCCGAACCACGGGATATATCCTCGTGTCGAGAGTTCGCTTCCTCTCATCCCTTTCTTTAAGCTCTAGCATTTCATATTGCATTCTTTGTGCCTTTACTTTTCTAGGGTAGTATCTTGATAGGATTGGCCATAGGATGCTAAACTCTTTTGGGATGAGGGTTTTACACTAAGGTGAACTGTAGTTGCACATCTAGATAGTTTGTTTTAGTTTAAGTTTTTGTGCAAATTAGTTGAAGCCATATGTTAAGGTTTTAACTTGCCTAATTCACCCCTCTTAGGCTACAGCACCCGATCACTTTCAGTATATGCCCTGCGATGCTGGTGGCGTGGATCAAGGTTGTACTCCGCCCGATGTCGAGCTCCTTCATTCCAGTTGCCTCGATCTGCCGCCGTTGGCCTCGCCAGGACTACTCGCCTTCTTGTGAATCTGCTCCTCCACCACGACCTGAATCTCACCACATCTCTGCTGAAAAATCCCTAGAAAAAAATCCCCAAATTCAGCTCACTGCAACGAGAAAACGGAAGAGCATGGAACAGATCCATGGAGGAGGGCGGGGAGTCGCTGGCGTGAGGGAGGAGGAGGGCGGGGGTCACCGGCGTGAGGGAGGACGGCTAGCTTGAGGGAGGGCGGTGGAGGGAGGAGGAGGATGGGCGCCTCCTGCGCGGGTGAGATCGTGAGGGGCTCCCCGTCGCGCCCTTGCCCTTCGCCGCCGCTTGCTTCGCGTACTCGGCCGCCGCCTCGCTGGTGCTCAGCGTCGCGTCCCTGGCCTTCGCCGCGGCCTGCTTCGCGTACTCCACGGTCATCCCGGCCGCCCCGGCAGTGGCGTCGCTGGCCCTCGCGGCCGCCTGCTTGGTGTAGTCGGCCGCCGTCCCTGTGGCCTCCCGGGCCATCCTCGTCCGGCGGTGCGTAGGCCGTGGCGAGGATCACTTTTCAGATGAGAACGAGGAAAGGGCCTCGGCGCCGCAGATGAGGCGGCAAGGTCGAGGAAGGAGGCAACGACGCATTGACCCGGAGAGAAAATTGGGAGGAGGTGAAAAATTCTGGATGCTAGATGGACCGGCCGTCCAAAAACCCAAACGTACGGCCGGCTGGTTTCTAGTCTTTACCATTTCCTTTTTTATTTTCTTGTAAACGTCTCCAGGAGTGAAAATGAAAACCAAAAAGATATAGTTTATATGTCTAATTTTTTTTATACTGCAGACTGCATTGTTTTTAATTGGATGCTTTCGTTTCCAATTTCCCTATGATCTATGCCATATTCTTTTCCGGCACACCATATTTATTCATGATTTTACTAAATAAAATAAAATGTGAACCTAGAAACGGTTTCACCCTTTCTCGTTATTATTAGGTGTCGCAACTGAGCTCGTTACTCTTACTAATTAGAAAGAGAATATTCAGGACTTTGACTAGAATGGCAAATCACGCAGAGTCGCAGAGTAAGAGTCAAGCTGCGCGATGCTGATTTTCAGGTTGACCTAACTTTCCCTTCTCCCGGTCAATTTTTTTCCACCCAAACACATGGTGGGCCCCACTGTGCTCACATATCTCCTCTCCCCACCGCACACACCCACTCCCGTGATTCCTCCTCCTCCTCACCCACTCCCTTCCTTCTCTATCTCCTTTTTTTCTCTCTCCTTCTGGATCCAGGCGAGGCGAGCGCTGGGGCCGGGGCCGGTGGCGGCGGGGAGGCGTGGCGCGGCGCGGCGGCTTCGGCGGCAGGGAGGTGGCGGGGCGGGCCGGCGGCGGTGGGGAGGCGCGGCGCGGCGTCGGGGAGGCGGCGGGGAGGCGCAGCGCGGCGGATCCGGCGGCGGCGGCGGGGAGGCGCCCAGATCCGCCGCCGCCTCGCGCCTCCATTTTTGTTTTGCAAAAAATTTTCAACAATTTTTTTTTGAATTCCTTTTGTTTTTTTCGGATGAATTTTTTTTTAATGACGCAAAAAAAATTTCTTGAAAATTTTTGTGCTCTCCAGTTTTTTTTCTCTTGAAATTTTTTTTCTGGTCTCCAATTTTTTTACTTGAAATTTTTTTCTGCTCTAATATTTTTCTTGAAATGTTTTTTTTGGTCTCCAATTTTTTTCTTGTATTTTTTTAAAATTTTTTAATCAGAAAACGACAAAAAAATTTCTATAAATGGAAAAAAAATAACAGTTGGAAAATCGACCGTACGGGAGCCTCCTGTATGGTTGACCGTAAACTATCAATACCCAGTCAGCTGGAAGGCACACGCTGACACGTACGCGCTTTCGACATTATTGGACTCAGATTTTCTGCTTAATCTCGGTTGCATCTCCATGCATGTGATCACCACTACCACATGAAAAGGACTGCGTATCTACACCCATTTGCACCGTATCTCCAAAACTATTTTATTAACAAACGCCAGTACGTATACATAGTAGTATCCCAGCCTCTACGCCATCAGTCTACCAGATTGGTATCAAGTTGCGTTCTTGCAAAAGATGAATGCACCTAAAGATAGTGACGGCCAATGATCAATCCTGCCATGTTCATCTTATATATAGAATTGTAGCTAGTTTATATAGAGTCTTCCTCTTGCCGACATACCATTTAACATCTGATGTGCATGAACTCATTGCCCGGGTGCCAACAAAGAGTATACATGAGATTCATTATTTATTGTCAAATATTTTTTAGATCATTATTTGTGATACCTTGACATCGGCAGATCAACGATTTGCTTAAGTCAATGGTGCATTAGGGTTTTCTTAATTTCTGTCATCTAGCTAGACCCGTGGTGAGAGGCACCTTATGTTTTTGTCTGCAATGTAATTGCTGGCCATGTAGATAGAGTGTAGAGCTAACATGTTTTTGTTGAGTTTAGCTCAAATGTTGCCTCTCTCGCGGACGGTAATCTAGAACAGAGAACTATTAGAAATTGTCATGTAAATTTTGACATCTGAAGCACATATATATTTCTTGTTTAGCTATAATACACACACACACACACACACACACACACACACACACACACACACACACACACACACACTTAACTTCAATTATAGCATTTATCATATTCTTTATTTCGTTTATGAAAAGAATGTGGAAGTAAAAATGAATTGGCCTTTCCCTGATCGATCAATGGTTTTCTGATTTTTTTTCTCCTGTGTGCGGAGGCTGGTCCATGACGTACTGTTTGGTTCTGTTTCAATAGGCCAACCAACGATTATCTTGCCATGCATGTTGACTAGCTACTTTTACTAATGGAAAAAGTCTATATCACCCCCTCAACTATGGGGTTGGACTACATAACCCCCCAAACTATGAAATCGTCTATATCACCCCCTGAACTTTCCAAAACCGGTCAAATTACCCCCTAAATCAGTTTTGAAAAATCATAGTAAATCTCAGAAAAATCATAAAATAGAAAATTGAATTGTGTTAGACTCCAAATAAGTAGATCTACACAATGAACATATAATATGGTATGCTTTAGTATATTTTTTTTGCTGTAGCTTTAGATCTATGTTTTTCTTCATAGCTGTAAAAAATTGTACTAAAGCATACCATATTATATGTTCATTGTGTAGATCTACTCATTTGGAGTCTAACACAATTCGATTTTCTATTTTATGATTTTTCTGTGATTTACTATGATTTTTCAAAACTGATTTAGGGGGTAATTTGACCGGTTTTGGAAAGTTCAGGGGGTGATATAGACGATTTCATAGTTTGGGGGGTTATGTAGTCCAACCCTATAGTTGAGGGGGTGATATAGACTTTTTCCTTTTACTAATTAAGATAGAGGGATTTTCAGGACTTTGACTCAAACTGCATCAAGTCAGCAGGGAAGCCACTTTGCTGACATGTACACACTCCTCCGACATCATCATTTGACTTCCATTTGCTGCTTTTAAAATATATATATATATTGCTTCTCCGTATGGGCCTGTTTGGCAGGGCTCCGGCTCATCCGAAAACAGCTCCAGCTCTGGCTCCTCCAGTGGAGCGGCTTCTCTGATGGAGTTGGAGCCGTTTTGAAAAACGTTTGGCAAAACGGCTTCACCTGATTGTTTAATATACACAGAAAAGGTTAAATGACCATACTACCCTTATCTTTTTTCTCCCTTCTTTTTTTAATTTTCTTCTCTCTTCCTTATCTTCACCCATTCCTTATCCGATCAAGCCTCTTGTTCCACACTGCTGTTGCGTTGCTGCACTGCGATGTGCTGCTTCGCTGCCCTCCACCACTGGCCTAGGTGTGCTGTTGCTACTGGCGGCTCCCACGCTTCCGCCGCTGGGCAAATGCTGCTGTTGTTGTCTGTGAGGCTGCCGACGCCGCCCCCAGCTGCGAGATGGATCGCTACAGCCTGTTGAAGCCGCCTGCTCGCACCGTTGGCTGCCTACGCCCCCTCCCGCTGTCAGCTGCCTCCACCTCACGGTCCTCGTCTCCAGTGGCCTTTGTCTCCACCTCGCGCTCTCTCCGCCGGTGGCCTCCTCCTCCCCCTCGCGAGGAGGTGCAGCCCGGACTCTCGCCCCACCCTGGCGCGCCACAGGCTCCTGCCCTGCCCTGTTTCGCCCCGGCCGCCGCGAGGAGGCGCAGCGCGCACGGGGGAAGGGGTGGGAGAGGGGGGCAAAAGTGGCAGGCGCGACGGAAGAGATGATGGAGCCGCGCGGAGCTACAAATTTGTGGCTCCTCATCCTCCCTCCCGCTCCAGTCACCGGATTTCCCGGAGCTTCTGCGCCGGAGCCGGAGCCAAAACAGGTTTGCAGCACCGTTTGGCAGGGCTCCGCATGGAGCCGGAGCCGGAGCTCCTTTTGGAGCCCTGCCAAACAGGGCCTATGCATGTGACCACCACTACTCCGAGCTCATTTGCTAATTAAAAAGATTCCATATCTACACCCAATCACCCATCTGTGCCGTATCTCCTAAAATAATATTCGCCAGTATAGCATCCCGGTCTTAAAGCCATCAGTCTATCAGGCTGGTATCAAAGGGGTGTTGTGACTTGTGAGCTCTAATCATGTTTAAGGGAGTTAATAACTATTACTATTACTAGCAGCGCACCGTATCACAACAGCAATGACACTTATTAGATATAACTGTATATACATATAAGTCAATTACCAATTTCTTGCAAAGAAAAATGCACCCAAAGATCGCGACGGCTGAGCCGAGAATCCTCCTGACATACATGTTCCTGTTATAGAGTTCCTTGTTTATATAGATTATTCTTCTTGACGGCATACTAACATCTGAATGCATGAATCTTTTGCTCACATAGCCAATAGGCAGATCAACTGCCAGCTGGTGTCAAAAAAAAAACTGCCAGCTTAAGTCAATGAAGCATTATTAGGGGGTTTTCTTAATTTCTGTCATCATCTGGCTTGATTGTGGTCAGATGCAACTTATGTGTTATGAATATCTCGATCAGAAAGCCAAGGAAGATATGGACGGCACTCAGATTGTTTCTGTTATATATATTAGTCGCTGACCGTGTAGTTGAGAGTAGATGCAACATGTTCATTGAAATTCAGCACAATAATTGGTGAAAATCAAGAACATAAATATGATTTGAAATAATCTCCAAAATTGAACATATGCATGCATCTCCTGCTTAATGAGATAGACTATGTATGCGAACAGAGACTATATGTTCATTATTTGCATTGCACAGCCCTTGACACGGGCAGATCAACGACCGGCTTACTAGTAAAATGGTACATTAATGAGTATTTATTCCTTGTCAGATTCAAATTATCAGTACCACCTCCAAAATTGCTACATCTTTGTATGCAAGGCAAGTAATTAACAATATCCAACTCCAAAATATTTGATCTTTGTCTCAATTATTTAGATCAATAAACGTATAGAATAATGAATAGTAAATATTGGTGAGATTAATATCCTTTAACTGCAAGAAATTTGCATGCTAAAAGGACAACTAACATACTCCCTCCGTGTTGGTTAAGGAATCAAGGAAGTTGTTTTAGATTTGTCTTAAGTCAAATATTTTAAACTTTGACCATAAACAAATTTTTTTGGGTTGAGTTTGAAAATATGAAAGCGATATAAGTAGATTCATCTTGAAATGTAGTTTTGTGAGAGTATATATTGACCATTATTTATAAAAAATTTTATACCAAAAAGATAGTACTGGTCAAAGTTGTTTTTTGAGACCGTGTTGATGTCCGAAATGACTCCTTTTACCAATGTGGAGGGAGTATGCATTAACTAATTCATTTATTAATTAACTCAGAGAAACCAATATGGATTTTCACAATTACTATGTTAGAGGCACGACCCATGCAGACTGAATAAAGATTATGGTCATCTTCAGAAAGAAAAAGATCGATTGATGACCTGTATCCAGTTACCTTTATTTTGATGTCCAAATGTTATTTCGAAGGTGATAACAATGTCACAATAAAGATGATAATGTCAAATATGTTGTTTTACCTTAGTATATTATGCATTCTATATATGCAGATATTGGACATTATCAAATCAACGCTTGCCGAAGTTACGGCCTGGTTTAGATGCAAAATTCAAAATTCCAAAACTATCCCATCCAATATGTGCGGTACATGCATAGAGCATTAAATCTAGACAAAATAAAAAACTAATTGCATAGTTTACTTCTAAATTACAACACGAATCTAATAAGTCCAATTATGCCATGATTAGACAATAATTTGCTACAGTAAATATGTGCTAATGATGCGTTAATTAGTCTTACTAAATTCATCTCGTAGTTTAGAATTAGTCTATATTAATACTTCAAATATGAAAAGATTCCATTTCAGAAACTTGACGGGAGCAACTAAACAAGGCCTAAGTCAACTATCGTGTGCGCTTCTCTTCATGAAATTGTGCTAGTTTTCTTCGGTATGGTCAGAGGTGATGTACTTTCTTAATTTGTGTGCACATTCTCTTTCAGGCAACGCATAATGCCGATAGAGAAAAACCAAACAATTTATTATGTCTAGATCATTGTACAAAATGTTGTCTATAAGCAGCTATCAGGATGGATACTTACATGACCTAACTAGTAGAAAAAACAGGAGTGAATTTTACTTATTGGACCAACCTCCAAAAACTACAAATTGTCCTAGTTTTTTTTGTAGTTGTTGTTAGGTGCAAATAGTTGCAGTTTGTGAACTTTTTTAAAATAATGCAAATATAGCCAAAGTCTGGATAAATCCCTAAAGTATAACTTGGTTCTACCCCTTAACCTAAATGGTTTAGTTCATTTTACCCTATAGTACAATTTTTCTTTTTTATGTCTCCATACACAAGTTGAATTTTAACTTTTTCCTCACTAGTTTTTATATAATTTTGAACTCCATTGATTAATTTATTATTAAATATCCTAATCTATCAAATAATGGTAAAAAATTATGATATATTTTTCTAACATGTGTTATGATGTGCGCTATTATCTTGTAAAATGTCAGCTTAAAACTCCACTTATGCATGGAGAAATGAAAAAAATACAAATTGTATTAGGGGTAAAATGAACCAAATGATAGTGCAGGGAGTTACCTAAACTTTGCCTATAGTTAACGGGAGTAATTTAGAATTTTTCCTAAAATAATAGATGGGTCATAGGGGAAGAAAATTAGCAGGATGTTAAGAATTAAGTATACCATCGTGTGTATATCCGCATACTTATTTATCACTTTGAGTATGTTTATATACTTATTCTAAGATACTTCAAAGGTATATACATGAAAAATTTCAAAAGCAGCCCTATTTTTAAATATACTATGATTATACCTTAGTATTAGTATATAAAATAAGTATGTCCATATACTCTATGTATGGTCACATACCCAACACATATATCATCATAGATATTCTAGTATGAACCCATACTCCACATACATACTCTTCGTTCGATCAGATACGTCATGTATCATGAGATACACATATGGAAGTAGCTACAAGCAAGTGTAGAAAAAAAATTTTCTATACGTATTATGAAAAAAATATAATTTGAAAATTCAATCGGTATATGCATCATTTTACGGCTCAGGTCAGCAAACTAAGACGTCTGAAAATTCAGCCGGTAGTGGTGTTTATAAATGACATTCCCTGCAGGATCATATGTATACTGTTGTGGCCGGTCGCTTCGAATAAAATAAACCAGCAGCAGGGCGGCCGGCCGGTAGCCGTCCTCTTGTGCTGCGCCTGCGCCCCCGTATCTGTCCAGATCCGGCCGTCAGACGGTGATCGAGTATGCAGGTCTCTTATACTGGTTTATTCAAAGTCAGCAACCTAAGAATGTGTGTTACCTACCCATGCATATCCTCTGATCAGCTAGCGATTTCAGACTTTCAGTATGTTCAGGCCCTGTCTTCTGACTAGCTATAAATAGAGGCACAGATGATGTGGATCAGTAGCCGCAGCATCGCCTATACATCTCATTTTTACTGCTCAACATCTCGCTCGACCGGCCGGTCACATTGCAGCTAGCGATCAGTAATATATATACATATATACAAGTAGCAGAGAGAAGGAGAGGGAGATCGAAACGAAGATGGTGGCTGCAGGCAAGAGCAGGGAGGAGCGGTGGAGCCTCGCCGGCGCGACGGCGCTCGTCACCGGCGGTAGCAAGGGCATCGGGTGCGTTACTGCAGGCCCTAATCTTTTTTATCTACTTGACGCGTGTCGTCCCTGATCTATGTTGTGTGTGACATGGGCCGTGTATGTGACGTCTCAGGCATGCGATCGTGGAGGAGCTGGCCGGGTTCGGAGCGCGGGTGCACACCTGCTCCCGCAACGCGGCGGAGCTGGAGGCGTGCCGCCGGCGGTGGGAGGAGAAGGGGCTCGCCGTCACTGTCTCCGTCTGCGACGTCTCTGTGCCCGCCGACCGTGAGAGCCTCGTGGCCACCGTCGACGCCACCTTCGGTGGCAAGCTCGACATCCTCGTAAGCATCATCTATCATCCTCTACCTGTCTGAATCTCAAAATATCATATGAATCAATAAACTAATTAATAAGAGCCGTTTTGGTAGACTTCCTAAATTTATTTTAGAGGAAACTCTGCCAAACAGTTCTTTGTATATATGGAATGACTTTTGGAATGGGAGTGATTACTTGAAATTCAAAAAGATAAACTCTTATAATTCACTTTCTCTGTAAATTTTATCTTAGGGAATCATGTTTATCTATAGAATTGTATATTTATCGGGGAATCATTTTCAAGGAGACTTCAACCAAACACATGTGCTAATTAATTACTAGGCACCCACCCATTCAGGTGAACAATGCGGGGCAGTCACTGTTCAAGACCGCCGTGGAGTGCACCGGCGACGACTACACGCGGATCATGGCGACCAACCTCGAGTCGTGCTTCCCCCTCAGCCAGCTGGCGCACCCGCTCCTCCTCGCCGGTGGCGGTGGTGGCGGCAGCGTGGTCCACATCTCCTCCATCGCCGGCGTCATCGGGCTGCCGGCGCTCGCCGTCTACTCCATGACCAAGGGCGCAATGAACCCGCTCACCAGGAGCCTCGCCGCCGAGTGGGCCCGCGACGGCATCCGCGTCAACTGAGTCGCACCTGGCGGCGTCAGGACTGACATCAGCAGTGATGTAAGCAAGCTTAAACTAAACATTATAATTTATCTTCGTAGATTAATGATTTTCTCGTCAGTTGATCACTGTCTGATAGAAAAATTTTGAAACTAATTATAAGCTCGATGAACTGTTGGACTATTAATTAAGCAGAAGACGATAGACCCAGAGCTGGTGAAGAAGGAGATGGCGCGGCTGCCCATGGGAAGGATCGCCGAGCCGGAGGAGGTGGCGTCCATGGTGGCCTTCCTATGCAAGCCGACGGCGTCCTACATGACCGGACAGGTCATCTACGTCGACGGCGGCCGCACCATAAATTAGCGGCCATCGATGATGTTCATGTGTGCCTAGCAGGCTGCGCAGGCATACATATATAAATGGCATACACTCGCGTGCATTGTTGTGCTTAGGATCTGAATTGCAATTACATCCATCATATCGATCGTGTAATCTTACTATGTAAGTATGTATCCATGTATTCTCCAAAGTTCTCCAAAAGGATTTGGCTCATAATTTTCGGCCTTTCCCAATGCTCATTATTCTCCTCACGTTTCAAACATATTGCACAGACGATTCCAAGACAACCAGTGGAGTGTGGAGGGACGCTCCAAGGTGTACTGCCATTTTTTTTTCAGCTGGCTAGCTATGCTTTCCGTGAGTGTGTCCAAAGCTATTACTTGGTAATTAAGAACCAAAATAAAAGATGGTGTTGACAGCCAATTCTGCCAGTTTAGCGGGCCGACCGGTCAGAGCGGTCTGTCTAGTTGTAATCCGAGTAGGCTTCGTTTTATTTTGGAAATTCTTGTATAAACCGACTTGGAGAGGGGTACGACTTCCCCGGCCTATAAATATAAAGGCTAAGGCCGATTGAGGTATTCCCAATCGAATCAATCAAAATATCGCATTACTTTTTATCTCTCAAACCCTAATATTTTCCAACCCTAGATTGCTTTCTTCTTTCGTCTCGACGACGTTTGAAGACGTTCTGAGTGGCCTGCCGACCTCAGAGCAACCCTAGCCGCGCAAGCTCCGACGGGGTCCCTCCCGAGCTCGCGTTTCTAGGTCTTCGCGGTTCTCTGCTCCACACTGGTCAGACCGGTCTGCGGAACCGGTCAGACCGGTCCGCCAGGGCATCGCTGGTTCAGATCGTTTTGACGATCTCCTGCGCGTTCTAGCGCATTCGAGTGTGTTGGCGTGATTCTGTGTCAACACACTTTTTGGCGACTCCGCTGGGGAAAGATTAATCTGGTTTTAAAACCGATCTAATCTACTCCTTGAAGAAGATGGGCTCTTCAGAGATCGACAAGGAAAACATCATCACGACTACAAGGGAGGAGCTCACCGAAGAGGAGCGCAAGGCCTACCTTCTTGTGGAGGAGCACGTCAAGGCACAATTCTTGAAGGGCTTCAAGAAGGATCGTGGTGGCCTCGTCAAGAGGGTGGAGGAGTTCGTACTGCCATCTCTCAAGCTTAGCAAGGATAAGATTGAAGAGATCCCTAATGTAAGCCTCTCTCCCTCTGATATGTTTGATAGAATGTCATCCATAATGGATCAAAAGATTGTTGCTGCACAAGCTGCTGCGGGTGACATTTTGATTAAATTGAGTAGTGATGTTGATGTGCTTAAAGGTAAACAACCCATGTCAGATCCTAACTCATTAGATCCGAGTTCGGCTACCACTGAGTTCACATCTGAACCACTCAATGGTATGCCGCCGAACTCGTTCTCAGGGCAAATCCTGCCACCGTCGACCGTGCACACAGCACCAGCCGGACCGGTCCCACAGACCAGTCAGACCGGTTACTCAGTACCGTCGCCGACGCATCTCGAGACAATTCCAGGTTCGGCTGCCCCTAGCCGAACTAATGAATTGTCACTGTATACACCACGTCGCACTACTACTGTTGCGGGAGGGCCACGAGGATCTGGACCTAACCAAGGACCGATCCCGACTTCTTCACAGACGATGGCGCATGGTAATTCTAATGCACATCATTTTTCTGAGTTTTATACCAGCCAGCACTATCAGGCCGATCTCCTTAAGTTCAAAGAGGATCTGGCAAATGCGATTAAAAGTAAGCTTCGGGTGGATATGGGTACTACACGTTTATATCAAAAATCTTATCCCGCTGAGTTTGATTTTACTCTTTTTCCTGCTAGTTGGCGTATTCCTGAGTTTACTAAATTTAATGGTGATGATTCTCGTACAACTTAGGAACACGTTAGTCAATATGTCTTGCAATTAGGAGAAGCCGGTTTCAATAATGCTTTGTGTGTGCGTTTATTTTCTTTATCTTTGACTGGAACGGCTTTCTCTTGGTTTTCCTCGCTTGCTCCTAATTCTATTCGCAATTGGGCTCCGTTGGAGCATAAGTTTCATGATCACTTCTTTAGTGGGGAAACCGAAGCAAAATTGTTGGACTTAACATCGATTAAGCAAGGGCGTGATGAATCTTCTTCGGATTATTTCAAAAGATTTAAAGAAATTAAAAATTAGTGTTTTAGTTTGACAATTTCCGAAAAGGATTTGGCGTTTAATGGTTTACGTTTTTATTTAAAAGAGAAACTCGAGGGCTTTGAATATCATACTGTGAATTTCTTGCAAGTCAAAGTCATGGGTTTAGAGTTTAAACTTAAAAATGCCAAAGATACTTTCAAGCCTCATCGGTCCGACACACATATTCTTGATCATGATTTGGATAGTTCGGATGATGATAGCAAGGAAGTATATGCTGCTGAGTTTGTTAGGCCATCAAAGGCCAAACCCGGTTCAGTTCCGTCTCTCAAGCCGATTCAAAAGAACCGATTCAAAAGAATCGGCAAGAGGAGCTGAAATTTACTTTTGATGTTTCTAAGTGTGATCGGATTTTTGATGAATTGCTTAAGAATGGTAACATCCGATTTTCACATGTTATTCCATCTCCCGACGAACTTAAACGACATGCATATTATAAGTGGCATAACTCTACATCTTATGCTACTAATGATTGTAATATTTTTCGTCGATAGGTACAATCAGCCATTAATGAAGGACGATTGGTACTTTTTGAGATGCAAATTGACAAGGCTCCTTTCCCTGTTCATACACTGGAATTAAACAATCCAAAGGTGCTCATTCGGCCGGAACAAGCCGAAAGAGCTAAGGGGAAGAATGTTGTCATCGGTGATCCAAGACCGATGGATACAAGTGACAAAATCCTTGCCCGGGAAGTCATCAAGGAGAAGACTGATGATGACAAGGATACTCTGAAGATCATAGTCAGAAATCTCAGACTCGGGGGGCAAGGAAGCTCTCCACCAGAAAATCGGTTTGCTGATCAAGCATGACCGGTCAGACCGGTGTCTCCGATCGGTCAGACCGGTTCCTCCAGCCGGTCAGACCGCTCTGGTGACCATCCCCGGACTTTCAAGCCAAAGCGTCCGGAAGTGGGTACTTAGAAGACCAACGAGGTGAAGGTGCAGGGAAGAACTGCTAATCAGAAGCCCACCTTCAACCAGTTGTTGAACAAGTACACAAAGGCCGTTCAAAACGATCGGCCGCTAAAAAAGAGACCGCGATCACCACCGCGCCAAGACCGTCCAGTGTCCCCAAGGAAGAAATCCAGCAGGCGCAGGGGTGATGTTGTCACATTGTATCCTCCCCAGATGTGTGCTACCATGCCATGGGTGCCTCCGGCTTCAAATGCGACAAATCCGGCATGGGAGCATGGGGGGATATGCATGCAGTGCTTTCCGATGCCTTATCCTCCACATTATCAAAGGGAAAGCTCCAGAGTACCCGTGCATTACCGATTGGGACCACGCCAATCTAGTCCAGTGCTGCAGGATACACAGGTCAGACCGGTCGCCATGGACCGATCAAACCGGTCTCACCAGAGGCCAAGCCAGGCTCCTGTTCCAAGGTTTGAGTATTGCATCAAAGGGCAGAAGCCTGTTGCTGATCCAGAGAAGTCTAAAGCCGATGTTATTCAAATCGGTGAAATCAAAGTGCCCATAAAAGACACAGGCAAAAAGCTGATGGATATTGAAGAATCGGCTGATGTTCCTTCACAAAAGCTGCTCATAGCTAATGATCATGAGGCCGGTAGCAGCAAGAGCGCAGCGGACAAGTACCATCAGCCTAGGTGGTGCCCTTCAGGTTTAACTCATACACAGAAGAGGAAATTGCAGCGCCTTCGCAACAAAGAAAAGAAGGAGCAGGAGAAAGAGAAGATGAGGGATGAGGACTTCAACAGATACAGGCCCATGTTCCCTCAGAGCAAGGTTTGGAAGGTCAAGATAGCTGATCAGCCAGCCAGACCGGTCGGACCGCCGCAGATAGACCGATCTGACCGCTCTGACCAACCGGTCAGACCGGTAGAGCCTACTGCAGAGCCAGCAGCTGAATCGGCACCGTCCGTTTCGGTTACTTCTGTAGACGAAGCCCTAGCAGTTCCTCTGACAGCAGAAGACGAGGAATTGGTGGATTATGAAGCATCTCCGGAGTGCGCCAACTTGGAGATTAACGTGGTGCACTTGCCTTCGGATTACTTCGTGGTTCTGGAAGAGGATTTGGCTCATCTTCTGTTTGGGCCCCGTGAAGCTGTGTTCCAGAAGCCAAGCGAGAAGGACAACCATCTGAAGACTCTTTACCTGAGGGGACACATCAACGGGAAGCCGGTGACTCGCATGCTAGTGGATGGTGGGGCCATTGTAAATCTTATGCCATACTCACTGTACAAGAAGCTCGGTGGCCAAGACGAGGACTTGATCAAGACAAACATGACGGTCAGTGGTGTTGGAGGGAGTGAGCCCCTTAGCGCCAAGGGAGTTGCTTTCATGGAGCTCACCATTGGGAGCAAGACGCTTGCTACGGCTTTCATCGTCTCGGAGGTGCAAGGTAACTACAATTTGATTCTTGGGAGGGATTGGATTCATGCAAATCAGTGTGTTCCTTCTACCTTGCATCAGTTTCTTGTTTAGTGGATCGGCGATGAGATTGAGATTGTCTATGGGGACACTTCATCCTTTGTTGCTTTAGCCGATTCGGATTCTATTAGTGCACACGACAACGTCAAGTGTTTATCGGGCGTGGATCTGTCCGATTATGATTTGATTAGTTGCACTAAGGGTGGTTTTATTTCTGCTGTACTAAAGCTAATGGATAATTGGCTAAATCATTTAATGTAAATCAGATGAGTACAACAGAAGCTCCAGAAGCGACCGGTCAGACTGCTTGTGCCGACCGGTCAGACCGGTCCAGTCCCGTTCGGTGCACAGAACCGACCAGTCAGACCAGACACCCCGACCGGTCAGACCGGTCCAACACAAAGTGGTTACAGCAGAGGCTAGATCAGTATCAGGTGCGTACGAACGATATGTGTGAAGCCATTGAAGATTCTGATGATCTAGACAAGCTGGGCCAAGGGTTTGTATCGGCCGATCATTTAGAAAAGGTAGACATTGGTGATGGAACTATCCCTAGGCCGACCTTTGTAAACAAAAATTTATCGGCTGAATATAAAGCTGATTTGGTTAATTTATTGAAGGAATATGTTGATTGCTTTGCTTGAGAGTATCATGAAATGCCCGGTTTAAGTCTTGATCTTGTTGAGCATCGTTTACCGATTAAAGCCGGTTTTAGACCTTATAAACAACCGGTTAGACATTTCAATCCCATTATTTATGACCGAATTAAAACTGAAATTAATTGTTTACTTGATGCTGGATTTATTCGGTCTTGTCGTTATGCTGATTGGATCTCTAATATTGTGCCCGTTGAGAAAAAGGATTCGGAGAAAATTAGAGTGTGCATTGATTTTAGAGATCTTAATAAAGCTACTCCCAAGAATGAATATCCTATGCCTATAGCCGATATGTTGATCAATGAGGCTTCCGGACATCGTGTTATTAGTTTTCTTGATGGTAACGCCGGTTACAATCAAATATTCATGGCCGAAGAAGATATATCTAAAACGGCCTTTAGATGTCCAGGATTTGTCGGCTTGTTTGAGTGGGTTGTTATGACTTTTGGTTTGAAAAATGCGGGTGCTACTTATCAAAGAGCTATGAATTAAATCTTCCATGATTTGCTTGGTGTCATCTTGGAGGTGTGCATTGATGATATTGTCATTAAATCGGCCGGTTTGGATCATCATTTAGCCGATTTGAGACTTGCTCTTGAGAGGATGTGCCGGTATGGTTTGAAAATGAATCCACTCAAATATATTTTTGGTGTATCGGCTGGAAAGTTTCTTGGCTTCATTGTTCATGAGAAGGGAATAGAGGTTGATCCTAAAAGAATTGAAGCCATGAGGAAGGTTGAAGCCCCTACATGCAAGAAGGATTTACAGAAGTTCTTGGGCAAGGTAAATTTCATGAGAAGGTTTATATCTAACTTGTCCGGGAAGATCGATGCTTTTACTCCTATTCTTCGGTTAAAAGATGAAACCGAATTTACTTGGGGGGCAAAACAGCAAGAAGCGTTTGAGAAGATCAAGATTTATTTGTCTTCGCCACCCGTACTCAAAGCACCTAGAAGAGGAGTACCTTTCAGACTTTATGTGGCTGCTGAAGATAAGGTTATTGGGGCTGTTTTGACTCAAGAAATCGAAGGGAATGAGTATATCATTACATATTTAAGCCGACGATTTATTGATGCGGAGATGAGGTATACATTTATTGAGAAGTTGTGTTTGTCTCTTTATTATGCTTGTACCAAATTAAGACATTATCTACTATCTAATACTTGCATAGTAGTATGTCAAACCGATGTGATCAAACATATGTTACAAAAACCGATTTTGAGTGGTAGAATCAGCAAGTGGGCTTATGCTTTGGTTGAATATGATTTGGCTTGTGAACCTTAAAAATCTATGAGAGGCCAAATTGTAGCAGATTTTATTGTTGAGCATCGGATTAATGACAAGCATGATCTAGAAGTCGGCTATATTACTTGCACACCATGGAAGTTGTACATTGATGGATCGGTTTGTGATGATGGTCAATGGATTGGTGCTGTTCTTATTTCTCCGAATGGTGCTGTTTTTGAAAAGAGTGCACAAATAATCAAGTTAAATATGAGGCTCTTCTATTTGGCTTGGAATTCTTGTAATCCATGGGCGTGAAGCATGTTGAAGCCTTTGGAGATTCTCTTTTGGTGGTGCAGCAAGTATCTAAGGTATGACAGTGCTATAATGGTTCTTTAAATACATATTTTGATAAATGCCTTGATATTATTTCTTCTTTCGATGAATTTATTATCAAACATATTCCGAGGGAAGAGAATGGAAAGGCAAATACTCTGGCTCAGCAAGCATCTGGCTATAATGTTACGAAAAAATATTTCAACATTCGCAAGCCGATGCAAACGAAAGCCGAGTGTCTAGTTCTGGATGCTGGTGATGCAGCTGCTGGTTCTGATTCGGTCAAAAAAGATGATTCAATTGTCTCGGCCGAAGCCCAGGATTGAAGGATTCCTCTTATATCGTATTTGAGAGATCTTAGTCATGGTGCAGAGAGAAATATTTGGTGTTTGGCTTTCAAGTATGTTTTAATTGACGATGAACTTTATCGTCGAACTGCCGAAGATTTGCTTCTCAAGTGTTTAGACTTGGATCAGGCCTGGGTTGCTATGGGTGAGGTTCATGAAAGTATTTGTGGTGCTCATCAATCGGCTCCAAAGATGAAGTGGTTACTTAGAAGAGCCGGTTTCTATTGGACCACCATGCTATCCGATTGTTTCAAGTACTATAAAGGATGTGAAGAATGTCAGCGGTTTGGTGATTTGCAATTGGTGCCTGCTGCGTTGATGCATCCTATTATTAAAACATGGCCGTTCCGAGGTTGGGGGTTGGATTTCATTGGACAAATTAATCCTCCATCTTCAAAGGGGCATCGCTTCGTGTTGGTTGCTACGGATTATTTCACTAAATGGACCGAAGCGGTTCCTTTGAAGAATATGACACATAAGGAGGTAATTGAGTTTATTACTGAGCATATTATTCATAGATTCGGCATTCCACAAATTTTGACAATGGATCAAGGTTCTTCATTTATATCAAAAGAGGTGCGTGCCTTTGCCGAATCTTACAAGATTAAGTTGCTTAATTCATCTCCATACTATGCTCAGGCCAATGGGCAGGCCGAGTCTAGTAATAAGATTTTGATCAAACTTGTCAAAAAGAAGATAGAAGAAAATTCTAAGAGGTGGCATGAAGTGTTATCCGAAGGATTGTAGGCTCATCGTATATCTAGACATGGTGCTACTAAGGTTACTCTTTTTGAGCTTGTGTATGGTCAAGAGGTCGTTTTACCCGTTGAGGTAAATCTGGATACATATAGATTGGCAATGCAAAATGACCTCTCCTCTATTGATTACCATGATTTGATGATGGATAATATTGATGAGGTGACCGACAAGCGTTTAAAGGCTTTGAAGGAGATTGAGAAAGAAAAGCTTCGGGTGGCCAGAGCTTACAACAAAAAGGTAAAACTTAAATTTTTTCAGATTGGGGATCTGGTTTGGAAGACAATTTTGCCTCTTGGGATGAAAAGCAACAAGTTTGGCAAATGGTCGCCAAGTTGGGAGGGTCCATACAAGATTATTAAAGTTATCTCCGGTAATTCGTATATGGTGGAGACGGTGCGAGGTGAGCGTCTACCAAGGGCTATCAATGGGAGGTACTTGAAGAAGTTCTATCCTAGCGTATGGCAAAGTGCATGAGGACGAAGATGGCCGGTATTGGATATCGCCCTTAGTTTTATTTTTAGACTTGTATGCTCTGTGTAAAACATGTACATCAGGATAGTTTATGCTTTTTGGCTTGTGAAACTCACCAAAAAGCAGAGGGGCAAATGTTGACAGCCAATTCTGACAGTTTAGAGGCCGACCGGTCTAATCGGTCGGGCCGACCGGTCAGACCGGTCAGTCCAGTTGTAATCCAAGTAGTCTTCATTTTATTTTGGAAATTCTTGTATAAACCGACTTGGAGAGGGATACGACTTCCCCGGCCTATAAATATAAAGGCTAAGGCCGATTGAGGTATTCCCAATCGAATCAATCAAAATATCGCATTACTTTTTATCTCTCAAATCCTAGTCTTTTCCAACCCTAGATTGCTTTCTTCTTTCGTCTCGACGACGTTTGAAGACGTTCTGAGTGACCTGCCGACCTCAGAGCAACCCTAGCCGCGCAAGCTCCGACGGGGTCCCTCCCGAGATCGCGTTTCTAGGTCTTCGCGGTTCTCTGCTCCACACCGGTCAGATCGGTCTGCGGAACCGGTCAGACCGGTCCGCCAGGGCATCGTTGGTTCAGATCGTTTTGACGATCTCCTGCGCGTTATAGCGCATTCGAGTGTGTTAGCGCGATTCTGTGTCAACAGATGGCATCTGATTGATCAAGTACATGTTAATCCTTCTTCTATATGTGTGCTCCCAAATGTGTTTTTACACATAATGTCGCTAGTTGTTGGCGTTCAGCCTGCTGCCCCTAACGCTACTGCCATCACTGTGCATCTGAGCATCCGTCTACTCAAAGCAGAAGAATCAGTCACTGATATATGTTGTAAACATACCTGACAGTACTCAAAAGAACAGTAGGTTGCACGCGGCAAATGATGGCGACCGTCGGCGGGAGTCGAGAGAAGAGGTGGAGCCTCGCCGGCGTGACGGCGCTGGTCACCGGCGGCTGCAAGGGGATGGGGCACGCCATCGTGGAGGAACTAGCAGGGTTCGGCGCGCGCGTGCACACGTGCGCCCGGAACGCGGCGGAGCTGGAGGACTGCCGCCGGCGGTGGGCCGAGAAGGGCCTGCCGGTCACCGTCTCCGTCTGCGACGTCGCCGTGCGCGCCGACCGGGAGAAGCTCATGGACACGCTCAGGAGCACCTTCGCCGGCAAGCTCGATATCCTTGTGAGTTGCCTACAAATCAGTCATCCTCGACTTCGCATTGATCGCGAATGATGACAGGCGTGCATGGATGATGATGATGATGATAGGTGAACAACGCGGCGCTGGCGATGGGCAAGCCGGCGGTGGAGTGCACGGCGGAGGACTACTCGGGCGTCATGGCGACCAACCTGGAGTCGTGCTTCCACCTCAGCCAGCTCGCGCACCCTCTCCTCCGGAACTCCGCCATCGCCGGCGGGGGAAGCATCGTGCACATCTCCTCCATCGCCAGCTACCTGGGCTTTCCAGGGGTCGTGCTCTACAGCATGGCCAAAGGTACGAATATGTGCAAATATTTGCATCTGTAATCAAAACGATATCTTTCAAACACACCTTTGTCATCTACTGATTATTATTCTTTCATGTGAACTTGCACGAGCGCGCTTTACCATATATATAAATGCGTACTGAGTTTTTTTTCCTAATTTTATCATTTTCTGGAAATCGCTCCTACAAATACATCTTTAGTTGCAAATAGCATACACTTGCCTGTCCCTATCTACAAATCGATTTTTAACTGCGAGGAGTAGAAGCGGGTATCACATCCGTTCCTGAAAATACATTTTTGCCCACCACTAAAAATCTTTTTCGTAGTAGTGAGAGTTTTTTTTCGTCATCTAGACTGAGAAACATTATTCAAATTTCCTAGGTGACAAAGATCTCACAGTATAGTCTGGATATACTTCTTCCAGTAATGCAACTTAGACCACTTTTTTTTTTGTCCCATCGTTTGTTCTTGCATGAGCCGGAGGAATGAACCAGCTAACAAGAAGCCTGGCTGCAGAGTGGGCCCGCGACAGGATTCGTGTGAACTGCGTCGCACCAGGCCTGGTCATGACTAACATGACGAAAGAGGTTGGTATAGTGTGTAATTTATATATATGAATATATAAAGATGGCCCATTCTCTGTTAGCGAGCGAGTTCATCGATTACACAGGCAGACCCGAAGTT
This sequence comes from Panicum virgatum, assembly GCF_016808335.1. NCBI lineage: Eukaryota > Viridiplantae > Streptophyta > Magnoliopsida > Poales > Poaceae > Panicum > Panicum virgatum. Next base: position 52,264,892 of record NC_053143.1, on the reverse strand, counting down.
CGTGGAGGAAGATTTCTTGCCGAAAACCCCATTGCGCCAGACTGGGGAGCCGGCGGAGATAGCATCCGTGGTGGCGTTCTTGTGTATGCCGGTGGCCTCCTACGTCACCGGCCAGGTCATCTGCGTGGACGGCGGCAGAACCATAGGCGCTTGAGGTGTTCAATGAGTGACATCTGAGCCTAACTAACTCAGGATGATGGGGTTTGGATGATGATTTGTCCAAAAGAAAAGTTGTGTCCTAATGAGCACTCTTTTTTTTTTTGCCAAAATACATTTTGCTCTCCATGTGATCTGCTCTCCATGCTGAGGGCTCCGATCGGTATGGAAGGTATTTGGATGGTGTTTATTCGGACAGGGTTCTCTGATGTCCATCCCTCTGAGATGGATCTTGTCTCAGGGCGGACCTCAGGAAGAACAGCTCATGTACTTTACTCTTTTCTAATCTACGTAAGCAATTTATGTGTATTTAAAAAATATTGTTGAAACATATGTAAGTGACATCTTATTTTGAAGGTCTTTTAAAAAAATACATCTGTGCAATTATAATTTGAATGTGACGGGCGGTTCGAGAACTATAACTTTTTTAAAAGAGAGTAGCAGAAATAAAAATACTTCTCTATAAACCGCTCCCTACAAATACATGCGCCATGCAGTCAAATTAAAATATGAACGGAAAGCAGACCCAAGACACAATTAGCTCAGGGCCTGTTTGGATCCTTAGAACTGATGCTCATACCAAGAATCAATATTCTAGCAATTAGATTTCATAGGAAATAAATTGCCAACAATTTGATTCAATTGAATTTTCTTTCTTGGCTGTGCATGGAAAGCTTTTCTCAAAATTAAATTCTAAATGTTGTTTGATTTGGTCATTAATCTCCAACATGATTATTGTAATAATGAACCACGTGAATGATAGAATTGAGCGTTGTTGCGTTTCGCTAATTTCTCTAAATGCTTGTATGTAAAACAGAAAAAAAAAAGAAGCCTCTAAATGCTTGTATGTAAAACAGAAAAAAAAAAGAAGCCACACCTGTTTTTTCTTTCGCTACCGCCCATGCGCCTCAAAATATTTCGACGCCAAGGAGATGAATACTTCGTTTCCGACGTCGCTTTTGCAGAAGAAGAAACTTAGTTGCTGATCGGAGTCAGAGGTGGTGCTTGTCGACCAATCATCAGGTACGTTTTAGGCTTGCATTGCATTGTTTTCTCCGGGCGGATGATTGTAGGGGCCGGGAATCGAATCAGTTACATTTTGGGGTTGCAGTCCATTGCTTCCTCCGAATACTTTTGTGTGCACTTACATGATGACATCCTCCGTTTGTCTGGCCTGGCATAGTAGTGTGTAACTTACTAATTTCATCATTAAGTGTTTCGACGGAGTTTCTCCTCTACTTGGACACTACACGTACGTCATCTCTCTCCCTGTCTATACTATATATATTGCCAAACTTCTCCTCACTAGTAACTCATCGTCTCAGCTAGCTGAAACTTCTCCTCACTATATATAGTGACTCATCGTCTCACTCGATCAGCTAGCTGAAATTAACTTAATCCTCGCTAGCTAGTAACTCATCGTCTCACTCGATCAGCTGGATCTTACCTTCTTACAACTAACGTACCAATGGTGCCTTCACCAAGGAAGAATCTCTCTGCGGCGGCCGCCGTCGTCCTCTTACTCGTCATCCTGACCACCGGTATATATTCTTTTTCGCTCCATTATTATTGATCTTTTCACAAGCTCTTGCGTATATGTTCATGTCTGGATCCATGCGTGCAGAGTCCTCGCAGGGTTTTTCGGATGGCTGCAACGAGCACCTGAGCGGGAGTTATAAAGGGGCGTGCTGGCCGTTTATCAGTGACGCCAACTGCGGCACAGCATGCATACGCGAAAGCTTCGACAACCTTTCCGGCACCTGTCATACCTTTCAATGCTGGTGCTATACCACATGCTAGGCCTCCTCCAACAGTTGAGCTAGTGCACAAGCTCGACCAAGCATCATGTACATACATACATACATACATACATACATACATACATACATACATACATACATACATACATACATACATACATACATACATACATACATACATACATACATACATACATATAATAAGAGAGAGTAAAAGAGTCAGCTCTCTAATAGTCTATCTCATGGCATATTACTCAATGTATCTTAATTTGGTCCCACAACCTCTCTCACATTAATAAAGTATGGAGCCCACTTTTTTCTATGAGCTAGCTCTTGAACAAGAGAAAGTCACTACACCAAACTGGATTTACCTGGCGGTCAAAAATTTCCTTGGCAATCGAAATTAAACCGCCAAGGAAAATGTAATTTCCTTGGCGGTGCTACTTAACTGCCAAGGATTCTATATTCCTTAGCTGTCACTAAGGTCCGCCAAGAAAAATGAGAACTTCCTTGGCGGACTCTCTAAACCACCAAGTAAATTGAGCATTTTCTTGGCGGTTTTATTAGGTACCCAAGGAAATGACACATTTCTTAGCAACTGGCAGCCAAGAAAATGTCGCATTTTCTCATTTTAATCTGTAATTAAAATTTGTAATTGGTATTTCTCCCTTGTAAGAACTTCAAATTATTTGGTTCTTTTTTCTTATAAGATCATGATCTTTCATTCGGTGATGTTTATATGTATGTTAATTGTTGTTTACTAGATATTTGTCGTATGGTCTATTTTCTTCCATCAGATTTTGTCTTTGTCCTAGTTTCGTTGGCAGCCACACCGCCAAGGAAATTATTCTTGGCGGCCAGCAGCCAGCGAAACTCAATTTTCTTGGCTCTCCATTTTTGGCAGTTTTTGCTTGGCGGTTGGCTGCCAAAAACTATTATCATAGCGGTTTTAGTACTTTTCTTGACGGTTTTTGGCCGCCAAGGTTGTTCCATATTCTGGTAGTGAGTAAACCCGATCTTTCTCTTCACCTTCTCTATTGTTGGAGGAGGTCTAAGATTGTTGCTCACGGGGCTGGTAGTACTCATCCCATCGGGCCATGAGACAATGATGATGAGCACCTACCTGCATGGAGTTCCGATCCTTGAACAACAAAATGATCTATCTGATCCTTCCCGGTCGGCCCTCGTGTAATAATCTATAATTAGCAAGGTGGCCCACGCAGGGTAACTAGTTTTTTTTTGAAAATTTTATCTTATTTTACTTCAAAAAATAGATTTAATTTTTAGTTTAGTTGTGCCATAGCAATTATTTTGTCCAAATAACCCGAACAAAGGTATTGCTTATGTTTTTTATCCTCACATTCGGTTATGCATTTTTTTAATATGAATTGAAATGAAAGGAACTAGTTGTAATAGAAACATATTTTTTGGTATTTATTGAAAAATATAAAGTTCTATACATTTTTAATATAAATATATTTTTTTAACTTTTGACTTGCAATCTACATTTTTACATGAGAGTTATAGTTATGGTGCGGGAGTGGTTTATACCGCTTTTTTCATTGTTCTCCAATCTCCGGTTGCTTGATATAGCCCCATTGCATGGTGAAACGAACATGGCACCATTTATGCCATTTCGAGTGATTTTGGTGATCGAATGACAACACAACACTTGGACTAATATGATTGTTAAGATGACCATTCTCAGTCTTTTAGGTTCAAGTGATGACAAAGAGAAAGAAAAGATAGGCGTAGTAAGGCCCGAAGGGCCGCCCCTACGGTGCATACCATCGGTGTAATGACGTCAGCGCCCAGGAGAAGATCCTTAAGCACCGGATGAACCGGTGATGCATCGGAACAAAGCATCGGTTGAACCGGTGATCACCGCGTCAGCTGTCAGAAGTTCAACGGCTACTTCGGGTTATGAGTGACCGGAAGAACCGATGCTACCTCAGCCAAAGGCATCGGTTCATCCGATGATACGCAGATTTTCTAGTTACCGTTGGAGCAACGGCTACAAGACTTGGTGGCCTATATATACGCCTCACCCAGGCCATTTGAAGATTGCTGGAGTTGCTAAACATCCCACACACACCCAAGAACATCTCCAAACCATACAAGAGCATCAAGATCATATTCTTAGCCCTTAGCACACTTTGAGAGTGTTGTGTAAAGGTTAGCTCTTAGTGAGTGAGATTGTAAGGCCTTGAGCCTTTGTGCTGTGGTTCTCTACTGAACCAAAACAAGAGCTTGGTGCACCGGCACCTTGGAGCGTGAAGCTCGCCGGCAACGTCATCGACCCTCCGACTTGGTGTGGAGCGGCGACGACATCTTTGTGCGGGGGACGTGGAGACCCCCATCCTTTGTGGAGAAGCTCCTTAGTGGAACCCGGGGGCTAAGGTGACCGTGATTGTGTTCACGGAAGAGACTTGGTGGCCGAGTAGCAATACTCTTAGTGAGTGCTACAACAACGTGGATGTAGGTGTGCCTTTGTGGCTAACCGAACCACGAAATAAACACCCGCGTCAAGAGTTTGCTATCTCCTATCCCGCTCATTAAGCTTCCGCATTTCATACTAGCAATTTGTGTGCCTTTACTTTCATAGAATAGTTTCTTGATAGGAAAGGCTATAGGTTGCTAAACTCTTTTGGGATAGGGGTTTCACACTAGAACTACCTAGTTGCACATCTAGATAGCATGTTTTAGTTTAAGTTTTGTGCAAACTAGTTGGAGCCATAGGTCTAAGTTTTTATTAGTGCCTAATTCACCCCCTCCCCCTCTTAGGCTAGTGCACCCGATCTCTTTCACATGGCCGTGCCCTTTTTGCTGATAGGATGTGTGGGACCAATAAATTTATTGTTGAAGCTGGTAATATATACTAGTCTTCTACTTTGTGCTCATCACCTCTCTCCTATTTCTACTCCTAAGAGCTTTGCCCGCTACCACGGTCAACAAAGATGCATCCCTAATAGTGTGAATAGTTCCATCAATCACTACCTGCAGCTTGTTTTGTACGTAGAAGCGTGCACCTACCTTTGCACTATTCTCACATCATAGTAATTAAAATTGTAAAAAAAATTGTTTTGTTTCATTATTTTCCTACGTAGAGCTACAAAATGTCATGGTCTTTGTCTTTGGCATTTTGTATTGAGTCCACAACTCCACATGGCCGGCATAGGCTATCTCGTGAGTTCTCGGTAATAATGGTACGGTGGCAATTGTCATAACCTACTCATTGTCATCTGAAAAGCTTAATCACTCACTTTTGTAATATACCATGCAACTACTCAACGCCAGTACAAAAGGTATAATTGCTGGCGATTCTAGAGGCTTTGAAACCGTCATTATGCGTGTGACTCTAGAAATGGCAATTTGCGCCGTCGCTTCTCGAACTGCCGAAGATAACTCATTGTCACCGGCGGGTACTGTAAAGAACCTCCATTACAAATGGTATCTATACCTGAGGTTACAAGAGCAACCTCCATTACAAATGGTATCTATACCTTAGGTTACAGATTGGAACCTCCATTACAAATAGTATTATGCCTGCTAACACTCTTGTCAACAACTGCCAGTACAAAGACTAGGCCATATTTCAAGTTGCCTCACATACAGATTAATTTGGCACACATATACGTTAGCTTGACACGCATACAACACAAACACATAACCACAGTTCACATGCAGAATATATTAAGGCACAGTCAGATAGATTCCAAAAAGTTACCAGAGTTTCTATTTGCTAATTTAAGTTACAGCAAGTCTCTACCCAAAATAAATCATGTTCAGCTACTATCATAAAACTCACTGGTTTTCTTGATGACCTCACTCGTTAGGAAGAAGCACAACTCGCCTCTGATTTTGGTGAGCTCGGACTGAGCAAGTGCGCTTTGATTCGGGCGGATCTTCACTGCAAACATGCAAAAGAATTTTAATTATTCAATCATTGAGCTAGCAGTTAGGTAGAGCATGGAAAAAAATAGCAAACATGTGAAATGAGAAGTAAAATAGAGCATCATAGTTTGGTCTGATACTAGTAGCAGCGCCTAGTGTTCTCTGACAGAACAATGGTGTTAATTTGGTCTCTGCTACTAGTTCATACTCCATACAGGTATCTGCTAACATGTGAACTATTGCAGGTATTTGCTACTAGTCCATACATAGTCCTGACTGTACTTACATTTTGTGGTGTCGTTCCTGTGCATGCCAGCCGCATCCTACATCACCGGCCAAGTCATCTGTGTTAGCGGTGGTCGAACCATAAGTACTTGAAGAACTAAACAGTGGCAAACAAAAAAGGGAAATAATGATGATAGAGAAAATTTACATGTTTCATGTTAAGTTCTGTGTAAAAGTAACAATTACTTGGATGCATGGACTGTATGATCTCCTTGTATCTGGTGGTCTCGATCGAAGCTTCTTGATTGATGAGGACTCTGAACTTGTATTCAGAAACTTTTGGCAGGCAAAGCATTTCATTGGCATGTATGGCATGTAGAACCCATACCACTCAATCGGTGAGTGGCTTGTAGCAGAGAGGAGCTGGCAGCGTACACGTGGCGTGCAGAAGCTGGGGAGAGGGTGGTCTACCTGGTGCTGCATCTCTGCCCGTCTGCCGACGTGTACGTCTGTGTGGTCTTTTTTTTTCTGACAAAGTCTGTGTGGACTTTAATCGAACCACACAACACTACAAGTCTACAACAGACAGTCACGTCTCGGCGCTGTATGTAACATAACAGATTGTTTGATGCGCAGCTTTCGAAAGATCCAGACCGTATATCGTCTGATCCTTTGGGTGTGTGTGGCCCATGTCAAATCAGACCAAAAAAAGGCCACTGCACATGATATCCTTTGTAGAGTGCTAAGATTTGTCTATTGGCACTTCCTTGCGTAAGCAGACGTTTGTCATCGCAGCATCAATCTAGACCACATAGCCAAGCATCAGCGTAGAGAGAGAGAGGAGATGTCGGCGACAGCCGGCGGCGGTGAGAGGTGGAGCCTCGCCGGGGCGACGGCGCTGGTCACCGGCGGGAGCAAGGGGATCGGGCACGCCATCGTGGAGGAGCTGGCGTGGTTCGGCGCGCGCGTGCACACGTGCTCCCGCAACGCGGCGGAGCTGGAGGAGTGCCGCCGCCGGTGGGTCGAGAAGGGCCTGCAGGTCACCGTCTCCGTCTGCAGTGGCGGCGCCAGGGGTATGCCCTGTATGCCTAGGCATACCCAAGATTTAGAGAAAAATATCAACATGTATTCATAGATGTATATACTCCCTCCATTGCATAAAGAGTGTAGTTTTAGAAAATTTCAAACACATTACTCATTCAAAAAATAATTTTGTTACCCATAATTACTTCTACCAATTGTGATTAAAAACTATATAGTTTATTTGGTTTTCTGGATCCTTAATGAATGCATACACATTGAAACTAAAAAAGTAATATCTACTGAATATTTGATTCGCTCTATACATTCTTCTATGCAATGCTTTCTTGGTATACTTGGTATTTCTTTAATTAGATGGATCTCATTGCAAGCTAAAACTACATTCTTTGTGGGATAAAATTTGAATGGCAAAAACTATACTTATTTTGGCACGGAGGGAGTATCACATACAACTTATGGACCCAATTCAATAAAGCCTAGCAACGAAGCCCCAACTGCAGTGGCGGCGCCAGGGGTATGCCCCTGTATGCCTAGGCATACCCAAGATTTAGAGAAAAATATCAACATGTATTCATAGATGTATATACTCCCTCCATTGCATAAAGAGTGTAGTTTTAGAAAATTTCAAACACATTACTCATTCAAAAAATGATTTTGTTACCCATAATTACTTCTACCAATTGTGATTAAAAACTATATAGTTTATTTGGTTTTCTGGATCCTTAATGAATGCATACACATTGAAACTAAAAAAGTAATATCTACTGAATATTTGATTCGCTCTATACATTCTTCTATGTAATGCTTTCTTGGTATACTTGGTATTTCTTTAATTAGATGGATCTCATTGCAAGCTAAAACTACATTCTTTGTGGGATAAAATTTGAATGGCAAAAACTATACTTATTTTGGCACGGAGGGAGTATCACATACAACTTATGGACCCAATTCAATAAAGCCTAGCAACGAAGCCCCAACTGCAAAAGAATCATTCTCTCCGTCTCTGCCCGCGGTTCCGAGCCCCAGTCCCACGGCTCCGCGTTTGCCCAGTGCACCTCCAGCCCTCGGCTCTGAGCCCTCCGCCTTCGGCCCTCGGCCCTTGGCCTGTCCCGTGGATCGGCGTCTGGCGGCACTCCGGCGACCGGCGTCCGGCTTTCTCATCCTGATGACCTCCCCAACTCGGCACCGGCAACTCCAGCGGGGGTAGGCCGCAAGCCCCTCGCCGTACCAGTGCCAGCGCCCCAGCATCAGTGCGAAGGAGTCCGTCACCGGTTGTTATTCGCATCGTTCAATTGCACTATTGTTGCACTACCGCGTGTTGCGGCAGCGCAAAATGGCGGTGGCAGCTGCAACAGCAGCCGAACGGTGCGATTATGAATTTGTTATGCAACTTATCGTCAACTATATTATGTATTAGCTTCAATTTTTTTTATATATTTGGCATACCCAGCCGCAAATTTCTGGCTCCGCCACTGTCCGTCTGCGACGTCGCCGTGCGCGCCGACAGGGAGAAGCTCATGGGCACGGTCAGGGACACCTTCGCCGGCAAGCTCGATATCCTCGTAAGTTGCAAGCGGAGACACATCGCCGGACTACGGATCACCACTAATGACCGGCGTGCTTGAACGGTGACGATGACAGGTGAACAACGCGGCGCAGGTGGTGGTCAAGCCGGCGGTGGAGTGCACGGCGGAGGACTACTCCGGGCTCATGGTGACCAACCTGGAGTCGTGCTTCCACCTCAGCCAGCTCGCGCACCCTCTCCTCCGGAACTCCGCCATCGCCAGCGGGGGAAGCATCGTGCACATCTCCTCCATTGCAAAAGCTACCTGGGCTTTCCAGGGTTCGTGATCTACAGCATGGCCAAAGGTACGAATATATGCAAAAAAAATTTGAGAAAAATATATGCAATATTTGCATCTGTAATCAAAATGATATCTTTGGCCGGCCGCACGTTTGCGCTATTGTACGGCAGACTAAATTCAGCCTCCACCGCCGCGGTACGGTGGTCCATGCAAGCAATTTTAAAACTAAAAAAGATATAGTTCTTAAACAATCCATCAAATTCAAATTCTGACTGCACAATTGTATCTCTTTTGAGAAGATCTTCAGAATAAGACCTCACTTGAATATATTTCGATAATACTTTTCAAAACTCATAAATTGCTTTGTCGGTACCCTGCAACAGGGATACCCACTCTTACTGCAGCAAAGCAGGACCCGCGTAGTTATCCGTAGCTGCGCGGGAGAGACGGAGTAGCCAGGCCCCACAGGCCAGGCTTTTCCCTCACCAGGCCAACGGCCCCGGACCGTTCCCCGCCTGAGGATGGGTCCGGTGGCGCCACGTGTCTCCATGAAAGGGAAGCTCCAAGCTGACCGCCGAAGCCTCGGACCCCCAGAGGGGTCCGGGACCTCCTACGCCCGTCCGGACTCCCCTCACCATGTAGGGGTCCGAAGCCGCCACGTGTCCCGGAGGCGTGGGATCGTGCGCGAGCCTTCCGGAGGAAGACTCGCCCACCTACCGCATTTAATGCGATAGACAAGGCGTGCTCTGCCGCCGTGGTACACAAGACAGCCTTTTGTCAGGCCCCGCTGCGCGCCGCGTATTACCAAGGAGCACAGTGCAGCCGCCTGAGCCGCGCCCGCGCAGAGCCCGCCTGTAGCATTAAACGGATACGACAGCACGGCACTTTTCCATCATGCCGCCTACGCCGCAAGCTACACCGCCCGCTTAAGCAATGTGACGGGCGGTGTCACTAGCTGCGACGGGCCTGACCTGACAAGACGACGCTAGGACATGATGGACGAAGGGCTCCGGGAGCAGGCGAGGGAATCCAAGAGAAAGATCTCCTTTGCCTGCGACGCCATAATGCATGAACAGTGCGTTAGGTTATGCTACATCGTTGGACCCACCTGTCGGGGATCCAACGACTGTGTACGCGCCCCCTTGAGATATAAAAGGGAGGCGCTCGCTGTGCACAGGAAGGGATATACAGACTCAAGCTCTCGCACCTCCTCACGCTTGTGGGAAGGCAATACAACACACAGTGGATGTAGGGTATTACGCTCCGGCGGCCCGAACCACTCTAAATCCTGCTGTGTTTCTTGTGTTCTGAAGGGAGATCGATCTAAGACGAGCTACCCCCTGAGTACACACCCTCTGGGCTAGGGCGGGTGCCTTCCGCCACCCGGCCGTGGTTTGCAGCACCGCGACATTTGGCGCGCCAGGTAGGGGAACTAGCTCGTCGCATTTTCATCATCCGCTTTGTCCCCATGGTTCGTGTGGACGACGTGGAGATGACGGAGGGGGTGGCGTCCTCCACGCCACACGCCCCTCGCGTTACTGCTCCAGGGGCAACCGTGCCTGTGGAGCAGCCACCGTTGGCGGCGGCGCGAGCCGCCCGCCGGCAAGAGTCAGGGCGCCCATCAAGGGCCCCCTCACAGACTGCGAGCGGCGGAGCTCTAGCCGCGGCTAGGGAGTTGCTTCGCAACCCTCCGGCTGAGGCAGCCTCGCCAGACGCCCTGAGGCAGTGGCGAGACGACGTCGACCGTCTCCTCCACCTGGCTCAGGCCTCCCCCAGTTCTGCAAAGACTGGGCAACGACCTCCGCCTGGCAACGCGGTGGTACCTTACCACCAGCGTCAGGGCGGTGCGTCGGCATCTGTGCGCTCCCCCACCGTGAGGGGTGCACGAACAGAAGACTTGCGGGCGGAGCTCAACCGCCGGCGCGCGGGGGAGGATGCCCGCATCGCTGTCGAGAGGGCGCGAGAGCGCCGTCTCAACATTGAGGGACGCAACCTCAATGTCGATCTGGACGCGGCGGCACCCAGGCCTCCGGTGAACGCCCGGATTCAGCCAGGGGCACCGGTGGCCGGGGTGGGCTGTGCTGCGCTTGCGGAGCACCTCCGCGCCGTGGCGTGGCCACCCAAGTTCCGCCCCCACTTGCCGGAAAAGTACGACGGTACTACTAACCCGTCGGAATTCCTGCAGGTGTACGTTACTGCCATCACAGCAGCTGGTGGCAACGGCGCCGTCATGGCAAGCTACTTTCATGTAGCCTTGTCCGGGCCAGCCCGGACCTGGCTCATGAACCTCACACCTGGGACGATCCAGTCCTGGGAAGAGCTCTGTGCAAGGTTCACAGCGAACTTCGCCAGCGCCTACCAGCAGCATGGTGTGGAGGCACACCTTCACGCCGTGAGGCAAAAACCCGGGGAAACGCTTCGGGCTTTCATCTCGCGCTTCACTAAGGTACGGGGTACCATTCCTCGTATCTCAGATGCATCTATTATTACTGCTTTCCGTCAGGGGGTACGTGATGAGAAGATGCTCGAGAAGCTGGCGACGCACGAGGTGGAAAGCGTCACTACGCTTTTCTCCCTGGCAGACAAGTGTGCCAGGGCCGCCGAGGGCCGTGCATGGCACTCAGCTCCCCAAGACGGAGACACCAAGGCTGGTGGCTCCAGCGCTACCGCTCAGGGCGGTGGCAAGAAGAAGAAGAAGAACCGGGGTCGTGGGGAGCCGCATTCTGGCGGACCAGTCGTTGCAGCAGCAGCGCCACCAGCGGCGCCGGCTGCGGCGGCAGCGGCTGGGGGCCAGAATACACACGGCAAACGCCCTCGCCCGCAAGGTGGAAGCGGAGGTTCATGCCCAGTGCATCCCACCGCTCGCCACAGCGCTGCTGACTGCCGCGAGATCCAAAAGCTCGCGAAACGGGTCAGTGGGCGGCGGGAGCAGTCCTCTAAGGATGACTCACCCCCTCCTCGCCAGCGGGCCGGCAAGGAGAAGGCCTCTGACAGCAGGGCCGCAGCCGGGGAGAAGGAGCTGGGGTACCAATCCCCCGCTCGAGAGCTGAAGGGCGTCTATCACAACGACGACTCCGATTCCGACAACGGCGACCGCCGCAAGAAGCTGTACGTGATGTATGGCGGGAGCTGGGAGCTTGTCTCCCGGCGGGACGTGAAGACCCTTCGCCGGGAGGTCCTTTCGGCGAAGCCGGGGGTCCCGAGGGCGGCGCCGCACCAGAGGTGGATGAACACCACCATCTCTTTCGGGCCATCCGACTGCCCGGAGAATATGGCTGGAGCTGGTGTGCTACCTTTAGTCACGGCTCCTGTCATATCCAACGTGAGGCTCTACCACGTGCTGATTGACGGTGGGGCTGGCCTCAACGTCATCAGTTATGCAGCATTTAAGCAGCTGCAGATCCCAGAGTCCAAGCTGACTCCCTCTCGCCCATTCTCCGGGGTGGGCCCACATCCGGTGTTCCCCCTGGGGAGCATCACATTGCCGGTCACGTTCGGGACCGAGGAGAACTTCCGCACAGAAAGCGTCATGTTCGATGTTGCGGAGGTGAACCTCCCGTTCAACGCTATCATTGGCCGACCGGCACTCTACCGCTTCATGGCCATTGCCCACTATGGGTATTTGGTCTTGAAGATGCCTTCCCCTGCCGGAGTCCTCACCGTGCAGGGCGACCGCACCGCTGCCGTTGCTGCAGTTGAGAGACTGCACACTCTGGCGGCAGAGGCTGCACGCCCCGAGGAGGATCCGTCCACCTCGCAACCCAGGGCGCCTGCAAAGGCTCCCAAGGTCCAACCATCTGATCCGGACCAAGTTCCCGTGAAGTCGGTACAGATTGGGGCAGACACCACCAGGACCACCCGCATCGCGGGGAACCTGGAGGAGAAATAGGAAGACGCGCTCATCGCTTTCCTCCGGGCAAATGTCGACGTGTTCGCCTGGGAACCGTCGCAGATGCCCGGGATCCCCAGGGAAGTGATCGAGCACAATCTGAGGATCTACCCCGGCGCCACGCCGGTGCGCCAAAAACCTCGGAAGCAGTCTGTGGAGCGGCAGAACTTCATCCGCGAAGAAGTCCACAAGCTCCTACACGCTGGCTTCATCGAGGAGGTCCACCATCCCGAGTGGTTGGCCAATCCGGTCGTCGTCCCAAAAGCCAACGGGAAGCTCCGGATGTGCATCGACTACACCAGCCTCAACAAGGCATGTCCGAGAGACCCCTACCCTCTTCCGCGTATCGATCAGATCGTGGACTCCACCTCCGGGTGTGATCTTTTGTCTTTCCTAGATGCATACTCTGGTTTCCACCAGATTCAGATGTCTAGAGAGGATAGGAAGCATACTGCCTTTGTAACAGTAGATGGGCTTTATTGCTACATTGTCATGCCGTATGGTCTAAGGAATGCCTTACCCACGTTTGTGCGAGCTATGAACAAAACCTTCTGTAATCTAATTAGAGATATTGTTGAGGTTTATGTCGATGACGTTGTGGTCAAGACTAAGGTAGGATCAACACTAGTGGAGGACCTGTCCCTCGTCTTCGACCGTCTTCGCGCCACCCGCACGAAGCTGAACCCAGAGAAGTGCATCTTCGGCGTCTCAGCAGGGAAGCTGCTGGGTTTCCTGGTCTCGCATCGAGGCATCGAGGCAAACCCAGCCAAGATCAAGGCGATCGAAGCAATGAGGCCTCCTGGCCGCATCAAGGACGTCCAGAAGCTTACTGGGTCTCTCGCTGCTCTTAGCCGCTTCATATCGAGGCTGGCTGAGAGGGCCCTTCCCTTCTTCAAGCTGTTGAGGAGGTCCGGTCCATTTTCATGGACCGAAGAGGCTGAACAGGCCTTCCAGGAGCTGAAGCAGCACCTCACCTCGCTGCCAGTATTGGTGGCACCAGAACCCGGTGAGCCGTTGTTTCTGTATCTTGCTGCATCTGCGGAGGCGGTCAGCATGGTGCTGGTCGCCGAAAGGATGGAGCAAACCCGCCAGGGGAGCACCAAGGTCCTCTTGGCCGAGGATGGTGAGCCGGACCCCGGACACGGGGGCCCGTCAGCCTCACCCCAGCTTGAAGGTCCGGGCCCCGCACAGGCAGGTCCGGAGGAGCCTCATCCCATTGGGAGCCCAGAACCACTGTGGGCCCAAGGGACAGATGCGGTGGACAAGGACGAACTGGACCCAGGAACTAGGGTCCGGACCGTCCAAAAGCCAGTCTACTACGTCAGTGAAGTCCTCCACGAGGCAAAGGCCAGGTATCTTGAGACGCATAAGCTTATCTATGCAATACTTATTGCGTCCAGGAAACTGCGCCACTACTTTCAAGCACACCGAGTTGTTGTAGTGACCTCTTACCCATTAAGAGCGATTCTACACAATTCCAACGCCACAGGCAATATCGCCAAGTGGGCAGCAGAGCTGGCGGAGTTCCAACTGGAATTCCAGCCACGCCATGCGGTCAAAAGCCAGATCCTGGCTGATTTCATAGCGGAGTGGACTCCTTCCCCAAGCAACCCTGGAGGTCCGGCCATAAATGTTGGACCCCCGGAGCCGGAAATCAGGACACCAGTCTTCACCGAGCCTCACTGGACACTCTTCTTTGATGGGTCCGCCCGCGAGAAGTGGGCCGGAGCTGGTGTGGTCCTCATCGACCCAAACGAAGATCAGCTGAAGTACATGGTGCACCTTGAGTTCAAGGCCACCAACAACATGGCGGAATACGAGGCTCTGATCTTCGGCCTGACCCAAGCCCTCTCATTGGGGGTCCGGCAGCTTCTGGTGAAGGGGGACTCCCAGCTAATCATTAAGCAGGTCCGAGGGGATTGCAACTGCAATAATCCCCAGCTCGCGGCATACCTCATACACGTGAGGAAGCTCGAGAAGGATTTCGACGCCTTGGAACTACAACACGTTCCCCGCGAGCACAACTCAGCAGCAGATGATCTCTCTGCGAGAGCATCTACCTGGGCTTCTGTGCCTGAGGGTGTCTTTGAAAGACGGCTGCTGAAACCTACCGCCCAGCCTGCCGAGCCGGGTGACGGGGATCAAGCTGGCACCTCGAAGCTAGCGGTCCCGGCAGTATTCCACCTATGGTGCCCAACTAGGGCTGTGTGTTCTGTTGAGGAGCCTGTTGACCTCACAGAACCACCCCTATCTGCTTTGGGAGCTCCCGATGCATGGATCTCCGAGATCCGGGACTACCTGAAAGATGACATCCTCCCTGATGACGATGTGTCCGCTGAGCGCATAGTCCGATTGGCTAAACGCTACGCGGTGGTAGAAGGGGATCTCTACCGCCGTGGCGCCAACGGAGTCCTCATGCGATGCATTTCCCAGGGAGAGGGCCGCGAACTGCTTGCGGAGATCCATGGAGGCGAGTGCGGAAGTCATTCCTCCTCTCGCACGCTTGTTGGCAAGGCCTTTCGGCACGGCTTCTACTGGCCAACAGCACTCCAGGATGCGGCTGAGCTGGTAAGGTCCTGCAAAGCATGCCAGTTCCATGCAAAACAAATACACACCCCAGCTCAAGCTCTACAGATGATCCCGCCCTCATGGCCATTTGCTGTGTGGGGTGTGGATATCCTGGGGCCTTTCCCCCGGGCTGTCGGCGGGTACCGGTTCCTCTATGTTGCCATCGACAAGTTCACTAAGTGGCCGGAGGTTACTCCTGTGGTGAACATTACTAAGAAATCAGCAGTCGCATTCCTCAGGTCCATTGTGTGCAGATTTGGCGTCCCAAACCGCATCATCGCGGACAACGGGACCCAATTCAAAAGCAGACTTTTCCAAGAGTACTGTGAGGACATTGGCATCCAGCTATGCTTTGCGTCCGTGGCACATCCCCGCAGCAATGGACAGGTTGAGAGAGCGAATGCAGAGATCCTCAGGGGACTCAAGACCCGCACCTACAACTGCTTGAAAAAGCATGGTGCCAAATGGGTTGACGAGCTTCCATGTGTACTATGGGGCAACCGGACCACACCCAGCCGAGCCACCGGGGAGACTCCGTTCTTCCTGGTCTACGGGGCTGAAGCATGCCTTCCCCCAGAAATTCTCCTGGGCTCACCACGGGTCCAGGCCTTTGACGAATCCATGCAGGAGCAGCTGCGGTGCGACGACGTGGACTTCGTTGACGAGCGAAGGTGGCGAGCAGCGATCCGAAATGCACGCTACAACCAGGCGCTCCGGCGCTACCGTCAACGGTTCGTGCACAGTAGGGAGCTCCGGGCTGGCGACCTCGTCCTCAGACGGATCCTGAACCGAGCGGGGCTCCACAAACTCTCCCCCAGCTGGGAGGGGCCTTTCAAGGTTACAGAGGTATGCCGGCCCGGATGTGTTCGCCTCGCCACAGAAGACGGAGTACCGCTGCCCAACCCGTGGAACATAGAGCATCTGCGTAAGTTTTACACCTAGGCAGAGCAGGGAAATAACCTTTCCTTTGTAATAAGATAGAGTTAGCGTGCGGCCCGGAGCGGTTGAGGGCTACCCTCGTAAACCCGACCTCTGGCATCCATCGCACTAGCGGCTAACGCGCGGCTCAGAGCGGTAGAGGTCCGACCTCATAAACCCGGCCTCTGACATCCATCGCGCAAGCCATGTACATCGAGATTGCAAAGGAAAGATTTTTTCCTAATTCTGTCTTTGTGTCAAAGTTAAATTACGCATTTCGATTCTCGTAATTTTCGCTTTTTTCTAACCCCCGCGGGACCTCTACTCTTGTTGCTGCAACTAAGATCTGCATTGAGCTGCTGGACTACCGTACAGGTCCGGACCCTCTTGCTGCAGGAGAGGGGTCCGGACCCCTAGGGACCTACTCTGGGGAGCGGGTACTTGTTTCCTGGGGTGGTTCGGAGTACAGTGTAGCCGCTTAGCTGGTTCCGTACCCAAAAGCCTGCACTCTCCACCACCCTGTAACGAGTACTCTAGTACCTGAAGCCAGGTAATTGGGGGCCCGGACCTCGACCCAGAT
Source organism: Panicum virgatum (assembly GCF_016808335.1). Classification (NCBI taxonomy): domain Eukaryota; kingdom Viridiplantae; phylum Streptophyta; class Magnoliopsida; order Poales; family Poaceae; genus Panicum; species Panicum virgatum. Next base: position 52,248,056 of record NC_053143.1, on the reverse strand, counting down.
CAAGAGCTGGCTTCCTAAGTCCAACGCGGCGTGTCCAGCACCATATCTCAAAGGATCGAGCACAGCAAAGTGACCTCACCCACTGCTGCGAAGGGTCTAGGACGATGAAGCCAGGTCCGGAAAGATCGTGCTGTTTCCTGGAGTGGTCCGGAGCCCTGCATAGCGCCTTAGCCTGGTTCCGACCCTAAGCCTACGCACTCCCCCACTCTGTAACAAGCACAGAGCTACCTGGGCCTGCGCATCTAGAGTCCTGGACCTGGTACCAGGCCTGGGATTGGTCAGGAATGAGCCCCGCGGGTCTGCTCTAAGCTATAACTTTGAAGTGGTACACAGGTTCAAACCTGGCCAGTGGTAGACAGTCTCAAACCATTGAGCCTATCTACCAGGGGGGCCGAGTATCTGCTTCAAAGCTTTCATGCAGGATAAGAGCCAATCTCGGTGGTAGACAGACTCACAGCAGCTGAGTCTCTCTCCCAGGGGGCCCAGGCATCCGCTTTGTCCCACACATCATGGATGGATTCTGCATGCGTCAAATAGCTAAGTTGCAGTATCATTGCTACCATATAAGCAAATTTGATTCTTCTCTCTGTACTCCTGTATACCACGCAGGGAACAAGGCGCTTGCTCGCCTTGCAGGCTATGTGACACCTATGCCCAAGGTGGCAGACAGGTCTAGACAACTGAACCTATCCGCCAGGGGGCCAGGGCGCCGGGGTGCCGCATACCGCAAATCAACAACCGCCAAACAGCTAAGTTGAAGTTTCTTCTATTTCAAAAACTTTCAATTAATACAATGTTTGTTACATAATGCAAAAGGAAAAAGATACAATCCCCAGCCTAAGGGTCCGCAGGCTCTCGCTTGAAGTAGGCGGCGACGAAGTCAACGACCTCCCGCACGCTGTCCCGAGCGGCGGCCTCCGTCTCTGCTACAGGGCCATCGACCACGGGCGCCAGCGAGATGGCCGGGTCGTGGCTCCGGAGGCAGGTCAGGATGTGCTCCGCCACCATCCGGATCAGCTCGCGGCCCTCGGTTTCAAGCTGTCCAGTAAGGACCGGCCCCAAGCGCTGGAGCCTATCCGAAGCGGAGCTCAACACTGGGAGGGCGTCAGCTATCGAAGCTGGCGGCTCCGCCACCTGGATCGGGCTCATTCCAAATGGCACCAGTGCGAGGCTCGCTTCGGCCGCCCAGTCAGCGATCCGCTGAGCTCCAGCGCGCTGGTCTTCCTGGTGCTTCTGGACCGCCTCCCGGACAGCCTCCTGCACCCGGGTGTCCAAGGCCGCCTTGGCCACCTCCACCTCGCGGGACCTCTCCTCCAGCTCGCGGGATCTCTCCTCGAGTTCGCGGGACCGCTCCTCCAGCTTGGTCTCCTTCTGCTCCGCGTATACCTTCCGCTTCTTGAGCGACTCTCGCTGGCGCCCAAGCTCCTTCTCTATGGCGGTGGCGTGAGTTTCCCGCTTGGCAAGAGACTTCCGGTCCTCTTCCAAGTCCGCCTCGTCGGCAGTCAGCTGGCGGGCCCTCTCCTGCAGTTGTTCATGCCATCCCTGCAGAGTCGCAGAGAAGACGTCGAGCTCCTGCCTCCGGACCTCGAGGTCCTCGCTGCGAGTCTCCAGTTCTGACTGCTGGGCTGCGAGGTGAGCCTCGAGGCCGGACCGCTGAGCAGCAAACCCAACAACCTCCAGGGTGAAGTCCTGCTCCCGCTGTGCCAAGGATTTCTCCCGATTCGACACTGCGAGCTCTCGGTCAAACACCTTCTTAAGGCTGGCTCGGTAGGCCTCTTGGTCCGACTTGAGCTTCGACCGAGCTTCCGCAGCGCGGGAGGCTTCCGCCTTCGTGTGCGCCTCCAGGCGGGTGTGCCAGTCGGAGAGGCGCTGACGCTCGCTCTCCAGCGCAGACCACTCCCGCCGGAAGGCCACCTCGGCGGAGGAGGTTGCCTCTTCAATTGAACGCCGAACTCGCAACAGCACCTGAGGAAGCGGAGTCGCATCCTCCTCCGGGGATTGGAGCTGCAGGAGCCGCCTGCCAAACACCACCTCCAACTCTTCCTCCGCAGCAGGACCGGAGCTGGAGGTAGGGGCTTCCGCTGCAGCACTTGTCTCCGGCGCCTCCGCTGCCGCCGAGTCGGGCGCGTCCGGGCCCAGCTCCGGCGCCTCCGCTGCCGCCGAGTCGGGCGCGTCCGGGCCCAGCTCCGGCGCCTCCGCTGCCGCCGAGTCGGGCGCGTCCGGGCCCAGCTCCGGCGCCTCCGCTGCCGCCGAGTCGGGCGCGTCCGGGCCCAGCTCCGGCGCCTCCGCTGCCGCCGAGTCGGGCGCGACCGGGCCCAGCTCCGGCGCCTCCACTGCCGCCGAGTCGGGCGCGGCCGGGCCCAGCTCCGGCGCCCCCGCTGCCGCCGAGTCGGGCGCCGCCGGACCCAGCTCTGGCGTCCCCGCTGCCGCCGAGTCGGGCGCGGCCGGGCCCAGCTCTGGTGCCCCCGCTGCCGCCGAGTCGGGCACGGCCGGGCCCAGCTCCGGCGCCCCCGCTGCCGCCGAGTCGGGCGCCGTCGGGCCCAGCTCCGGCGCCTCCCCTGCCGCCGAGTCGGGCACGGCCGGGCCCAGCTCCGGCGCCCCCGCTGCCGCCGAGTCGGGCGCCGTCGGGCCCAGCTCCGGCGCCTCCCCTGCCGCCCGGGCACCTGCTGATGTGCCAACGGTGGTAGAAGAACCGCTGGGGCGGGAACCCCTGGTAGCAAAGCAGAAAAGCCGTCAACACAAAAAAAACAGAACACCGGCGCAAGGGAGGAGAGCAAGATGACACTAACCCAGCAGAACCGGGGACCCAGCGTCCCCGGAGCCCGGGCCTCTTCTCTTGCAGCTGCTGCTGTTGCTGTTGCTGTTGTTGCCCCTGCAGCTGCGATACAGGCGTAACCCGGGCCTGCGCCCGTTGCTGCTGTACCTGCGGCTGCGGCATGGGTGCAACCCGGGGTCGCTCCTGTTGCTGCTGCTGCCGTCCGCGTACCTGCTGCCGCTGCTCCTGCGGCTGCTCCTGCTGCGGCCGCTCTTGCTGCCGGCACGATGAATTCTTCGGCGGCGATGGTGGTGGTCCAGTTACGCCAGAGGACCCGTGGGGGCCAGCAGCCCGGGAGCTACCCTGGCCTGCGCCCTCGGAAGACCTCTGGCGCTTCGCGGCGGGCTCCGACACCAGGGTCCCGTCGCCCCGGAGTAGCCTCCGCCGGCCTACGTCCCCTGACGACGCACCGGAGCTGCTCTGGGCCCGGCTGGAGCCGGCCGCAGCCGCGGCCTGTTTCCCCTTCGTAGTGGCACCGGACCCCGCAGCGCTTAGCGTAGCCTGATCCCCGGACGAGCCAGGGATCCGGAGCCCACGGTTCGGGTCACCCCCGGTCTGCCGCGGGGCCAGTCCCCCGTCGTCCAGGGTTGGCAGGGTGGCCAGCACCGCCACCCTCGCTGGGTCCTCGCAGAGGGGGACTATGCTCTGCGGGAGGATCAGATTCTCTGCGATGAAGGTGTCTCCCGTCACGTTCCGCACCAGGACCTCCAAGGCCTCCTGGGTCAGGTCGCTTCCCTCCCCGCGGTGGGTCCTGCTGCAATCGTTGAGGCCGGTGAAGCTCCACGCCGGTCGCGGCCGCTGCTTCAGGGGGGCGATCCGGCGCTTCACGAAGTCGCCGAGCACGTGCCACGAGGTGAGGCCGCTCCCTGCCAGTGACCTGATCTTATCCAGCACGGAGTCGAACTCCGGCTGCAGCGATGGCTTGGCCCTCCAGGATGCTTTGTCGGAGGCGGGCCCCGCGGTCGGCAGGACAAGGCGCTCGTTGGCTTCAGTGGTGGCAACCACCCAATCCCTGCGCCACTCCTCCCACCTTCCGCCAGCAAGGCCCGGAATGTAAGGAGTCGGCAGATCGCTCCTTATCTGGAAGTAGTACCCTCCCACTTCGTCCTTGCTCCTTCCGGACTTCACCAGGATGAAGAAGTAGCGGAAGAGGATGACGCAGGGACGCACTCCTACGAACATCTCGCATAAATGCACAAAGATGGACGCCAGGAGGAGGGAGTGGGGCGTCAGATGCTGAAGCTGGAGGCCGAAGTCTTCCAGCAGCAGCAGCAAGAATGAAGAAATCGGCAGCCCCACGCCGGCGGAGACGTGCGAGGTAAATAGCACGAACTCCCCGGCGCGGAGGTTGCCAAGGGGAACTGAGCCTGCTCGCACCCCCCAGCCGGTCTCCTGAGCGCTCCACCCGAGCAGGCGGCGCACTGTGTTCAGCTCTCCCTCGGTCTGGAAGCGACGGGGATGAACAAGGGATGCCATCTCCTGACGGGCGAGGAAGGAGCCTGTGTAGGGGGGAGAGAAGGTCAAGGAAGGCTCGGAGGCAAAGGGGCGCAAAGGCTGAAGGAAGAAGACGAATGCGGGAAAGCAACCATAGGATACGGTATGCCCCGTTATAAAGCCTGTCTCAACCAGCGCGCCCCGGAACCGTCGCCGGAACTCAAGCGACGCTCGCACCAGGAGTTAGCCGCCCAGTCCATGACGTGAGGGGCCCAGGCCCACCTGTCAGGGAGGGTGGGTAATCAACGGGGGTGCGAAAAGGCGGGATCCGAACCGTCGCCCGCGCGCGTGAAGCAAGGCGGAAGCCGAGCTGACGTGCGCGCATTAATCATAGGCGTGGCCGAGCTTTTCGGGAGCTGCGCCGGTGGTAAATGATCCGTTTACTCCGGCCGCAACAATGCCAAACGTCGCGCGTGTGACTAAGTGAACCGCTTATCGTGGGGCCCTTAGTCAGTAATCCGTTGCGACGTGATGAGGCAGCAACCAACCCAATGGGTAGTCAAAGCCGGTCAAGACCTGCAGAAAGGAGCTTCAAGCTATATAGTACCAAATCGCAGAAGTGGCCCCACCTGTGGGCTCGTACCTCCCCCAAGGTGGGCCCGGGGGCCACTGTCGGTACCCTGCAACAGGGATACCCACTCTTACTGCAGCAAAGCAGGACCCGCGTAGTTATCCGTAGCTGCGCGGGAGAGACGGAGTAGCCAGGCCCCACAGGCCAGGCTTTTCCCTCACCAGGCCAACGGCCCCGGACCGTTCCCCGCCTGAGGATGGGTCCGGTGGCGCCACGTGTCTCCATGAAAGGGAAGCTCCAAGCTGACCGCCGAAGCCTCGGACCCCCAGAGGGGTCCGGGACCTCCTACGCCCGTCCGGACTCCCCTCACCATGTAGGGGTCCGAAGCCGCCACGTGTCCCGGAGGCGTGGGATCGTGCGCGAGCCTTCCGGAGGAAGACTCGCCCACCTACCGCATTTAATGCGATAGACAAGGCGTGCTCTGCCGCCGTGGTACACAAGACAGCCTTTTGTCAGGCCCCGCTGCGCGCCGCGTATTACCAAGGAGCACAGTGCAGCCGCCTGAGCCGCGCCCGCGCAGAGCCCGCCTGTAGCATTAAACGGATACGACAGCACGGCACTTTTCCATCATGCCGCCTACGCCGCAAGCTACACCGCCCGCTTAAGCAATGTGACGGGCGGTGTCACTAGCTGCGACGGGCCTGACCTGACAAGACGACGCTAGGACATGATGGACGAAGGGCTCCGGGAGCAGGCGAGGGAATCCAAGAGAAAGATCTCCTTTGCCTGCGACGCCATAATGCATGAACAGTGCGTTAGGTTATGCTACATCGTTGGACCCACCTGTCGGGGATCCAACGACTGTGTACGCGCCCCCTTGAGATATAAAAGGGAGGCGCTCGCTGTGCACAGGAAGGGATATACAGACTCAAGCTCTCGCACCTCCTCACGCTTGTGGGAAGGCAATACAACACACAGTGGATGTAGGGTATTACGCTCCGGCGGCCCGAACCACTCTAAATCCTGCTGTGTTTCTTGTGTTCTGAAGGGAGATCGATCTAAGACGAGCTACCCCCTGAGTACACACCCTCTGGGCTAGGGCGGGTGCCTTCCGCCACCCGGCCGTGGTTTGCAGCACCGCGACATTTGAGAGCACTCTAGTACCTAAACCAGGCAACAATCATACCGGCCTCAGGGGTCCGGGATGCCCACTCTCTCCAAGAGCACACCAACGCAATCAAGTTGCGTCGGAACACATCACGGTGGTGGCCCCACCCGCGGGTTCATACCTCTCCCGAGGTGGGCCCGGGGGCCACTGTCGGTACCCCAGGACTGGGGTACCCCCTCTTGCTGTGACTAGGCAAGAGCCTTAGTAGTCATCCTTGACTACAACCAAACAGCCGGACCCCTGCAGTCCGAAGTCCTGTCCTCCCGACAAAGGTCCGGACCTGTTCCGCGGCCGGGGAAGGTCTGGGAACGCCACGTGTCCCAGGAAAAACAGGCGCTCAAGCGCAAGCAGCCAGGGCTCCGGACCTCCCAAGGAATCCAGACCCCCGCGGGGTCCCGGACCCCTCATAGGGTCCTGGATAGCAACCGGACCCCTCTCGAAGGGAAAGTTTGGACGCCCCGCCTCAGGGCGGTCCGGGGCCGACACGTGTATGAAGTCCTTGGTCTCCATATTGAGGTCCACCTACCTTCGCATTCATTGCAGTAGGTGGACATCCACTTTGATATAGTGGAAGCCGAGGCGTTTGACTGACCAGGGGGCACTATTGATCGCGTATTACCAAGGCAGTGGAGCCGATGGCGCCGCCCATGCCGCGTCTGCCAGTCTGCCGTAACAGTCGGATACGACGGCTCGGCTTCACCCATTATGACGCTACATAATAGCCTCAGCAGGCCACGCCGCAAGCTACGCTACTCCAACGGGCACCTAGCTGACGGAACAAGAGAAGACCCCTGTGACAGGAGAGCAGCAGTACGCATATCGAAGGAAAGATTCGCTACCACTGTAGCCGCATTCACGTTGGGCCCACCTGTCGGGGCATCGACGTCCTATGTATCCGCTCCCCCTTGATCTATAAAAGGAGGGGGCGCCGCTAGAAAACCTCAGGCTGGGCAAGAGCCAAGGCCAGCAGAGGATAGGTTCATTCACACAACCAAGACAATACATCTCCCAGTGGACGTAGGGTATTACGCTCCGGCGGCCCGAACCACTCTAAATCGAGTGTTCTTGAGTCCTTGTCTCAGCGAAGATCCAGCCCCATCGCCTAGTACTTCCCCGAGTTCTCCCTCACTGGGAATAGGCGGGTGCGCTCCGCCACCCGGCTGTGGGTACCCCTAAAAATCCCCACAACATTTTGGCGCGGTCCGTGGGGACGACAGGCGTTGGCTGGATCTTCAGGCCTCTAGGCTGTGTTCTCCCTCTGCAACGGCGAACTTGAAGATGAAGGAAGGCACACTCACTCCGCATGCTATGGCACCGGCACTCCGACGCCCTCGGTGCGGCGGCGCACGGCAGCGGCGCCTGCTGTGTGTCGCCACCGCGACACCTCAGAGCCGGCGTAGCAACGCACAGCGGAGGCGCCGCTGCGCGCCGCTGCTCTTACGTCGACTCAAGGTTTTCTCTCAAGCAACGGCCACGCCTCCTCAGCGGTGGCATGGTGTCGGCTCAAGGCTTTCTCTCAACATGGAGCCTGGAGCCGACGGCCATCCCGGAGGAAGTTGACCGTGTCGTCCCGCCGTCTCCAGCGCCGGAGATCCACCTCAGCGTTGCTCGGTGCTGCTGCAGACAGGACCCCGCCTCCTCGTGCGGGGGCCCCTGGCGCTAGCACCAAGGACAAGCCGGCGAACGACCGCACTTCTCCACGCGTCGCACCGGTCCATCTGCTGCGCAAGGGCTCTGGTTTCCATCGGCAACGGCGACGGCAGGGGGAGGGGGCCTCTTCCATTCAAAGCCAAAGAATTTGTCTCATGCCATGTAAGCATGTGACAGCTCTTAGGCAAGGAGGGGTCCCCCGAGCTCCCGAGGTGATGCTGGATGATGCGGTTCAGGCACGTTCAGGGCGCCTTCACCTCCGAAGAAGAACACGCTGTATAGCATGCAGCCGTAGGTTACTCCTAAGAAAGGAATGAGAGATTTTCTCCTTTGTAATAGCGTGGTGTCTACGTGTGTGTCCAGAGCGGTCAAGGTCCGACCTTGTAAACCCGACCTCTGGCCCTATCACACAAACAGGCAAAAGCGGTCCGGAGCGGTGGAGGTCCGTCCTCGTAATCCCGACCTCCGATGTATACCGTGACAACCACAATAATAAAGGAGATTTTCCTCCTCAGTTTTGCCTAGGCTCCACCTTGATTACATTTATTCGCCTTGGTTTAACTATTCTTTTCTCTTGACCGGAGTTTCCCTTATTGCTAACAATCCAAGTTAAGTTGCTGGCTTGTGGTCAGGTAAAGACACCCCTTCTAGCTGGAAGGCGGTCCGGACCCCTAAGGACCTGCTCTGGAGAAGTGGTATTTGTATCCTGGGGTAGAGAAGCTCCGCGTGGCTTAGCCTGGTAATGTACCCTAAGTTTACGTACTTCACTACCCTGTTACAAGTACTCTAGTATCCAGGACTGCTGACTTTAGAGGTCCCGGGCTCTCTTCTAGTATAAGGCTTGGTTTCTTTGCACCTTACTATGAGGTCCGGTAACATGCTTCATCGGATTGTCAGCCACGGTCGCTCCAAGTCCACTCCGGTGGCCCGCTCCGGCGGAGACCGCTCGCCACGGTCGCTCCAAGTCCACTCCGGTGGCCCGCTCCGGCGGAGACCGCTCGCCACGGTCGCTCCAAGTCCACTCCGGTGGCCCGCTCCGGCGGAGACCGCTCGCCACGGTCGCTCCAAGTCCACTCCGGTGGCCCGCTCCGGCGGAGACCGCTCGCCACGGTCGCTCCAAGTCCACTCCGGTGGCCCGCTCCGGCGGAGACCGCTCGCCACGGTCGCTCCAAGTCCACTCCGGTGGCCCGCTCCGGCGGAGACCGCTCGCCACGGTCGCTCCAAGTCCACTCCGGTGGCCCGCTCCGGCGGAGACCGCTCGCCACGGTCGCTCCAAGTCCACTCCGGTGGCCCGCTCCGGCGGAGACCGCTCGCCACGGTCGCTCCAAGTCCACTCCGGTGGCCCGCTCCGGCGGAGACCGCTCGCCACGGTCGCTCCAAGTCCACTCCGGTGGCCCGCTCCGGCGGAGACCGCTCGCCACGGTCGTTCCAAGTCCACTCCGGTGGCCCGCTCCGGCGGAGACCGCTCGCCCCGGTCGCTCCAAGTCCACTCCGGTGGCCCGCTCCGGCGGAGACGGTCGACAAAAGCCGGGTCCGGGAAGTAGTGCTACCCCCTGAGCGATCCGAAGTCCGTGTAGCCGCTTAGCTTGGTTCTGTACCCTAAGCCTACACCTTCGTCGTCCCGTGGAGAGCACTCTAGTACCTAAACCAGGCAACAATCATACCGGCCTCAGGGGTCCGGGATGCCCACTCTCTCCAAGAGCACACCAACGCAATCAAGTTGCGTCGGAACACATCACGGTGGTGGCCCCACCCGCGGGTTCATACCTCTCCCGAGGTGGGCCCGGGGGCCACTGTCGGTACCCCAGGACTGGGGTACCCCCTCTTGCTGTGACTAGGCAAGAGCCTTAGTAGTCATCCTTGACTACAACCAAACAGCCGGACCCCTGCAGTCCGAAGTCCTGTCCTCCCGACAAAGGTCCGGACCTGTTCCGCGGCCGGGGAAGGTCTGGGAACGCCACGTGTCCCAGGAAAAACAGGCGCTCAAGCGCAAGCAGCCAGGGCTCCGGACCTCCCAAGGAATCCAGACCCCCGCGGGGTCCCGGACCCCTCATAGGGTCCTGGATAGCAACCGGACCCCTCTCGAAGGGAAAGTTTGGACGCCCCGCCTCAGGGCGGTCCGGGGCCGACACGTGTATGAAGTCCTTGGTCTCCATATTGAGGTCCACCTACCTTCGCATTCATTGCAGTAGGTGGACATCCACTTTGATATAGTGGAAGCCGAGGCGTTTGACTGACCAGGGGGCACTATTGATCGCGTATTACCAAGGCAGTGGAGCCGATGGCGCCGCCCATGCCGCGTCTGCCAGTCTGCCGTAACAGTCGGATACGACGGCTCGGCTTCACCCATTATGACGCTACATAATAGCCTCAGCAGGCCACGCCGCAAGCTACGCTACTCCAACGGGCACCTAGCTGACGGAACAAGAGAAGACCCCTGTGACAGGAGAGCAGCAGTACGCATATCGAAGGAAAGATTCGCTACCACTGTAGCCGCATTCACGTTGGGCCCACCTGTCGGGGCATCGACGTCCTATGTATCCGCTCCCCCTTGATCTATAAAAGGAGGGGGCGCCGCTAGAAAACCTCAGGCTGGGCAAGAGCCAAGGCCAGCAGAGGATAGGTTCATTCACACAACCAAGACAATACATCTCCCAGTGGACGTAGGGTATTACGCTCCGGCGGCCCGAACCACTCTAAATCGAGTGTTCTTGAGTCCTTGTCTCAGCGAAGATCCAGCCCCATCGCCTAGTACTTCCCCGAGTTCTCCCTCACTGGGAATAGGCGGGTGCGCTCCGCCACCCGGCTGTGGGTACCCCTAAAAATCCCCACAACATGCTTGATGTACAATGAAAAAATATCAAAATAAATTAGTTAAAATGCTCAACCAATCTACTAAAGTTACCCATTATTAATCATGCAATCAACATTCACCTACCTAACAAAATTATTTACCCTTATTCACTATGGACACTAAACAGTCTATCTTCATAATATGAACATCAAAGGCATGCAAAAGTAACATTATGTAAACCCATAAGCAATTTTTGCAAATATCGTAAGCAAATTAGAATACACGAAAAAGTATTTTTCTCTCAAAAAAATTAGATCATTAAAACATAGTGGTGTGAGATCTTTATCAAAGGGATTGGATTGGTGACTTACCCATTCAGTGACTTTGGCACTGGACGTTCCAAAAACGGGTACTATCGAAGCTTTTATTGAAATAAACACACCTGTGCAATCGGATTTTGATTCCGAAGCCCGGTTTTGAAACTATAATCTTTTTTATTTTGAAATTACGTGCATGCATGTGCTTTTCATTTTCTTCTTGCCCCGCACGTGCATCCACACACTATTGACGAGTTGACCGTACCACCAGTCCAATTTACGGCCGGCCATAAGTTAGTCGAGTCCATCTTTCAAACACACCTCTTTGGCTCTATCGATTATTCCATTATTCTTTCAAACCCACCGCCCCATGGCGGTGAACTCAGCGAAACCACCCATCAAAACAACATGATGGCCAAATGTGAACGTTTTTTAGAGTTGGGGTGGCTGCGGATGTATAGTTTTAGAGTTGCATTACTAAATCCGAACGCAGTCGATAGTTCGATGACCAAAAATAAACTTTATCTTTCTTTTAGTTATGCATGTGAACTTGCACGGCGGCACACTTTACCACTGACAGATTATTGAGCCCTACTATAATGAACACAAAAAACGAGATACGGTAAGTTTTGGAATCCATGAAATCACGCAAACGTCTTATTGGCCCTGTTTGTTTCCGCTATTCTGGACCTAGCTTATGTGAGCATCAAGATTTTGAGATAGCCAGCTGTCTGGAGAATCGGCTGTCTGAATAAGCTGGTTGTTTGACAATCCTGATTATTTTAAGTCGATTCTCTAAGTGAAGTGGTAAAATGTCTGAAATACCATTGAGGTTGGTGATATTTCTTTTTTATATTTTTTTCAATAATTCTTATATTTTTTTAGTATCTTGACTACATAATTATATTATTATTATTATTAGATCAAATAAATTAACATCACAAATATACCAATAAATGATGGATACAATAATCATTTTTCTATGATTTTTATGATTTTCTATGATTTTTGGTGGATTTTACAAGTGACAGCTTTTGAAAACAAAAGTTAACACTATCTCTTGCAGGACTTTAGCAGGAAACACCCCTTAAAAGACCTCACGCCTTGCAATGTAGTCCCTGGCACAGCAGCCATTGTTGCCGGCCAAAATCCAGCAACGGGGCTCACCGCTAACGGAAAAAGAAGTGGTGGAGGAGCACCAAGGAGACCAGAGATACTTAGGGATGGCCTCGGTTGGGGCTGGGGTGGCCGGGAAGGGGGTCGCCGGCGGTGAGCTATACGCGGCGGCGGGTCTGTGCGGTGGCGGTGTTACTCCAGCGAGGGAGGGTGGCAGTGGGTAGGCCAGTGAGAAAAAGCAGGTCGAGTGTTACCTATTCAGGGACTCATTTTGGGCGGAGGATGGTCGGAGAAGGGGGTTCGCCGTGGAAGGGTGGCGGCCATGGCGGGCACCAGCAGTGGCGCACGCGTTCCAGCTCGGTGGGACGAGTAGCGGACGGTCTGGTGGCTTGCCGAGGTGGCTCGTTTGCAGGGGAGCCGGTGCAGGGAGGCGATGGGAGGCGATGCGGGGGGGGGGGGGGGGGAGGGGGCACTCGGAGAGGGGGCAGAGGAGGAAAAAAATGTTTAGCTTATGGGCTACAAGAGTTCTAGGCGCCGGTGGGGAGTACGGGGGTCACGTTGTTTTCAAACTTTTCTGGTAAGCAGCGGTCTAGAGAATCAAAAAATAAACAAAGTGTTTGGGTGAGATTTCCATTCAGAATCCGCTTATAAGCGGAAACAAACAGGGCCACTGTCGACAAAGCCCACATCTATCGCTAAAAAGACAATGAGCCTTAAATGAGAGCATTCATGTTGAACGGGGACTCAACCCTGGGTAGACAATTTCTATACCAAAACTAAATCAACTAAGGATTCACATCTAGCTAACAAAAAAATCGTAATATGATTATGAATTTATGATCCTATGTAATTGCAATATTTTGAAAACATATTACGAGATAAATCTACATATATGCTTCTTATTTTTATCCAATTATTATTTGAAAGGTTAGTTTATTTGTCCTTGTATTTATTTATAAATGAATGTTTCTTGCTTATTTTCATCTCTACTCCCTCCATACTCGAAAATAATGTCATTTTGGACAAAGTTTGGGTCAAACATTGGAAATATAAATCATAAATAACTTTCAAGTTGTTGAGTTTCAAAATACAAAAATCATATGAATAGATTTGTCTTGAAAAATATTTTCATAGCAGTGCAAAATATATAACTTTACGATAAGGATAAGTATTTTTATAAAAATAAGAAGTCAACATTAAGTTTTGGAGACCATGTCGCTGTATAAACCGACATTCTTTTCGAGTATGGAGGGAGTACTTTTAAAGAGTTTGTTCCTTTTTTTGGTCTAGGCTGAGAAACATTACTTAAATTTCCTAGGTAATAACAAAAATCTCACACCATAGTCTTTATATATTTTCCCCATCGTTGGGACCTGCATGCAGGAGGAATGAACCAGCTAACAAGAAGCCTGGCTGCCGAGTGGGCCCGCGACAGAATTCGTGTGAACTGCGTCGCACCAGGCGTGGTCATAACTGACATGACGAAAGCGGTTGGTATTAGTAGTATGTAAAATAGTTGATATTTATTTATAAATAAATATATTTATATATGCTGACTGCTGAGCGAACACAGGTAGGCCCGGAGGAAGTCGTGAAGCAAGAATTTTTGCCCAAAATTCCATTGCGCCGGACGGGGGAGCCGGCGGAGATCGCATCCGTGGTGGCGCTCTTCTGTATGCCGGCGGCCTCCTACGTCACCGGCCAGGTCATCTGCGTCGATGGCGGCACAACCATAGGCGCTTGAGCTGTTCCATGGGAGTGGTATGCTCTCCATGTGGTCTGCTCTCCATGCCGAGGGCTCCGATCAGTATGCAAGGTATATATTTGGATGGTGTTTGTTGAGATTCAGGAGTTCGTCGTCGTCGTCAGGTTCAGAAGTTCGCCATCTGAAACCTCCTCCCTTTCTCTGCTCGCATGTGTGATCTCCTGCAGTTCTCTGGCTGAATCTGTCAAGCTGAATTCCATGCCTGTACATGGTTGATTTAGTTTTTCTCAAGATAAGAGAAATTCAGTCGCGCATTATTGTGCAGTGAACGCACTAAAGGAACCGGCAGAACTGAATGATGGTTCCAAACTTCCAATATGAAAAAAAAATGCAGAACTGCGTGCCAAAGCCTGAAAGTTCTGTTCTGTCCGAGAGTGCTAATCAGGAACTATCTCTGTGTAGCCTGTACGAAGCAACATGTTCTGAACTGCAAGTAATGTTCTATGTTCTTAGTCCATTACTTGCTTAAATATTTGAAACTTTCATTTAAATTCGGCAGAAGATCTGTGTGACTGTATATAAGGGCAGCTACTCAGTTTTCTTGTTTTGAACTTGCGAGGACCCTGCAAGGCTGGAAGTACCTTGTCTGAAACTCTGCTCTCTGCACCCTGCATTCAGCAGGAGGTGTCCGACAGCAACGGCTTGTACGTACCGAAACATGGCGGACCACGCCGCCGGCGAGTCCACGCAGGCGCTCTTCGAGGGCGTCGCCTCCGACCCCACGCTGCCGCGCGCGCACCAAGTCCGTCCGCTGCGCTGCCTGCGGCCGCTGTCACAGTCATCAGTGCTTGAATCGTTCGTGCTGGTGACGGCGAGGGGCGAGGAAGAAGTCTGCGTCCACCTCCTAGCGCTTCGTTCTTCTTCAGCAGGCGAGCAGAGCAGCCTCATCTCCGTCCGGCTTACGGCTGCAGATGCACTGGGAAGGTAAGGCGCAGCCGCAGCAGAGTTGCAGCCGAGTTACAGCGGATCTACTGGCCAATCTGGGCGTCAAGGAGGAGGGGAGGGAAGCGGGAGACGGCCGGAGCTCGGCGGCGCCCCGGCGAGCCGCTCTGTGAGGCGGAGGCAGCGCTCCTCGCCGGCCCAGGGGGTGGACGGTGTCTCAGATACCGTGCGGGTGGACGGTAATTCAAACACCGTCCACCCCTGGGCGCCTACCAGCCGTCCGATGCGGCGTGTGCGGTGCAGATGGACTGGATCGCGGAAGGAGGTCGCGGCGCCGTGCCTCGTCAGAGTCACACGGTCAAGGCTCGGCCGAGGTCAAGGGTCCGGCGCCCATGCCGGCCGCGACGGCAAGCCGGCGTTCCGGAGCGAGCAGGGACGAGCACGAGGCATTAGCGATACCCTGAGCAAGAGGAGCTCACCATCAATCCATTTGCGGGGTTGGACGGCGTGGAAGGAGGCCGGAGGTGTGCCGGGGGCGTTGAGGTTGAGGCCCAAAGGGCGGCTGTAATGGTGAGCGGTGGCTCGGCAGTTGGAAAATCTAAACTGAATTTATCAAACGAGTAAGGATATTACTTTAGAACTTGAGTTTGTTTCTTCAAATATAAACTTGTTCAAGGTTAAGATTTGGCCATCACAGTACTCATGGTACCAAAGGCGTTCTATTTAGTTTAACCCCCTCAACGAAATCAAATTGATCAGTTCAAAACGAACATAAAGAGACCCATTAAGAGTGTGATGCTTTGTACTCCAGTGTGGTTGCCTTGTGTTTTATCATGTATACTGCACTTAATGGATTCTATGTCCTTTTTGAAATACAAAACTACCACTGAACCATGGAACCTACTAATCAAGAGGAGCTACTGGCTTAGCACAAAACCAGATGAATGAGTCAACCAGCGGCCAATCAAGAACACATTTTGTTTGTTCAAAGACACCAGCGGCACAACCATAGGCGCTTGAGCTGTTCCATGGGAGTGACATGTTGTATCTAAATGAGCTTTTTTTTTTTTGCCAAAAGACATGCTGCTCTGCATGCCGAGGGCTCCGATCAGTATGGAAGGTATATATTTGGATGGTGTTTGTTCAGGTTCAGGAATTCGTCCTCGTCGTCAGGTTCAGAAGTTAGCCGTGCCCGGCCACCGGGCGGTGCTCCGCTTCCGTGCAGGAAATTTCATAGCTGCATCTGCACATCTTGTTTAGACATCACATGCAAGGGCTCAACATCTGAAACCTCCTCCCTTTCTGTGCTCGCATGTGTGATCTCCTGCAGTTCTCTGGCTGAATCTGTCGAGCTGAATTCCATGCCTGTACATGGTTGATTTTGTTTTTCTCAAGATAAGAGAAATTCAGTCGCGCATTATTGTGCAGTGGACGCACTAAAGGAACCGGCAGAACTGAATGATGGTTCTAATATAAAAAAAATGCAGAACTGCGTGCCAAAGCCTGAAAGTTCTGTTCTGTCCGATAGTGCTAATCAGGAACTATCTCTGTGTAGCCTGTACAAAGCAGCATGTTCTTTAATCCATTACTTGCTTAAATGTTTGAAACTTTCTTTTAAATTCTGCAGAAGATCTGCATGACTGTATATAAGGGCCGCGCACCAAGTTTTCTGCTGGTGCCAGTCTTCTTCAGTGATCCAGACTTCAGAGTTCAGGCCTGAGTAACAGTGCTTGAATCCTTCGTGCAGGCGACGGCGAGGTGCGAGGAAGAAGGGGTGACGCTCTTCTTCATCTCCTAGCCCTTTGTTCTCCTTCAGCAGGCGAGCAGAGCAAGACAGAGCCTCGTCTCCGTCCGGCATACGGCTGCACTGCTGCAGATGCATTGGGAAAGGAGGCGCAGCCGCAGCAGAATTGCAGCGGAGCTACTGGCTAAGCTGGGCGGCGGGGAGCAGGGGGAGGGAAGCGGGAGACGGCCGGAGCTCGGCGGCGCCCCGGCGAGCCTCGCTGTGAGGCGGAGGCAGCGTTGCTCGCCGGCCTCAGGGGATGGACGGTGTCTCCGATACCGTCCCCCCCCATGGGCGCCTACCAGCCGTCCGATGCGACGTGTGCGATGCAGATCGACTGAATCGCGGAACGAGGTCGCGGCGCCCTGCCTCGTCGGAGTTCAGAGTTGGGCGCCGGGGGGCCGTGGCGCGGTGCTCCGCCGGCTCCGGCAAGGCAGTCGAGAGGAGGGATGCCTGCGGCAAGCTTTGGATGCACCACCGGCGCCGTCGAGAGCGCACCACCTGAGGTTCGTTCCTCCGGTCAGGAGTTCGTTCAGGTCTTCCTCCGGCGCCCATGCCGGCCGCGACGGCAAGGCGGCGTTCCGGAGCGACCAAGGACGAACGGGCGACATTAGCGAGCCCCTTAGCAAGAGGAGCTCACCATCAATCCATTTGCGGGTTCGTATGGAGTGGAAGGAGGCCGGAGGTGTGCCGGAGGCGTTGAGGCCCAAGGGCGGCAGTAATGGTGGTCGGTGGCTCCGGAGTTGAAAAATCCCCGGCGAGGAGCGGGATACGGTGGTGGCGGGGCGAGGTTGAGGAGCAGCCTAGGGTGGTGGAGAAGCCATGGCCGGAAGGGATTTGGTTTTGGTGGAGCGAGGGAGTTGGAGGAGGCCGTCCGGGCTGATTGAAACGTGAGCCGGCCAGGTGAGCGAGGGAGACGATCTCTGACGACGAGCACGACCACAACGAGTCGATTCAGACACCGTTCGTCGACTCCAAAACGACAGCGTTTGGCCAGCCAAAACTCCCATAAATCGTATAGCCTACCCAACTGATCTGTACAAAAGTTGTAGCCCTAAGAAGCCTCTACATGTTTTAGCAAGGATACTTTGATAGAAGACGCACGTTTTGAAAGATATGTAGCTCCAAATTTTGGCAAAAATATGCCTTTTGCTGAAAATTCAGAGATATGAAGAATGGCTTTTTGCAAACTTGGGCTGGATTTAGAGGGCCAGTATGCTGTATATTATGGTCAAACTTGCTGTGAATGTGAAGTTGGAACATAGGAGTATAAGTTATAGAAAGAAATTTTGGAGAGTTTATGAGCAAAGTTTGGAGAAAAACTAGTGTCTACGGGGGTGGGTTCAGGCTGTTCTCCTGACTTGGACAAATTTCAGGTTAAGGCTGAATACATGGGTTTGACCAGATTTTGACTGCGTTTTTGAATATCTAAACTAACTTCTCACACGTCCACAATAGAACTGGATCAGAGTATATATGTTCTGATACAAACTTTATATTGGCCAAGAGTGAAGTGTTTAGGAAAAATAAATTTTAATAGGCACTCAAACATGACTAGTTTTCAGCACATTAGCACTCAGAATTTATCAAATGAACAAGGATATAACTTTAGAACTTGAGTTTCTTTCTTCATATAAACTTGTTCAAGGTTAAGATTTGGCCATCACAGTACTCATGATACCAAAGGCGTTCCAAGTAGTTTAACCCCCTCAACGAAATCAAATCAGTTCAAAACGAACATAAAGAGACCCATTCAAAGTGTGATGCTTTGTAAACAGTGTAATCGCCTTGTTTTTTTTACCATGCACTTAGTGCATGGAATCTATGTCCTTTTTTCAAAATACAAAACTAGCAACGAACCTTGGAACCTACTAATCATTTCATTGTACTGTTGACCGAGAGGAGCTACTTGCTTAGCACCAAACCAAATGAATGAGTCAACCAGTGCCCAATCATGAACACATTTTGTCATGGAGATTTTCAATAATTATGGGTGGAAGTTTAGAAACAGGATTGAGGGATAGACTGCTCCTGTTCCTAGTTTTATTTTTCTACTCTTTTGTATCGCGTGTGACGTGCTGCAGCTTAAGTGCTGCTCTTTGTTTCAAACTCATGGCTGCAAGCTATCACGATGTGATAGCCGAGGCCGGTTTCCCCTTATCAAAAAAAAAAATGAACACATTTTGTTCGTTCAAAGACACCAGTGAGCAACTTTAGTAACTACTTGAAATTGAAATGAGTGAGATTAGATATATGCCAGTTCATTATAGGGGAGAAATAAATTAAAAGAAACTTGTATACGAATAAGTGGTCATCAACAACCTTGCTAGCCAACACGTTAGTTCACCAGGAGCACACTCCTCCATTGGTCTACCAAGAATTATATACAAAGATTCATCTCACCGTCATACTACTCTTTGTTTACCATCCACTTTCTTCAATTTGCACATACATGTATGTGTATGTATACGCAAGAATGCCTGTATGTGCCAATCATCTCATAGCCACAGCCTCGATCGAGATCATCAGCATGTGCGACGAGAAGTCCGGGGGCGGCGGCGGCTCGGACTCGGACTCTGATGATGACTCCGTCTGCGGGCATGGGTGCCATTCCAAGCACTAGAAGCAGGTTCCTTTTTCTTTTTGAGGAATCAAGAACTGTAATTATATTTGCTCGTGTGATGAGTGAGGAGTGATTTGTTTACCCATTTTGTTATTAGCAACAACCGCTTGGTGGACTATTTGTAATTTTGTATGCATACACATGGAGAACATGTTGGATATTGATATACAGTGTGTTGTGTATCAGCTTGTTGTCTTGATTCTAAATTTTGTAACTTTTTTGGAGGAAGTCATTTCTTCACCGGCTTTTCATATTTGACTCAATTTTATTATATTTCATTTCATTTGCCTGAAACTGGTGTTATTGCCACGCTATCAATCAACTTATATCATTTATTCTTTTGCATAAAAAACTTATATTATTATCAAATAAGAAAAAGGATTCGAGCGAAAGGGCCTGTAGGCAAGGTGGTTACAAGAGCCTTTGTCAGCGTAACGGGATTGGGGGTATTCCTTGCGGCGGACAAACTCGCGGGCGCGGACCACAAAGGACCAAGCAGGCCTAGAACTTAGCCCATCGGGCATAGCGTTTCTTCAGAAAAGCCCAACAACCGATGGGGCCACTCACCAGCAAGCCAGGTTAGTCAAGGAATCGCCCAGTAAAAAAGATTTTTACCGGGCTGCGAAACGGCCGCAGCACAGCCACAGAGCGGAGCCCGAGTGTGGCGTGGCTTCCCCGTAAAAACATCAAAATTACAGGGTAGCCGTGTCAATGGGCAAGGCAGAAGCCGACTCGAGGAGAAGCACCCTCAAGCCGTATCACGTCCGTCTGGGGATGGACGGTGGGACGGGACCCACCTTTGCCACCGTCATTATAGCTTGACCACCCTGGGGCGCTTCGAGCTGCTGTCCGGGGTGGAGGAAAGCTCAGACCCCGGAGCGTGACAAACCCCAGGGTGGACGTTCCTTCTAAAATGGCCTTGGGGCGCACCTCGGGATGTGTCAGGAAGGGTTCGAACCGCGGCCTCTCCTGATAGGATAACTTGCACCACTCGTAGGATGACGCCTGCTCCGGCGGTGGACGTTCACACTAAGCGTAGAGGTTTACCTGCGAAGCCAACAGCGTGCTATAAATAGAACAGTAATACGACTTTGTAAAGACAGACTCTCCTGCCTGGCCAAAAATCCTAGTCTCCAAGCAGACAAAGGAAGCGGCACCAGTCCAGAGGCCCCGATCAATCAACCTCCATACAGGACGTAGGGTATTACGCCTCCGGGCGGTCTGAACCTGTCTAAACCACTGTGTCCAATCATGTGCACAGGCGGAATCCTGCTGCGTGTTACACCCCTAGCCGGATCTCTAAACGGAAGTTCCACGAATCCTTGCTCACGGTATTCACCCACCGTCAGCCTCGGTAGCACCTTAGGTCCTGGGTTCGACTCCCCATGGGAGCGGATACTCTAGAATTTAACGGCGTTATGCATTCAGTGGTAGGCGATGTTCCCGCCAACAGCGAGGCGCATGTGGTGACTTCATCAATCTCGAGGATTTGCTGGCTCAGTCTTTGAAGATGCTTATAGGGGCGTCTGTGGTGACTTCGTCAATCTCGAGGATTTGCCGGCGGTAACTTCATCAATCTCGAAGATTTGTCAGGTCAGTCTTCAAAGATGGTCACAGCAATAGGGTTTATCAGAGGGGGTGTGCGGTAGGGTTTGTTATGGGAGTGTGAGTGTGTGTACGTTGTGAGTGTCTGAGTTGTACTATGTAATCTCAAAAAAGAAAAAAAATTTAAAGTGGACTGGACCTAAAGTCATGTGAGGCCTGCGAGCTAATCAAATGAGGGTTGTGTCTGGGCTGGGCCGACTGGCCCCTCACTTGAGGAGGGAAGTGCTGGGCCTGGGCCCATGACTCTATATATATACTGCTGAGCAAATCTATGAATAAACCATGGAATCTAATTGTAACATCCTAAAATTTTGAATTTTGAAATTTAAATTAAATTTGAATTTAAGGTCGTATATTGTTTGAATTCCTTTACGAATTTAAATCATTTTTCAAGATTAATTAAACAAGCATAGGACCACTTGTGCATTTACATGCTGGTGCATTATTTTGGTTGTGTTGAATTCAAATTTATGTTTGAATTCAAATTTATTTGTTTGAGTCTGATTTTCAAAAATTTAAAAAGAAAGGAAAAGAGAAAAGTTACTGTTCCTCGAGTTTCCGGCCCGTTTCCTCTTTCCGGCCTGCTTTATTTTTTCTTTCCTTTCGGCCCGATTCCCTTACTTCAGCACATGCTCCGTCGGCCCAGTAAGCTGCGCCGGCCCGTTTCCTTTCTTCCTCCTCCGATCGGCGCTAGGACTCGTGTAGAGTCTGGCCGAGATCTGCCGCTCGCCGCGCCGCACCGCAATCTCCGCGCGTTCCCTTGGCGCACACGCCAAGGCGACCTCGGCTGCCGCTATATAAGGAGCCCCACGCCCCTGGAAGTCGTGAACCCGTAGCCGCAACCCTTGCCCTCGCGCGCAGAACCCTAGCGGCGCCTCCGCCGTTGTTAGTTCCCTGCACCGCCGCGTCCTCGCCGCTGCACCGCCATCCTCGTCGAGTTAAGCCTCCCCGGAGTTTCGCGTGGTGGTAAGGAGCATCACCGGCCTCGTTTCCTCCTTCTTTTCCCTTTGCTCTGAGCGAAATCGCTCACCAGAGCTGCTCTGCTCCGCCGCGTCGCCCCTCACCGCTGCACGCCCATTTTCGCCTTGCCCTAGCCCGCACAGAGCCCTAAAACGCGTTTGCCATCGCGTGCTGATGCTTCCCGGCCAATTCCCGCATTGAACGGTGGCCAGAGTCGCGAGATTGCATAACTCCGGCGAGTCGCCGCCGCCCAACGCCGCCTGCTCGCGTCGCCGCCGCTCGCCGCCGTCGCCCAAACCCCCTGAGCCGCTTGCAGCCGTCCGATCAAAATTCGATGGATCAGATTAGATCGAATCCCGGTTTGCCCAGGGCCGTCCGATTTCAATCCAACGGCCCAGATTCGAGTCAAACCCCTAATACCGGTCAGCCGTGGCATTTTTGTTAAAGAGTCCCTCTATTTTTCCAAAATCAACCCGCAGTCCATCTCAGTTCAAAAGTATTTACTTTCCAGTCCTTTTATTTTCGTTTTAGCCCCTGGACTTTTCTAACTTTATGCCCGCAGTCCAGTTTCGTTCTTTCACAACAGTGCAACCACAAGGCTATTATGGCTCTGGCTTGACTGATTAATTAGAAACTTTAGTTTGGGGTAATCTTACCAAAATGGCAAGAGGGGGGCTGAGTCGTTGTATAACCCAGTCCTCTTGGAGAGTGGGCTTAGCGGAGACACTATTTCCATTAGGGAGGTTTATGCGCGCCAGACACCGAAACCTTAGCGGATTACCACTCTCTAAAGAATCTTTGTAAAGATCTCATAGTGGATCCCATGCCACTCACTAAAGGAAGTGTTTAAGGGCTTTGCAAACCCAGGCACAAAGGGAGACACGACTTGTGGGTAAAGATGTGCCATCTCTGCAGAGTGTAAAACTAATCGATTAGTCGTGCTCACGGTCAAGAGCGGCCTGGACCCTCACATGATAATCGAACTTGAAGATGGATTAAATCGTTTAATTATGTTTTTCTTATGGGAATCACGTTTATATTAATTTTGGGTTGGTATATACTTATACTTGCTAGTAATTAGCTGCTTAATAAAATTTGACTAACTAAAATTGCTTACCGCTCAACCCTTCAGCCTTCCACTTATAAAGCCTTACATGTCATTTATTTCCCCTTGCTGAGTACGGTATGTACTCACGCTTGTTTATTTAATCTTGCATCTACACTACTCGGATTGTTGCTCAGACTTAAGAAGAATTCATTGGAGATTTTGAAGACTTCTAGGCGTACGTGCTCCTTCAGTCAGCTGCCTGTGGAGAATCTTGAAGATCCGCTGCTTAGTAATATCGTTTATAGTTATTTGTTTATGAGACTCTCAGTCGTGTAATAAAGGTTAATACTCTCTATTTACGTATGACACTGTTATGATATTCTGCTGAAGTCGTCGCATGTGTGAAATTTGATCCTGACACATATTATTCACTTGGTTTTGCCATTGAAACCGGGTGTGACAAAAGTGACATCAGAGCTATGTTGACTGTAGGACGTTAGCCTAGTTAGAAAAATAGTCGAATTTAAGGACTATATTAATTTAGAAGCCATTCTTGCTATATATGCTTTATATCTTCTTTATTATACTTATCCTTGCTTTCATCCCATTCTTGATAATATTTTAGTCATATGTCCTTGTCAATTTATGCTTTTCTTATCCTTGCTGGTATATTGTCCTGATCTATTTCCTTGCTCTCTGTCAGATGGTCCGCAACAAGCAGACTGCCCGCAAGAGCGCCATTCCGCAATACCTGGAGGATAATGACCTCTATCACTATGAAGATGAAGAGGAACTCGAGATGGTGGAGGTTTATGACACAGATGACTCTGAAGAGGTGGATGAGCATATAGTGGTGGAAGACCCTGCTTCAATAAGGGTAGAAGATCCTATTTCAGTGGAGGTGGAAGACCCTGTTTCATTACCCACTCCTTCACCAGAGCCAGTTCCTGATCCCGTTGAAAGTTCGACAGTCGTTCAAGAAGTGGAGATTGTGCGTTGGACCTCGGAAGTGTTCTACCATGAAGGACACGGCATTCCTATGGCTGTGAACCTAGGAAGGCTGGTGTATGGCTTGGAGTATGGCATCGAACCTCTCTACAGATGTGAGCTGTGGACTCACCCTTGGTTTCAACCGCTCTGGGAGGTGACCGCCATCATCCGTAAGATAGACCCACGCTTTGGGGTGCCCAAGGAAGTGTCTTGCCACAGTGATATTGCAAGAAGAGATACCATGGAAGCTGGGATCGCAGAAGCTGCTAGGAGGGCACTCTATGTCCTCTCGCACAAGGAGCGTCCTCGTTTGGAGCATACCGGTAGCCGATACACCCCCTACAGAGCCAGTAGAGAAGCGAAGACATACATTGCTCCGCTTACTACCTATGATCCCGCTCTGGATAATCTCAGGGAATTGCTAGCGGCCACCAATACCGCTCTGGATGACACCAACAATACCCTAGCCAAGACGCAAGAGAAGGTGATCATTCTGGAAGCCCAGAAGCGTGCATTGGAAGCTACACTACAGGGACGAGAAATTCCAGTCATTGAGGAAGATGCAGAATTAGACAACTACTCCCCGTCACATAAGGGGCCCCGCTACGACTCTCCGGATGCTCACGTTAAATGCGAACGTCGTTTAGGTGTGTGCTTAGCTAGGTTAAAGTGTGCTTGGATGCTTGTGCTTGTAATAAATGTTTGGTTTGGATCTTTATAATGATTGCGGTGTGTTGTGGTTACCACAACGACATCGGTTTTGTTAGTAATAAAGTTGCTTAGTTGGGGATCTATCTAAATCAATCTTTAATCTCTCATAATATAATATCTTTATCTATCTATATTAATATCTCCCGCGAGTTGACGCTATCCTGAATTCTGTTCTCGTCACCCCTGACCCATCGGTACTATTCTGATCACATCTGGAGTTCCAGACCTCCAATTAACGTAAATTCAGTTGGGTTAGTTTTCTAACTTCATGGGTGAGTTTCTGTCGAAAATTCGCGGCAATTGGAGTACCAGGAAGAGAGATACATGTGAAAGAACATAGCACTCAGGATCTGTAATTTCAGCCTGACACAGTCGTCTTGATCATTTTATATCTCGAGTTCTAGACATCCAATTAAGTTGATTCCAGTTAGTTAGCTTCATAATTTGGTCCACAAGAATCTGGGAATTTTTCAATATTTATAGAGTAATGAAAGTTAGATACAGCTGCCCACAAGTTACCCTCAGTATAGTAGGAGTGGATTTTTCAGCTGATATAGTCTTGGAATCTGGGATAATTGATGTTATCCTTGGAATGAGATGGTTAGCTGCATTCGATGCTAAGATTCAGTGCAAAACGAGGTCAGTTCTTCTTACAAGTACCGAAGGGGAGCAGCTTGAATTTGTGGCTACTCTTCCATCAACAGCAAATTGTGCAGTGAATCAAGCTCAGAAAACATTTTTGGAAGATATCAAAGTGGTGTGTGACTTTCCAGATGTCTTTCCAGATGAGTTGCCAGGTATGCCACCTGATCGCGATGTTGAGTTCGTTATTGATCTTTTACCTGGTACTGCACCTATTTCTCAACATCCATATAGAATGTCTAGTAAACAGTTGCATGAACTTAAGACACAAATCAAGGAGTTGTTGGATAAGGGATTCATTCGTCCTACTTCTTCACCATGGGGAGCCCCTGTTATCTTTGTGAAGAAGAAGGATGGTACTTAGAGGATGTGTGGACTACAGATCGCTTAATGATGTGACCATTAAGAACAAGTACCCCTTACCTCGCATTGAAGATTTGTTTGATCAGATGAAAGGAGCTAAGGTATTCTCCAAGATTGATTTACATTTGGTTTATCATCAAATGAAGATTCGTCCTTCTGATATTCCTAAGACTGCATTTACAACCCGTTATGGCCTATATGAGTACACAGTCATGTCCTTTGGATTGACTAATGCACCTGCCTATTTCATGTATTTGATGAATAAGGTTTTTATAGAGTATCTTGACAAGTTTGTGGTGGTGTTTATTGATGATATTCTGATATACTCCAAGAATGAGGAAGAACATGAGGAACATCTGAGGGTAGCACTTCAGAAACTCAGAGAGAATCAGCTGTATGCTAAGTTGAGTAAGTGTGAATTCTGGTTGAATGAGGTTTCTTTCCTAGGTCATGTCATCACCAATGGAGGAATTGCAGTCGATCCAGGCAAGGTCAAAGATGTTCTAGATTAGGAATAACCTGAGTCAGTAAAGGATATCAGGAGTTTTTTTGGACTTGCTGGATATTATCGTCGAGTCATTGAAGGATTCTCTAGGATAGTGAAGCCTCTTACGTCACTATTGGAGAAGGGCAGAGAATTCAAGTGGACTCCGGCATGTCAAGCCAGTTTTGAGGAGTTGAAGAAGAGGTTGACTACAGCTCCAGTGTTAGTGATGCCTGATATTCAGAAAAGTTTTGACATCTATTGTGATGCATCTCGTCAAGGTTTAGGTTGCGTTCTTATGCAAGAAGGTCATGTTATTGCCTATGCATCTCGGCAATTGAGGAAACACGAGCAGAATTATCCTACCCATGACCTAGAGTTAGCAGTAGTGGTTCATGCTTTGACGATTTGGAGACACTACATCATGGGAACCAAATGCCAGATTTATACAGATCACAAGAGTCTGAAATACATCTTTACTCAGAAGAATCTCAATTTGCGACAGCATCGTTGGTTAGAATTGATCAAGGATTATGATCTGGAAGTTCATTACCATCCTGATAAAGCTAATCTGGTTGCAGATGCCTTGAGCCGGAAAGGTCAAGCCAATTTGGTTATAGCGTTTCAATTGTCCGATGAGTTGATGAAAGATTTTGAGAGGCTTAATTTGGGAATTGTTGCTCAAGTTGAAGGAATGGTTATGGAAGTGGAACCTACTTTGGAACAGGAGATACGGAAAAGGACATCTTGAGGATGAAAAGATTAAGGAGATCAAGGTGCAAATTATTTGACAATGGACCGAAGCGGTTCCTTTGAAGAATATGACACATAAGGAGGTAATTGAGTTTATTACTGAGCATATTATTCATAGATTCGGCATTCCACAAATTTTGACAATGGATCAAGGTTCTTCATTTATATCAAAAGAGGTGCGTGCCTTTGCCGAATCTTACAAGATTAAGTTGCTTAATTCATCTCCATACTATGCTCAGGCCAATGGGCAGGCCGAGTCTAGTAATAAGATTTTGATCAAACTTGTCAAAAAGAAGATAGAAGAAAATTCTAAGAGGTGGCATGAAGTGTTATCCGAAGGATTGTAGGCTCATCGTATATCTAGACATGGTGCTACTAAGGTTACTCTTTTTGAGCTTGTGTATGGTCAAGAGGTCGTTTTACCCGTTGAGGTAAATCTGGATACATATAGATTGGCAATGCAAAATGACCTCTCCTCTATTGATTACCATGATTTGATGATGGATAATATTGATGAGGTGACCGACAAGCGTTTAAAGGCTTTGAAGGAGATTGAGAAAGAAAAGCTTCGGGTGGCCAGAGCTTACAACAAAAAGGTAAAACTTAAATTTTTTCAGATTGGGGATCTGGTTTGGAAGACAATTTTGCCTCTTGGGATGAAAAGCAACAAGTTTGGCAAATGGTCGCCAAGTTGGGAGGGTCCATACAAGATTATTAAAGTTATCTCCGGTAATTCGTATATGGTGGAGACGGTGCGAGGTGAGCGTCTACCAAGGGCTATCAATGGGAGGTACTTGAAGAAGTTCTATCCTAGCGTATGGCAAAGTGCATGAGGACGAAGATGGCCGGTATTGGATATCGCCCTTAGTTTTATTTTTAGACTTGTATGCTCTGTGTAAAACATGTACATCAGGATAGTTTATGCTTTTTGGCTTGTGAAACTCACCAAAAAGCAGAGGGGCAAATGTTGACAGCCAATTCTGACAGTTTAGAGGCCGACCGGTCTAATCGGTCGGGCCGACCGGTCAGACCGGTCAGTCCAGTTGTAATCCAAGTAGTCTTCATTTTATTTTGGAAATTCTTGTATAAACCGACTTGGAGAGGGATACGACTTCCCCGGCCTATAAATATAAAGGCTAAGGCCGATTGAGGTATTCCCAATCGAATCAATCAAAATATCGCATTACTTTTTATCTCTCAAATCCTAGTCTTTTCCAACCCTAGATTGCTTTCTTCTTTCGTCTCGACGACGTTTGAAGACGTTCTGAGTGACCTGCCGACCTCAGAGCAACCCTAGCCGCGCAAGCTCCGACGGGGTCCCTCCCGAGATCGCGTTTCTAGGTCTTCGCGGTTCTCTGCTCCACACCGGTCAGATCGGTCTGCGGAACCGGTCAGACCGGTCCGCCAGGGCATCGTTGGTTCAGATCGTTTTGACGATCTCCTGCGCGTTATAGCGCATTCGAGTGTGTTAGCGCGATTCTGTGTCAACAGATGGCATCTGATTGATCAAGTACATGTTAATCCTTCTTCTATATGTGTGCTCCCAAATGTGTTTTTACACATAATGTCGCTAGTTGTTGGCGTTCAGCCTGCTGCCCCTAACGCTACTGCCATCACTGTGCATCTGAGCATCCGTCTACTCAAAGCAGAAGAATCAGTCACTGATATATGTTGTAAACATACCTGACAGTACTCAAAAGAACAGTAGGTTGCACGCGGCAAATGATGGCGACCGTCGGCGGGAGTCGAGAGAAGAGGTGGAGCCTCGCCGGCGTGACGGCGCTGGTCACCGGCGGCTGCAAGGGGATGGGGCACGCCATCGTGGAGGAACTAGCAGGGTTCGGCGCGCGCGTGCACACGTGCGCCCGGAACGCGGCGGAGCTGGAGGACTGCCGCCGGCGGTGGGCCGAGAAGGGCCTGCCGGTCACCGTCTCCGTCTGCGACGTCGCCGTGCGCGCCGACCGGGAGAAGCTCATGGACACGCTCAGGAGCACCTTCGCCGGCAAGCTCGATATCCTTGTGAGTTGCCTACAAATCAGTCATCCTCGACTTCGCATTGATCGCGAATGATGACAGGCGTGCATGGATGATGATGATGATGATAGGTGAACAACGCGGCGCTGGCGATGGGCAAGCCGGCGGTGGAGTGCACGGCGGAGGACTACTCGGGCGTCATGGCGACCAACCTGGAGTCGTGCTTCCACCTCAGCCAGCTCGCGCACCCTCTCCTCCGGAACTCCGCCATCGCCGGCGGGGGAAGCATCGTGCACATCTCCTCCATCGCCAGCTACCTGGGCTTTCCAGGGGTCGTGCTCTACAGCATGGCCAAAGGTACGAATATGTGCAAATATTTGCATCTGTAATCAAAACGATATCTTTCAAACACACCTTTGTCATCTACTGATTATTATTCTTTCATGTGAACTTGCACGAGCGCGCTTTACCATATATATAAATGCGTACTGAGTTTTTTTTCCTAATTTTATCATTTTCTGGAAATCGCTCCTACAAATACATCTTTAGTTGCAAATAGCATACACTTGCCTGTCCCTATCTACAAATCGATTTTTAACTGCGAGGAGTAGAAGCGGGTATCACATCCGTTCCTGAAAATACATTTTTGCCCACCACTAAAAATCTTTTTCGTAGTAGTGAGAGTTTTTTTTCGTCATCTAGACTGAGAAACATTATTCAAATTTCCTAGGTGACAAAGATCTCACAGTATAGTCTGGATATACTTCTTCCAGTAATGCAACTTAGACCACTTTTTTTTTTGTCCCATCGTTTGTTCTTGCATGAGCCGGAGGAATGAACCAGCTAACAAGAAGCCTGGCTGCAGAGTGGGCCCGCGACAGGATTCGTGTGAACTGCGTCGCACCAGGCCTGGTCATGACTAACATGACGAAAGAGGTTGGTATAGTGTGTAATTTATATATATGAATATATAAAGATGGCCCATTCTCTGTTAGCGAGCGAGTTCATCGATTACACAGGCAGACCCGAAGTTCGTGGAGGAAGATTTCTTGCCGAAAACCCCATTGCGCCAGACTGGGGAGCCGGCGGAGATAGCATCCGTGGTGGCGTTCTTGTGTATGCCGGTGGCCTCCTACGTCACCGGCCAGGTCATCTGCGTGGACGGCGGCAGAACCATAGGCGCTTGAGGTGTTCAATGAGTGACATCTGAGCCTAACTAACTCAGGATGATGGGGTTTGGATGATGATTTGTCCAAAAGAAAAGTTGTGTCCTAATGAGCACTCTTTTTTTTTTTGCCAAAATACATTTTGCTCTCCATGTGATCTGCTCTCCATGCTGAGGGCTCCGATCGGTATGGAAGGTATTTGGATGGTGTTTATTCGGACAGGGTTCTCTGATGTCCATCCCTCTGAGATGGATCTTGTCTCAGGGCGGACCTCAGGAAGAACAGCTCATGTACTTTACTCTTTTCTAATCTACGTAAGCAATTTATGTGTATTTAAAAAATATTGTTGAAACATATGTAAGTGACATCTTATTTTGAAGGTCTTTTAAAAAAATACATCTGTGCAATTATAATTTGAATGTGACGGGCGGTTCGAGAACTATAACTTTTTTAAAAGAGAGTAGCAGAAATAAAAATACTTCTCTATAAACCGCTCCCTACAAATACATGCGCCATGCAGTCAAATTAAAATATGAACGGAAAGCAGACCCAAGACACAATTAGCTCAGGGCCTGTTTGGATCCTTAGAACTGATGCTCATACCAAGAATCAATATTCTAGCAATTAGATTTCATAGGAAATAAATTGCCAACAATTTGATTCAATTGAATTTTCTTTCTTGGCTGTGCATGGAAAGCTTTTCTCAAAATTAAATTCTAAATGTTGTTTGATTTGGTCATTAATCTCCAACATGATTATTGTAATAATGAACCACGTGAATGATAGAATTGAGCGTTGTTGCGTTTCGCTAATTTCTCTAAATGCTTGTATGTAAAACAGAAAAAAAAAAGAAGCCTCTAAATGCTTGTATGTAAAACAGAAAAAAAAAAAGAAGCCACACCTGTTTTTTCTTTCGCTACCGCCCATGCGCCTCAAAATATTTCGACGCCAAGGAGATGAATACTTCGTTTCCGACGTCGCTTTTGCAGAAGAAGAAACTTAGTTGCTGATCGGAGTCAGAGGTGGTGCTTGTCGACCAATCATCAGGTACGTTTTAGGCTTGCATTGCATTGTTTTCTCCGGGCGGATGATTGTAGGGGCCGGGAATCGAATCAGTTACATTTTGGGGTTGCAGTCCATTGCTTCCTCCGAATACTTTTGTGTGCACTTACATGATGACATCCTCCGTTTGTCTGGCCTGGCATAGTAGTGTGTAACTTACTAATTTCATCATTAAGTGTTTCGACGGAGTTTCTCCTCTACTTGGACACTACACGTACGTCATCTCTCTCCCTGTCTATACTATATATATTGCCAAACTTCTCCTCACTAGTAACTCATCGTCTCAGCTAGCTGAAACTTCTCCTCACTATATATAGTGACTCATCGTCTCACTCGATCAGCTAGCTGAAATTAACTTAATCCTCGCTAGCTAGTAACTCATCGTCTCACTCGATCAGCTGGATCTTACCTTCTTACAACTAACGTACCAATGGTGCCTTCACCAAGGAAGAATCTCTCTGCGGCGGCCGCCGTCGTCCTCTTACTCGTCATCCTGACCACCGGTATATATTCTTTTTCGCTCCATTATTATTGATCTTTTCACAAGCTCTTGCGTATATGTTCATGTCTGGATCCATGCGTGCAGAGTCCTCGCAGGGTTTTTCGGATGGCTGCAACGAGCACCTGAGCGGGAGTTATAAAGGGGCGTGCTGGCCGTTTATCAGTGACGCCAACTGCGGCACAGCATGCATACGCGAAAGCTTCGACAACCTTTCCGGCACCTGTCATACCTTTCAATGCTGGTGCTATACCACATGCTAGGCCTCCTCCAACAGTTGAGCTAGTGCACAAGCTCGACCAAGCATCATGTACATACATACATACATACATACATACATACATACATACATACATACATACATACATACATACATACATACATACATACATACATACATACATACATACATACATACATACATATAATAAGAGAGAGTAAAAGAGTCAGCTCTCTAATAGTCTATCTCATGGCATATTACTCAATGTATCTTAATTTGGTCCCACAACCTCTCTCACATTAATAAAGTATGGAGCCCACTTTTTTCTATGAGCTAGCTCTTGAACAAGAGAAAGTCACTACACCAAACTGGATTTACCTGGCGGTCAAAAATTTCCTTGGCAATCGAAATTAAACCGCCAAGGAAAATGTAATTTCCTTGGCGGTGCTACTTAACTGCCAAGGATTCTATATTCCTTAGCTGTCACTAAGGTCCGCCAAGAAAAATGAGAACTTCCTTGGCGGACTCTCTAAACCACCAAGTAAATTGAGCATTTTCTTGGCGGTTTTATTAGGTACCCAAGGAAATGACACATTTCTTAGCAACTGGCAGCCAAGAAAATGTCGCATTTTCTCATTTTAATCTGTAATTAAAATTTGTAATTGGTATTTCTCCCTTGTAAGAACTTCAAATTATTTGGTTCTTTTTTCTTATAAGATCATGATCTTTCATTCGGTGATGTTTATATGTATGTTAATTGTTGTTTACTAGATATTTGTCGTATGGTCTATTTTCTTCCATCAGATTTTGTCTTTGTCCTAGTTTCGTTGGCAGCCACACCGCCAAGGAAATTATTCTTGGCGGCCAGCAGCCAGCGAAACTCAATTTTCTTGGCTCTCCATTTTTGGCAGTTTTTGCTTGGCGGTTGGCTGCCAAAAACTATTATCATAGCGGTTTTAGTACTTTTCTTGACGGTTTTTGGCCGCCAAGGTTGTTCCATATTCTGGTAGTGAGTAAACCCGATCTTTCTCTTCACCTTCTCTATTGTTGGAGGAGGTCTAAGATTGTTGCTCACGGGGCTGGTAGTACTCATCCCATCGGGCCATGAGACAATGATGATGAGCACCTACCTGCATGGAGTTCCGATCCTTGAACAACAAAATGATCTATCTGATCCTTCCCGGTCGGCCCTCGTGTAATAATCTATAATTAGCAAGGTGGCCCACGCAGGGTAACTAGTTTTTTTTTGAAAATTTTATCTTATTTTACTTCAAAAAATAGATTTAATTTTTAGTTTAGTTGTGCCATAGCAATTATTTTGTCCAAATAACCCGAACAAAGGTATTGCTTATGTTTTTTATCCTCACATTCGGTTATGCATTTTTTTAATATGAATTGAAATGAAAGGAACTAGTTGTAATAGAAACATATTTTTTGGTATTTATTGAAAAATATAAAGTTCTATACATTTTTAATATAAATATATTTTTTTAACTTTTGACTTGCAATCTACATTTTTACATGAGAGTTATAGTTATGGTGCGGGAGTGGTTTATACCGCTTTTTTCATTGTTCTCCAATCTCCGGTTGCTTGATATAGCCCCATTGCATGGTGAAACGAACATGGCACCATTTATGCCATTTCGAGTGATTTTGGTGATCGAATGACAACACAACACTTGGACTAATATGATTGTTAAGATGACCATTCTCAGTCTTTTAGGTTCAAGTGATGACAAAGAGAAAGAAAAGATAGGCGTAGTAAGGCCCGAAGGGCCGCCCCTACGGTGCATACCATCGGTGTAATGACGTCAGCGCCCAGGAGAAGATCCTTAAGCACCGGATGAACCGGTGATGCATCGGAACAAAGCATCGGTTGAACCGGTGATCACCGCGTCAGCTGTCAGAAGTTCAACGGCTACTTCGGGTTATGAGTGACCGGAAGAACCGATGCTACCTCAGCCAAAGGCATCGGTTCATCCGATGATACGCAGATTTTCTAGTTACCGTTGGAGCAACGGCTACAAGACTTGGTGGCCTATATATACGCCTCACCCAGGCCATTTGAAGATTGCTGGAGTTGCTAAACATCCCACACACACCCAAGAACATCTCCAAACCATACAAGAGCATCAAGATCATATTCTTAGCCCTTAGCACACTTTGAGAGTGTTGTGTAAAGGTTAGCTCTTAGTGAGTGAGATTGTAAGGCCTTGAGCCTTTGTGCTGTGGTTCTCTACTGAACCAAAACAAGAGCTTGGTGCACCGGCACCTTGGAGCGTGAAGCTCGCCGGCAACGTCATCGACCCTCCGACTTGGTGTGGAGCGGCGACGACATCTTTGTGCGGGGGACGTGGAGACCCCCATCCTTTGTGGAGAAGCTCCTTAGTGGAACCCGGGGGCTAAGGTGACCGTGATTGTGTTCACGGAAGAGACTTGGTGGCCGAGTAGCAATACTCTTAGTGAGTGCTACAACAACGTGGATGTAGGTGTGCCTTTGTGGCTAACCGAACCACGAAATAAACACCCGCGTCAAGAGTTTGCTATCTCCTATCCCGCTCATTAAGCTTCCGCATTTCATACTAGCAATTTGTGTGCCTTTACTTTCATAGAATAGTTTCTTGATAGGAAAGGCTATAGGTTGCTAAACTCTTTTGGGATAGGGGTTTCACACTAGAACTACCTAGTTGCACATCTAGATAGCATGTTTTAGTTTAAGTTTTGTGCAAACTAGTTGGAGCCATAGGTCTAAGTTTTTATTAGTGCCTAATTCACCCCCTCCCCCTCTTAGGCTAGTGCACCCGATCTCTTTCACATGGCCGTGCCCTTTTTGCTGATAGGATGTGTGGGACCAATAAATTTATTGTTGAAGCTGGTAATATATACTAGTCTTCTACTTTGTGCTCATCACCTCTCTCCTATTTCTACTCCTAAGAGCTTTGCCCGCTACCACGGTCAACAAAGATGCATCCCTAATAGTGTGAATAGTTCCATCAATCACTACCTGCAGCTTGTTTTGTACGTAGAAGCGTGCACCTACCTTTGCACTATTCTCACATCATAGTAATTAAAATTGTAAAAAAAATTGTTTTGTTTCATTATTTTCCTACGTAGAGCTACAAAATGTCATGGTCTTTGTCTTTGGCATTTTGTATTGAGTCCACAACTCCACATGGCCGGCATAGGCTATCTCGTGAGTTCTCGGTAATAATGGTACGGTGGCAATTGTCATAACCTACTCATTGTCATCTGAAAAGCTTAATCACTCACTTTTGTAATATACCATGCAACTACTCAACGCCAGTACAAAAGGTATAATTGCTGGCGATTCTAGAGGCTTTGAAACCGTCATTATGCGTGTGACTCTAGAAATGGCAATTTGCGCCGTCGCTTCTCGAACTGCCGAAGATAACTCATTGTCACCGGCGGGTACTGTAAAGAACCTCCATTACAAATGGTATCTATACCTGAGGTTACAAGAGCAACCTCCATTACAAATGGTATCTATACCTTAGGTTACAGATTGGAACCTCCATTACAAATAGTATTATGCCTGCTAACACTCTTGTCAACAACTGCCAGTACAAAGACTAGGCCATATTTCAAGTTGCCTCACATACAGATTAATTTGGCACACATATACGTTAGCTTGACACGCATACAACACAAACACATAACCACAGTTCACATGCAGAATATATTAAGGCACAGTCAGATAGATTCCAAAAAGTTACCAGAGTTTCTATTTGCTAATTTAAGTTACAGCAAGTCTCTACCCAAAATAAATCATGTTCAGCTACTATCATAAAACTCACTGGTTTTCTTGATGACCTCACTCGTTAGGAAGAAGCACAACTCGCCTCTGATTTTGGTGAGCTCGGACTGAGCAAGTGCGCTTTGATTCGGGCGGATCTTCACTGCAAACATGCAAAAGAATTTTAATTATTCAATCATTGAGCTAGCAGTTAGGTAGAGCATGGAAAAAAATAGCAAACATGTGAAATGAGAAGTAAAATAGAGCATCATAGTTTGGTCTGATACTAGTAGCAGCGCCTAGTGTTCTCTGACAGAACAATGGTGTTAATTTGGTCTCTGCTACTAGTTCATACTCCATACAGGTATCTGCTAACATGTGAACTATTGCAGGTATTTGCTACTAGTCCATACATAGTCCTGACTGTACTTACATTTTGTGGTGTCGTTCCTGTGCATGCCAGCCGCATCCTACATCACCGGCCAAGTCATCTGTGTTAGCGGTGGTCGAACCATAAGTACTTGAAGAACTAAACAGTGGCAAACAAAAAAGGGAAATAATGATGATAGAGAAAATTTACATGTTTCATGTTAAGTTCTGTGTAAAAGTAACAATTACTTGGATGCATGGACTGTATGATCTCCTTGTATCTGGTGGTCTCGATCGAAGCTTCTTGATTGATGAGGACTCTGAACTTGTATTCAGAAACTTTTGGCAGGCAAAGCATTTCATTGGCATGTATGGCATGTAGAACCCATACCACTCAATCGGTGAGTGGCTTGTAGCAGAGAGGAGCTGGCAGCGTACACGTGGCGTGCAGAAGCTGGGGAGAGGGTGGTCTACCTGGTGCTGCATCTCTGCCCGTCTGCCGACGTGTACGTCTGTGTGGTCTTTTTTTTTCTGACAAAGTCTGTGTGGACTTTAATCGAACCACACAACACTACAAGTCTACAACAGACAGTCACGTCTCGGCGCTGTATGTAACATAACAGATTGTTTGATGCGCAGCTTTCGAAAGATCCAGACCGTATATCGTCTGATCCTTTGGGTGTGTGTGGCCCATGTCAAATCAGACCAAAAAAAGGCCACTGCACATGATATCCTTTGTAGAGTGCTAAGATTTGTCTATTGGCACTTCCTTGCGTAAGCAGACGTTTGTCATCGCAGCATCAATCTAGACCACATAGCCAAGCATCAGCGTAGAGAGAGAGAGGAGATGTCGGCGACAGCCGGCGGCGGTGAGAGGTGGAGCCTCGCCGGGGCGACGGCGCTGGTCACCGGCGGGAGCAAGGGGATCGGGCACGCCATCGTGGAGGAGCTGGCGTGGTTCGGCGCGCGCGTGCACACGTGCTCCCGCAACGCGGCGGAGCTGGAGGAGTGCCGCCGCCGGTGGGTCGAGAAGGGCCTGCAGGTCACCGTCTCCGTCTGCAGGGGCGGCGCCAGGGGTATGCCCCTGTATGCCTAGGCATACCCAAGATTTAGAGAAAAATATCAACATGTATTCATAGATGTATATACTCCCTCCATTGCATAAAGAGTGTAGTTTTAGAAAATTTCAAACACATTACTCATTCAAAAAATAATTTTGTTACCCATAATTACTTCTACCAATTGTGATTAAAAACTATATAGTTTATTTGGTTTTCTGGATCCTTAATGAATGCATACACATTGAAACTAAAAAAGTAATATCTACTGAATATTTGATTCGCTCTATACATTCTTCTATGCAATGCTTTCTTGGTATACTTGGTATTTCTTTAATTAGATGGATCTCATTGCAAGCTAAAACTACATTCTTTGTGGGATAAAATTTGAATGGCAAAAACTATACTTATTTTGGCACGGAGGGAGTATCACATACAACTTATGGACCCAATTCAATAAAGCCTAGCAACGAAGCCCCAACTGCAGTGGCGGCGCCAGGGGTATGCCCCTGTATGCCTAGGCATACCCAAGATTTAGAGAAAAATATCAACATGTATTCATAGATGTATATACTCCCTCCATTGCATAAAGAGTGTAGTTTTAGAAAATTTCAAACACATTACTCATTCAAAAAATGATTTTGTTACCCATAATTACTTCTACCAATTGTGATTAAAAACTATATAGTTTATTTGGTTTTCTGGATCCTTAATGAATGCATACACATTGAAACTAAAAAAGTAATATCTACTGAATATTTGATTCGCTCTATACATTCTTCTATGTAATGCTTTCTTGGTATACTTGGTATTTCTTTAATTAGATGGATCTCATTGCAAGCTAAAACTACATTCTTTGTGGGATAAAATTTGAATGGCAAAAACTATACTTATTTTGGCACGGAGGGAGTATCACATACAACTTATGGACCCAATTCAATAAAGCCTAGCAACGAAGCCCCAACTGCAAAAGAATCATTCTCTCCGTCTCTGCCCGCGGTTCCGAGCCCCAGTCCCACGGCTCCGCGTTTGCCCAGTGCACCTCCAGCCCTCGGCTCTGAGCCCTCCGCCTTCGGCCCTCGGCCCTTGGCCTGTCCCGTGGATCGGCGTCTGGCGGCACTCCGGCGACCGGCGTCCGGCTTTCTCATCCTGATGACCTCCCCAACTCGGCACCGGCAACTCCAGCGGGGGTAGGCCGCAAGCCCCTCGCCGTACCAGTGCCAGCGCCCCAGCATCAGTGCGAAGGAGTCCGTCACCGGTTGTTATTCGCATCGTTCAATTGCACTATTGTTGCACTACCGCGTGTTGCGGCAGCGCAAAATGGCGGTGGCAGCTGCAACAGCAGCCGAACGGTGCGATTATGAATTTGTTATGCAACTTATCGTCAACTATATTATGTATTAGCTTCAATTTTTTTTATATATTTGGCATACCCAGCCGCAAATTTCTGGCTCCGCCACTGTCCGTCTGCGACGTCGCCGTGCGCGCCGACAGGGAGAAGCTCATGGGCACGGTCAGGGACACCTTCGCCGGCAAGCTCGATATCCTCGTAAGTTGCAAGCGGAGACACATCGCCGGACTACGGATCACCACTAATGACCGGCGTGCTTGAACGGTGACGATGACAGGTGAACAACGCGGCGCAGGTGGTGGTCAAGCCGGCGGTGGAGTGCACGGCGGAGGACTACTCCGGGCTCATGGTGACCAACCTGGAGTCGTGCTTCCACCTCAGCCAGCTCGCGCACCCTCTCCTCCGGAACTCCGCCATCGCCAGCGGGGGAAGCATCGTGCACATCTCCTCCATTGCAAAAGCTACCTGGGCTTTCCAGGGTTCGTGATCTACAGCATGGCCAAAGGTACGAATATATGCAAAAAAAATTTGAGAAAAATATATGCAATATTTGCATCTGTAATCAAAATGATATCTTTGGCCGGCCGCACGTTTGCGCTATTGTACGGCAGACTAAATTCAGCCTCCACCGCCGCGGTACGGTGGTCCATGCAAGCAATTTTAAAACTAAAAAAGATATAGTTCTTAAACAATCCATCAAATTCAAATTCTGACTGCACAATTGTATCTCTTTTGAGAAGATCTTCAGAATAAGACCTCACTTGAATATATTTCGATAATACTTTTCAAAACTCATAAATTGCTTGATGTACAATGAAAAAATATCAAAATAAATTAGTTAAAATGCTCAACCAATCTACTAAAGTTACCCATTATTAATCATGCAATCAACATTCACCTACCTAACAAAATTATTTACCCTTATTCACTATGGACACTAAACAGTCTATCTTCATAATATGAACATCAAAGGCATGCAAAAGTAACATTATGTAAACCCATAAGCAATTTTTGCAAATATCGTAAGCAAATTAGAATACACGAAAAAGTATTTTTCTCTCAAAAAAATTAGATCATTAAAACATAGTGGTGTGAGATCTTTATCAAAGGGATTGGATTGGTGACTTACCCATTCAGTGACTTTGGCACTGGACGTTCCAAAAACGGGTACTATCGAAGCTTTTATTGAAATAAACACACCTGTGCAATCGGATTTTGATTCCGAAGCCCGGTTTTGAAACTATAATCTTTTTTATTTTGAAATTACGTGCATGCATGTGCTTTTCATTTTCTTCTTGCCCCGCACGTGCATCCACACACTATTGACGAGTTGACCGTACCACCAGTCCAATTTACGGCCGGCCATAAGTTAGTCGAGTCCATCTTTCAAACACACCTCTTTGGCTCTATCGATTATTCCATTATTCTTTCAAACCCACCGCCCCATGGCGGTGAACTCAGCGAAACCACCCATCAAAACAACATGATGGCCAAATGTGAACGTTTTTTAGAGTTGGGGTGGCTGCGGATGTATAGTTTTAGAGTTGCATTACTAAATCC
This sequence comes from Panicum virgatum, assembly GCF_016808335.1. Taxonomy (NCBI): domain Eukaryota; kingdom Viridiplantae; phylum Streptophyta; class Magnoliopsida; order Poales; family Poaceae; genus Panicum; species Panicum virgatum. The sequence continues at coordinate 52,208,569 of NC_053143.1, read as the reverse complement.
GAACGCAGTCGATAGTTCGATGACCAAAAATAAACTTTATCTTTCTTTTAGTTATGCATGTGAACTTGCACGGCGGCACACTTTACCACTGACAGATTATTGAGCCCTACTATAATGAACACAAAAAACGAGATACGGTAAGTTTTGGAATCCATGAAATCACGCAAACGTCTTATTGGCCCTGTTTGTTTCCGCTATTCTGGACCTAGCTTATGTGAGCATCAAGATTTTGAGATAGCCAGCTGTCTGGAGAATCGGCTGTCTGAATAAGCTGGTTGTTTGACAATCCTGATTATTTTAAGTCGATTCTCTAAGTGAAGTGGTAAAATGTCTGAAATACCATTGAGGTTGGTGATATTTCTTTTTTATATTTTTTTCAATAATTCTTATATTTTTTTAGTATCTTGACTACATAATTATATTATTATTATTATTAGATCAAATAAATTAACATCACAAATATACCAATAAATGATGGATACAATAATCATTTTTCTATGATTTTTATGATTTTCTATGATTTTTGGTGGATTTTACAAGTGACAGCTTTTGAAAACAAAAGTTAACACTATCTCTTGCAGGACTTTAGCAGGAAACACCCCTTAAAAGACCTCACGCCTTGCAATGTAGTCCCTGGCACAGCAGCCATTGTTGCCGGCCAAAATCCAGCAACGGGGCTCACCGCTAACGGAAAAAGAAGTGGTGGAGGAGCACCAAGGAGACCAGAGATACTTAGGGATGGCCTCGGTTGGGGCTGGGGTGGCCGGGAAGGGGGTCGCCGGCGGTGAGCTATACGCGGCGGCGGGTCTGTGCGGTGGCGGTGTTACTCCAGCGAGGGAGGGTGGCAGTGGGTAGGCCAGTGAGAAAAAGCAGGTCGAGTGTTACCTATTCAGGGACTCATTTTGGGCGGAGGATGGTCGGAGAAGGGGGTTCGCCGTGGAAGGGTGGCGGCCATGGCGGGCACCAGCAGTGGCGCACGCGTTCCAGCTCGGTGGGACGAGTAGCGGACGGTCTGGTGGCTTGCCGAGGTGGCTCGTTTGCAGGGGAGCCGGTGCAGGGAGGCGATGGGAGGCGATGCGGGGGGGGGGGGGGGGGGGGGAGGGGGCACTCGGAGAGGGGGCAGAGGAGGAAAAAAATGTTTAGCTTATGGGCTACAAGAGTTCTAGGCGCCGGTGGGGAGTACGGGGGTCACGTTGTTTTCAAACTTTTCTGGTAAGCAGCGGTCTAGAGAATCAAAAAATAAACAAAGTGTTTGGGTGAGATTTCCATTCAGAATCCGCTTATAAGCGGAAACAAACAGGGCCACTGTCGACAAAGCCCACATCTATCGCTAAAAAGACAATGAGCCTTAAATGAGAGCATTCATGTTGAACGGGGACTCAACCCTGGGTAGACAATTTCTATACCAAAACTAAATCAACTAAGGATTCACATCTAGCTAACAAAAAAATCGTAATATGATTATGAATTTATGATCCTATGTAATTGCAATATTTTGAAAACATATTACGAGATAAATCTACATATATGCTTCTTATTTTTATCCAATTATTATTTGAAAGGTTAGTTTATTTGTCCTTGTATTTATTTATAAATGAATGTTTCTTGCTTATTTTCATCTCTACTCCCTCCATACTCGAAAATAATGTCATTTTGGACAAAGTTTGGGTCAAACATTGGAAATATAAATCATAAATAACTTTCAAGTTGTTGAGTTTCAAAATACAAAAATCATATGAATAGATTTGTCTTGAAAAATATTTTCATAGCAGTGCAAAATATATAACTTTACGATAAGGATAAGTATTTTTATAAAAATAAGAAGTCAACATTAAGTTTTGGAGACCATGTCGCTGTATAAACCGACATTCTTTTCGAGTATGGAGGGAGTACTTTTAAAGAGTTTGTTCCTTTTTTTGGTCTAGGCTGAGAAACATTACTTAAATTTCCTAGGTAATAACAAAAATCTCACACCATAGTCTTTATATATTTTCCCCATCGTTGGGACCTGCATGCAGGAGGAATGAACCAGCTAACAAGAAGCCTGGCTGCCGAGTGGGCCCGCGACAGAATTCGTGTGAACTGCGTCGCACCAGGCGTGGTCATAACTGACATGACGAAAGCGGTTGGTATTAGTAGTATGTAAAATAGTTGATATTTATTTATAAATAAATATATTTATATATGCTGACTGCTGAGCGAACACAGGTAGGCCCGGAGGAAGTCGTGAAGCAAGAATTTTTGCCCAAAATTCCATTGCGCCGGACGGGGGAGCCGGCGGAGATCGCATCCGTGGTGGCGCTCTTCTGTATGCCGGCGGCCTCCTACGTCACCGGCCAGGTCATCTGCGTCGATGGCGGCACAACCATAGGCGCTTGAGCTGTTCCATGGGAGTGGTATGCTCTCCATGTGGTCTGCTCTCCATGCCGAGGGCTCCGATCAGTATGCAAGGTATATATTTGGATGGTGTTTGTTGAGATTCAGGAGTTCGTCGTCGTCGTCAGGTTCAGAAGTTCGCCATCTGAAACCTCCTCCCTTTCTCTGCTCGCATGTGTGATCTCCTGCAGTTCTCTGGCTGAATCTGTCAAGCTGAATTCCATGCCTGTACATGGTTGATTTAGTTTTTCTCAAGATAAGAGAAATTCAGTCGCGCATTATTGTGCAGTGAACGCACTAAAGGAACCGGCAGAACTGAATGATGGTTCCAAACTTCCAATATGAAAAAAAAATGCAGAACTGCGTGCCAAAGCCTGAAAGTTCTGTTCTGTCCGAGAGTGCTAATCAGGAACTATCTCTGTGTAGCCTGTACGAAGCAACATGTTCTGAACTGCAAGTAATGTTCTATGTTCTTAGTCCATTACTTGCTTAAATATTTGAAACTTTCATTTAAATTCGGCAGAAGATCTGTGTGACTGTATATAAGGGCAGCTACTCAGTTTTCTTGTTTTGAACTTGCGAGGACCCTGCAAGGCTGGAAGTACCTTGTCTGAAACTCTGCTCTCTGCACCCTGCATTCAGCAGGAGGTGTCCGACAGCAACGGCTTGTACGTACCGAAACATGGCGGACCACGCCGCCGGCGAGTCCACGCAGGCGCTCTTCGAGGGCGTCGCCTCCGACCCCACGCTGCCGCGCGCGCACCAAGTCCGTCCGCTGCGCTGCCTGCGGCCGCTGTCACAGTCATCAGTGCTTGAATCGTTCGTGCTGGTGACGGCGAGGGGCGAGGAAGAAGTCTGCGTCCACCTCCTAGCGCTTCGTTCTTCTTCAGCAGGCGAGCAGAGCAGCCTCATCTCCGTCCGGCTTACGGCTGCAGATGCACTGGGAAGGTAAGGCGCAGCCGCAGCAGAGTTGCAGCCGAGTTACAGCGGATCTACTGGCCAATCTGGGCGTCAAGGAGGAGGGGAGGGAAGCGGGAGACGGCCGGAGCTCGGCGGCGCCCCGGCGAGCCGCTCTGTGAGGCGGAGGCAGCGCTCCTCGCCGGCCCAGGGGGTGGACGGTGTCTCAGATACCGTGCGGGTGGACGGTAATTCAAACACCGTCCACCCCTGGGCGCCTACCAGCCGTCCGATGCGGCGTGTGCGGTGCAGATGGACTGGATCGCGGAAGGAGGTCGCGGCGCCGTGCCTCGTCAGAGTCACACGGTCAAGGCTCGGCCGAGGTCAAGGGTCCGGCGCCCATGCCGGCCGCGACGGCAAGCCGGCGTTCCGGAGCGAGCAGGGACGAGCACGAGGCATTAGCGATACCCTGAGCAAGAGGAGCTCACCATCAATCCATTTGCGGGGTTGGACGGCGTGGAAGGAGGCCGGAGGTGTGCCGGGGGCGTTGAGGTTGAGGCCCAAAGGGCGGCTGTAATGGTGAGCGGTGGCTCGGCAGTTGGAAAATCTAAACTGAATTTATCAAACGAGTAAGGATATTACTTTAGAACTTGAGTTTGTTTCTTCAAATATAAACTTGTTCAAGGTTAAGATTTGGCCATCACAGTACTCATGGTACCAAAGGCGTTCTATTTAGTTTAACCCCCTCAACGAAATCAAATTGATCAGTTCAAAACGAACATAAAGAGACCCATTAAGAGTGTGATGCTTTGTACTCCAGTGTGGTTGCCTTGTGTTTTATCATGTATACTGCACTTAATGGATTCTATGTCCTTTTTGAAATACAAAACTACCACTGAACCATGGAACCTACTAATCAAGAGGAGCTACTGGCTTAGCACAAAACCAGATGAATGAGTCAACCAGCGGCCAATCAAGAACACATTTTGTTTGTTCAAAGACACCAGCGGCACAACCATAGGCGCTTGAGCTGTTCCATGGGAGTGACATGTTGTATCTAAATGAGCTTTTTTTTTTTTTGCCAAAAGACATGCTGCTCTGCATGCCGAGGGCTCCGATCAGTATGGAAGGTATATATTTGGATGGTGTTTGTTCAGGTTCAGGAATTCGTCCTCGTCGTCAGGTTCAGAAGTTAGCCGTGCCCGGCCACCGGGCGGTGCTCCGCTTCCGTGCAGGAAATTTCATAGCTGCATCTGCACATCTTGTTTAGACATCACATGCAAGGGCTCAACATCTGAAACCTCCTCCCTTTCTGTGCTCGCATGTGTGATCTCCTGCAGTTCTCTGGCTGAATCTGTCGAGCTGAATTCCATGCCTGTACATGGTTGATTTTGTTTTTCTCAAGATAAGAGAAATTCAGTCGCGCATTATTGTGCAGTGGACGCACTAAAGGAACCGGCAGAACTGAATGATGGTTCTAATATAAAAAAAATGCAGAACTGCGTGCCAAAGCCTGAAAGTTCTGTTCTGTCCGATAGTGCTAATCAGGAACTATCTCTGTGTAGCCTGTACAAAGCAGCATGTTCTTTAATCCATTACTTGCTTAAATGTTTGAAACTTTCTTTTAAATTCTGCAGAAGATCTGCATGACTGTATATAAGGGCCGCGCACCAAGTTTTCTGCTGGTGCCAGTCTTCTTCAGTGATCCAGACTTCAGAGTTCAGGCCTGAGTAACAGTGCTTGAATCCTTCGTGCAGGCGACGGCGAGGTGCGAGGAAGAAGGGGTGACGCTCTTCTTCATCTCCTAGCCCTTTGTTCTCCTTCAGCAGGCGAGCAGAGCAAGACAGAGCCTCGTCTCCGTCCGGCATACGGCTGCACTGCTGCAGATGCATTGGGAAAGGAGGCGCAGCCGCAGCAGAATTGCAGCGGAGCTACTGGCTAAGCTGGGCGGCGGGGAGCAGGGGGAGGGAAGCGGGAGACGGCCGGAGCTCGGCGGCGCCCCGGCGAGCCTCGCTGTGAGGCGGAGGCAGCGTTGCTCGCCGGCCTCAGGGGATGGACGGTGTCTCCGATACCGTCCCCCCCATGGGCGCCTACCAGCCGTCCGATGCGACGTGTGCGATGCAGATCGACTGAATCGCGGAACGAGGTCGCGGCGCCCTGCCTCGTCGGAGTTCAGAGTTGGGCGCCGGGGGGCCGTGGCGCGGTGCTCCGCCGGCTCCGGCAAGGCAGTCGAGAGGAGGGATGCCTGCGGCAAGCTTTGGATGCACCACCGGCGCCGTCGAGAGCGCACCACCTGAGGTTCGTTCCTCCGGTCAGGAGTTCGTTCAGGTCTTCCTCCGGCGCCCATGCCGGCCGCGACGGCAAGGCGGCGTTCCGGAGCGACCAAGGACGAACGGGCGACATTAGCGAGCCCCTTAGCAAGAGGAGCTCACCATCAATCCATTTGCGGGTTCGTATGGAGTGGAAGGAGGCCGGAGGTGTGCCGGAGGCGTTGAGGCCCAAGGGCGGCAGTAATGGTGGTCGGTGGCTCCGGAGTTGAAAAATCCCCGGCGAGGAGCGGGATACGGTGGTGGCGGGGCGAGGTTGAGGAGCAGCCTAGGGTGGTGGAGAAGCCATGGCCGGAAGGGATTTGGTTTTGGTGGAGCGAGGGAGTTGGAGGAGGCCGTCCGGGCTGATTGAAACGTGAGCCGGCCAGGTGAGCGAGGGAGACGATCTCTGACGACGAGCACGACCACAACGAGTCGATTCAGACACCGTTCGTCGACTCCAAAACGACAGCGTTTGGCCAGCCAAAACTCCCATAAATCGTATAGCCTACCCAACTGATCTGTACAAAAGTTGTAGCCCTAAGAAGCCTCTACATGTTTTAGCAAGGATACTTTGATAGAAGACGCACGTTTTGAAAGATATGTAGCTCCAAATTTTGGCAAAAATATGCCTTTTGCTGAAAATTCAGAGATATGAAGAATGGCTTTTTGCAAACTTGGGCTGGATTTAGAGGGCCAGTATGCTGTATATTATGGTCAAACTTGCTGTGAATGTGAAGTTGGAACATAGGAGTATAAGTTATAGAAAGAAATTTTGGAGAGTTTATGAGCAAAGTTTGGAGAAAAACTAGTGTCTACGGGGGTGGGTTCAGGCTGTTCTCCTGACTTGGACAAATTTCAGGTTAAGGCTGAATACATGGGTTTGACCAGATTTTGACTGCGTTTTTGAATATCTAAACTAACTTCTCACACGTCCACAATAGAACTGGATCAGAGTATATATGTTCTGATACAAACTTTATATTGGCCAAGAGTGAAGTGTTTAGGAAAAATAAATTTTAATAGGCACTCAAACATGACTAGTTTTCAGCACATTAGCACTCAGAATTTATCAAATGAACAAGGATATAACTTTAGAACTTGAGTTTCTTTCTTCATATAAACTTGTTCAAGGTTAAGATTTGGCCATCACAGTACTCATGATACCAAAGGCGTTCCAAGTAGTTTAACCCCCTCAACGAAATCAAATCAGTTCAAAACGAACATAAAGAGACCCATTCAAAGTGTGATGCTTTGTAAACAGTGTAATCGCCTTGTTTTTTTTACCATGCACTTAGTGCATGGAATCTATGTCCTTTTTTCAAAATACAAAACTAGCAACGAACCTTGGAACCTACTAATCATTTCATTGTACTGTTGACCGAGAGGAGCTACTTGCTTAGCACCAAACCAAATGAATGAGTCAACCAGTGCCCAATCATGAACACATTTTGTCATGGAGATTTTCAATAATTATGGGTGGAAGTTTAGAAACAGGATTGAGGGATAGACTGCTCCTGTTCCTAGTTTTATTTTTCTACTCTTTTGTATCGCGTGTGACGTGCTGCAGCTTAAGTGCTGCTCTTTGTTTCAAACTCATGGCTGCAAGCTATCACGATGTGATAGCCGAGGCCGGTTTCCCCTTATCAAAAAAAAAAATGAACACATTTTGTTCGTTCAAAGACACCAGTGAGCAACTTTAGTAACTACTTGAAATTGAAATGAGTGAGATTAGATATATGCCAGTTCATTATAGGGGAGAAATAAATTAAAAGAAACTTGTATACGAATAAGTGGTCATCAACAACCTTGCTAGCCAACACGTTAGTTCACCAGGAGCACACTCCTCCATTGGTCTACCAAGAATTATATACAAAGATTCATCTCACCGTCATACTACTCTTTGTTTACCATCCACTTTCTTCAATTTGCACATACATGTATGTGTATGTATACGCAAGAATGCCTGTATGTGCCAATCATCTCATAGCCACAGCCTCGATCGAGATCATCAGCATGTGCGACGAGAAGTCCGGGGGCGGCGGCGGCTCGGACTCGGACTCTGATGATGACTCCGTCTGCGGGCATGGGTGCCATTCCAAGCACTAGAAGCAGGTTCCTTTTTCTTTTTGAGGAATCAAGAACTGTAATTATATTTGCTCGTGTGATGAGTGAGGAGTGATTTGTTTACCCATTTTGTTATTAGCAACAACCGCTTGGTGGACTATTTGTAATTTTGTATGCATACACATGGAGAACATGTTGGATATTGATATACAGTGTGTTGTGTATCAGCTTGTTGTCTTGATTCTAAATTTTGTAACTTTTTTGGAGGAAGTCATTTCTTCACCGGCTTTTCATATTTGACTCAATTTTATTATATTTCATTTCATTTGCCTGAAACTGGTGTTATTGCCACGCTATCAATCAACTTATATCATTTATTCTTTTGCATAAAAAACTTATATTATTATCAAATAAGAAAAAGGATTCGAGCGAAAGGGCCTGTAGGCAAGGTGGTTACAAGAGCCTTTGTCAGCGTAACGGGATTGGGGGTATTCCTTGCGGCGGACAAACTCGCGGGCGCGGACCACAAAGGACCAAGCAGGCCTAGAACTTAGCCCATCGGGCATAGCGTTTCTTCAGAAAAGCCCAACAACCGATGGGGCCACTCACCAGCAAGCCAGGTTAGTCAAGGAATCGCCCAGTAAAAAAGATTTTTACCGGGCTGCGAAACGGCCGCAGCACAGCCACAGAGCGGAGCCCGAGTGTGGCGTGGCTTCCCCGTAAAAACATCAAAATTACAGGGTAGCCGTGTCAATGGGCAAGGCAGAAGCCGACTCGAGGAGAAGCACCCTCAAGCCGTATCACGTCCGTCTGGGGATGGACGGTGGGACGGGACCCACCTTTGCCACCGTCATTATAGCTTGACCACCCTGGGGCGCTTCGAGCTGCTGTCCGGGGTGGAGGAAAGCTCAGACCCCGGAGCGTGACAAACCCCAGGGTGGACGTTCCTTCTAAAATGGCCTTGGGGCGCACCTCGGGATGTGTCAGGAAGGGTTCGAACCGCGGCCTCTCCTGATAGGATAACTTGCACCACTCGTAGGATGACGCCTGCTCCGGCGGTGGACGTTCACACTAAGCGTAGAGGTTTACCTGCGAAGCCAACAGCGTGCTATAAATAGAACAGTAATACGACTTTGTAAAGACAGACTCTCCTGCCTGGCCAAAAATCCTAGTCTCCAAGCAGACAAAGGAAGCGGCACCAGTCCAGAGGCCCCGATCAATCAACCTCCATACAGGACGTAGGGTATTACGCCTCCGGGCGGTCTGAACCTGTCTAAACCACTGTGTCCAATCATGTGCACAGGCGGAATCCTGCTGCGTGTTACACCCCTAGCCGGATCTCTAAACGGAAGTTCCACGAATCCTTGCTCACGGTATTCACCCACCGTCAGCCTCGGTAGCACCTTAGGTCCTGGGTTCGACTCCCCATGGGAGCGGATACTCTAGAATTTAACGGCGTTATGCATTCAGTGGTAGGCGATGTTCCCGCCAACAGCGAGGCGCATGTGGTGACTTCATCAATCTCGAGGATTTGCTGGCTCAGTCTTTGAAGATGCTTATAGGGGCGTCTGTGGTGACTTCGTCAATCTCGAGGATTTGCCGGCGGTAACTTCATCAATCTCGAAGATTTGTCAGGTCAGTCTTCAAAGATGGTCACAGCAATAGGGTTTATCAGAGGGGGTGTGCGGTAGGGTTTGTTATGGGAGTGTGAGTGTGTGTACGTTGTGAGTGTCTGAGTTGTACTATGTAATCTCAAAAAAGAAAAAAAATTTAAAGTGGACTGGACCTAAAGTCATGTGAGGCCTGCGAGCTAATCAAATGAGGGTTGTGTCTGGGCTGGGCCGACTGGCCCCTCACTTGAGGAGGGAAGTGCTGGGCCTGGGCCCATGACTCTATATATATACTGCTGAGCAAATCTATGAATAAACCATGGAATCTAATTGTAACATCCTAAAATTTTGAATTTTGAAATTTAAATTAAATTTGAATTTAAGGTCGTATATTGTTTGAATTCCTTTACGAATTTAAATCATTTTTCAAGATTAATTAAACAAGCATAGGACCACTTGTGCATTTACATGCTGGTGCATTATTTTGGTTGTGTTGAATTCAAATTTATGTTTGAATTCAAATTTATTTGTTTGAGTCTGATTTTCAAAAATTTAAAAAGAAAGGAAAAGAGAAAAGTTACTGTTCCTCGAGTTTCCGGCCCGTTTCCTCTTTCCGGCCTGCTTTATTTTTTCTTTCCTTTCGGCCCGATTCCCTTACTTCAGCACATGCTCCGTCGGCCCAGTAAGCTGCGCCGGCCCGTTTCCTTTCTTCCTCCTCCGATCGGCGCTAGGACTCGTGTAGAGTCTGGCCGAGATCTGCCGCTCGCCGCGCCGCACCGCAATCTCCGCGCGTTCCCTTGGCGCACACGCCAAGGCGACCTCGGCTGCCGCTATATAAGGAGCCCCACGCCCCTGGAAGTCGTGAACCCGTAGCCGCAACCCTTGCCCTCGCGCGCAGAACCCTAGCGGCGCCTCCGCCGTTGTTAGTTCCCTGCACCGCCGCGTCCTCGCCGCTGCACCGCCATCCTCGTCGAGTTAAGCCTCCCCGGAGTTTCGCGTGGTGGTAAGGAGCATCACCGGCCTCGTTTCCTCCTTCTTTTCCCTTTGCTCTGAGCGAAATCGCTCACCAGAGCTGCTCTGCTCCGCCGCGTCGCCCCTCACCGCTGCACGCCCATTTTCGCCTTGCCCTAGCCCGCACAGAGCCCTAAAACGCGTTTGCCATCGCGTGCTGATGCTTCCCGGCCAATTCCCGCATTGAACGGTGGCCAGAGTCGCGAGATTGCATAACTCCGGCGAGTCGCCGCCGCCCAACGCCGCCTGCTCGCGTCGCCGCCGCTCGCCGCCGTCGCCCAAACCCCCTGAGCCGCTTGCAGCCGTCCGATCAAAATTCGATGGATCAGATTAGATCGAATCCCGGTTTGCCCAGGGCCGTCCGATTTCAATCCAACGGCCCAGATTCGAGTCAAACCCCTAATACCGGTCAGCCGTGGCATTTTTGTTAAAGAGTCCCTCTATTTTTCCAAAATCAACCCGCAGTCCATCTCAGTTCAAAAGTATTTACTTTCCAGTCCTTTTATTTTCGTTTTAGCCCCTGGACTTTTCTAACTTTATGCCCGCAGTCCAGTTTCGTTCTTTCACAACAGTGCAACCACAAGGCTATTATGGCTCTGGCTTGACTGATTAATTAGAAACTTTAGTTTGGGGTAATCTTACCAAAATGGCAAGAGGGGGGCTGAGTCGTTGTATAACCCAGTCCTCTTGGAGAGTGGGCTTAGCGGAGACACTATTTCCATTAGGGAGGTTTATGCGCGCCAGACACCGAAACCTTAGCGGATTACCACTCTCTAAAGAATCTTTGTAAAGATCTCATAGTGGATCCCATGCCACTCACTAAAGGAAGTGTTTAAGGGCTTTGCAAACCCAGGCACAAAGGGAGACACGACTTGTGGGTAAAGATGTGCCATCTCTGCAGAGTGTAAAACTAATCGATTAGTCGTGCTCACGGTCAAGAGCGGCCTGGACCCTCACATGATAATCGAACTTGAAGATGGATTAAATCGTTTAATTATGTTTTTCTTATGGGAATCACGTTTATATTAATTTTGGGTTGGTATATACTTATACTTGCTAGTAATTAGCTGCTTAATAAAATTTGACTAACTAAAATTGCTTACCGCTCAACCCTTCAGCCTTCCACTTATAAAGCCTTACATGTCATTTATTTCCCCTTGCTGAGTACGGTATGTACTCACGCTTGTTTATTTAATCTTGCATCTACACTACTCGGATTGTTGCTCAGACTTAAGAAGAATTCATTGGAGATTTTGAAGACTTCTAGGCGTACGTGCTCCTTCAGTCAGCTGCCTGTGGAGAATCTTGAAGATCCGCTGCTTAGTAATATCGTTTATAGTTATTTGTTTATGAGACTCTCAGTCGTGTAATAAAGGTTAATACTCTCTATTTACGTATGACACTGTTATGATATTCTGCTGAAGTCGTCGCATGTGTGAAATTTGATCCTGACACATATTATTCACTTGGTTTTGCCATTGAAACCGGGTGTGACAAAAGTGACATCAGAGCTATGTTGACTGTAGGACGTTAGCCTAGTTAGAAAAATAGTCGAATTTAAGGACTATATTAATTTAGAAGCCATTCTTGCTATATATGCTTTATATCTTCTTTATTATACTTATCCTTGCTTTCATCCCATTCTTGATAATATTTTAGTCATATGTCCTTGTCAATTTATGCTTTTCTTATCCTTGCTGGTATATTGTCCTGATCTATTTCCTTGCTCTCTGTCAGATGGTCCGCAACAAGCAGACTGCCCGCAAGAGCGCCATTCCGCAATACCTGGAGGATAATGACCTCTATCACTATGAAGATGAAGAGGAACTCGAGATGGTGGAGGTTTATGACACAGATGACTCTGAAGAGGTGGATGAGCATATAGTGGTGGAAGACCCTGCTTCAATAAGGGTAGAAGATCCTATTTCAGTGGAGGTGGAAGACCCTGTTTCATTACCCACTCCTTCACCAGAGCCAGTTCCTGATCCCGTTGAAAGTTCGACAGTCGTTCAAGAAGTGGAGATTGTGCGTTGGACCTCGGAAGTGTTCTACCATGAAGGACACGGCATTCCTATGGCTGTGAACCTAGGAAGGCTGGTGTATGGCTTGGAGTATGGCATCGAACCTCTCTACAGATGTGAGCTGTGGACTCACCCTTGGTTTCAACCGCTCTGGGAGGTGACCGCCATCATCCGTAAGATAGACCCACGCTTTGGGGTGCCCAAGGAAGTGTCTTGCCACAGTGATATTGCAAGAAGAGATACCATGGAAGCTGGGATCGCAGAAGCTGCTAGGAGGGCACTCTATGTCCTCTCGCACAAGGAGCGTCCTCGTTTGGAGCATACCGGTAGCCGATACACCCCCTACAGAGCCAGTAGAGAAGCGAAGACATACATTGCTCCGCTTACTACCTATGATCCCGCTCTGGATAATCTCAGGGAATTGCTAGCGGCCACCAATACCGCTCTGGATGACACCAACAATACCCTAGCCAAGACGCAAGAGAAGGTGATCATTCTGGAAGCCCAGAAGCGTGCATTGGAAGCTACACTACAGGGACGAGAAATTCCAGTCATTGAGGAAGATGCAGAATTAGACAACTACTCCCCGTCACATAAGGGGCCCCGCTACGACTCTCCGGATGCTCACGTTAAATGCGAACGTCGTTTAGGTGTGTGCTTAGCTAGGTTAAAGTGTGCTTGGATGCTTGTGCTTGTAATAAATGTTTGGTTTGGATCTTTATAATGATTGCGGTGTGTTGTGGTTACCACAACGACATCGGTTTTGTTAGTAATAAAGTTGCTTAGTTGGGGATCTATCTAAATCAATCTTTAATCTCTCATAATATAATATCTTTATCTATCTATATTAATATCTCCCGCGAGTTGACGCTATCCTGAATTCTGTTCTCGTCACCCCTGACCCATCGGTACTATTCTGATCACATCTGGAGTTCCAGACCTCCAATTAACGTAAATTCAGTTGGGTTAGTTTTCTAACTTCATGGGTGAGTTTCTGTCGAAAATTCGCGGCAATTGGAGTACCAGGAAGAGAGATACATGTGAAAGAACATAGCACTCAGGATCTGTAATTTCAGCCTGACACAGTCGTCTTGATCATTTTATATCTCGAGTTCTAGACATCCAATTAAGTTGATTCCAGTTAGTTAGCTTCATAATTTGGTCCACAAGAATCTGGGAATTTTTCAATATTTATAGAGTAATGAAAGTTAGATACAGCTGCCCACAAGTTACCCTCAGTATAGTAGGAGTGGATTTTTCAGCTGATATAGTCTTGGAATCTGGGATAATTGATGTTATCCTTGGAATGAGATGGTTAGCTGCATTCGATGCTAAGATTCAGTGCAAAACGAGGTCAGTTCTTCTTACAAGTACCGAAGGGGAGCAGCTTGAATTTGTGGCTACTCTTCCATCAACAGCAAATTGTGCAGTGAATCAAGCTCAGAAAACATTTTTGGAAGATATCAAAGTGGTGTGTGACTTTCCAGATGTCTTTCCAGATGAGTTGCCAGGTATGCCACCTGATCGCGATGTTGAGTTCGTTATTGATCTTTTACCTGGTACTGCACCTATTTCTCAACATCCATATAGAATGTCTAGTAAACAGTTGCATGAACTTAAGACACAAATCAAGGAGTTGTTGGATAAGGGATTCATTCGTCCTACTTCTTCACCATGGGGAGCCCCTGTTATCTTTGTGAAGAAGAAGGATGGTACTTAGAGGATGTGTGGACTACAGATCGCTTAATGATGTGACCATTAAGAACAAGTACCCCTTACCTCGCATTGAAGATTTGTTTGATCAGATGAAAGGAGCTAAGGTATTCTCCAAGATTGATTTACATTTGGTTTATCATCAAATGAAGATTCGTCCTTCTGATATTCCTAAGACTGCATTTACAACCCGTTATGGCCTATATGAGTACACAGTCATGTCCTTTGGATTGACTAATGCACCTGCCTATTTCATGTATTTGATGAATAAGGTTTTTATAGAGTATCTTGACAAGTTTGTGGTGGTGTTTATTGATGATATTCTGATATACTCCAAGAATGAGGAAGAACATGAGGAACATCTGAGGGTAGCACTTCAGAAACTCAGAGAGAATCAGCTGTATGCTAAGTTGAGTAAGTGTGAATTCTGGTTGAATGAGGTTTCTTTCCTAGGTCATGTCATCACCAATGGAGGAATTGCAGTCGATCCAGGCAAGGTCAAAGATGTTCTAGATTAGGAATAACCTGAGTCAGTAAAGGATATCAGGAGTTTTTTTGGACTTGCTGGATATTATCGTCGAGTCATTGAAGGATTCTCTAGGATAGTGAAGCCTCTTACGTCACTATTGGAGAAGGGCAGAGAATTCAAGTGGACTCCGGCATGTCAAGCCAGTTTTGAGGAGTTGAAGAAGAGGTTGACTACAGCTCCAGTGTTAGTGATGCCTGATATTCAGAAAAGTTTTGACATCTATTGTGATGCATCTCGTCAAGGTTTAGGTTGCGTTCTTATGCAAGAAGGTCATGTTATTGCCTATGCATCTCGGCAATTGAGGAAACACGAGCAGAATTATCCTACCCATGACCTAGAGTTAGCAGTAGTGGTTCATGCTTTGACGATTTGGAGACACTACATCATGGGAACCAAATGCCAGATTTATACAGATCACAAGAGTCTGAAATACATCTTTACTCAGAAGAATCTCAATTTGCGACAGCATCGTTGGTTAGAATTGATCAAGGATTATGATCTGGAAGTTCATTACCATCCTGATAAAGCTAATCTGGTTGCAGATGCCTTGAGCCGGAAAGGTCAAGCCAATTTGGTTATAGCGTTTCAATTGTCCGATGAGTTGATGAAAGATTTTGAGAGGCTTAATTTGGGAATTGTTGCTCAAGTTGAAGGAATGGTTATGGAAGTGGAACCTACTTTGGAACAGGAGATACGGAAAAGGACATCTTGAGGATGAAAAGATTAAGGAGATCAAGGTGCAAATTAAAGAAGGAAAGGCACCAGACTTCACAGAGGATGACCAGGAGATTTCACAGAGGATGATCAGGGAACTGTATAGTTCAGAACGAGAATTTGTGTGTCAGACATAGAGGATCTCAGGAACACTATCTTGAGGGAAGCTCATGATTCAGTTTATTCCATCTACCCCGGAAGCACCAAGATGTACCAAGACCCTGAAGGAGAGGTAATGGTGGTATGGTATGAAAAGAGATGTAGCTGCACATGTGGCTTTGTGTGATATATGTCAGAGAGTAAAAGCTGAACATCAGAGACCTGCGGGATTACTTCAAATATTGAAGGTGCCAGAATGGAAGTGGGGAGAAATTGGTATGGATTTTATCGTGGGATTGCCCTGTACTCAAGCTGGCTATGATTCTATTTGGGTAATCGTAGACCGTTTGATTAAGGTAGCTCGCTTCATTCCAGTGAAGACTACTTATTCTGGTACTAGATTGGCAGAGTTATACATATCTCGGATTGTGTGTTTGCATGGTGTGCCTAAGAAGATAGTGTCAGATAGAGGTACACAGTTTACGTCTCGATTCTGGAAAAAGATCCATGATTATATGGGTACGAAGTTAAATTTCAGCTCAGCTTACCATCCTCAGACTGATGGTCAGACGGAGAGAACTAATCAGATTCTAGAAGATATATTGAGAGCTTGTGCGCTTAAACATGGTGGTAGCTGCTCTGCTCCGCCGCGCCGCCCCTCACCGCTGCACGCCCCATTTTGCCTTGCCCTAGCCCGCACAGATCCCTAAAACGCATTCGCCATCGCGTGCTGATGCTTCCCGGGCAATTCCCGCGTTGAATGGTGGCCGGAGTGGCGAGATTGCATAACTCCGGCGAATCGCCACCGCCCGCCAGCCACCTGCTCGCGTTGCCGCCGCTCGCCACCATCGCCCAAACCCCTGAGCCGCTTGCAGCTGTCCGATCAAAATTCGATGGATCAGATTAGATCCAATCCCGGTTTGCCCAGGGCCGTCCGATTTCAATCCAACGGCCCAGATTCGAGTCAAACCACCGATACCGGTTAGCCGTGGCATTTTTGTTAAAGAGTCCCTCTGTTTTTCCAAAATCAACCCACAGTCCATCTCAGTTCAAAAGTATTTACTTTCCAGACCTTTTATTTTCATTTTAGCCTCTGAACTTTTCTAAATTTATGCCCGCAGTCCAGTTTCATTCTTTTACACTTTAAACCTTCGGTTTTTATATGAAATTATGTTTATGCCCTCGGTTGTTACGCAGTTAAGTCCCTGGAAGTTAGTTTTCTCGCAGAAAAGCTCCTGCCACTTGTTTTAACCATATCTTTTATGTTTCAAATACGTCTTAAGTGATCTTTATGTCTAAACGATCGTCTTAACGTGTAGATTTGTTTTGTATTGTTATTTTGTACTGTTCACAAAGGTTGGTGTACTGTTTTCTTATTTTATTCCATTGTTTGCTTGTATGTACTTGATTGATACGCGTAGACTGTTCGGAGTTAGCAGGAGTTGAAGATCAAGCCTTCGAAGACTCTGAGCAGCAGTGGGAATCCAAGCACGGCAAGTGTCCTTGATCATGCCCGTTTAAACCTATGACATGCAATTTAATTATCATATTTATTTATTTATTGCTTTGCATTAATTTGATGAGTTTAATATTAAGGACCATGCCTAGTTTGTTCTATCCATACCGGGTTTCATAATTAATTTGATGGTAGATGATGCTTAGTTTGCTCAACTGGGTGGTAATAAACAACATTATTTTATTTACTTTATTCATGTTCCGTTGATATGTTTTATATACAAGAATACTTTTGTTTAATTGGAACATGGAGCGACCACCCAGGACAACAGTGCAACCACAAGGCTATTATGGCTCTGGCTTGACTGATTAATTAGAAACTTTAGTTTGGGGTAATCTTACCGAAAGGGAAAGAGGGGAGTCTGAGTCGTTGTATTACCCGGTCTTCTTGGAGAGTGGGCTTAGCGAAGACACTATTTCCATTAGGGAGGTTTATGCGCGCCAGACACCGAAACCTTAGCGGATTACCACTCTCTAAAGAATCTTTGTAAAGGTCTCGTAGTGGATCCCTGGTCACTTACCAAAGAAAGTGTTTAAGAGCTTTGCAAACCCGGGCACAAAGGGAGACACGACCCGTGGGTAAAGATGTGCCACCTCTGCAGAGTGTAAAACTAATCGATTAGCCGTGCTCACGGTCAAGAGCGGCCTGGACCCTCACATGATAATCGAACTTGAAGATGGATTAAATTGTTTAATTATATTTTTCTTATAGGAATCATGTTTATATTAATTTTGGGTTGGTATATACTTATACTTGTTAGTAATTAGCTGCTTAATAAAATTTGACTAACTAAAATTACTTACCGCTCAACCCTTCAGCCTTCCACTTATAAAGCCTTATATGTCATTTATTTCCCCTTGCTGAGTACGGTATGTGCTCACGCTTATTTATTTAATCTTGCATCTACGCTACTCGGATTGCTGCTCAGACTTAGAAGAATTCATTGGAGATTTTAAAGACTTCTAGGCGTACGTGCTCCTTCAGTCAGCTGCCTGTGGAGGATCTTAAAGATCCGTTGCTTAGTAATATCGTTTATAGTTATTCGTTTATAGTCTGGAATCGTCGATACTATCCGTAACTACTAGAAACAATTGAGATTAGATGCCAATTCAAAAACAAATCGGAGGCGAGCTATGCGCGCTAGCGAACGTTAGTTGAGCATGCACACATTGCCTCCCCCAATCACTCTCATTTGACCCCATCTTCTTCATCCACTTGTTCTTTGTCATCCAAGTCGCATACTTGTATATATACATCTACCGCCATCATCTCTCAATGCAATAGCTTCTCAAGCTCGCAGGTCAACAACCAACCTCGCAACCATCATTGATCGATCCCTAGCTAGCAAGCTAGGTAGCGTGTTCGTCGGTTGGCACCAGCCATGCACGACGAGGAGAAGAAGGACTCCAAGTGCGCGACGGCGGTGAGCATCGCCGGCCGCATCGCGGGCATGGGGCTGGCGGTGGCAGCGGCGGCGCTCATGGCGGCGGCGAGCCAGTGCACGGTCTACGCGGCCTACGGCGCGCGCCCGCGCACCGTGAGCTACGGCGACTTCCCGCCCTTCGTCTACCTGGTGATCGCCACCGCCATGGCGGCGTTCCTGGAGGCCATCGCCATCTTCCTCGTGGTGTGGAAGAAGGGCAAGAGCAAGAAGGCGGCGGCGCTCATGCCGCTGCTGGGCGCCGCCGTGCCGGCGCTGCTCTACTCCGCCACCGGGGCCGCTTTCGCCAAGAGCGCCGACCTGTCCTACTGCTCGGCGTACGGCCAGCGCGTCAGCGTCTGCGCGGGCAGCGCCGCGGGCGGCGGCGGCAGCAACTTCTGCAGCCAAGTGCACATCGCCGTCTACCTCGCGCTGGCCGCGGCGGTCGTCGTGTCCGTCGCCGAGGTGGTGAGGGCATTGGGAGGATCGGCGGCGCTCGGCGGGTCGGACTCGGACTGCTCCAGCTCCGACTCCGACCATGGCTGCCACCACAAGCATTAATAGGTCTTGCGTCTTCATTTTCTTTTTTACATGGTGTATTTAAGAGATCATCATTAGCCGCTGTAATTAGTTGGTGTGATTTAAATTCGTCTTCTGAATTAACGGCCACTTTAATTTGTGGCCTGTTTGTATGTATCTACCAAGGTTCTAAATAGCGGGCTAAGGAATTTAGCGGCTAGACTCTGACAACAGCTAATAGCGGGCTAAATGAGGCCATAGCGGGCTATAGCGGCTAAATTACACATAAGTTCAAATAGCGGTACCATGCCTAAATAGCTATAGCGGATTATAGCGGAAGCTATAGCGGGAGATTTAAAACTTTGGTACCTACGCTCCATGAAAGTTCAGTTTGAATAACGTACGTGATGTCGTTGACATGTCGTTATCTTGGCCTCTTTTTACAAAGTTTATTTGTTAACAAATTTTGTACGTGAAACTGTTCTTCCTGCTAAGTGGAATGACGTTCTTAATTTTCCCACATAACATTTCGATGTTTAACTTTTGTCAAAACTATTCTGTAACTGTGTTTGGTGTTTTTGCCACTATATATAATGCTCAGTTGCTCGCTTCACGCAAGTTTGACTAATACCTATCTTTTTTCAAACGTATGGCGTTTAGTACAAACTAATTAGTAATAATTTTTTTGGTTGTATATTTATAAACAGAAAATTTGTACTTTTATTAAACTACATCTTGAGAAAAATCCACTCATTTTTAAATATCCAAATTCAAATCATAAAATATCATTGTATATAAAAAAAAGTTTTGAAATGTTGGCTTTCATAGTTCCTAGAGGGAGTATATCCTAGTTGGCCAAAAATTGAAAATGTTAGATTTGTGACATACCAAAAATGCCCTTAATGATTGTTAGTGAGGTGTAGGAAACGAGTTGCGTGAACAAATACTCAGCCGTCCTAGGTGGGACTAGGTGACATTGTAATAATAAGAAAATATGCATATAAACTTCAGTTAAAGAGGACCCAAAACATCCTTAAATGAGTTGCATAGCATTGGTTGGCTCAACTTCTCCCAAGAGGTTCCATGGACACACAAAGGGAAATTTTGTGATTTTACCTGTACTAAATATCTCAAGATGGCTAAAGCAAATAAGGTTGAAAAATAACTATGGCAAAAGAAAAAATAGACAAAAAAAAGCTATATGAGTTATGACTTGCTTCCTCCGTCTTGGAATGTAAGGCATTGAAGGGTTCAAAATTTGTACCTGAATATAAAGGCATTCTAGGAGTTTAGAACAAGTATCGAAGAAAATCATTTAATTCTCCTTAGCTTAGCTGCATACTTACCTTTTTAATTCCTTCTCTCGCTGCTTAATTTTTAGAGCAACTTTAATCACAGCTGGTAAACTGCTAAGAGCTCGTAAAGAATATATGCATGTTTTGTTCTCTCCCATAATCTATTTTAAAATTGCTAGAATGTTTTATATTACAGGATAGATGGAGTATAACTTAACTAACGTCTAGTTGTTCCTTGTCTTTGAATTACAATTCTATATTAAGGATTTAGCTTATAGCTTTGGCCGAACAAGCTTCAAAATTAGGAAAGGAAAGAAAAATAGGACCTCACTAACTGTATAAAAACATGATGTTTCCAAACTTTGTTGACGGGCATTGACTGATGTTGTTCTTGGTGGCGAGTGCCAGGAAATGTCGTATAACAGGTGTGTATTGTTCAATTGTTAGAATAATGGTACTTGCATTGTGTAGATATGTTCTTTTAATCTGATTTTGCAGGACATTCGTGCCTACTTACTTGACAAGTACATGGTTGTATAAATATAAACGTGTTGATGGGAGACCTTCTAACTAACTTCTGTTCGAGGTCAAGTCACACACACAACCCTATAATGCACACAAGTACATAATGTTAAGAATACTCTCCATGTGCAATCATTCTATCATAACATGGAAACTGAGAATCATTCTATCATAACATGTGCAATCATTCTATCATAACATGTGCAATCATTCTATGTACCACCACAGTTGTGAAGAACAGTAAATAAATGAAAATCTAGGCCCAATAATGTATCCGTTTTTAGTGCAAGAGGGAAAAAATTATCACTGGCTCCAATATACACACAAGTCTGTGGTACGTTTTAATTGCAAGAGGAAAAAGAATCCTTAGGTATCTTAAGCACACGCCAATCCATGGTACTTTGTAAGTGCATAAGGAAAAGAAAAAGTTTATATTACTGGGTCTCAAAACAGGTTATTATAATGCCATATCTCAGATATAACATATCCACTCAAAAATGACCATAACTTGAAGTGTCTTCTAGAAAAAAGCAGATCCTTTTTTTCAGCAACTCTAAAAAAATGTCAACATTTTTGCAGTGCGAGTAGCCAATTTTAAGAAGCATATATTGACAGAGAAATGTAATTGATTTAAGTAGTTGTGCTTATACAGGCGAGCTTCTACTCAAAATTTCTTTGGCGAAAAAAATTCCCTAGAAATGGATTATGACACAAAAGAAAAATATGATCCAGTGTAAAATACAAAGTAAGCAATCTTTTGCAAGTTTGAACAGAAAATGGTAAACAAGATGGTTAAGGATTGATGTGCCTGAAAAGCCAAGGCACCACCTTGCTGACTGGCACGGACGTTCGGCACGGACATACCGAGTCCAAGTCAACGGTCGACTACCTTATTACCAACTTCCCCCTTATTGTAAACCATTGCGCAAATTGCGCTTTTTATAATGTAAGTTGCTCGTGAGATTAGCTAACCACTTCATCACAATGATCTCTCACATCTTCGATTACCATCATACCATGTAGCATTCATCCCATTCGGCAGCAAAAAATTATCTACTGATTTTTTTTATTCTAGATGAGTAGTATAGTATAGTTCCAAACTACTGTCAGAATCATTAGCGAAGAAATAATTGGAAATAAATGCTCGATAATTGGACTAGAGGTTGCTTAATTTTTTTTCCCGCCTAACTACTAGCTTGTCTTGATCATTCAAGCGCTTAATCTGTGGTGTGAGCTGATGCGCTCTTGCTCAGTTGCTCGTTGATTGCTCTGAACCATCAACCATGGCTGCCGGCAAGTCCGACGGGTCGTCGGACGCGGCCAGCCTCGCTCTCCGCATCGCCACCGTGGCGCTGTCGGTGGCGTCGGCGGCCATGATGGCCTCCGCCTCCCAGCGCTCCTGCGCCGGCTGCTCTCCAGCGAGCCAGGTCTCCTACAGAGACTACAGCTCCCTCAGGTATTCTCTCGTCGCCAACATCATATCGGCGGCGCTGCAGGCGGCGGCGGCGTGGCTGGCGGCGCGCGGCCGGGAGGGCGAAAGCAAGGCGGCCAAGTCGCTGGCCGAGCTCGTCGACACGGCCGCGCAGGTGTTCCTCTACTCGTCCTCGGCGCTGGCGTTCTCGGTGGACGACTTCGGCACCTGCGGCCACAGGGTCGCCGGCGTCTGCATCGGCTCCGGCGAGTTCTGCCAGCGGGTCCGCGCGTCCGGCGCCGTCTCGATGGCGGCGGCCGTCGCCCTGGCGGCGTCCAAGTACCTCAAGGACGTGCCGGTCTCGACTTGGTTCAAGGGTGATGAAACCAAGGCCAAGTCGGGCTGTGGCCGCGGCGGCCATTGCCACCACTAGAGCTCATCTCCGCGACCGTCGTCGTCAGGAACTGAGATTTGCAGAAAGTTTTATTTTTATTTTGATGGTTGAATCGCCTTATTTGTTGTTAAAGAACCTGCTTGCACTATCAAGTTGAGTTGTTCAGAAGATTGATTGCCCCTACTTTCGCTTCATTTTTGTAGTAATTTTGATTGGAAAAGGAAACTCAGATAGAGTACGTCTTGAATCTTGAGTTCACTGTTTTCATGGTCATGCAGTAAATGCTTCAACACCAATTTCTGCAGCTTCTGTTGAGACATCATCCCTAGAACAAACATTTATCATGATCTGCGTTGAAAACATGGACGATGTGCTCTTGGTGAGTTTCAGTTTTGTAAGTCAACCAGCACAATTTTTTACTGTAAATGTGCTGCTTTATTTTTAAGAGGTCACAATCAAACAGATAAACAAAGCCTGTCTGCTTCCATGTGAGTATGAAACGAACATGGCACTATTTATGTCATTTCGAGTGATTTTAGTGATCGAATGACAACACAACACTTGGACTAATATGATTGTTAAGATGACCATTCTCAGGCGTTTAGGTTCAAGTGATGACAAAGACAAGAGAAGATAGGCGTAGCAAGGCCCGAAGAACCGATGCCTAAGCATCGGTGCATCCGACGCTTGTCGGAAGAACCGACGCTATGATATTTGGTGCAGAAGGGAATCGAAGCCAAGTCAGTCTATAGGCACCGGTTGAACCGACGGTCCAAGAAAGGGCATCGGTGCATTGGGCGTACTGTGTACCAGAGACGATGTCAAGTGCCCAGGAGAAGTTTCTTCAGCACCGGTTCAACCGACGGTGCATCGGAGTATTGCGTCGGTGCAATGACGTCAGCGCCCAGGAGAAGATTCTTAAGCACCGGATGAACCGGTGATGCATCGGTACAAAGCATCGGTTCAACCGGTGATCACCGCGTCAGCTGTCAGAAGTTCAACGGCTACTTCGAGTTATGAGTGACCGGAAGAACCGACGCTACCTCAGCCAGAGGCATCGGTTCATCCGATGATACGCAGATTTTCTGCTGACCATTGGAGCAACGGCTACAAGACTTGGTGGCCTATATATACGCCTCACCCCGGCCATTTGAAGCTTGCTGGAGTTGCTGGACATCCCACACACACCCAAGAACATCTCCAAGCCATACAAAAGCATCAAGATCATATCCTTAGCCCTTAGCACACTTTGAGAGTGTTGTGTAAAGGATTAGCTCTTAGTGAGTGAGATTGCAAGGCTTCGAGCTTTTGTGCTGTGGTTCATTAGCGAACCAAAACAAGAGTTTGGTGCACCGGCACCTTGGAGCGTGAAGCTCGCCGGCAACGTCATCGACCCTCCGACTTGGTGTGGAGCGACGACGACATCTTTGTGCGGGGGACGTGGAGACCCCCATCCTTTGTGGAGAAGCTCCTTAGTGGAACCCGGGGCCAAGGTGACCGTGATTGTGTTCACGGAAGAGACTTGGTGGCCGAGTAGCAATACTCTTAGTGAGTGCTACAACAATGTGGATGTAGGTGTGCCTTTGTGGCTAACCGAACCACGGGATAAACACCCGCGTCAAGAGTTTGCTATCTCCTATCCCGCTCATTAAGCTTCCGCATTTCATACTAGAAATTTGTGTGCCTTTACTTTCATAGAATAGTTTCTTGATAGAAAAGGCTATAGATTGCTAAACTCTTTTGGGACAGGGGTTTCACACTAGAACAATCTAGTTGCACATCTAGATAGCATGTTTTAATTTAAGTTTTGTGCAAACTAGTTGGAGCCATAAGTCAAAGTTTTTATTAGAGCCTAATTCACCCCCTCCCCCTCTTAGACTAGAGCACCCGATCACTTTAAGAGTACATCCAAAAATGATTGGAGCCTTCCCCTTCCATGCCTTCACATTGCCCCACAAAAAAAAAGTTGAACAAATTATGACAAGTTCAGACAATGGTGCAAGTTTATCCTGTAAATTATGACATAATTGGAAAAAAAACATACAAGGGAAGGGGCTGTAAGGTACACATATCCGAAACACGGCTCCTCTTCAGTTCATTTAAATGCGGTAAACTTTGACTTTGCTGAGATCTACGGATCAGATTATTATTGAGTCGAGAGAATTAGGTGTCTTTCCTCATCAAGCATTTCAGGCACCATTCCGGCAGTAAGCATATGAGCTTGAACATGTTCAGGTGTCATGAACCCACTGCAGTTCAAAAGGCTTAACAAGTTGCAGGTTTCAAGCAATGACACTGTCATCACAGACCAAGGCTATTTTTTTTAACTTCAAGAGGAGGACAATCTTTAAATTTTCCTGATTTCTGATGCGAAATTATATGATTTTTTTCCTTGAATTATCCTTACAATACTTCCTTTTCAAAAATCCTTACAATACTGTATGCTGTCTCAAACCCACTGAATTCTATTCACTTTGGAACTATATATTCAATGTCAGAAACTCTGCTGTTCATTAAAAAACCATTACTGAATAGAAAGATCAACGTCTTGCTTGCCTCGGACCTTGAGCAACTTGAAAAGTTGAATTGAACAACCTGTTTCTGAATTCCCTATGGATGTGGCTTACCTCTTCGTCGTCAAATTAACTAACTAAAAGGAACTGCAACTTGGGCCATTGAGCAAGACAAGTGTTTGCTTTTGTTCAGTGTCTTGCTGACCCATATTGTCTTCTCTTTCAACTAGTAATTCAGTATAGGCGTCGCATCTCGTCAGAAATATAAATTATTGCATATGTGCTTACCTGAAGGTTTGCTTGGCTTGGAGAGCACATAATTAGGGGAGGGGAATTCAACGCTAATTTTTAACAGCAACAGGCAACTCGAAACAATATTAGTTCTACACGAGTCAATGATGGATTCATTGTTGGTGGCTTGCCCGGTTACACTTACATGACTCCTTTCAGAGTTCTCCACCAGCACAAGCATCTGTTCTTGTTGGTGGCGACCACAATTCGCGCCAACAGAATGTTTGCCCTTATTTGTTGAGTGTTTTGCTCACCCATAGACCTCTTCCCCTACTACCAATGCAGCCTGAATCTGAATATATAAGATACAGGTCACATTGTGCCGAGATCTCTTCAAAATTGTAAGATAACACAGGCGTGGCCATCTGAATGTTTCCTTTGGCTTAGAGATCACGTAGTTTTTGGTTTGACATCCGTAGACGAATTCCCAGCTAATTTTTGAAAGCAAGGGGAAATTCAAATACTTGATTTGACATGAGCCTAGAGTGACAAATTGTCGGTTGCTTGCTCAGTTACATGCATCCATTCAGAGTTCACCACCATTGCAAGCATCCGGACCCGGTTTATATAGCTCGATTTTACTTGGTATTGGCCGGTCTTGTACTCGTCTTTTGCTGCCGCTCCTTCCGATCGAGATGGCCGACGGTGAGGCCAGCAGGGCGGTGAGCCTCCTCTTCCGCATCGCCGCGCTTGTCCTGTCGGTGGCCGCCGCCGCTGTGATGGGCACCGCCAGCCAGCTGGTCGTCGTCGACGGCGACCGGGGAGCGCCGCCGTCGAGCTACGCCGTCTCCTACAGCCAGTACAACGCTCTCAAGTAAGAGAGGCTATTCTATTACACGCTCACACAGTTTGGTCACGCACATGTCGACGGCGTGCATTGAGACTCGTGCGGCGCGCGTGCAGGTACTTCGTGGCGGCCGGCGCGATCTCAGCGGTCAGCTCGGCGGCGGCGCTGTACCTGTGCGCCGTGCGCTCCGCGGCCGCGGCCACGATCGGCTCGCTGCCGCTGGTGCCCCTCCTCGACGCCGCGGAGCAGGGCCTCCTCTTCTCGGCGGCCGGCGCGGCCTTCGCGGCCCGCGGCGTGGTTGGCACTGCGGCTGGCCCGTGGGCCAGCAGCGGGGGAGACGCAGGAGGCGGCGGCGGCAGCGTGTGCGACGCCGCCGGCGCGTTCTGCGGGAAGGTGAGCGTCGCGGCGGGCGTCGGCGCGTGCGCGGCCGTCGTCGTCGCCGTCGCGGCGATGGCCAGGGACGCGCGCCGCAGGGGCAGCTCGGAAGGGCCGTGTGACTGGTGACAAGCGCAGCACCCCGGCTGCTGGCCTGCTGCACTGGCGGCTGCGCCATTGCTTTGCTAGCTCGCATCCTCCTTAGCATTGCTGGAGCACCGCAAGCTAGTATGATCTTTGGAGAGTGAATCGCGAGAGTGTTGTATTAAAGCGCAGTACATAAGTGTTTGGTTAGTTCAGCAGATTCAGACATTTTGTTTATCGAACACGCATGCGCACCTTTTTCTTTAAGAACAGGATGCCAACAATCCTCTGCGCCATGGCCGGTGGCAAGAACCTTGTGCTCCGTTGCCAGCAATTTGCAGCGATTGATAAGGATTGGGTATTTTCGTCCTTTCTAGGGCCTGAAAATGTGAAAAGAAATAAAAATCATCAGAATGGATTAAGAGAAATTTTACAATGATTGAAAAAAAATAGCAACCGTCCATATGATAAAATCCTACAGCGGTGAAGGTAGAAAGTACCCAGAAGTACGGGGGTAAAGTACCAAATACTTCCAAAATGTGGGACCAAGTACCAAAAAGTGGGACCGAATACTAATTTAATTTAGTTTTTATAAATACTTTCCATAGATCAATGGCTAGAAAAAATTCAAGCTAAAAGTACCTGAAGGTACCCTTTGGTACTTTACAATCATTGTAAAATAACTCATGGATTAAATGGTATGGAAACGAACTGTAAACATTTTAGATGGCGATTTTGCGAAGCCCACATTTGCGATGGTAGTTACGCGAAGCCTAACATTTGCAATGGCAAAATTCCAAATTTCACATGGATCGCTAGTGAAAATGTGGAAACTTTAGGCAATCACATGAGGGGAGAAACAGACAGGCAGACAACCTGCACGTTCAAACTCTGAACCACCCCTTGACAGTTTAGTTCGATCTACAAGGGTTCCAGTTGACCTTGCTCAGTTGCTCAAACTTTATGTGTGCACCAAATCATCACATACTTTTCAGATTTGGAATCTGAAGTTGTGAGATACTCGCCTATCTATGAAATCTGAACTTCTATAATCAAATCTTTCAGTCAACGTTCAGGCTGAGTACACACTATCCTGAACTTGCTGAAGAGGTGTGAAAACCAAAGCAAACGAAACCGTGGCCTGCCGGAAGATACGGTCATATATACAGAACGATGCCATTGTCGGCAGGGACCCGAGTTCAAAAATATAATTCTGCAACATTGCTCACTGTATGTCTGTATGTATTTAATTTGAAAAGTTGGAACAGTTCAGTATGAAGGGAAAGTAGTTCTTTCGTTCATCATGTCGGGACTGTACTGGTCACTGCTGAAAAAGAAAGCTGCTAAATCCTCTTTGAATTCCCTGCCGTCGCCACGTCTTCACAGTCGAGGTAATTAAACCACCTTGCTGCGTCGACAGAGGACAAATGGCACAGAAATAATTTAAAAGGTAAAAACTAGGGGTGCCAATAGGTGACCCTTAGGGGCACCTCCAATCATCTTTAATTCAAAATTTTGTACTACTTTTTATAAAATGTTGAGGCAAACAACACAATTGTATGCATATACTAGTAGCTTGCCTGTGCTAACTCTACGGGTGACATTGTTTGTGCACATCAAAACAACGAGTAAAAGACAATATACTATGTTTCTTGGTTCAAAGCTTTCACCATTAATACATGACTCATTTATCTCTCTCACAAAGTTTCTTAGTTTTTATGTCGAAGCCGTCTATAAGCTTTTTTTTAAAGAAAATGGCAGGAGCGCTGTCAAATCATACTAGAGGGAGAAGCAGAGTTTCACAGTTTACTAAGGAAAAATTACATGAAACAAACAACGCTCAAACTCGCAAGAAACAAGACACGAGACTAACATAGGAACTACATAGCGCTATGCACTCTCAGGGCCGCATGCTGCAGGCCTACCTCCTCCAAAATGCAGTTGAAAACCAGTGGTGTTGTCATAGATTTGTCTTCAAAAATTGTCCTATTTCTTTCCTTCCAAAAATTCCACAGCGTGTACATTAACAAAGCTGCAACAGGTCGTCACTAATCTTTACGAAGTGGCCACATAGTGATAGTAGATGTCCACCAAACCTCAATTTCCACCCCCCCCCTGGCCTCTTCACTAAATCATTGGACCATACCTCCAACTGAAACCAGACTTCCTGTGCAAAAACACAATGAACACAGAGATGAGGTGTTGTTTCTGGCTCTTGATCACATAAAGGACAATTTGAATCACATGGCCACGCCCTTTTGATCACATAAAGGACAATTTGGATCACACGGCCATGCCCTTTTGATGAGCTTGTCTGCAGTGAGAATTTTGGACTGGACCAAAAGCCAAGCAAAAAATTTGTGTTTCCCCTCGGCATGTGCTTTCCAGATATAGCTTCCTTGGAAGCTACAATATGATTCATTAAAATGAGCCAAGTAAGCTGACTTGGAAGAGTAAAAGCTCTTAGCGGTCCAGTGCCAAAGGAGTTAGATCTTCCTGTTGCGTCAATGAAATTTGCTGCAACAAGTCCCAATGCAACACAAATTCTGCCATTTCCTCTACTGCGCTCAAGCGCCACAGCCACCGAGTCCAGCATTGATCATGCAATTATTCTCTTACTTTCCTATTCTTCCTCCATGACAATTTATAGAGCCCTGGCGCAATGTCCATCGGCACCCTACCATCAAGCCAAGAAGACTTCCAGAAAGACGCTTTGCGAGCATCGCCAATGATGACTATTGTGCTTGCTCTAAAAAGTTGACGATCAACTGGAGCACAAGCACCTCTATACCAACCCAACGCCGATCCAGATCTGTCCATTCCAACCACAGCCACCTCAAATGCAATGCTCTACTGAACAGCTCCAAATCCAGAATGTAGAGGCCACTAAATTTCTTTGGGTGACTTGTCCACCTTACCAAGCAAGCTGGTTGTAAGCTTGGTGAGAAAATGAGAGAAGAAAAATGAATCAAGTATTGATGGTACAGTCTACCTATAAATCCAACTATTATATGAGCTGGCTACTAGATTGGCTTAAGATGATATGGCAACAACATATAGCCCACAACTGGCTAAATTATACTATACATCTCTTGCTCTTACTCATCTGTCAAGCGATGTAGTTATACCTATATAAATACATAATGTACCTGTATCACTTTTGCCCCCCTGGATTTTGGGAGCCCAGGGCGGTCACTCCTCTCAACCCCTCCCCCCCCCCCCCCTCATGGCCGGGCTTCACCGGTCAGAGTGAGTCTTTGGTACTGTAGTGAATGGTGGTCGCTGTTTTGCCTTGGATTACGAGTTGTGCGCTGTGCCCAAGGACGTGAGCTCTCGCTGGTCGAAGGCTAGGAGGACTTGTCGGGGTGGGAGTTGAGGAGAGGAGAGCTCGGGAGCACAATTATTTGTTAAAAATAAGGTCAATATATTCAAAATATTATAAATAATGAAAATAGTCCACTGCAACATGTGCAGGTAATTCTCTTCTTCAACATGTTCAAAAATGTGTACCAATAACAATTTGGCGATACAAGTATAATAAATAGGGGTAAAATGATCTTTTCACGTGGCTCCTAACACCGTTAGTGCTCAAACCAGACAAAAGGGCCAGATCAAGGAAGAAATGAAGTTAAGGTGTCATATAGGAAACTTTAAAAATAGGGGGGGGCAAGTAAGGAAGAGGTAAACTTTAGATTCAAACACCTTGTTGTACTCAACTGACTGGACATTGGGGCCATTCTAAAGTTTCCTATTCTAAAATTGATCATTTATGAATTTACAAATTAGTGGATGCATCGCAAATTGATGTGTGAGTATCTACTTTTCAGAAGATAATTTTTGCAGCCTTTCATAAATGCCCACATCATACCCTGCTTCTTTACAAATCTAATAATCGGTACGAAAATAGTTCATTTAGATATCAAGGTATAAGATTATTTTGGTCAAGACTTAACATATTGTAAATGGATGAAATCTAGATATAAATCACTACTAGAAAAATAGTCTTTTGCCACCAATAATATTGCAACAACATATAAATTATTGCAATAAGCAGGTGATATTGCCACAATTCAAAATTTGGTGGCAATATATCTGTTGTATTGCCATGGATTTTTTTTTTTGCATTGCCATATGTTCAACTTTCGTTGCAATAGGTTAGCATCTATTGCAACATCAGCTTATGTTGTTGCATTAAGGTGTTTGTTTTGCCACGCTAAACTAGGGTGGTAATATTTCAAAAATGGTTGCAACAAAGAAGTCATTATTGCCATGAGTGAAGTAGGGTTGCAATATATGAATATTGTTGCAACATTTTCTTACTAATGCAACATTTTTTACTCATTCTCATAGTGAATAGAGAGAATAAAAGTAGACTATTAGCAAAATAAACAACAAAAGTCGCTCTAGTGTAGTGGTAAAGGACTCTGTCCTTCTAGGTCCAAGGTTCAAAGCTAACTTGTAGCAGTTTTATAGTTTTTTCTTCTAATTATTTTTTTTGCCACAAAAATATGTCATTGCAATAATAATTTTATAGTTGATGTCAGTGCGAAACATATCAAAGGCAATGTTTCATTACATGACAAATACCACATTTATTGCAACAAACCAAAAAATCATGGCCCAGAGTTTAGACCATGCAAATACTTGCCACGCCTCCCAACGACCATCATGTCGTGGCAATTGAGATAAATTGCGATGATTTGACCCTATTGCCATAATAGTTTAGCGTTGCAAAAGCTCAATGTTCTAGTAGATAAGAAACTATATCATGCATACATGTGAGGGGGGAAAGATGCAGCATGTCAAAAAGAAGGCAGCGTAGAAGAGGAGGAAGGAGATGGAGGGGTCATGGAGAAAGGAGAGAGAGAAGAGGAAGACAAGAGGTGAGGGATTCCTGGGTGAGGCCTTATGTCAGTGAGAGAAAACAAAGGTAGAGGTGATGTCTTGTGAGTCCCACATAATACATAAGAGAAAACCACATCCAAAACAACTTTTTTTTTGGGAAAGGCGAAACTTTATTGATTTCAAGAGGATACATCAAGGTGATACATCAACTTGAAATGTTCCCGGCCTCTGCCGCAATGGCACACAGTCTAAAAAGAGTTTTAACATAACCAGGTACACTAGTGGCAGTCAATCCTACGACTAGACCGCCACCCATGAGACTGGGCAAAAAAATCCTTGGCCACCTGCGCCAAGAAGTGAGATGCTGCTACAAGGAGGTCCTGTGAAGAAGGCCGTTGTAGGATGACCCACGTACGGAGCTAATGCGTCGTAGAGTAGATAACCTGCAAAAAGGAAGATTGTTTGTTATCGAACACCACCGCATTTCTGCAGAGCCAAACAGACCAACACAAGGCCGCCGTGCCCACAAGCACTAATAGTTTATAATATTTGGGTATTCCATTTAGTCAACTTCCGAACATATTAGGCATATTGTGGGGGGTAATCCCCATGCCGCATATATTGTAGCTCATAACATTCTAGTGAACCTGCAGTCAAAAAACAGATGTTGTATCGTTTCATTTTTATGACAGAAACAACGCTGTTGATTTCCTTTCCAGTTTCGTCTCACTAGGTTGTCTTTTGTGAGGATGACACCCCTCTTGAGATACCATAAGAAGATTTTGGTTTTCAGTGGGGTTTTTAGTTTCCAGAGTTTCTTGTTCAAGTTTGGGGTATCTTGGTGGATTAGTCCCGGATAATGTGATTTCACAGAGAAAACACCAGACTGGTCTAAATTCCATCTAAATTCATCTCTCCCCTGTTTTAGTTCTATTCCTTCTAGCCGAGATAGAAGATTGTTCCACAATATCAACTTGTTTCCAATTAGATCTCTCCGCCAAGATATGTTTGGGATATGTGTATTTAGTACATCAGCCATCGTATCATGTTTTTCCTTGGCTATATTGTAAAGCTGAGGGTAATGTTCCCGGAGAGTTATATTATCTAGCCATCTATCCTCCCATAAACGCACTTGTGACCCGTCTTTAACTATGAAGGTTTCAAATTTCAGGAATTCCTGTTTTGTTTTCATTAGGCTTGCCCAGAAATGAGAATCGCCGCTTTTCCACTGGACTTGCACAAGTGGCTTTGTCCCAATGTACTTATTGTGGATGAGTTGCTGCGATGTACCGTTTGTCGTTAGCAGATGATATAGCCATTTACTGAGTAAGGCTATATGTTTTTTTAGCTCTAAGTTGTGTATCCCTAAGCCCCCTTGGTCCTTAGATTGGCACAGGATATCCCACTTGGCTAATCTATATTTTTTCTTATGCTCGTCACTTTGCCAGAAAAATCTAGAACGGAAATAATCCAACTTCTTATGGACCCCTTTTGGGATCTCGAAGAAGGACATCATGTACATCGGTATACTGCTAAGGACCGAATTGATTAAAGTCAGTCGACCACTAGTTGAGAGGTTTTTTCCCTTTCCAACTGCTTAACCGCTTTTCAATTCTTTCTAGAACCTTTGTCCAATCATTGTTAGACAATCTCCTATAGTAAATAGGAATGCCTCGATATCTAATTGGGAAATTACCAGGGTTGCATCCGAACAGTTCCATGTACTGATTTTCATTTCGCTCTTGTGGAAATTAATCTTGAGACCAAATAGTTGCTCGAAAGCATAAAGGATGTTTTTCATGTTCTGAGCCTGCTCTAAATTATGGTCTAAGAATAAGATTGTGTCATCAGCGTATTGTAGTATAGATAACCCGCCCTCAATGAGATGCGGCACCACACCACTTAGCTGGTCTTCCACTTTCGCTCTATTTATAAAAAGCATGAGCATATCGGCCACAATGTTGAAGAGGATTGGTGAAAGGGGATCTCCTTGTCTTACTCCCTTTTTAGTCTGGAAATAAGATCCCACTTCATCATTAATGTTTACTGCTACGTTGCCACCTGAGATGAAAGACTGGATCCACTCTATCCATTTGGACGAGAAGCCTTTCAATAGAAAATTCCATTTGACCTTGTCATAGGCTTTTTCAAAGTCTATCTTAAAGATAACCCCACCCTGGTTTTTTCGATGTAGCTCATGAATTGTTTCATGTAGAATCACAACACCTTCTAGGATATTGCGACCTCTCATGAAGGTTGTCTGTGTTGGGCTAATTATGTGATCTGCTACTGAATTGATGTGTATTGTCGCTACTTTCGTAAAGATCTTGAAGCTCACATTTAGTAGACAGATGGGTCTATATTGCTGGATTCTAGTGGCATCATTTATTTTTGGTAGTAGCGTTATGACACCAAAGTTCAGACTGAAAAGGGGAATGTCGCCTTTGTGTAGGTCATGAACTACTATAAACTGTTGCAGGGGTAATTTGAACAGTTTTGAGAGATGACGTATGGTGTCTATTTTTGAGTTTAGGGGGCAAACTATGATTATATTCTAGAATGTTCAATGCAAAACCATCCCTGTCTTTTAGTTGAGGAAACTTCAAAGACTTGATGAGTTCATCAAATAGTGTTATGCAGCCAATCATTTTTTCAATAAGTGAATTTGCAATCGAGTAAGTGTTGTCAGAAGCAATAACATCTATAACAGATTGTAAGTCCGAATGCTGCTGCAACACAGTCATCCCTCAAATCCTTATCTAACAAAACCCCAATTATTTCTTCCATGAGATGCAATAGATCCACAGTGTTGCCACTATCTTTTTCAAGCAAACAAACTGCTGAAGGATGGTTGATCAGGTAAGCCAGAAAATCATGGATATGACCTAAAAATATGAGGAACTTCTCTATAAATAATTTGATAGAGAATGAAAGCAATCTAAAAATGCTGCACTATTAAAAATAACAATGCATACTTGAGAAGGTTCTAGAATAATTTGGAAATTGCAAGAGAGAGGAGTTGTCATGCTTCATGGGAAGACAAGAATTCTCTAGAATTAATTATTTTGCATAGTTGGATAAGAATGAGGAAAACTCTAGAGATAGATATATTTTGTAAAGAAGAATGTGAAAGTTGTCATATGGCAACACCACAACACCCATGAGCACCTATAAATAGGGGTACTCCCCTACCCTCTTGCCATACCATGGCATAAGAGGTCTCAAATAGGAGATGGCAAGGTTGTCATGTAGTGCAGTAGTGTCATGGTAAGGTAGCCACATAAAGAGTGCAAGAGTATTGTGTTTTATAAATAAAGAGTTGAGTTCCCATATAGAGTTGGTCTCCCATATTGGTGTCTAGGTGAATGTCTTCTTGGTATAGTGTGAGTATAGGGTCCGTACAAGAAGTGGTACGAAGTATTACACTACTTTGAGTTCCCATATAGGCATGATTTTCAACGTGAAACCCAATTACACGGAGTTGTGGTGGCATGAATCGAATTTTCCCTTCAAAAATTGGGCAGCGTGTGTGAGGAAATGCGCTCAAGCTTAGGAGGCCAGACATTGCTTTCATCCAACCAATGGTCTGTGTTAAACAACAAAAAAGCTCTTGTGATTCATTTTCCAATATGGCTTTCTGAATTTTGCTACAATTTTCCATACTCCTAATATTGTGTAGCACAACAACATCACTAAGTGTATCAGAATCAAAAAGACTAAATAATACCTCCATATCTTTACCTTTTTCTAAAGTAACGATTGTTTTCTTGGTCTGTTTTGGACTTGGGCTATATTTTTCTACACGGGCCGAACCCGCATCGCATCGCTTCATAGTGAGGCTACCACTACCAAGCGCGAGCATGTACAAAATCCGGCACCCCTCTTCGGCCCACGTGTGCAAGCCCACCATGCTGCAGGTTTCAGGGGATGGGCTGAGCCAAGCTAGCATGAGGGTAGGCCCACACCGGCCAGCATGTTACAGCACAAGTACTCGGGCTTGAAAGGCTAATATGCTTGTGTTTGGGCCGAGCTGTTCTAAAGGCCTGTAAGCGTGTGTGTTGCGTGAGAGATAAGTGCGGGTGGGGAAAAATAGAGCAGTATGAGAGGAAAGGAACTCAAGAAATGTATGAACTAAATTATCTATGCTAATATGTCCTCGTCGACAAACATTCTTGCTGCATACTCTGCTCACTGCCTAGATCTATTTCCTCTGCATTGCTAACACAGCACGAACGAAGCAGGTGCAGGTCGTGGCCTCAGCTACATGAAAGGCAACAACAATAGCCAAACGGGCAGCTGGGTGTGCATGGTGTGGCTGCAAGTGGCCCCTGAACCATGACTGCGTGGATTTATCCATTAGGAAGCAGGATCATTATTCTGAAAAAGTTTAGTAGGCAACCAACATAGCATGCCTGATGCTTTGGCAAATTAGCACTTGGCAGAAAATGGCGGTGTGTTAGCAACTAAACATCCGAGTCATGATATCAGCATCACAAACGACTTTGTGCCTTCATAATAAGTATGAAATAAAAAGTATCAAAGAGTCCCTCGGGCTGATTCTTTGAAAATTACTTGGCGCTTCAAATATTTATAATAAGGCCTAAATGCATTCTCGAAAATTGCTAGGGCTATTGAAATTTTTTCACGTATACTGTTCTATTTAAATATTGATACTCAATTAGCCTCCACCTCAATCAGATGATATCATGCCAATGCATCACACTGCTTAGCCGAGTGCAATTGGCGGTATTGTATTTCTGCATGATTGTGTATTGCTGAACAAAATAGTAGATCTTGTTTCCTCTAGAAGTAACACAGATTGCACATCAACGAATTGCTCAAATAAATCATATGCAGGAGGAATTTGTTGAACCTAAAGAGAGCAAGAACAAAAAACTAAGTCTTCAAGCATAATTTAATATTCCATTTGTCCATCAATATAAGCCATATTTTGATTTGAAAATTCTCGAGTTTGCCAATTTGGACAACCATTAATAAAATTTTATACATATTTAGCATATGAAAGATGTATCAACGGATTCATATCAAAGAAACTCAAGATGGTACTGATTTGTAGCAATTAGTCATATATTGTAGAAAAAATTAAATAGATCAAAATCTACCTTAAAACAATTTTCTAAAAAATAACACCTTTCAGGTTGGTGGGTTACAAGAGAAAGAACTGTCCAAGGGCTTAAATCCTAACTAGATGGAAGGTGTGAAAGTACCATAAGCAAACAATGAATCAGATAATCATGCAGCTCGACGCGGGTCGCCGGCCTTGTCTCCTCCGCCGACGGTCGATTCACCCTCACCCTTGGGCCAAACCTACAACTTGCAAGCTAGGCCTCCTAAGCGGGGGCCCTCGACGTCGCCATTGGGCCTTCCTCCGTGTCCCTCACTGCCACCATCTCCTTCGCGGTGTCTGACCTCCAATGTAGGCCGGCACACCGTTGCACCTGCCTTGATTTTCCATTGCTATTTTCGAGGCTGTAGCTAACTCTAACAACTCGCTATGGGAACTACACCTCATGCTTGCATGCCCTGTAGCCGCCAGCATGCCCTTCCAATCCCCTTCGCCTGTTGGTCCCACTACTACAAAAACGATTTGTAGCAACGCCTCACTCTTTTAGGGGCGGACCAAAAAGTCACCCATTCCTATAAATGGAGCGAGGGTACTGTAAAAATGGTCTGCCCCTAAAGATGGCATCTATAGGGGCGGCTGACCCCCTCTGCCACCCCTACAAAGAATTATTTTTAGGGGCGGCTCACCTCCCCCCCCCCTCCGCCCCTGAAAATGCCCTCATTTTCAGGGGCAGCTAAGGGGGGTGAGCTGCCCCTAAAAGTATCATTTGTAGGGGTGGCTCATCCGCCCACCCGCCCCTAAAAAGGTGTATAAAAATCTGTGACCTTCTTCCTCCTCCCGACCCTCCATTATTGGCCCGGGAGAGGTGCTCCCCAAGATCGAAAAAAGGAAAAAGGGGGGGGAGAGGTTTTCAACTCGATTTTCTTGAAGTTTGGGGCTCTATGAGGTAAGTTGATGCTAATTCCTTGTCATTTCTAAGCTCTTTTGTTAGATTTGTGGCTCAAATGGAGCTCTCTTTTCCTCTAACTAGCTCTAGATCTTCATGGTGTGGATTAGCCATTTGAGACACCATTTGCCTCAAACTTTTGGATGAAGTTGTGCTATTTTAGATGGAAAACAAGATTATCTAATCATTAGTATTGGATCTACATATTTTAGCCTCAAGTACTCACTAGATCTATGGAGGAGAGAGAAGAAGATTTATTTTTTCCCTATTTTCACTCACATGCATGATAGATTTTTTTTGCAAGAAATTGTGGTACAATAATATGTTTGGTTTTTATTTTATTATTTAGTACTATCTAAATTACATTTTATTAATATCTACGCTTATAGATTAGTATGTATATCTGCAATGCCATTTATGGTTATTATACTTGGAGAAATGAATTTATGTTTTCCCTAATTATTTACGTAAGTAGTTGCTTTTTTAATTTATTTAAATTATTTGTTACTGTTTAGAGATGGATAGGATATGGATGTACACTGAAAAAAGGACAGACGCCTATTTTCGTGGAGAGCGTAACAAATTCATTCAAGTTGTCGAGAACCACGCAAGAAATGAGAAGACACAGCTGATGCATTGTCCATGCTTTGACTGCAAGAATTTGAGAGTATTCAATGACCCAACTAAAATCAGATCGCATGTGATAGTGAGGGGTTTTGTCAAGGACTACATGGTCTGGAAGCAACATGGCGAGACTGATGCTCCACCTCCGGTGGATAATCCACTGAATCAAATCGTAGAGGACGATGATTTTGGCACAATGGTTAATTCTTATTTTCATGGTGGCGGAGATGATGATAGTGTTGACGGAAATGATGGTGATGCTAATGATGATGGGGTTAGTGCATCCCATGGTGATGATGTCGACTGTTCCATGGATGGTGATAGTAGTGATGATGAACTCGATGACGGTGATTTTCTCGACCAGTTGTTGCATCACACCAAAGCAGAGGTATTGGTTGCTAGTGCCCGGGGGTTAGCAAACTTTGAGACAGTGAGAAAATTAGCGGAGGAACTTATTTATGACCGCTCGAAGGGATGCCCGAAATATTGGACCGTGCTTCGTTTCATACTTGAGCTATTGACTCTGAAGGCTAAGCATAGTTGGTCAGATGGTAGTTTCAATGATCTGCTGCGTATCTTGGCTTGGTTACTTCCAAAGCCAAATAAAGTGCCAGCCAACACATACTGAGCAAAGAAGCTTGTCAGCCCATTCACCATGGGCGTGGAAAGAATCCAAGCCTATCCTAATCATTGTATATTGTATCGTGGGGACACTTTTAAAGACCTGAAAAAATGCCCTGTATGTTCCGCAAGTTGGTACAAAAACAATGATGGATACTATGGTGATGACAATCAGGATCCAACCAATGTAAATAAGGGGAAGGGGATCGTGGCGAAGAATAATAGTGCTGCCTCTGTTGAGCCAGATGACGCTACTTTAGGAATTTTTGAGAAGCAGAGCAAAATTCCCGCCATGGTTATGTGGTACCTCCCAGTTTTTGATCGCCTTAGTTGTTTCTTCTCGAACCCAATGGATGATGAGCTGATGCGATGGTGGGATTCAGATAAGTGCAAAAAGGGTGACGAAAAGCTTTGACATCCAGCTGATGCTCAGCAATGGAAGGAATTCGATGACAAGTACTATCTGGAATTTGGGAATGACCCAAGAAATGTTCGGTTCGCATTGAGTACGGATGGTTTGGCGAAAGAAGTAGCACCCACAGCACATGGCCAGTGATACTGACAATGTACAACTATTGGCATTTCTTAAGTCGATACCAGGTTTGTGATGACCTTGGTAACAACCTCAGAATTGCATGTTGGCGGTCCTTAGTGCAATCACTAAAAATGAGGGCGCCGAACCCATCCTAGCAACTGCACCCAAGGGGTGCCACTCCCGTGGTATAATCAATACGATTATAGATGGATCCGCAAGCGCACGGATATACCATTGTAGCATTTCACCCGGAGAGTAAGGGTATCGTCATTTATTTGTGTCCCAAAGGACGGCAGCGACAAAGGTATTGTACTTAACATTAACCATGACATTGTACCTCAAGAAATAGGCAATACTCTAACAGGGGTAAGTCCAGATAAAGAATAAGCAAGGGTAATGCGACACAGCACACATCCACACTCCAAGAGGAAGGAATAAAGGAGAGAAACTATAAAACAAAGGTCTACTCTATCCTACATTAAGTCAGCTGGAGCTTAGGCTAGGTTAGATGTCCTAGTGCTTCTATCCAAAGCTGGGGTAATGTTAGATCATGGTTAGGACTGCAGGTGCCATGAAAATGGGATAGCGGGGAGAAGGTCCCGCACCGGAGTACATCCAGTCCCGTTACCTCTTTGCATGAACTTCTACACCGAACCCGAACGTCGGGGAGTACGCTAAATGCAACACTGCTGTTACGCCGGACGGACAGGGCTGTCACTACCTGTCGTCTACCCTAGTCACACCGTGGAGCACGGTCATATCCGAAGGATCCCGCATACCCGAGCACCACGCCCGTGTATGAAGTCACTACTCTAGTGCCCCCAGGTCTCCCACCCTTCGGATGGACGAGTAAAACACTAGAGCAAGCCCGAAAGCACAACGAACCTCTATCCGTACTCGGATCATCTGGCCTAACCAAGACCATAGCATAACTCATGAACGAACTAAGCATGGATTGATAAACTATCAAGATAGTAAAGCAACCATGGCAAAACTCTATATTATGAATAGAAGTCTGACAAGTCGGATACAAAGCCATACCGGGAGACGAGGATTGCTCAACGACCCCGAGGACGACTTGCTCGCTAAAGAAGAACTAGCTCCACTACCTAGCTAAGAGAGCAAGAGAGAGGAGAGCCTTCTTGGAATGGTGGAATGAAGTGTGTGTGTGTTTGAGGGGGGGAGGCCCTATTTATAGCTCTAGAGGTTGGTTTCCCACCAACGCACATATGGAAGGTGATCAGGTGCCTTGGCAGCCACTCCTCCCCGAAGTGCACCTGGACGGGAACCAGGCCAGGTCCGACCGACCCAGGGGGTCGGCCGACCCCACCTAGCAGCCTCTTGGCCTGATCTTCTACTGGATGGTATATTCTTTGATCCTTATCCTTATCCTCTGGTGCATATTACGTGGAGGCCCCGTTTCCTCTGACATGTGGGCCCTCTTTGTAAGGGTGTGACGCCGGATGCGATATTCTGCGTAGTTGTATGGCGTCTGCTGCGTGTTTTCGTCTTATTCCGCTCTTGCTCATCTAAAATGTACAAAACTCGAAAACAACTGTGGAGCGAGGTTAGTGATACAAATATGTGAGTAAGGCATGTAGTTTTCCTTTATTATTGAGTATAGTTGACGGGTGAAAATGGCACTTAAGCACCGTCAACAACTCCCCCAAGCTAGCCCTTTGCTCGTCCCGAGCAAAGTTTTAGACTTAGGTTGTTGATCAGGAGTTGCTACAATATTGCATTCCTGATTTATGCCCAAGGCACAACCGAGTGTTCTTACCTTTATTCTGAATAAGTTGGCCTTGTTCGCACCTTTTACCTTACTCCTGTGGGGCTTATAGCATCATCCTCATCTTTGGCGATTGAGGGTCAGAACGGCTTGTAGAGTACCACTTACCACTCCTTTGTTCAACCGTCAATCCGGAGATTTTATAAAGTTTTTTAAAAGAAATATTGTAAGTTCCTCGGGTGATCTCTCGGATTGCTCAAATGTGTTTCATTCCTCACCAAGGCCTTTTTATGCGCCTTTCCATTTCCATCCTACTTCTAATGGCTTCTTTTTGGTGGATCTGTAGGTATGGAGGATATGATGGCAAACTTGCTTCTCATATTTTGCTAAGTCAAAGACCGGATCCAAAGGAGAAACAAGTCACAAGCCTTGATCAAGATGTGCAAGTGTGTGGATATTTTTGGTGGATGATAGATGAAACTCCTTTATATGAATTTTTGCTCTCTTAATATTTTTTTGGTATGGGCTATATTTTCTTTTTCTCTCTTTTTTTGACACATCTTGTGGGTGTGTGGCATACCTTCTTTGGGTATGCATCTTTCCTCTCTCTTTTTTTGACATGCCTTGTGGGCATGTGGCATACCTTCTTTGGGTATGCATCTTTTATTTCTTTTTGCATAGCCCATACATTATGATGATAACTTTGAAGAGAGATAGATATGGTACAACATGGAGTTTTATTTGTGGGTGGATGGATGTACTTGCTATCTTCCAAGTGTAGAAGTATAGCATGTGAGTAGACGTGTATGTGATCTTGATCATGGGCGTATGAAGTGATTCTCTCAAAGGGTCACAACAATTTGACAAAGCTCAATGAGAAGACAAGTTGCAAATGTGGAAAGGTTTTTCAAACTTGTAACTCATATGGCTCTGGATGGGAATTGCATATCACCGAGGAACTTTATTTTATTTTTGTATTTTTGAAAAGAAATACTCCGGATATCAAGCATCACGTAGGATAAGATCATAGCAACTCTTTTCAGCCATGTCATAACCCACAACATCCTAGATTCGAATTCTGCTTTTTGCTACCCACAAGTTTCAAGCTTAAGGTTTGAACATCTATCCATCAAACTCAGAACTTAGGGAGAGCACAAGGTTGTAACTAGGCATATGAAAGGAACTAACAGAGCAACTATTCATCATCTCAACAAGGAAAACTACACATGCTTACTACACATACTGGAAAGCAAGTAAATATTTTTGGGTTTTTATGGGTTTTGCTAATTTTTATTTGATTTTAGTTATGCAAGTTTTTATGGATTTTCCAGAATTTTGCAAATTTTTGTTTGGTTTCATGTAAGGTTTTGGAAAGCGGTAAAGATAGAGTTTGATACAAGGTACCTCTCATGGGGGTCCTCCCCCAATCTAGCTTTAGGCTCACTGCTGCTGGTTGGGATTAAACTCAGCCCAACGGTAGTAGGCCCTCCACTCCTCCTGGGTCTACTGCTATTGCTGCTCCAGGTTGCGGACCCTCTCGCCTGTGTATCGCTGCCAGTTTTGGGTTGACTCGATGTGCTGGCCCAGCGACTCATCGATGTTGGTGGTGCGCACGTTTAGCTCGCCCATCTGCCGAGTCAGAGTGGCGAAGCCTCTGGACGAAGTTGTACGTCGCGGGGGACCACTGGAGCTGGAACTGGTGGACCGGTGCCGTGAGGCCTGCCATGCCCACTCGGTGGAGCTGGCACTCTGCCATGACAAACCTCCAGCCTCATACTGCTGTGGTTGAGGCTGAGTTTGCTGCTGCATGAATTCTTCCCTTCTGGCCCTGCTTCTTGTAACCCTGCCAGGAAGACCAGAAATACTATGACGGCGGCTCTCCTCTTTTGGAACAAGAGGGATGGTTAGCGAATGGCAGTTATACAAATGATACCCCGCGTTTGGAAACAGGATTTCATTTGCATAACCGAGCGAAAAGAAAATCAAGGAGTCACCCGTGCCTTTCTTGAGTGTGTGGCCTTGAACCAAGTACGCCTCATCGATCATAACACGGGGCTCCTCAATGAAGGGAACGGGGTTCCCGTCTAAGATTCCCATGTTTGATGCGATGCGGGTAACCAAAGAAGTGCATTCAATAGGACCCGTCATCCGAAAATTTGTGAGCCATTGCTTTACCATTGCTTGTGTGGGGGAGATTCGAATCTTGTTGACCCTGGCTTATAATATCATCAACTCATCGTTCCGCACTGGTCGTGGATTATCTCTTGGAAAGAGAGTGATAGCCACCCACTTGTGCATCAAACAAAGAGTCGGATTTTGAATGTCATTGCACCGAGGTGCAAACTTGCCATGAACAACTTGACCCGAAATCAAACCCCAAAACTCATGTCAATCAAAACTGCAGCAAGCTCTTGCAAGGGAAACTGGCAAGAGCGCGCTAAAACCAAGGAGGTGACTGAAATTTCTCCAA
Source organism: Panicum virgatum (assembly GCF_016808335.1). Classification (NCBI taxonomy): domain Eukaryota; kingdom Viridiplantae; phylum Streptophyta; class Magnoliopsida; order Poales; family Poaceae; genus Panicum; species Panicum virgatum. Next base: position 52,165,243 of record NC_053143.1, on the reverse strand, counting down.
TTAAAATAGCATTCAACTCCAAAAAGTCGGAAAGAAACACCATCATCCACCTCCCGAAGAGTGCAAAGAAACTGGATGGTGAGGAGACGAGAACCATTCTCCTCAACGGGCACAAAACCATCCCATCCAATCGCATGCCAAACATGAGCGAAGTCCACGTCCATACCTATTTTCTCGAGAAGGTCCAGATCGAAGGCTCTGGTATGACCAAAGCTTCGATTCTTGATCATGGCGTAGGCTTGACGCTCGCGGTCATCTCGCAAGTCAAGGTACGGTGCATCATTTTCATCTAATTCCATGTCCTTGGCTTGCGGTTCTGCAGCTTGCTCCTCGAACTGTTCTTCTTGTTCATCTTGTTCATATTCCATCGTAGTCGGTGTTGGTGCAGGTTCGGGGGGATGATGAGAGCTCGACTCGCCCTGCGAACAGGACGAGCCCAACCTCGGCATCCTCTTGAGAGCTCCAGAAATCTTCCGCCCTACACCACTCATGCTTGCAACAAGAACGAACAAGAACGAACGAGAACAACTCGATTCGGGTTACGTTAGTGAAATGAAAATGAATCTCTTACACGCCTCCAAGTATGTGATCAATCTTGCAGCAAAGAAATGAGAGAGAGTGTGTTCTTGCAATCAAACTTGAGCAAAAATCCAATGGAAACCCGAGCAAGAATGTGTGAGGGGGAGTGAGAGTGAAGAGAGTGAGCATGAGAGCTCATCACCCCTCTCTCGGCCTCTATTTAAAGGAATCAGGGCGAGTGCACCCAAGGAAGAGCCAGGCACAACGGTCAGGTAGCCGTTGGAGAAGGTTGGGCCCAGGAGCCATTGGCCCTGGGTCGGCCGGCCCTAGGGTGGGCCCCCTGGTGCCCCTCTTTGGCCAGGTGATTTATCAATGGGTAAAAACTTCGAAAATATGGTGCACGGCCAAAAGTTTGCTCGAAAAGATGTCCAAATTATTTTTCTCAAAGGATTTTGAAACTCAGAAAATATTTTTGGTATTTTTGTGAAAAGGGAAAAGTGCTAGAAAAATTCCAGCATGCAGAAAATAATTTTGAAAATTTCAAACATGCAGTGGAGAAAAACAAAATAAGGTGCAAAGAAAATTTTGAAAAGCGGAAATGAAGTAAACATGAGATAAATACCAATTTACCTTTGGCAAGGGCGCATCGTTTAAAGTCCGACGTGCACGACTTTTCTCCATTGTTCTTACCATTCGTCAGCTCGTCCTGGAGAACTGGACGAGGCCGAACTCTCGACCTGCCGCCACACCTTCTTTTCCTTCTTTCTTTTAGGTGCGGAGGGTCGGTGTTCTGACTGGGGTTTTGGTGCACCCCAGAGTGCTTGCCCTTCGTTGTCTTGTTGAATTATGAAGCGCTGCTTTTCCCTTTTCTTGAACTTGAAAAACATATCCTCTCTTCCGACACGGAAACAGATTTCTCCTTTTTCGACATCGATCCTTGCCTTGGCAGACCTTAGGAAAGGTCGCCCAAGCATGAGGTCGACTCCGAGGTCGCCCTCCATATCCATTACCACAAAGTCGACAAGGACGAAGGAGTCTCGTACTCATACGAAAACGTGTTCGGCTATCCCTTCGGGATACCGAATAGTCGAATCTGCAAGCTGCACGAGCATAGTTGTTGGGGAAAGAGCAGGATATTCAAGTGCTTCATAGATTACCTTGGGCATTATATTTATGCTTGCCCCCAGATCGCATAGGCATCGATCGAAGTATTTGATGTAGATCGAGCAGCTGATCATGGGGACCCCTGGATCCTCTTGCACTGCTGCCACCATGCCATCCCAGACGTCGTTTCTTGGGGGATTGTACCTGCCTGCATGGTTATTGCGTTGTGGCCTCCGGGGCGAGTCATCCCGTCCGGTAGACACCATGCTGACATTCTCAACAGGAGACTCGGGTTGCCCCGGGATCTTCCCGCTCTCAACAGCATGTAACGAAGCAGCAATTTGTGCAAGCTGGGTTTCGATCATTTTATTGAAACTTAACTGGTTTTTAAGCATAGAAGACAAAATTTCAAGCTTTACATTCAAACTTTCCAGGGTTTTTTCTTTGGCCAAAATATTTTTATTTATATTTTTGTTGATTTTAACTTGGCCAAGAACAAGTTCTCTTAAGGGAGGTTGGTTCGAATTGAAATTCGAATTGTAAGAAGAATTATAGTTGTTACCTCCCTGAAATGGTGGATGTGGCTGGTTCCACCCCTGGCCTCCTTGTTGTGGACGGTACCCGTTGGTGGTGTTGTTGTTGAGGTAGGAACAGTCCTCACGGGTTTCGGGGTAGTCGTTCCCCGAATGTCCATCGTTACCGCAGACTTCGCACGTGAAGTGCGAACCCATGGCATAAACGGGAGCATGGATCGGTTGTTTGCTCCCTTCCTCCATCTTCTTGATTAGGAGGTCCAGCTTCGCGGCAATCATATCCGTCTCTTTGACAGTATGCATGCCTTCATACGGGGTTGGAGTCGTTCATCGCTCCACCCCTGATTGGAGACCATCTTCTTGACCAATTCTTTTGCTTTGGCTATTGTCTGGTCGAGGAAGGCTCCTCCAGCAGTGGCATCAATATTAGCTCTGGATGTTGTCGTGAGCCCGTTGTAGAAGCTTTGCAGGACGAGCCACTCATCCATGCCGTGGTGAGGACAGGCCAGGATGTATTCCTGCAGCCTTTCCCAAGCTTCTGGGATGGATTCTATCCCCATCTGCTGGAAACTTGATATTCTCCCGCGCAGGGCATTCGTTTTGCCCAACGGGAAGAATTTTGCGAGGAACGCTTTGGAGCATTTGGCCTAGGTGTCGATGTCTTTTTCCTTATAAAACCACTGTTTCGCCTTCCCCAGCAGGGAGAAGGGAAACAGACGAAGCTTGATAACATCGGCAGCGACACCCCGTATGACAACGGTGTGGCAGAGCTTCCCGAAAATTCTGCAAATAAGCATTTGCGTCCTCATTTAGCTTGCCACAGAATGGGCAAGCTTGCACCATGTTGATGAGGCTTGATTTCAGCTCGAAGTTCATGTCCCCGACATTGATGTTGGGGCTAGTGGCCACATTATCGGTGGAGGGGACGGAGAACTCGCGGAGAGTCTTTTCAGCCATAGCCTCAAGTACGAGTGGTGCTTCTTGAATGGGTTCCTGTGCTGGGAGGATAGCGAGAGGAGGAACGATGCGAGGTCATGCCCTTCTCATGAGCCTCTCTGGATTGTCTGTGTATTTTTCCGGTAGGGAGAAACTAGTCATATACTACCCCTGTCTTCTTTCAAATTAAAAATAAAAGAAGTCATAAAGTGACACTAGCCTGAAAGAGTAAAGACTATATCCTGAGTACAATGTCTAAGTTAATATCAGCACAATATCTTTGTTCACATGCCGTCCACGGCAACAACGCCAGAAATGCTTGTTGGCATTTCTTAAGTCGATACCAGGTTTGTGATGACCTTGGTAACAACCTCAGAATTACCTGTTGTCGGTCCTTAGTGCAATCACTAGAAATGAGGGCGCCAAACCCATCCTAGTAATTGCACCCGAGGGGTGCCACTCTCGTGGTATAATCAATACGATTACAAATGGATCTGCAAGCGCACGGATATACCGTTGTAGCATTTCACCCGGAGAGTAAGGGTATCGTCTTTTATTTGTGTCCCAAAGGACGGCAACAGCAAAGGTATTGTACTTAACATTAACCATGACATTGTACCTCAAGCAATAGGCAATACTCTAACAGGGGTAAGTCCAGATAAAGAATAAGCAAGGGTAATGCGACACAGCACACATCCACACTCCAAGAGGAAGGAATAAAGGAGAGAAACTATAAAACAAAGGCCTACTCTATCCTATGTTAAGTCAGCTGGAGCTTAGGCTAGATTAGATGTCCTAGTGCTTCTATCCAAAGCTGGGGTCATGTTAGATTATGGTTAGGACTGCAAGTGCCAGGAAAATGGGATAGCGGGGAGAAGGTTCCGCACCGGAGTATATCCAGTCCCGTTACCTCTTTGCATGAACTCCTACATCAAACCCGAACATCGGGGAGTACGCTAAACACAACACCGCTGTTACACCGGAAGGATAGGGCTTTCACCACCTGCCGTCTACCCCAGTCACACTGTGGAGCATGGTCATATCCGAAGGATCCCGCATACCCGAGCACCACGCCCGTGTATGAAGTCACTACTCTAGTGCCCCCAGGTCTCCCACCCTTCGGATGGACGAGTAAAACACTAGAGCAAGCCCGAAAGCACAACGAACCTCTATCCGTACCCGGATCATCTGGCCTAACCAAGACCGTAGCATAACTCATGAACGAACTAAGCATGGATTGATAAACTATCAAGATAGTAAAGCAACCATGGCAAAACTCTATATTATGAAAGCCATACCGGGAGCCGAGGATTGCTCAACGACCCCGAGGACGACTTGCTCGCTAAAGAAGAACTAGCTCCACTACCTAGCTAAGAGAGCAAGAGAGAGGAGAGCCTTCTTGGAATGGTGGAATGAAGTGTGTGTGTTTGAGGGGGGGAGGCCCTATTCATAGCTCTAGAGGTCGGTTTCCCGCCAACGCATATATGGAAGGTGATCAGGTGCCTTGGCAGCCACTCCTCCTCGAAGTGCACCTGGACGGAACCAGGCCAGGTTCGGCCGACCCAGGGGGTTGGCCGACCCCACCTGGCAGCCTCTCGGCCTGATCTTCTGCTGGATGTTATATTCTTTGATCCTTATCCTTATCCTCTGGTGCATATTGCGTGGAGGCCCCGTTTCCTCTAACATGTGGGCCCTCTTTGTATGGGTGTGACGCCGGATGCGATATTCTGCGTAGTTGTATGGCGTCTGCTATGTGTTTTCGTCTTATTCCGCTCTTGCTCATCTGAAATGTACAAAACTCGAAAACAACTGTGGAGCGAGGTTAGTGATACAAATATGTGAGTAAGGCATGTAGTTTTCCTTTATTATTGAGTATAGTTGACGGGTGAAAATGGCACTTATGCACCGTCAACAACAACCTGCCTACATGGCTGTGCCAGAAGAGGAAGTATCTTTTGCTATCTGAGCTTATACAAGGCCCCAAGCTTTCTGGCATCGATATAGATATTTTTCTTGAGCCTCTAATGCAAGAGATGGAAACTTTATGGAAGGATGGTATCAATATATATGATGGTTTTGCATGGCAGCCCTTTAACCTTAGAGCTATTATATTCGTCACCATCCATGATTACCAGGCATTGTTTTTCCTGTCAGGATAGATCAAAGGTAGGACGGGGTGCACGGTGTGTGTGGATGGCACCGTATCGTCTTTCCTTGAAGGTTCTCGAAAGGTAGTCTACCTTGGGTATAGACGCTTCTTGGTGGAAGGACATAGGTACCGAAGTAAGAAGTTCTATAATCATTTTGATGGCATGCCTGAATTTCATTCTGCTCCGGTACATCGAGACGGGCACTATGTTTTCAAAATGGTTCGGACCATCCAGGTCATTTAGGGGAAGAAGAAGGAAGATGGGAGGAAGAGAAAGAGAGATAAGGCACCTATCGAAGGCGTACCCTTCAAAAAACAGTCCATGTTCTACAAGTACTTGCCGTATTGGGCAGATCTTGAGGTCCGCCATGCAATCGATAGTATGCACCTGAAGAAGAATGTGTTTGGTATCACAATTAGGCTCCTTCTGGAGACATCAGCCAAAACAAAAGATACGTACAAGTCACGACAGGACTTGGTAGCCATGAAGATAAGAAAAGACCTTCACCCTATTGACAAAGGGAATGGTAGATATGAACTTCCCCCAGCTAGCTACAACTTGACACGTGATGAGAAGAAGGCGATGTGCGAGAGCTTAAGAGGGATCAGAGTCCCGAGTCATTTCACGTCCAACATAAGGAAACTAGTGTCAATGAAAGATTTGTCACTATGCGGCTATAACTGTCATGATTGTCATGTGTTGCTTACGTTGTTCCTCCCGATTGCAATCAGAGCGATCAAGCCAGTATATATAAGGATGGTAATCACTCGGTTATGTTACTTCTTCAATAGGATTTCACAAAAGGTGATAGATGAAGATGAGTTGTAGGATCTCAAAGAATTCATTAGGGAAACTATGGCGCAACTAGAGATGTGCTTCCCTCCGGGGTTTTTTGACATAACCGAACACCTAATGATTCACATGGTCGACCAGATACGGGCACTTGGTCCACTTTACCTTCATGAAATGTGGATGTATGAGCATTTTATGTCCATCCTCAACTAATACGTACTGAATCGTGCTCATCCTGAGGGGTCCATGATAGAGGGATATAGTACTGAGGAAGTCATCGAGTCTTGCCTAGGTTACCTAAAGGATAATGTGTCCCTTGATTTGCCAATTCCACATTTTTTGGGGAGGTTGGAAGGTGTGGGCACGGTTGGGAGGAAAATCTTCATCGATAAAGATTTCAAAGGTGTGCAACAAGCACATTATAGCATCTTGCAACACCTCACAATAATGATGCCTTTAGTCAATGAACACTTGAGCATGATTCGTGCAGAAAGTAACGGTCGCTTGGCTGATTGGATCACGAGAGAGCACAAGCGTCGACTTACTGCATGGTTGAAGGACCTGCATCTACCAGATGGGGAGACCATGCAGGAACAAACAATCAAAAGATTGGCAGCGGGTCCATCTACCCAGGTCACATCATGGCAAGGTTATGATATTAATGGATATCTATTCTATACTGCCGCCAAGGACAAGAAGACCGTGTCCCAGAACAGTGGTGTTCGTATTGCGGCCTTAAATGAGAGAACAGGTGAAAATACAACATATTTTGGTGTCATAGAAGATATATAGGAAGTGAACTATGGTTCCAATATACAAATCCTGGGCTTTCGGTGTCGTTGGGTCAAACATCCGAAAGGTGTTGAGTGGACGCATATGGACTCACGATTGTAGACCTCAACAATATTGGTTATAAAGACGACCAATGGGTACTTGCTTCACAGGTCGCACAGGTACTCTATGTAGCTGATCCTGCAAAGAAGACAAAACACGTTGTCGTCCCTGAAAAATAAGATATCATAGGAGTTGAGGGTATTGAAGATGTGGAACAATATAATCAGTATGAGCAAATGAACCTCTTCACAAACCTACCACAAAAGATAAAAATTATAGAAGCAGGAATCAGAAAAGATGAGAAGTCGTGGGCACGCAATGATGGTGAATCGAGAATTGTTACGGCTTAAATATATCCTGAATTCATGTATTCTAAAATGTTACGCAAAGATGTATTCTAAATTCTAAATATGAGTTCTATTAATGTTGCGAAAGTGGTTGTAATATATTTATGGTAACATTTGCAATGTGATATATTGTGGTTTTGATAATTTTATTCATTATAATCATTACAATGTGATTTTGATATTTTTCCTACGTTACACATATCACAATAGGGCTACGGTAAAATTTTTAGAATTTTATCATATATTTTCCTATTTTTATAAATTAAAAAAAAAATTGGCGGAATTGTGATTAAATATTTGTAGGGGCAGGTGGGGGCCGGCCCGCCCCTACAAATCTTTTCCATAATCCTCCCGAAAATTTGTTTAATTCAAATAGAGCTGCAAAACACTTCAAAAATGTGAAATTTGCACCATAAGCAATTTATGACCTATAAAACTGGTGAATAATATTAAAAATATAATTCACATGTTTAGTGTTAAGGAGTGTTCAAAACACAAAGTTAGCCTTAAAGTGTCATGAGATAGTAGTGGGACACATGATTACATTGTTGTGTCAAGAATTTTATTCATTATAGTCATTACAATGTGATTTTGATATTTTTTCCTACATTACACACATCACAATATGGCTATGGAAAAATTTTCAGAACTTTATCAACTGTTTTCCTATTTCTCTGAATTAAACGAATTTTCTGCGAAATTGTAGAAAAATATTTGTAGGGGCGGGCCGACCCCCCACCCGCCTCTACAAATCAATTTTTAGGGGCGGGTGGGGAGCCGGCCCACCCCTACAAATCTTTTTCATAATTCTCCCAAAAATTCGTTTAATTCAAATAGAGCTGCAAAACACTTCAAAAAAAATGTGAAATTTGCAACATAAGCAATTTATGACCTATAGAACTGGTGAATAATATTAAAAATATAATTCAACATGTTTAGTGTTAGGAAGTGTTCAAAACACAAAGTTAGCCTTAAGTGGCATGAGATAGTAGTGGGACACATGACTACATTGTTGTGTCAAGAATTTTATTCATTATAGTCATTGCAATGTGATTTTGATATTTTTCTTACGTTACACATATCAAAATATAGCTATGGTAAAAATTTTATAATTTATCAACTGTTTTCCTATTTTTTCTGAAACAAATGAATTTTCTGCAGAATTGTGAAAATGATTTGCAGGGGCGGACCGCCCCCCCCCCCCCACCCGCCCCTACAAACGTATTTTTAGGGGTGGGCCACCCGCCCCTAAAAATTGATTTGTAGGGGCGGGTGGGGAGACGGCCCGCCCCTACAAATCGGCTTCCTATATATACCGATACTTGGAAAGAAATTTCAGTTTCCCGGGCGTGAGTTCGAATAGACGCCGTCAAGCTACCAAAATTTCGATCTCTTTCTCCTCCGCCGCCGCCGCCGCCACCGCTTCACGCCCGCGCCTCCGCCAGCGCCGACCCGTCCCGGGCTACCGCACGCCGCTGACCTGCACCGCCGCGCCCAGGATCTGCCACGGCTCCTCCCCGACCGCCGCTCCTCCGCATCGGACCCGCTTCCGCCCCGGCCGCTGCTGCGCCCCGGATCCGCCGCTGCCGCCCCCTTCGGCTCCCCGGACCAGCCGACGCTAAGGACCCGCCTCCGTCTCCGCACTGGACCGCCACGCCCTCCGGCGCCCTGGACTGGCCTCCTCTCATCCTCCGCCTCCGCCACCGACCCCAGCCTGCGCACCGGCGCGTCCGTCCCGCCCCGAGCTCTCTCCCGCTCCGGTACACCCCCGCTCGTCGCCCTCAAGCCCTTGGTGAGCTCCCTACCCTTCCTCCCCCTTCCCTTCCCCATCCCATACCGCTGGCCAGCGGCCGACCGGCCATGCCGCAGCCGTCGCGAGCCTCCTCCCCACACGCGCAGCCTCGCCGGGCTACCCAGGCCGCGGGCAAGCCAGGCCGCCGCGCTACCAAGCCACCATGGCGGCCCGATTGGCCAAGCCGGGTGGCCTCCCACTGACATGTGGGGCCCAACTGTCAGCCCGTTGTTAGGGTTAGGGTTAGGGTTAGGGTTAAGGTTAGAATTATTTTCTAATTTTTATTTGCAATGTATATTTGTTGTTCAAATGATGTCTAATATATTTAGTTAGCAAGTATTTCATATATACTTAGTTTTCAAATGATGTATATTTGGTTTGTAAATAATTGTAATTGAAATGTGGAATTGTGCATGAAAGAGTTAGCAAGTATTTTTTTTTCATCTTTTTCATGAAAGAGTTCGCAATGTCTCCATTCTATATATTGAATGTAAATTGAATGTATATTTTTTATTTATTTTGTAGTATTGAATGTAGCATTTTATATAGTTTTGTAGACCCTGTAATGTTGTATATATAGAATGTATATTTCTAATTTATTTTGTAGTATTAGTTAATTAGAAAATAGAATGTGAATGTGAGTATGAATTAGTGTCTCCACTATTTATTCATAAAAAGCATGTGTCCTCGATTCGATTATAAGAAAGAGTGTAGATTTCAAATGTGAATGCGCATTTGCAGCATTGCTATCCCGACTAAGTGTATATTAAATGTGAATTGTTCATAATCCGTGTAGAAGTCCTAGATGGATCCTCTGTCGTCATCTTCCCCGCGAAGGGATGCCGAACTGCAAGGCGAGCTTCAACAAATTGCATCCTAGATGGAGTTGGAGACCCAAGCCGATGTCGATGTTCAATCCGTGACGGACGAGTCTGAAAGTGGGGACGAGGATGGCCCTAGGATTGGAAAAGGGGCTTAGGCGGGGGGCAGGTGGCAGGATCCGCTCGATCCACACCTGTTTCCGCAAAGAGAAAGCCGTTCAATGGAGGCGCTTGATCCGGATTACGAACCAGAACAACATCAGGTAATGAATACACGATTAATTACAATGAAGCATTCCATACATTTTCATAGATTGCGCATTAGGACTTGATAAATCGTATTAACCATGTAGGCATCGACTGGACGGGGTAAGCGCCGACGCGGACCCCCTAGCCCCACAGAGGAAGACAATGAAAGCTTGGGACCCAATCCTGCAAGTACAACCTCCATTGAACAAAACAAAAGGAAACGGGGTCAGCAAGAAAGAAACCAATACCCCGAAGGACAATTTACTATTAATGCAATTAGCCCGGCAGGAGAGCCCATAGATCCTCCACAAATTGTACCAAGGTTTCGGAATGCTATCAGTGCAATAATAAGAACAAAGATGGTTTTGGATCCGACGATCCCCAGTTGGCCCCTAGTTCCTGAGGGGAGAAAAGAAGCGATGTGGCAATTGTTGAGCAGAACATTTATTGTGCCCAGAGGAACTAGAGAACAAGTAAAGCATTATGCTCTGAAGATGCTGGGTGAAACTTTTCACCAGTGGAAGAGCAAACTGAATACACGGTACGTCCAGAAGGGTCGAACGCCATTTGCGGATTACGGGGACATCACACCAGCACAATGGGAAGAGTTTGTTCGACAGAAGACCACTGAAGAAGCTCTAACCCTAAGCCAGAAGAAAACTGAACTACCAAAGAGCAACATACATAAAGTCAGTCTTGTGCCAGGTGGGTACCAAAGGTAGATCGATGGGTGGCGGCGTGAAAGAGAGGCGGCTGCCAGCCCGACTCTTCTGAAGGATTGGAAGACCGTGGATGGCAGTGGCTTGAAGCAAGGAAGCCAAAGATAGTTGAAGAGAAACAAAAATTTGATCGACCCAAGACCGAAGCGGTGGCAGAAAGAATGTTACAACTTGTCGAGCTTCAGAAAAAGGTCAGTTCAAAGCCAATAGGGAGAAAGATGTGCTCAGTACGACCATTGGGTCCAAAGAGCATGGAGGTCGTGTTAGAGGTATGTCCTCTAAGTTGAGCATCAAGGATGGGTTCGAGAAGGACCAGGTTAGGTACAGGAGCCATGACTGATATAAAGAAGAAATCATTGCTGCAGCAGAGAATGCAACGGAAGCAAGGTTCAAGGATTTATTTTATGCAACACTTGCGGAGCAGCAGCAATCAGGGAGACTAATGATAAATGTCTCACAAGAGGTGGGGCTTCAACAGATGGTGGTCATGCCCCCTCCGGTACTTGGCCAAGCGAGTTCGGCATGTGCACAAAGTATTGTCGCCTCGACCATAGCTCAGCAATACCCAGTGGATACCATAATGAGTACTACTCCTTTCTTGTTGCTCTATCCTGTTGGCAGAGCTGGAAAGACAAAGGAAGTAGCCAAGGCTCAGGTGCATCCGGCTAGGGGTTTATTTGAGGGAAAACCGATCCCCATCGGATATGCATGCGTACAAGTAGAGCAACTCTTAAAATCAAGCTATGAGGATAACGAGATAGATTTTCCCACTACAGATGGAAAGAGTTGCCTTGGAGAATGTGTCAGTACCACCATTCTATGGCATAAACGAGATATCGTATTTGTTGGTCAAGCACCTTTTGCTACTCAGGCCCTGCCATCACCACAACCACGAGAGGCATCACCAGCTGCTCCATTTTCACGAGAGGTATTGTCACCTCAGGCTCCACCATCACCAGCGGCTCTAGTATCACGAGAGCCATCACCACCACTACAAGAACCACCTTGAACATCACCACCACCACGAACATCACCACGAGAGCTTGATCCGCCATCACCAACACCATGACAGCCATCCCCACAGGCCCCCGTATCACCACCACCATGAGAACCATCCCCATAGGCTCCCATATCACCACCACCACAACGAGAGCCATCCCCACAGGGCCCGGTATCAGCACGGGCTCCGCCAACAACCTGATCACGAGAGCATACTCCACCGGCCCCGGCTTTGATGTCACGATCAGTGCTGCCTCGAATGTTGCGGCCTTACCAAAAGGACAAGGAAGGGTCCGAAATTGTGAATAGATGGCACGCCGCAAACAAGAAGTCTGATGAAAGTGTTAAGAAGGCTAAGTCCAAAGATAATCTACAAAATTCTAGTGCCAGCAGACGGTCGGGCTTTTCTACGCCCCGTACTGACACCGAGTTCAAAAAGTCAATTGGGGTTGATGACATTCAAGACTTGGACGATGCTCCTATAAAATTTGAGTACGGAAAAGACTTGCTACCGGGCTGGGCACTAACAGATTGTCCTCCTTTTATGAAAAGGCTTCATAATTAGTGCAAGAGGGCATGTAGACTTGGACTCAGAACCATATATGCTCCGCACCATCCGGATGTATTCGGAACTAAGGGGCCTGAAATCTTTGATATCACGTTTGATTTTGAAGACATCCAGCAAATGTTCCGCCTCAAAAAACTTGATATTGAAATGGTTCGACTCTGGTGCATGTAAGTGCTCATGATACTAATTCATTTTATATTACAGCATAAAGTATTATATTATATGCATAAATATGTAATTGTCATCCATTATATTCTATAGGATGCAAATATTTGATGGTATTATTTTAAAGAAGAAGGTCCGATATCTTGACCCCACAGCGATTTGCGAGGCCAAGCACGCATCGCCAAAATGGATGAAGGATGATGATGACTACCTAAAGTCATTTGAAATAAAGAAGGCAAAACAAAAGGAACAAAAAAGATTTCATCAAGAGACCTTCACAAATGTTGCGGCCTACATATCGCTTATGATGTCACGATCGGAAGACATGGATGTCATATTTGTGCCATACCACATCCAGTAAGTCTAATATTAACCATTTCATAATAAACCATTGCTCCAATCCATGCCTACAAAACGAACGTAAGAGTTTTTTTCAGAAATCACTGGATTGCGTTCCAAATACAACCAAAGCTCGGAAGAATTCTCATATTGGACTCGTTGGATTGGTCAACCAAGAGATACCAAGAATTCTTAGATATACTATAATTGTGAGTGAATTTCTTATCTTCCCTAAGCATGTCATGCTTATTTCTCTAGAGAACTAATATATATATATATAGAGAGAGAGAGAAATTAACTTTCAATTTTTTCATTTTAAAACAGGGCTTACAAGTACTACATTCGTAAAGGAGGAGCTCATCCCGCTGACAAACCAAATGAAATGACTCTGCGCACAAGATTCCCGTGCCACAAGCAACCCGCATGCTCCGTGTACTGTGGGTACTACATGTGCTAGCATCTAAGAGTGCAAGGGAGATATACTACGGACCCCGAATGTGTAACCAGCACTTGCTTAATTTTACAAAGAATTCAATAACTGCAGATTCACCCTGTGCAACACGATGAGGAGCTCCACGAGAAACAACTTTTAAATGTAGTCGACGATTTGTCCCATTTCATTTTGCATGAAGTGGTCAACGTGAGGGGCAAATTTTTCACGAAGCACAAGATTTGGCAACGGATGACAAATACATTGGGCTTCGTAAATGGCACAACCAACAGCACTGTGCTGCCACTAGTAGCGGTCCAAGGGAGGATTAGTGAAAAACATTTATTCAATATACACTTTAATGATGTATTGTAATGATGTTTGCTTTTCATATAATTTAATTTTGTATGTGTAAGAATTTTTAGTTACCGAACATATTCCAAGTCTCTTTCGCCAACTATTATCGATACTTTAATGATCAAAATCGACGGGAATGCAAATTGCAAGAAAAAAAAGCAGGAAACGTTATCGAAAGTTTCAAAATCGAATTTACGCGGGCGGGCAAAACTTTTTAGGAGCGGGTGAGGTGGTGCCCGCCCCTGGAAATATAATTTCAGGGGCGGGTCCCCTGGAAATATATTTGCAGGGGTGGACCCGCCCCTGAAAATGCATTTTCAGGGGCAGTTGGGGGTGGCCCGCCCCAAGAAACATGTTTTTAGGGGCGGTTTCGTTACCCGCCCCTGCAAATAAATATTTTTAGCAGCAATAACTAGCAACGGACGCGCTACCCGCCTCAAAAGATGTGTTTTTACCCGTCCCTACAAATGCTTTTTTGTAGTAGTGTCTCAGTCCCTCGCTGCAGTTGCCCGCCCTTCCTAAACGGCTAAAGCCTCTCCGCCGGCATCCTCCCTCACCCCCCCCCCCCCCCACCCCCCACCACCTGCTTAGAGCCAACTTTCTTTGCTTTTATTTTCTTTCTTTCTCGTCTCTCTCCCATACTTTACAAGAGCGCAGAATTTGTTACGGTGGAGGGAGCCTCTCGGGAGCAGAGGAGGGCACACCGGAAGTGGTTCCTCTACGGTACTGTAGTGTCACTGACGTGTGGGGTTAGGCCCACGTGCTATTGTGATGTTGATATACAGGAAGTTGTTGGTATCATGATATGTCATATATGACATAGTAAAAACGTTTAGAGAATTGATGTTGTTCGACATAACTTCTCTTGCTAAGTTCGATGGCGGTTGAGTAGGAACACGTGCATATAATTTACAAGATTTTTTAAGTTTGATGGTAGTTGAGTCCGAGCATGGATATATAATTAGAGGTAGATCATAGCATCAGTAATTAGAGGCGGTTTTTAGTTTTTTTTTCCTTACGGTATTGTTCATGGCATGGAGGAGGTAAGTGTTGACAAAAGAATACTTGTCGTTGTGGCGTCGGTTCAGAGGCGGACCCACAAATTGAGCGGAGCTCGGGCCAAATCAACACCCACACACGGACTTTTGCCGTTGCAATGCGATCAATGCCTGGACAACTGTCAAACAACTAGCTGCAACACATGTGTAGAGGCTTGCAGTAGAGTACATGCAAAAAAAACTCTGGATGAAACGAACATGACACCATTTATACCATTTCCAGTGATTTTGGTGATCGAATGACAACACAACACTTGGACTAATATGATTGTTAAGATGACCATTCTCAGGCTTTTAGGTTCAAGTGATGACAAAGAGAAAGAGAAGATAGGCGTAGCAAGGCCCGAAGGGCTCTTCGGTCGGTAGCACCGGAAGAACCGACGCATGAGCATCGGTGCATCCGATGGTTGTCGGAAGAACCGACGCCATGGCAGAAGGGAATCGAAGCCAAGTCAACTTATGGGCACCGGATGAACCGATGGGTCAAAAAGGGGCATCGGTGCATTGTGCATATTATGTTCCAGAGACGATGCAAGTCGCGCAAGAACCAAGTCTTCAGCACCGGTTGAACCGGTGAAGCATCGGTGCATACCATCGGTGTAATGACGTCAGCAGAATAGTTGAGTGCTGTGAGTGACCGGTTTAACCGACGGCTAAGCATCGGTTCAACCGGTGGTCACTGTGTCAGCTGTCAGGAGTTCAACGGCTACTTCGGGTTATGAGTGACCGGATGAACCGACGCTAGCCCAGCCAGAGGCATCGGTTCATCCGATGATACGCAGATTTTCTGCTGAGCGTTGGAGAAACGGCTACAAGACTTGGTGGCCTATATATACGTCTCACCCCGGCCATTTGAAGATTGCTGGAGTTGCTGGACATCCCACACACACCCAAGAACATCTCCAAGCCATTAAAAGCATCAAGATCATATCCTTAGCCCTTAGCACACTTTGAGAGTGTTGTATAAAGGATTACTCTTAGTGAGTGAGATTGCAAGGCTTCGAGGCTTTGTGTTGTGGTTCATTAGCGAACCAAAACAAGAGCTTGGTGCGCCGGCACCTTGGAGCGTGAAGCTCGCCGGCAACGTCATCGACCCTCCGACTTGGTGTGGAGCGGCGACGACATCTTTGTGCGGGGGGCGTGGAGACCCCCATCCTTTGTGGATAAGCTCCTTAGTGGAACCCGGGGGGCAAGGTGACCGTGATTGTGTTCACGGAAGAGACTTGGTGGCCGAGTAGCAATAATCTTAGTGAGTGCTACAACAACGTGGATGTAGCTGTGCCTTTGTGGCTAACCGAACCACGGGATTAAACACCCGCGTCAAGAGTTTGCTATCTCCTATCCCGCTCCTTAAGCTTCCGTATTTTCTTACTAGCAATTTGTGTGTCTTTACTTTCATAGAATAGTTTCTTGATAGGAAAGACTATAGGTTGCTAAACTCTTTTGGGATAGGGGTTTCACACTAGAACAATCTAGTTGCACATCTAGATAGCATGTTTTAGTTTAAATTTTGTGCAAACTAGTTGGAGCCTTAAGTCTAAGTTTTTATAAGTGCCTAATTCACCCCCTCCCCCTCTTAGGCTAGAGCACCCGATCACTTTCACTGGAACACATGTATACTCTGCTAAACCTCCAGACACGTACTCAGGTGTGGCGACGGGAGCCCAGGCACGTGCCCAGGGTCGCCGGGCCCCGGGTCCGCCGCTGTGTCGGTTGCTTCACTGCAGAAAGATGGCAAATGTTTGTACGGTGATTTGCTAGATGTATAATGAAATAAGAGAAGTATGCCTGAAAATGTATTAGTCAACCAACCTCACAAACATAGTGGCAAGCAAACCTTCAAAAACCAGAAAGATTAATGGACTATATTCAGATTCAAAAGTGTAACGACAGGTTATTATTTCGCTACGCAATAAGAAAGGGGTCATTTTAGTTAAGCCTTAATATACACTAGAGAAAACATGCGGGCTTATGGACAAACTATACTCAGATTCAAAAGTGCAACGACAAGAATATTATTTTGCTCTGAAATGAGCAAGGGGATCATTTTAGCGAAGCTTAAATAAACTTATGATAAATCATGCAGGACCATCTCCTGCAGTTATTTGTGAGCAGGTTGGAAGTTCCTCGTTTACATTACACATGTTACACCTGAGCTCCGGGATGGAGGTGTCGTATCCACTATGGTTGGAGTGAAATCGGAGTTGAGGGCACCGTTTCTCGATCTGAAAACACCGATCCCGTTCTGAAAACACGGAGTCATTTTCATCCCCACTTTATAAAAACTTCTCACAAGGATCATATCCCATTCTTCGACCTCATCGACCCCGAATCTTTGTGACTAAGGTTGAACCAACACTACAACAACAGCAAGAGAACAATACAAATGAAGAATCATGAAACTTCAAAACTGGACACATATCCACAACCTCACAGGCAATGCATCAAATACGTGTGAAGAGTAGAAAAAGTTTCGAGGTGAGAGAAGAAAAAAAATTTAATACCTGTGAAGAGTGGAAAAAGTTTCGAGGTGAGAGAAGAAAAAGAATTTATTATTTTGCCGTGTGAAAAAATACACAATAAATTTATTATTTCATTGTGTGCAAAAGAAATACACAGCAAAACATAATTTTACTGTGTGCAAAAATAAAGCACACAGTGCCCAATATTTGCCATGCGTTTTCGTGGTGACACACGTAGTGCAGTCTATCTACGGACGCACGCACAATATAAATATTGCACGATATTGCAGGGGCGACGACGGATATCGATGAAGAGACGGCAAGTCCGTCCTAGTTGGATCAAGACTCCAATCCGGCCGCTCAAAATACAAAAAATAACTTTTTCCACCCCACCGTGGCAACCAAGGGAACCAAGACACAGTCCCACCCCACCCCACCCCGCGCCGCCGCCCGCGATCGCCGATTTGCCGTCGCCCCAGTCCCGCCCGCGCTCGCATTGGTGGCGGCGAGCAGCGAGCGGCTACCGCGAATCGGGCCGGCGGCCTTCTTTCTTCTCCCTTGGCGCCGGCCGGCTGCAGGCGGCGGCGGCGGCGGGACGATGACGCCGCGGGAGCGGCTGGACGCCCTGCGTGGCGCCACGGGGGAGTGCGACTGCGTCGGCGGGGAGGACGAGCTGCTTCTGCGGCTGCTGCGGCGCGGCCAGCCCCGCCCCGTCTGCCTCGACGGCTTCGAGCCCTCCGCCGCCATGGACATCGCGCGGGGCGTCGGGACGGCGGTCCGCGCCCGGGCGATGGCGCGGGCCGGGTGCCGGGTGAAGATCGTGGTCGCCGACTGGTTCGCGCTCCTCGGCGGCCGGATGGGCGGCGACTGGGGCAGGATCCGGGACGCCGGCAGCCGGAACGTCCAGGTGTGGGAGGCCGCCCTGAGGGCGCTCGGCGTGGGCGCCGGCGAGGTGGAGTTCCTCTGGTCCTCGGACGAGGTCCTCCGCCGCGCCGCCGAGTACTGGCAACCGCTCGTCATGGACATCGCCGAGAAGCACTCGGTCGAGAGGATAGTCAGGTTAGTAGAATTTGATTCAAAAACCAAATTTTCAATTTTGGTAGCTACGCTTGCTGTTAGCAGTCGTGGAACAAGAGCAGCAACTAATTGATTCGATTTCCCTTGATTGCATTGCTGCGCGTGCTCGTAGGTGTTGCAAGGCGGTCTTCGGCCGCGACAAGGAACAGCTGACTGCTGGGCAGTTCATGTACCCCATCATGCAGTGCGCAGATGTCTTCTTCTACCAGGTTAATCCATGTCATGTTGCAACTTAAATTGAGTTTATGCTATTTTCTCTCCTAATTCACTGACACGTG